>NC_050470.1:864872-2064872 GCF_013373865.1 Monomorium pharaonis | reverse complement strand
TTTTCCTTTATACGGAAAAAATTTTATATAAAAAGTTATGTACGATAGTAGCTAAGGATTACAAGAAAAAATTTCAGAGAATTATACCACTAGTGTAAATTTTATTACAATTTAACGAAAAACAAAATAAAAATTTTTCTAATTTCTTCCTTGGTCCGCACTTACTGTAGTACTATATTTTTACTATAAAATATTCTCCGTACAGTTTCTTTTATAATAGCTCAATAATTCTTCAATTCTAGGGTTGGTCTTATAATCCTTTTTTGTCGCAACTAAATGCTAGAAATGTAAAGCATGACTCAACGTTGACTTACCTCAACCTTGGCGAGATAGAGCTCCAGTTCCCTGTACGGATCCATCTCCGCTCTTGCTTCATTTGTCACCTTGTCATTTTCGTCACTTTGCACAAGCGTCAACCGATTCGGCATCTTCGCGACGGTCTTCGAACCATTTTGCAGACGACCACCACCTTCCTGCATAGTTTCCATGCTCTCAGGGTCACCTCGACGATCTTACACACATTTTCTCGTGCATCTGCAACATAATGTAAACAATACAAATGAATAAAAAATTATAAAGTATAGACAAATTTATTTGTCATGTAAATAACGACATAAAGTAATTGCAATAAAAATATAAATCAAGATTCGACTATAAATATAGCTAATAAAATTTAGATAATTTATTAAGAATCGGTTCGTTCTAGAGGTCGCATTTCAAAAAGATGAAAGAAGTCAAAAAGAATAATATCATCTATTGCTAAACATATTACCTATTAATAATAATAATGAACGAACAAAATCAATAGAGAAATTTTAACGCGTATAGTGCTCAGTCGAAAATGAGAAAAGAGCCGAAGAGAATCTATGGGTGTATTCTGGCAAAGGCATTATATATATAATTAGCCGTGCCGTGACTCACTACGGCCGCTGCGTCGCGCGTTTCATATAATCTGGGCTTGTCAAATACTTGAAAAGGGTAAAATGACCACCTGCGCTGTTATGATTGCATTTGGCTAAATTTAGCGGCCGTACTGGCATTAGTCACTGGAGCTAATTATATTCCGTGCAGATTAGCCGTACCGCCCGCACGTGTGGTTAATCTGAAATCACTTTGTATCCACTTCCAAACTACTCGAAATTGTGTCGCATTGCATCGCACGCAACAATCTGTGAACGCGTGCTTTGAAGACGAAAAATATTTTTCTTCCAGACGGATATCAAGAAAGCTAGCGAACGATTTTACCATCTCATAATGTGGATTTCAATGTCTCGTATATATTGTTTTTTTTTTTGTACGTACGTATTACAATTTTTTGTATTGTCGTCAACTCATGAATACAATACAATGAGAAGTTTTAAAAATGGCCAATGTAGATTATTTTGCAAGTTAAACGGTTCATCAATTTTTCATAAATGTGTTCGCGTATCGGTGACTAAATGTACTAATTATAGATTACATGTTACTATTATATTTAAAATTAATAAAATTGTTATAAAAAATAAAATTATAAACTTAAGGTTATTATTATCATAACAATATTAATTATAACAATGAAACTTTTAACCATAATTACTTTACCATGGAATTATAGTCGTAAATACCAAAGACTTTTTTCAGTGTAACAATATAAAAATTCTGGATTACAGAAAATGGATGTTTTCGAAGAGGGACGTGCGAAGGACTGTAAAATGCAATTTTTGGTGGAATAATTTCTGTCATTTCGTTCAGCTGTGGCAGAGACATGGCGGCGATAGATTGATATTTTTGCACGTGGAGTTACGTTAATGGCACCGAGACAAGTGCGGTAGTGAAACTAAAATATGAGCTTGGCTTTACGCTCCGCCGAGCTGGCTAATAATAATTAACATTACATTTTGCAGTTCGCTTTCGACTACCGTATACAACTTTATCGTTACAACTTATCGTATACAACTTTAACGAGTATCTCAACTCACAAATATTGAATGGAAAAATATTGAGTGGAAAAATATTGAATTACAAATAATACAATCTTATTTATTAATTTAATACCGTTCTATAGAATTTTATTGCAAAACAACTCTCGCAATCTGTTACGTTGAGTTTTTGCCATTATTGAAAAGATTTCGGTAATTCATTACATCGTAGCTAAAGCTCTGCGATTTATTATAATCTCGGGATAACGCGTACTAATAAATCGTTCAACATAATCTCATCTCATAAAACTTCAATAACTATTTACAATTGCAAAATTGCTTTTAATTATACACGTCTTCGGGTAGACCATCTATTATGATAAAAATCATACTATTAAGTAAATTATTGCAAATCAAAGTACATAAAAAATACTTCATTCACGTGTGCGATTTAGTTTTCCGTATAAAAATAACAATACAGCATTAAAAACACATTTATGTAAGTTTATTTTGTTATGCAATATACAATGTTATTTTTACACGGAAAACTGAATTACATATATGAATGAGGCATTTTTTTAGATGCTTGGATTTAGAGTATAAAAAAAAAAGCATAAACTTAGCGCTCATTAATAAAAGTTATGCAATGTATTAAATAAATAACAATATAATAAAATCGATTGTATTCTTTTTACTCCTAATACATAATTCGTCGTGTCTCTCAATAGGTTTACGTGCACGTAATCGCGAGGTTACGAATCGCAAGATTACAATCGCAACCGCTTGAAGAATACAATACGTCTACCGTTACAATCATTGAACTCGCCAACAATGAAGTCATGCATAAGAACACGAATTGCCTGCCCGCACACGTAATATTAGAAAATCACCGGATGTCTAATCGTGGCTGGCTGCCGGCAGCCAATACGTCAGGTGATTTCACAGGTGAACGACGGGGTGCTCGTCACACCTTATATAAGTACAACTTACACGGCCACGTGAACTTTAACTTAAAATTTTGTCCCAAGCTGTCACGATAAACAAAACGTTAATGGATTGTTCTTTCTGATAGTATACCTGACGAGACAAAAATACATTTTTACGAAATCGACTTTCAGAAAATTGTAAATGCGTTACTTTTCTATTTTCAATCTGTTTTTATTTTGTAAAATAATATAGTTCAAATATATTATAGTTCAAAAAATCAAAATTATATGAAACCCAAATCTCTCGAGCATTAAAAATTAGATTTTACTATAAAATAAATGACAGCATAAATTGAACTTTGAAATTGAACTTTGCTAAGACAGTTAACAATTTCTTCTTATGTTTTAGTGGCTAATTCAAAAGATTCTTTCGTCGACATTCGATTATCGCGTTTATTGTCCGGGAATCGCACTCCGATTCCATCTATCTTAAAGTCCGCGTGAGACGCGTGGGAATTTGTGACTCGTAAATAACTTCGATACCGATGCCTCCCGGTGCCGATACCTTACCCTAATCGAATACCTTTTCTGCAAAAGGCGAACACAGCCCGTTGGTTAAACTGAATTAAACGGCCCGCTAACCACCAAAGAGAAAGAAAGAGTGACGCGCGCGCCGTTCTTATCAGTTGGGAATTATTACTGCGCAATCCTTTTGCTCCTGGACGTTCACACCTGGGTGGCTCACAGGAATACAGACGGAACAGATCGGAGATCGACTTGACGGTATGTATTAACTACCAATGCCTTACTACGTAAATATCGACACGTCGAGATTTTATCAGTACGATATGAATTTGATACTCCGATGGTTTTCCTTTGCAAATTATATTTGTTAAGTTTAACAGCCTTCAGGCATCAAATTACATGTTATTTAATGTACATACGGTAGATAGTCTCTTAAAAATTTGGTCTCTTTCTCTGAACGAAAACTCAGAATATTATCAGAATAATAAAATATAAAATGTTATAATTAAGACGCTGTACGTATAAAGATAATATTATTTATTAATGAATCTTATGTATTATAGTTATGCTAAAATGAAAAGATTTCTTTGGAGAAAAATAAGGATTTGTGTGAACTTGCGCGTCAATATATGTATTGACATGCCAGTTAGATGTTAGAGATATCCAAACATTTTCCGCACGACGTGTGGGCGGTCGTAATTCAATTCGCGAGATTTCTACCCTTCCGGAGCCCTGCTCTTCCCAAGGTGCGATACGTCGGCGATAATTGTTTTTAGTGTCGTCTCACCACCAGGAAGGCGGACACGACGACTTCGTGCTAATCGAAATCGTAAATCCGACTGATAAGACCGCTGAGCGTTCCACGTACGACATATTTGTTACGCGGAACGGAACTTTAATGCTATTCTCGCTTCTTTTTACGGCATATTATTATCGCACACTCTCCGACGCTGTTACGTTCCGCGAGATTTTTGCTCTTGTCGCGTTACAACGAGGTGTGATCTCGTACACGTAGGCGGGAATGATAATCGGTCATTTAGTCACGCGGCAGTAATGAGAATAATAATGAGAATTCGCGCCGCAAAAGCGGCCGTTGTGATTTCGGAAAATCTTCGTCCGCCACGTGTATCGGTGCAAATAAAGAAGTTAAAATTTGCTTTGAAACCATTTAACTCCTAGTTACATAAATGGAACACAAAAAGATGTAAAATATAAGCATAAAAGACGTAGTTACTCTTATCTACGCACTGTACATACATGCAGTTTATCCGAGTGAGGTCGCGGATAATTAGAGGACCACTGGGAAAGACCGAGTTACGTAAGGTTAATTGCGGTCATTCAGACGGTTCAGCAATTGCTTGATACTCGTACAGATCGCGCCAATGTGTGTCCTATGCGTGTCCTATGCATCGATGGCGACCATAATCATGAGGCCTTGTGTGCTCCCGAACTCCCCCTCCCTCCGATACTTTACGTAACGCATTTGCGTGTGGCCGATTAGGATTATAGTTACCACGAGTTTCGTATTACTTGCCGTTTCAAATTTGAAAAACGACTATCAAGTTTTAATAGCTTGTCCGTCTGTCAGGCTAATCCGCAATTAATTGCTATCGCGACCGTTATCCCGCTCGTAATTTATGTTAAATTATTCAGCCCGGTCCCAATGCGTTCTAATAAGCCGCCGCAAACTAATTCTATTAACTACTTTAACATAGTAAGACTGACATCTCGAAATGTATAACGTTCGAAAAATTGCTGCACGTATCGAGGAAGATTGCCAACAAACAAAGACGACTGGAAAGATGGTTAAATGTAGGTTTCGACTAACTATGTGAATCACACAATGACCAGCCTATTAACCTTCGGAACTATTCGTTCCAATTGCGGACACGAACTATTTCCCTCGTCTGGCTCATTGACATCGTTCTCCGAAAAGCAGCGCGAGGTGCGCATAGCAACAAAAGAAAAAAAAAAGCGAACGAGCGAGGAGTTAAACAATGTTCCATTTAAGGGAGTTTCTCTGCTCAGGCCCGACACAACAAATGGCACAGGGGTTCAAGTAAAGAAAAATATTCAAATGACCATTTTGTTGTCTTCTTTTCTTTTGCTATATATCGTCTAAAGTTAATAATGGTGAATATAAGAAAAAATTCGACTATAAAGTATTACCTTCATTACTAAAATATTTTTTTTTTAATTGAGAATATACATTCTCACTATTATTCCACCCCCAACAACAATTTGAAATTCATGTTATATCACTAGCATACGTTTACTACACTTACGTTCATTTTGATTTAGCAGAGAAACTCCCTTAAGATTCTTTCAAGTAAAGTTTATTTCAACAATTGTTTTCACAAAATAGTCCTCGGCGCAAAATAGATTCAGTAAAAAATTTTTTCCTGCGCAATGTTCACAGAGAATCAGAAAAGTATTACGTATACCAAATTTTAATATATTTATATAAAATTATAAATATGTATTACATAGAGTAATAAATAGAAATTTGATATATCAGACTTCGATATGCCTCATAAAAATTCTTAATATCAGAAGAAAATATTAAATGCATCATTGAATATAATTAATGAGTTGATAAAAATAAAATTAATGACAATAAAATAATATTAAATAATATGCAGTGAGTAATATGAATACGGAATCTATTCACGATTTAGACATGGGACGTCCAGATGCAAAACACGCAGACTATACCCTTCTTAGAATTCAAAGATTCAGCAGTTTGAGAGACATACACACGCATTGGACTTATCCAGCATATTCGTGAATTGCAAGCTAACGCTTAATGTCATGCTAATTCTTTGCGAGATGATGCGCGCGAGTCATCATGTGGACAGAATCGGTCTTTAATTTATTCTAGTTGATTCGCACGCGCGCGCGCGCGTGTGCGTGTATGTGTGTAAGGATAAAAAATATTCCTCGATAATACTTGGAAACATATAGATCGACAATAAAATATTTTGTGCTGTTTTTCTTTTAATACATCTAATTTTAAAAATCTTGAATATCAGATATACAATTTTTAGCTAATTAATTCTATTCAAAAAATAAAAATAATTGATGTGTAAACACAGAAATTACAATCAAAGCATAAAGAAAAAATACATAATATGATATATATAATGTACGAGATAAATAAATAATTATAAAAATTAATAGAAATTTAAAGAAGTAAAAAAATAGATTTTTTTATCACAGAGCAGACAATTAAAAAATTGAAATAATGTGCTCAACATTGTCTTCAAGCATACCTTTTTTTCTCACGTCACAAAATCTTTACTTCACATGCCTACCCTGCCTCGAGAAAGTAACGGCATATCCTGAAGAAGCGGAGGCGTCAAGCTCGGTAGTGTCAGCAACACCTTTATGGGTTTAACACTCGTTAAACGTTTGTGTACATTTTGTTGAGTAATACAAGGTACAACAGAGCAGGTGTACGCATTCTTTCTACCTCGGGCAACGTAACATAAATTTTTCAGCTCTTAAATAATAATGATTATTATACGTACAAGGTAACGTAAGTATTATTTGGTGTACTTATTATTTACTTCTTTTACTGCTTGATAATTAACGGAACAAATGCAGTTGAATTTATATTAAAAAATATTTAATCGTATATCTCCCTTTTCAACAAATTGGTTTATTAAGATCGATATGAATAACGTTATATCTCATACATGTTTCTCGTCTCATTTTTAATGATAAAAGTCAAAGTGTAATCGTTCTTATTTTAGATTAATGGGATTTATCTGCATCAATGCATTATCATCAACATGTAAAACCATGTAATTATGTATGCGTATGCCGAAGTTCATTCGGACTTCAAAGTCCACTGGAACACAATCATAACTCAAATGATTAAGCGGCGAGAGAAAGACGGACGAGATATCGAGAAGAGGAAGAGCCTCTACATGGAAATGGAGGTATCATGTATACCTAATTACTATCGCTATCGAGGTATTTGTCATTCAGCTGTTTATAAATGCAGCCACGGCGGGCGGGAGAAACTGCATTTAATTCTAATTAGCCACTTGATTCCAAACCAGTTCTGAAACCGCGGAGAATTTTGTTAAAAGGGACTTTGTTGCATCATCATCCTTTGCGATTACTTTCTCAACACGTGAGAAGTGTCGATAATAATTGATTCCGGCTAAGAATTTTTTATCAAAAGAAACAGAAAATAGAGATCACATTAAATAAAAATGAATTATTATATTTAAAAAATTCAAATATAATAATTCATAGATTTTATTTTTATCACTAACATTTCTATCAATAAAAATTAATAAAACACGCGTTAATATAATAAAATAAAACTCGAAAAATAATTAAAGTACATTAAAATATTAAAAAACTGCCAACTGTATAAAGTTATTTTACAAATAAATATGTACGCAATGGAGTAACGACGTAAGTTTGTAGAAGCATAAAATATTTATTTATTCGTTGCTCTATAAAGTCAGTTAATAGCTGCGTTAACCACGTTTCTTTTCCCATACTGTTCTTATCGATACCGTCACAGAGACGGTTATCGGCACGTTTCCTAATATAAAATAATTTATGGCGTCGATACATAGAAATGGAAGTGCCGATACGTGTTGACCTCGAGACATCGGAAAGCAACGTTTCGGACGGGTATCGCCGGCGCGGCGTGATAGCACCGTCGAGTAAAAACGATTTCACAGTGCCCGTCTGCAACAACATATCGGCTACGCGACGACGAAATCAACGCGATGAGTATGCGTTAATGTCGGAAGACTTCGGCTAAACCGGAATATCAAACACCCAGCCGATACGTTAGAACGTCTCTCCCGGAATAACGGCCGGCACTCGTGACTCGAATCGCTGCCGGCGAAAATTCAATTCGCCATGCTGATAACTTTGCAGAAAGGGTCCCCGTCAGACGG
This sequence comes from Monomorium pharaonis, assembly GCF_013373865.1. Lineage (NCBI taxonomy): Eukaryota > Metazoa > Arthropoda > Insecta > Hymenoptera > Formicidae > Monomorium > Monomorium pharaonis. Next base: position 2,056,595 of record NC_050470.1, on the reverse strand, counting down.
CGTTTTAATCGGGGGGGGGGGGGGCCAGTGAACTACCTGGCCCCCGCGCGATGCCTGGAACTCGCGCTTCGGCGTGTTCCCCCGCGCGACCACGCACCATAGCGAGCACTCTCGATTTGCTCCTGTCCGGTGCACCGTAATCATCGCGTCAAGTCGAGTAGCACGATAATGACGGCCGGTAATTACAAAGCGTTACGCTCACTGCGACGCGACCGCTGCCCTGTTACCGTCGGAATTAACGTGCCAACAAGCGCTCCGCGTATGCCGAGTCTCGAAAGATGAACGGAGAAAACAGTTTGTCACGCGGAAATCGCACCCGCGTTTTCTGTTCGTAACTTCCGTGAATACTTCACGTCGGGAGGAAATTACCATGAAAGTCCAATTAGCCAATCTAACCGAAGTTGCCGGTGAATCTGACTGAATAATTTTCAACGTTGGGTAACATGAAGAATTAAGATATCGGATATTATTATGGTAAACTTGATTTATCCTTTCCTTACTTCAAATTTCCAACTTTAATTTCTTAATAATTTAAATTGCAAAGTAATTAAAAGATATAAATTACAAAGTGTACGTTCTATCAAAAATTTATCTACCTACTTTATGTACATATATATTTTTTAAAGTTAATTGCTCTTAAATTGAGTAAAAAAATTATGGATATAATACGCTGTCAAAATATGTACATAGACAGACTCGAAAGTAGTTCGTAGACCTCGCTAAGAGATAGGTAACCTTGCAAGGCCTCCTTACAACCTCTCTCCGTTTCTCTCCCTTCGAAGAACCCGCTACGAGGTATTCAATGGATGGAAATGTGAACTGAAAGGAGCTGGTCGCTCAGGATGCTGGCTACCCGCAGCGTTTAGCGACTGCTAAATGATTCTAAACATTCGTTGTGGAATAGCTGGTTCCGGCTTCACATTTCAAAAAGAAAAGATCTCGATGGGTTTTGATTAGAAATATTTAACTTTCGGCAAATAGAAATCGGCATACGACAAAAGTCTCTTTTTGCCAGATATATGCTAATATTTTATAAATGTAAGAGAAAAATTTCTGGTTAAAAAATTTTTTTATTTAAGAAAGAAACATAATTTATATTTAATAATCTTTAATTCAATCCTGATCTTTTTTTCAATAATCTTTGCGTAATATATTTATTTACAGATCATTTGAAATCATTTTTTCTTCCACTATAGTAGTTTAATATCTTTTAAATTGTTGAGTAATAAATTAACGATTCAAATAACAAATTTAAGAAAACTTTTGCCTCCGGTGTAAAAGATGGGAAAAAAATAAGCTCTTGTTAGTATGAGAAAATAATTAACGGAACGCACCAACGCAATCTTCGGAAGAATTTACGAAATGTTAATGTGAAAATTATAAGAATGCCGGAAGTTGTCGCTTCTAACAATTTATTCTCAAATTATCCGCGGCATGCGAATTGCGGAGAATTAAGTTCTTTGCGGGAGTGCGACCGCAGGAATGCACGCAGTAAAATGTTTATTGAATCGTTAGATATAATTAACTGGGAAATTTATAACGAGCGTAGTTCTCGCCTTAAAGGTTCTTCCCGATTGACTCCCGAGTTAACTTGAAGGAATTCAGATCGTTAAGAATCCCTTCCTTACGGCATTCTTCGTCACGCTCAAGGATCAAACGTATCATCCGCGCATGTGTGGTCCCTTTGTTACTCTTGCGACTCACTTCATGACATTCTTACGGTTCGCACATATATGAGTCACAAGTCTCTTGCGGTATCCATCCCGGGATGATAAACGGGGACGACACATTCGTCCTAATCGTTTCTCCACAAAAAAGAGAAAAGTTTCTCATGGATAACAAAATTTTATATTAATTTACATTCATTAAATCAATTACATTTTACTTAATGAAACTAAAAGGACTGAAAGGATTGAGTTCTAGTGTTCTGAAAAGACATTCCTTTTATTTTCATGTTGCAACATCGTGGCACTTGTATTCCCTCGAGAGAAACTGAGCAGCGCGCGTAATAAGAAATAAAGGTTAAAGATTATTAAATCTGATATGCATCTTCTTCCTGAATTACGGCAATCTATTTTCATATGTTCTCCGTGCCATTTAGCAAGACTTAACTTTGTTGGTAGGCGTATGGTGCACGAGCGTAATAGGGGAAACGATGAGATAGAAAGCAAGAAAACGGGCATAGCGCGACGTCTTGATTTATCGCGTTTGCAAAATGTACACGGAGTCGTGCGGAAATATCGACATAACGTGATCGTGAAGATTGCGTGACGGGAGTTATTATCACACGATTTACAGTTTATCGCGTGTTTCAAACGATTCACCTCGCGACTCGAAGACGCGAAAACTTAATAACAAGCTCGAAAATAGTTGCTATTAAGTAACAACACTTCCCCTAATGTAAATAATGCGTCGACGCGTTTAACGCTTTTAACAACATGTATAAACATATACGTTCATACGTATATAAATATGTCGAGTATCAGCGATTTTCATATCTGTACGTAATATACATATTTCATTTAATTTCATTTCGCTCGCGATTTAAGCTCAGTGTATCTACCGGGTTTATCGCGTGAGTTATGCCTCATGTGCGCGTTTCAGAGTTCAGTTAACGTAAATTTCTCCGCACCCTAGAAGATAGAAAACATTTAGGTCATAGCTTGAGCTATTGCAGTAATACAAATAAACAGTCCGTCGCTGCAGCGTCTACGAGAGAATAAGAAAACGATGTGTCTCGAATCGGATCCGACACGATGTTTATTTAAGCGATGTAAGGAAGTGAGCTGCCTCAACCCGGAATTCCAGTATCCAGAATTAGAATCAGTCGCGCTCAATTATTATCAGCAAATAATTTCAATTAGAGAATCCAAGTAAATACAAAAATTACTTTCAGTTCGATAAAAATGTCAATCCGTTTTGTCTCTTTCATCAGCTTTCGCTGGTTGTTCCGGATTTCTTTGTAATTTGATTGATCGTCAGGCGCGATTCCCTCTTTTACGTAATCGCGGACGAGGATAAAACTTTTCCTAAAGTTGCAGACCGGCCGCGCTTTTCCCATCATAAAGCTAATACGATCGCTCGGTGGTCGTGCTTCCTTAGCAATGATTGCATCGTGGCATTCGAACAGCGGCGAATAACTCGCGCGGTGGTCGTGCTTCTACCGCTTCTACTCGTTGCATTTTGAACGGCGAGTATCTTGTACTTCTACTTCACTGACGGCCGTCGGTTATCCGTGGAGATCGTCCGACTCGCTTCCTACGGGCTTCGGATCGCGTCAGGGAAGAGGCTGCTTTACATTGTGAGAGCCCTTATCTATCGTCTCAATCCTGCGCGAAAGGATCTCGAAAGTGCAATGCCGATATACTTGTACAGGTCGTAGAACTTAGAATTATGATATCTTGTCGCGACGCGCGCGGCAAACGTCCGCGTTGAATTCCGCAATATAAACGCCGTAACTATGAATTACTTTAAAATCATGATGTACGGTACGCAAAATTAAATCGAGCGCAATTTCCAGTCGGTTTACTATTTTTCGAATTTCATTTTTGCAATAAGGTTGAACTGATTAAATTTGTTAAGCTAAAGTGCAATATCTGCATTTGTTTCTATCACAAAAAGAAATTTACAGTATATTTATATATTACATTTGCAAAAAAAGAAAAGAAATTACATTGTTAATTTTCTCATATTGCATGCTTTTCAGATTTAAAAAAATTAAAAAAAAAATTTGTGCTGTAATTGAATATACGTACGCCTCTAATTACATGCAAGATTAAAATTATATTCACAATCAAAAGCTTATTGCCTGTTTTCAAGCGTGATACAGTGGGGGCGTCATCACTCAAAAACGTAAAATTAATAAAAAAAAAAAAGTAAAAACCAATATCGATAAATATTCTTCTAATGTTTTTTTTCATAAACCGTGATAAAGTCATTGAATATTATAGAAATCCCATGCAGCAGGTACAACAGATACCAAATGCAAGATTCAGTGACGAGGCTGTGACGATAAAGAGGATAGCATAAGAAAAAAAGAATAATAAAGCGTGATCAGCATGATCCATTTTGCTCTGGAATAGTCGCGAGTTCGCGGGCTATAAGATACTCTAGCCTCTCGCCATCCCCAAGTCGCAGAACTGGTTTTACACGCGGTCGATTCCGATACGTAAAGGACGAACCGGGATGCCGCGAATAGCTAAAGAGAGAAATGTATCAATGATCCTTACAGGGGATCTTCCCCTTTCGCGATTCATCGCTCATCGCTTGATTAAAACGATGGACCTTTCTTGTGACATCCAAGACTGTCATGGATAAACGGGCACAACTTTCTACGTCTAAACGAAAAATGGATTTGGCAGATCCTTATACTATATATCGTCTTGCATTTCCGTTTTTTTTGTTGCTTCTTTTATTGTTATTCTTATTCTTTTCGCTCTCAGCTGTAGACTAACAAGTCATTGCACAAATGTAGCACCGGAGTAAAAATCAATAATATACGTATAATGACTTATAACTTAGAACTTCTTACAGCTTTTCTTAATAAATTTGTATGTATTAAATATATAAATTAAAGAATATTATTTATAATAATCTCGTAATAGCTCCATTAAATCCACCGTTGAAAAATTCAATGACACAATTATCCGAACCAATTTTATACACGTATACACACTAGATCAAATAAATAGAAACTAATAAATTTTACGAGCGTTCCTTCCAACGCAACATGATCATGATCATTAATCCCGTGCATTCTAAATTTGAATCAAGAATCTCGCGAAATCAGCTTTCTATAAATCTATTAATAGACAATATTTCTTGAATAAATTGGGGACATTAATACATACTAGTACATTCTTTTTTGCTATAAACTCATCTCAGCATAACAAGAAATTTACAATACCTATATTTATATTACATTGTATCACGCTCGCAAAGAAGAAAACTAATTGTGTGCTATGAAAATGCTTACAAATTTCAGGCAAACGATAGTTTGTGAAATATTATAAATATATTAACTATAAAATGACGAAATATACAAGCTATGCATGCTAAATTTTAATAAGAAATACGATATGTTGAAATAGTAATAAGTATTAGCAAAGGGAAATGTCAAAAATGTTGTGTGAATGTTATGAAGATAATATTTTACTTTAAACTGTGATTTTATGATAATAGGACTGCTCATTGATGTCCATATTAAGATTGTAAAACGTTGATACCAGTAAACTAGTTGTGAAAACAGCGTGTCTCACGTTTATTTAAAGACAAAGTTTGTCGTGTTTAATAAAATATTAGTCTCATAAATGCCATACTAAAAAGTTACTAAGACTCAAGCAAAGGAAGCAGTACGTAAATGTATATAACGTCAAACTTACAATGTTATTTAAAATCTGAAATTCTAAAGTATCACATATAGCAACTGTGAACAAATAATATTAAAAGCAAGATCAATTTTACAATGTTACGAGGAACCGCTACGAATTCTACTCCATTTTCTTCGAACTTCAGCAAGACATAAATATATATGACTAACTGCAAGCAAATATCGGAGTGGGCAAGCAGGAAGGGACATGATATGATTCATGCGTTAGGTCTTTGCAAACAACCTCGGAGAACTTAATCCTTATGCGAGACGAGAAGCTCTCCAGAGGCGTTGATACCGGTACTATCAATGACTTCTCGACGCGACTCTTCATCGTCGCCTGGATAAAGTAGGTCTACTGGCATTATTTACGTTGCAACTTCTTCAAAATATACGTTCTAACTTTCAATGCACAAAACTACCTTTAATTTCTTTTTATATTGAGCTTTAGTAGAAAAATATTCCAAAATATTTGCGACCAAAAGAGATCTGCATATATTTATTTGAACTTTTATTCAAAATATATATTACTTTTATAAGAAATTCTAACAATAATTAAACTAAGCAATGACATATCGCAAAATGGTAAATTGAAAATAATAGCGTTTGCTAAATTCTATTAAATTCCATTAAATCTTATTGATGCTCTAATAGACTAATTACACTAATTGCATTAATTACAATTACAGCAATTAGGTCAGACTGCGACGTATCGAAACTACATGCAACCTTCACGATATTTTATATCCGACTCAATGTTTATTTTAACTGCATGTTGTTTCGAATGTAACGGCGAATAGAATCGAATCACCGTCATATCTCGGGATCGTTTCTCGATCCCACGCTAGTAACAATCATCCGCGCGACATCGAGGTCGGTTTTATCGCGCTCTATCGATAGCTCTATCGACGGAAGAACACCCACGTTTTCCACACAATCGGTTTCCGCCGTTAGACAGAGAGAAATATTTTCGTGGTAGACCATGTACTGTCGCGCATGTCGATTTTCCTCTCTTCCGCCCTCGCTTTATTTCACGGACGAGTAACATAGTACGCCTTTATCGATGCGCCAAACAGTGACAATAGCCTCTTACTGTTTAATTGACTGTAATTGCTTTCGATTTCCTTGATCGTCGATTGTGCTCCGCGCAACACGTAACGAGAATAGTTCGCCATATCCACGTATACGCGTGTGTGTACGTGATCAACAAGGAGTGATCGACCAGATCGACGGCCTATTTGCATATTTGAATCACGATCCCATCAGTAAACGCTTCTCCTTTATGTCCCTACTGATTTCCATTACTTTACTGTGACAACTCCGGTAGTCTTTCAATATCCCTCGTATCGATACTAATTCATTATTTCTATTTCTGGATTAATTTATTTCTTCAGTAGCAAAGTAACAAGATTTAAAAAACATTTATTTCTTTAGAAAAAAACCAATTCGTTTTTTGCTTTCTTCGATTTATATTGTGACCTCAATTTCACATACGGTCTTATTGTTAATCTAATGTACGGAACAAACGAATTTGTTGAAGAATCTAAAAATTTAGCTGAATATGCAGAGCAGAAATTAATTTTGTTACAACAAATTAATTTTGCACAACAAAAAATTTTAACGTTCCAGTAAAAAACTTGAGCAATCTACGTAATTGTTTTGACAGTTTAACAAAAATTATTTTTAGATACGTATCCAGTAATTTTTTAGGTACTTTAACAAAATTGTTCTCTTTATGTAAATAATATAATCTGTGTATGTGGAGATAGCTTGAAATTGTAACTTTCTGCTGTTTCTAGATTGAATGGTTGATTTCTTGAAACTCTGTAAAGGATTATAAGATTATTACACCTCGTACTCTGTCGACAATAATCCCGGTTAACGGAGGTCGCCTTTAGGGCCGTCCCTCGTCGAAGGGACAGCCGATAGGCCGCGGGCTCGATTTCAAAGAAGCGCGCTGCAGCATAACCATAATTCCTCGAGAAATATGACCCAATGACACAATAAGTACCGGTCATTACCGCGCGCGTAACCGGCCCCGGCAGGCGGTAAGAAAATTAAATTCCCACGCGCAATTGCATTCGCGCCGTTAACGTTTTCCGTCCGTGTTAGAAGGCCGCTTGTGTGAATTTGCAGCTACGTTTTAGCCAATGCTTTTCTGCGTCTCGTTACTCGGCGATAAAACGAGAAGAATTCCGTCAACACTGTCATTTCGATTTTTTTTTTTTTTTTAATAGGCATTTCAAGCTGCGAAACAAAGTTGCATTTGAGAGAGCTTGCAACGTGCAAAGATTCTCCTACTTTCCCATTTTCCTTACAACGATAGAAACGTATTACCGGTGCTTCTTGCGGCACTCGTGTCTGAGGAATAAAGCCTGGATCGCGCATAAATATTTCACACATCACCCATCGAGATACACAGGCGTTCAAAGGCGCGCGAGGAGAAGAGCGCTCCCGGCACTTGGGGTTGGCTCGCGGAAAGTTTCGCGCGATTTTACGTTGCGTCATAAATGCGGGATGTAAATCATGCAGAGGACACCAGTGACTCTACGGAGGCGTGTAAGGGTGTGTCAAGTTAGCCCCCCAAAATTAAAATTTCGTAGTTCTAATAAGAGTTCCCACTTTATTTTGAGGAGATTAGGAGTTCTCTATAATTTATATAAAGAGTTCCATTTATTAACGGCCGGAAATTAAAATTAAAAAATTGGGGGGCCAACTTTTTTTCGAAATTTGAGATCCAATAGTTCTGAACGGTTTAACAGCTTCTTTTTGCAAATATCTAGAGTTCCTGATACGTAAAAAATTTATTTCATTTACAAAAAAAAATTGTTTATTTAAAAAATTTAAATTTTAAGATTTAATAGTTCTGAGATAATCTTATTGTTATTTTGTTTATTTCAAAGAGTTCTCGACGCTTTAAAACAATATAAACTAAAAAAAATAATAATAATCAGAACCTTAAACAATTTTACATATCAGTTAAAATAACACTTATACTTTCTTATCTCGTCATCCGATTACTTTGAGCCATAAGATTTTTCGTTAGAACTCGTAGAGAACTACTCAAAACGTTATTTAGAACTACTCGGAACTCTAAAAAAAATTTTGCTTAACTGAAAATTTTCTAAGTTCAGTGACTGAAATTTTTTTTAAAGTTCCGAGTAGTTCTCACTGTATTTTTTGACAGTTCTCGACGAGTTCTGACGAAAAGTCTAATAAGTCAGAGCGATTCGACCAACAGTTTACGAGATGTCACGTATTTAAAGGGTAATCGAAAATTTTTTAAGTTCAGTGACCGAAATTTTTTTTAGACTTATTAGACTTTTCGTCAGAACTCGTCGAGAACTGTCAAAAAATACTGTGAGAACTATTCGGAACTCTAAAAAAAATTTCGGTCACTGAACTTAAAAAATTTTCGATTACCCTTTAAATACGTGACATCTCGTAAACTGTTGGTCGAATCGCTTTGACTTATTAGACTTTTCGTCAGAACTCGTTGAGAACTGCCAAAAAATACTGTGAGAACTATTCGGAACTCTAAAAAAAATTTCGGTCACTGAACTTAAAAAATTTTCGATTACCCTTTAAATACGTGACATCTCGTAAACTGTTGGTCGAATCGCTCTGACTTATTAGACTTTTCGTCAGAACCCGTCGAGAACTGCCAAAAAATACTGTGAGAACTATTCGGAACTCTAAAAAACATTTCGGTCACTAAACTTAAAAAATTTTCGATTACTCTTTAAATACGTGACATCTTGTAAACTGTTGGTCGAATCGCTCTGACTTATTAGACTTTTCGTCAGAACTCGTCGAGAACTGTCAAAAAATACTGTGAGAACTATTCGGAACTCTAAAAAAAATTTCGGTCACTGAACTTAAAAAATTTTCGATTACCCTTTAAATACGTGACATCTCGTAAACTATTGGTCGAATCGCTTTGACTTATTAGACTTTTCGTCAGAACTCGTCGAGAACTGCCAAAAAATACTGTGAGAACTATTCGGAACTCTAAAAAAAATTTCGGTCACTGAACTTAAAAAATTTTCGATTACCCTTTAAATACGTGACATCTCGTAAACTGTTGGTCGAATCGCTCTGACTTATTAGACTTTTCGTCAGAACCCGTCGAGAACTGCCAAAAAATACTGTGAGAACTATTCGGAACTCTAAAAAACATTTCGGTCACTAAACTTAAAAAATTTTCGATTACTCTTTAAATACGTGACATCTTGTAAACTGTTGGTCGAATCGCTCTGACTTATTAGACTTTTCGTCAGAACTCGTCGAGAACTGTCAAAAAATACTGTGAGAACTATTCGGAACTCTAAAAAAAATTTCGGTCACTGAACTTAAAAAATTTTCGATTACCCTTTAAATACGTGACATCTCGTAAACTATTGGTCGAATCGCTTTGACTTATTAGACTTTTCGTCAGAACCCGTCGAGAACTGCCAAAAAATACTGTGAGAACTATTCGGAACTCTAAAAAACATTTCGGTCACTAAACTTAAAAAATTTTCGATTACTCTTTAAATACGTGACATCTTGTAAACTGTTGGTCGAATCGCTCTGACTTATTAGACTTTTCGTCAGAACTCGTCGAGAACTGTCAAAAAATACTGTGAGAACTATTCGGAACTCTAAAAAAAATTTCGGTCACTGAACTTAAAAAATTTTCGATTACCCTTTAAATACGTGACATCTCGTAAACTATTGGTCGAATCGCTTTGACTTATTAGACTTTTCGTCAGAACTCGTCGAGAACTGCCAAAAAATACTGTGAGAACTATTCGGAACTCTAAAAAAAATTTCGGTCACTGAACTTAAAAAATTTTCGATTACCCTTTAAATACGTGACATCTCGTAAACTATTGGTCGAATCGCTTTGACTTATTAGACTTTTCGTCAGAACTCGTCGAGAACTGCCAAAAAATACTGTGAGAACTATTCGGAACTCTAAAAAAAATTTCGGTCACTGAACTTAAAAAATTTTCGATTACCCTTTAAATACGTGACATCTTGTAAACTGTTGGTCGAATCGCTCTGACTTATTAGACTTTTCGTCAGAACTCGTCGAGAACTGTCAAAAAATACTGTGAGAACTATTCGGAACTCTAAAAAAAATTTCGGTCACTGAACTTAAAAAATTTTCGATTACCCTTTAAATACGTGACATCTCGTAAACTGTTGGTCGAATCGCTTTGACTTATTAGACTTTTCGTCAGAACCCGTCGAGAACTGCCAAAAAATACTGTGAGAACTATTCGGAACTCTAAAAAACATTTCGGTCACTAAACTTAAAAAATTTTCGATTACTCTTTAAATACGTGACATCTTGTAAACTGTTGGTCGAATCGCTCTGACTTATTAGACTTTTCGTCAGAACTCGTCGAGAACTGTCAAAAAATACTGTGAGAACTATTCGGAACTCTAAAAAAAATTTCGGTCACTGAACTTAAAAAATTTTCGATTACCCTTTAAATACGTGACATCTCGTAAACTATTGGTCGAATCGCTTTGACTTATTAGACTTTTCGTCAGAACTCGTCGAGAACTGCCAAAAAATACTGTGAGAACTATTCGGAACTCTAAAAAAAATTTCGGTCACTGAACTTAAAAAATTTTCGATTACCCTTTAAATACGTGACATCTCGTAAACTGTTGGTCGAATCGCTCTGACTTATTAGACTTTTCGTCAGAACTCGTCGAGAACTGCCAAAAAATACTGTGAGAACTATTCGGAACTCTAAAAAAAATTTCGGTCACTGAACTTAAAAAATTTTCGATTACCCTTTAAATACGTGACATCTTGTAAACTGTTGGTCGAATCGCTCTGACTTATTAGACTTTTCGTCAGAACTCGTCGAGAACTGTCAAAAAATACTGTGAGAACTATTCGGAACTCTAAAAAAAATTTCGGTCACTGAACTTAAAAAATTTTCGATTACCCTTTAAATACGTGACATCTCGTAAACTGTTGGTCGAATCGCTTTGACTTATTAGACTTTTCGTCAGAACCCGTCGAGAACTGCCAAAAAATACTGTGAGAACTATTCGGAACTCTAAAAAACATTTCGGTCACTAAACTTAAAAAATTTTCGATTACTCTTTAAATACGTGACATCTTGTAAACTGTTGGTCGAATCGCTCTGACTTATTAGACTTTTCGTCAGAACTCGTCGAGAACTGTCAAAAAATACTGTGAGAACTATTCGGAACTCTAAAAAAAATTTCGGTCACTGAACTTAAAAAATTTTCGATTACCCTTTAAATACGTGACATCTCGTAAACTATTGGTCGAATCGCTTTGACTTATTAGACTTTTCGTCAGAACTCGTCGAGAACTGCCAAAAAATACTGTGAGAACTATTCGGAACTCTAAAAAAAATTTCGGTCACTGAACTTAAAAAATTTTCGATTACCCTTTAAATACGTGACATCTCGTAAACTGTTGGTCGAATCGCTCTGACTTATTAGACTTTTCGTCAGAACTCGTCGAGAACTGCCAAAAAATACTGTGAGAACTATTCGGAACTCTAAAAAAAATTTCGGTCACTGAACTTAAAAAATTTTCGATTACCCTTTAAATACGTGACATCTCGTAAACTATTGGTCGAATCGCTTTGACTTATTAGACTTTTCGTCAGAACTCGTCGAGAACTGCCAAAAAATACTGTGAGAACTATTCGGAACTCTAAAAAAAATTTCGGTCACTGAATTTAAAAAATTTTCGATTACCCTTTAAATACGTGACATCTCGTAAACTATTGGTCGAATCGCTTTGACTTATTAGACTTTTCGTCAGAACTCGTCGAGAACTGCCAAAAAATACTGTGAGAACTATTCGGAACTCTAAAAAAAATTTCGGTCACTGAACTTAAAAAATTTTCGATTACCCTTTAAATACGTGACATCTCGTAAACTATTGGTCGAATCGCTTTGACTTATTAGACTTTTCGTCAGAACTCGTCGAGAACTGCCAAAAAATACTGTGAGAACTATTCGGAACTCTAAAAAAAATTTCGGTCACTGAACTTAAAAAATTTTCGATTACCCTTTAAATACGTGACATCTCGTAAACTGTTGGTCGAATCGCTCTGACTTATTAGACTTTTCGTCAGAACTCGTCGAGAACTGCCAAAAAATACTGTGAGAACTATTCGGAACTCTAAAAAAAATTTCGGTCACTGAACTTAAAAAATTTTCGATTACCCTTTAAATACGTGACATCTTGTAAACTGTTGGTCGAATCGCTCTGACTTATTAGACTTTTCGTCAGAACTCGTCGAGAACTGTCAAAAAATACTGTGAGAACTATTCGGAACTCTAAAAAAAATTTCGGTCACTGAACTTAAAAAATTTTCGATTACCCTTTAAATACGTGACATCTCGTAAACTGTTGGTCGAATCGCTTTGACTTATTAGACTTTTCGTCAGAACCCGTCGAGAACTGCCAAAAAATACTGTGAGAACTATTCGGAACTCTAAAAAACATTTCGGTCACTAAACTTAAAAAATTTTCGATTACTCTTTAAATACGTGACATCTTGTAAACTGTTGGTCGAATCGCTCTGACTTATTAGACTTTTCGTCAGAACTCGTCGAGAACTGTCAAAAAATACTGTGAGAACTATTCGGAACTCTAAAAAAAATTTCGGTCACTGAACTTAAAAAATTTTCGATTACCCTTTAAATACGTGACATCTCGTAAACTATTGGTCGAATCGCTTTGACTTATTAGACTTTTCGTCAGAACTCGTCGAGAACTGCCAAAAAATACTGTGAGAACTATTCGGAACTCTAAAAAAAATTTCGGTCACTGAACTTAAAAAATTTTCGATTACCCTTTAAATACGTGACATCTCGTAAACTGTTGGTCGAATCGCTCTGACTTATTAGACTTTTCGTCAGAACTCGTCGAGAACTGCCAAAAAATACTGTGAGAACTATTCGGAACTCTAAAAAAAATTTCGGTCACTGAACTTAAAAAATTTTCGATTACCCTTTAAATACGTGACATCTCGTAAACTATTGGTCGAATCGCTTTGACTTATTAGACTTTTCGTCAGAACTCGTCGAGAACTGCCAAAAAATACTGTGAGAACTATTCGGAACTCTAAAAAAAATTTCGGTCACTGAATTTAAAAAATTTTCGATTACCCTTTAAATACGTGACATCTCGTAAACTATTGGTCGAATCGCTTTGACTTATTAGACTTTTCGTCAGAACTCGTCGAGAACTGCCAAAAAATACTGTGAGAACTATTCGGAACTCTAAAAAAAATTTCGGTCACTGAACTTAAAAAATTTTCGATCACCCTTTAAATACGTGACATCTTGTAAACTGTTGGTCGAATCGCTTTGACTTATTAGACTTTTCGTCAGAACTCGTCGAGAACTGCCAAAAAATACTGTGAGAACTATTCGGAACTCTAAAAAAAATTTCGGTCACTGAACTTAAAAAATTTTCGATCACCCTTTAAATACGTGACATCTTGTAAACTGTTGGTCGAATCGCTCTGACTTATTAGACTTTTCGTCAGAACTCGTCGAGAACTGCCAAAAAATACTGTGAGAACTATTCGGAACTCTAAAAAAAATTTCGGTCACTGAACTTAAAAAATTTTCGATTACCCTTTAAATACGTGACATCTCGTAAACTATTGGTCGAATCGCTTTGACTTATTAGACTTTTCGTCAGAACTCGTCGAGAACTGCCAAAAAATACTGTGAGAACTATTCGGAACTCTAAAAAAAATTTCGGTCACTGAACTTAAAAAATTTTCGATTACCCTTTAAATACGTGACATCTCGTAAACTATTGGTCGAATCGCTTTGACTTATTAGACTTTTCGTCAGAACTCGTCGAGAACTGCCAAAAAATACTGTGAGAACTATTCGGAACTCTAAAAAAAATTTCGGTCACTGAACTTAAAAAATTTTCGATTACCCTTTAAATACGTGACATCTCGTAAACTGTTGGTCGAATCGCTCTGACTTATTAGACTTTTCGTCAGAACTCGTCGAGAACTGTCAAAAAATACAGTGAGAACTACTCGGAACTTTAAAAAAAATTTCAGTCACTGAACTTAGAAAATTTTCAGTTGAGCAAAATTTTTTTTAGAGTTCCGAGTAGTTCTAAATAACGTTTTGAGTAGTTCTCTACGAGTTCTAACGAAAAATCTTATGGCTCAAAGTAATCGGATGACGAGATAAGAAAGTATAAGTGTTATTTTAACTGATATGTAAAATTGTTTAAGGTTCTGATTATTATTATTTTTTTTAGTTTATATTGTTTTAAAGCGTCGAGAACTCTTTGAAATAAACAAAATAACAATAAGATTATCTCAGAACTATTAAATCTTAAAATTTAAATTTTTTAAATAAACAATTTTTTTTTGTAAATAAAATAAATTTTTTACGTATCAGGAACTCTAGATATTTGCAAAAAGAAGCTGTTAAACCGTTCAGAACTATTGGATCTCAAATTTCGAAAAAAAGTTGGCCCCCCAATTTTTTAATTTTAATTTCCGGCCGTTAATAAATGGAACTCTTTATATAAATTATAGAGAACTCCTAATCTCCTCAAAATAAAGTGGGAACTCTTATTAGAACTACGAAATTTTAATTTTGGGGGGCTAACTTGACACACCCGGCGTGTAAAAGTTGAAGAATCAAGAAGGAAGCGAAAAAGAGTCAGAGGATTTCATCGACAACGTAATTAATCCTGTGAACACTGGAAATGACCGACGGTTTTTTTTTTCTATTTTTTAAAAGTAAGATATTACATAAAATCAAAGAGATCTCCTGGGAAAGATGTGAAAGTTGTTTATAATTTATAGAACTATGAAAATTACGAAAAGTTCATGTGTATGTAAAATTAGCTCCACATTTTTGAATTTCGAAAAAAAAAATTGGAGTTCTGTTTGCCCTCGCAAGACTAAAGTCAAAACTTATAAAGTTGCAGCCACCCAAAGTTTCAAAAATTTTTGACTTGACTGGATGTAACTTCGTCAATTTTGGATTTAGCTCTTCGGACCTTAAAAGAAATCGAAAGAATTCTTGCAGGGGCAAACAGAACTCCAATTTTTCTTCGAAATTTAAAAATATGGAGCTAACTTCACATACATAAGATTCATATATCCATAAATTTATTTCTATTTTTTAACATAATTTTACAAACTAAAAATTTGAAAATTATAAATTTCCCTCCTCGTACAATTGATTATAATATAGTATATAAATATATTGCAATGGTTCAAAGTAAAATAAGATAGCCTTGATTAAACTAAATCAATTATAATAACGTCCACCTTTTGTTATTAACGACCATGGTTCGTAAAAGGCAGTACACTGAACAAAGAACGTACTTCCGTTGAATGATCCGAGCATATCATAAAATATGAAACTTTTCGAAAGAGCAGCCACACGTGCTGAGCACGTGTTTCGTTGGGAGCCTTGTGGTAAAATAGTCATAGCTCGTGCTCGCTCATCATCATGAACAAAGGAAGACGCGTCGTCACTCCTCCATAATAAATTTCGTGAAACGATGCCGATAATTAAGGATTACATCTAAACAGCGGCCGTTCTTAGTGAACAATCGATCTTCGTTACATTTCTCGTATTAGCCATCAAAAATCTTTCTCTACTGCATGTCTCTTCAACGATAAACCAACAAACGCGATTAGTTTCCAAAAGTCATAGACGAAATCTTATCACGACCGTTGATAGGCCGCGTTCTTATACACCCACATGCATACATAGACACGAAGAGCAAAAATATCCGTGTGACTCGTCATTCTCGGAAGGAGTAGCTGTGATATTTAATCGAATGTGATAAATGTCATTCACGACGCAGCACGATATCTCATCTCTCTGCGTTTTAACTGATACAATAAGGTAGCTCTTATTTACAGTCTCATGTCGATCAATATAGCCCTTGAATCGTGATAAGAAACACTGCTGTTCTCATGCAATCGTTTTTTTTTAAATTGGTAAATATATTGCTTACAAAAAATAATAAGAAAAAAATAAAAATACATAGGAAAAAATATCAATTTTACTTAAAAAATGCCAAAGAAAGGTCGCCAATACTAACTTTCTAAAGCAATAGAAATAAGAGCAAACCTCTTATTTCTCAGAAACTAAAACATTAATATATTAATACTGATAAAAAACACAATTTGATTAAAGAAGCTTTAAAAAAATTAAATATTACTTGTTTCATGTACATGATAAGAAATATATTTTAAAACTATTATCAAGAAGCTATTCTTAGTAAAAATACCGTTATTTAAAAGAAGAAAATTAAAAGTTAAGTAATTGCTCTTCTTACCACAAGAATATTTCTCTGTGTGTAAAAACTCGAAGTAGAGATTACTTTTAATAATTGCAAACCTGTCGCTAATGTCTCGTCGCGTAAAATAAGATTTCAAATTGCAAAAGGCAAGCTGCCTCTCTCTAGTGCGATCCGCTTGGCAGAAATAACTCGCTCTCCCACTTGGAATTAAGAAATCGAGCGTTGCCATTGTCGATGTAATGCGGAGAGCTTTAAGTTTTGCAATCGTATTACGTCTATTTATGACTGGCGCGATGACTGCTCGCTTTATGCAAATTGCCGCGTTGCAATTCCTACGCAAAGTGCGAACGTAGCAACTGTACACATATTGTGCATAAGAATCCTTAGCTATTATGTCTCATAGATATTCATCGAGCCTCATACATAATATAAAACTCAACTTATAGATAAATTAGAAAATGTATAATAACACTTTTAACTTTTTGATGTTACATTCTCGTTTCAGAAAAAATATCTTATATATTGGTATTTAAAGCATAAACGTCTTTCAATAAGATTCTTCGATATAAGCAACACGATGGGTGATTCTTCTACTACAGCTTATTTGTTGCATATTTGTAATTAGAATAATAATTTTTCAAATTAATCAAGCACCGTTTTTGTTTATCTCCGATAAGTTTTCGGCACGAGATAACATCAGCCTCACCCATTCATCATCACGCGCTGCGAAATGAATGAAAACTACTACGGTGTAAAATATAATTTTTTCGAGAAACGCAATATATTATGCCATACTAATCACGTACGGAATAACAACTGACGGTGATCGCTTACCGTCTGTTTGCTCGTCCATGATGACATTGTGAAATAAGTGTAAGTAAACACGGTTCTCTTAATGCACTTTTAAAGCGTTCATGATTTTTAGCTGTGTATTGTAGTATTCATTCAGAGCCTTAACAAGCGTGTCGAAAAGTCTACAATTATAAAAAATCATTAAGTATTATTTAACTCCGTTAACACGATTTCTTTGCTTTCTACGATGTCGTATAGCAATATATTAATTATGACCATTACATTTGCTATTTTAGGACAATTTTTTATTTCAGGTAGCAGGCCTACAATTTTTTTTTTAACTCAATTTTGTTCTTCATATTAACATTACGATGAGAAATTCCATTTAGTAATTAGCGTTATATAACTAACGTCAACAAATTTAGTTCACGCAATATAAATTACTGTCTTTTATTAATTTAATTTTTTAATTTTTTTAATTAAAATTATTTAAATAAGACCAGTTTTTATTTTTCATTATTTAAAATTTATTTTAAGTTTAAATCAAGGATTTGTTTCAATACAAACAAACCAGTTTTTAATTATCAGAAACCTGCGCAATATCTCGTTTTTGTATACTGCACAAGAAAATTTCGTAACACGCAGATCACTCCTGACAGTCGTAAAGTAGTTTGAAAACATGTAGGAACAAAACATTATAAAATTTTCAGGCTTGTCCTTTATTTTCTTTAAGAAAATATGACCACCGTAATAAATCGTCAATCACGAGAATTAAATGCAGTTTCGTTGCAAAATACATCAATCAGAATAATTAAAATGTCCATTCATTACTCCCGACAAAGTTAGAAAATTAGAATCGTAAGTTGGAATATTCAAAACGCGTTGCTTCACACACTGTTTTGCTCTGATGATGCAAATTAACGAATGAGGAAACGATGAACGAGGGGAAAATGAAAGAGGAGAGAAAAAAATTGTTTTCTCGAAGCAGGTAGCGCGACTTCTAGACACGCGGAGATTTAATCGGCGGGACATTCCACGAGGATGATGATTTCACGGTGATGTCACCGCGGCACATCGAGCGGAATCGTAATCAGGATTTCGCCTTCAAGGATGGGCGCGCACCGGCCGAGCGAGTCGTCGCCGCCACCGCCGCCGATCACCGCTACCGATAAATCGAACGATTACGAATCACGGCGCCGTGGTCGCGTCGCGACGCTTCGCGAGGTGTACGTGCATGTTGGAGACGCGCCCGTATACGCGCTCTTGTAAACAACACGCCTTACTTCCGTTACGGCGCTTAAACCCGCGATATCGCCGGGCGTCGATTAACGCCGATCGGCCGCGTTTTAATTGGATGATCGAAAAGCGCCAGATCTAAACGATCTCGCGATGCTTCGTCCTTTTGGTTGCCGAACTTGACAACGGATTAAACGGATTATACAGCCGAGGAAAAGCACCGCACTCTTATCGGCTGCGTGATTTACAAGTGATTTCGCGACCAGTTCCTCCGCGATCTGAATTTCGCGCTCGCGATAAATAACATTGAAATTATACACGTTTAATAATCGGTTTCTAGATCTTTTCGACCGATTATTCTCTCACCGGTCGCCACATGTAATAAGTGGCTTTTCGACTGACGTCACAGCGCATTGCGCGCGTGCCGAGCGAGAGTGAGAGGAGAAGGGGGGAGGGGGAGAAAACAGTGCATTTAAGTAGCGTATTTTATTGTCAGACCGCAACGTCAACCAGTTGTCATAATCCCGCGCGGTATGCGACTTCTTTCTTATATTTAAGTAGCTACTCCGATAAATTGCGTTTGTACCTATCGACAACACGTATACTCCGATACGTGCGATAGAAACTCCACCGCGAGAAAAATATCTTGTAGGCTGTCAGCAATTATAATACAAATGTCAATTAATCAACGGGGCTTAATGATCCGTGAAATTAAAACGTAAAATGGCATTCAAGATTTTTCGGTACTCGGAAAACAAACGTGTAAATTTAACACTTTTTCTCGTTTACGATTCTCTCTCTCTCTCTCTCTCTCTCTCTCTCTCTCTCTCTCTCTCTCTCTCTCTCTCTCTCATACACTTAAATTCATTAGAAAATTTTTAAATATTAACTAAAGATTAACGGCAAACCGTGGATGAATTCCCAGAATATTCCCGAGTTCTCCAGGAATTTTATTTAAAATTTTAACAGTATTTAAACTTAAAAGTAAAATACCAATAATTTTTCTGAGCGTCAAAATCCCAAGAGGAAAAACCGCAAATCCCCCTAGAAGAGAAACCCTCTGAAAAAATTGTAGGTTATCTCGAGGTTTTTTACGCCATAGTAACATCTTTTGTACTTTATAACCGTCGGCAGAGCCCATAAAGTTTTTTTTGGCGGGCGATTTTCCCGCGAATCGGACATTCCGTGTCGTCGTCAAGTACGTTGGTATAACCTTTAAAAGCGAGATACTCACCCGAGAGATACTCCCCGGTGGACGATCAGGAGTTGCACCGGCGACAGCCACGTGTTCGAGGTTGAACTTTGCTTGTACAAACGTCGGGGAACACGGAGAAACCACCGGCCACCGCGTCCGGCGTCTCTCTCTTTCTCTCTCTCTCACGATATATCACTGCGCGGCACGATTACGCCGCCTCCCGAGAATCGCGTTTCCGGCGTGCTTCACTTTTTCCGGGAACGGCTTCACTTCCGCGAAATTCTCGCGAACGACCGACGACGGGAGACGGGACGCGATTTCGTGCACGCCGGGCTAACGCGATACGTCACGTCTCACCTCCTCGTCAACTCGACATTTCTTTTTCTCCTCCGCGAAACGTGTCGCACGCACCGAGTCGTGTCGATAACGGTCGCAGCAGCGGTCCGATGAGCGTGAAGTTGCAGCGCTCCGAGCTGTTGAGCTCGCCCGGCCAACCGAAATTCGTCCAACTTCAGTTCGGTGACGTCGGCAAGTTTTCACGCTGCCGCTGCGGCGTACGTGCGCGAAAAACCTCGTCGTCTCGGCGTTCCTCGATTCCGCGCTGGGGCACTTTTGTGATACACGTAAACTTGAGAGGCGAAGGCAACCGGACCCGCTGTGGAACGCGTCGCTGTGTACCTCGGCGACGCGTCACGTGGCCGCAAACTGTTACTCGTCGCACTTGTTGATTGTCGCCATGGCGCCTCGTCGCCAACGACGGAAGGAATGTTCCCGTGAAATTCCGATACGCGCGCGCGCATGGATCACCACCTACACACAAGGTCAGTACACATGCATACAAGTCCGATGATTTCTCTGCGTAAACGGAGGAATTACGTACGTCCTCGGTCACATACACACTGTACTCTCGATCGATCTCACTTCCGTTTGGAAACACGCCGAAACTGCCAACGGGCCAAACGCAAAAGGACACACCGCCGGTCGGTGTGCCTCCTCTCTCTCTCTCTCTCTCTCTCTCTGTCGCCGTCGAGTTACGTCCGCGACCTTGCTGTCGCGATCGCGCGCGAAACGCAACGCCGGAGCAACGAAAGCTCACCCGGGGCAACGCACGGGGCACTCGACAACGCGACCGACGCACCGCCTACGCGCGCGAGCGACGCGTTCAAATCGAATTAGCGCCACGAAGTGCGGGAACCGACTCCCGCGACCGCTGCGGCGAGACTGAAAAGCGGCGGCGGCGTGCGCATGCTCGGCACGCTTACTGCTCCGAACCGAGCCAGTCACGAAGTCGTCCCCTCTCAGTCGCTCCCGCGACGTGCAGCGTGGCGCACCATGCCCTCTCTTACTTGCGAGTAGAGGGGGCTCTCTCTCTCTTCCTCCTCGCCGCATCCCGCGCGCTTCATTGAGAATCCTTATCTCCGCTTCTTCTTCCTAACGTCGATTGCTTACATCAGAGGTTCCCAAACGTCTTCACCGCAGTCACGTCGACTTCTGTTTACTTACGAATCTAACCCGCATTTAAGAGTTTAGACTCGAGATTTGAGAATATGCAGAGAGAGAGAGAGGCACAGAGTAGACGCGTATCGCAATTAGACGTGGGATAAATAGACGGAATGAGTATACCGCGTATGCCTATTGTCCCGCAATACGTCACACGTTATTAAAAATGATTCGTTACAGTATTAATTTTTTTTATTATAAAAATATTGTTTGTTTTTTTTTTATTTTAAACATGTCCAGATGTCTGAAAGATCAGTCATGATCATATCTTCTCGCAGTCTGAATGATTAAAAGTAAAAATAGCTAAGCAAATTTTAAATTTTGATTCGTCAATTTGGTAACATTATTTATTATTATGTAATTTAAATATTAATTTTATGGGAAAAATTTTTTACTAGATTTTACCTACTTTGATAATTATTTTTTTATTTTGCCGAGCAAATGCATCTTTTTCACGTTTTGTTTTTTGAATACTCTACGGTATTATCTTTCTTTTTCTCTCTCTCTCCATCTCTCTTTCTCTCTTAACTTAACCCGGTCACGATCAATTCGCCATCTCGTTAATGCATACATACGCACCTCGTTCTCTCAGCTGTTCCGCGTGGAAGCACGCACGTGCGTGCGCACGCGTGGGCGTCGTCGCGCCGCAGGCGCCGGGCCTCAGTTTTCACAGAATGATCAGCGAGGATGTAGGAGTCTAATTACGCGTGCCTACCGATTGTTCGCCATACAGTCGGACATTTTTCTGACTACAGCGTAATAATGTTTTCTAACTGCATGATAAATAATTTGTTCCAAAAATAATTATTGTTACCATTCTATTTTTATAACTTTTTGTGCCAAGTATTTTTATTGACGAGTTTGGGTCGTTTCTCATATTAATATCTATTTTATATAAATATTGCTACTGATACAAATACCAAATTTAAATTTTAAAATAAATTTATTACGTTATATAAAGATTTATAATTATTTAAATTAATTATAATATGCTTTTTACTTTTTACTACGTTCTTTTTCTATTGTCGCCGATTTTATCACCAAGGCATTATTAGAATCTTCAGCAGCTTTTGATGTTTAAAGAAAGATCTTTCGTTACATCGCGATTCAAAACTTTTTGGCGTTTATCGTGACGTAACCAATTTTTGCGCGATATCCTTGGACGGACCTCAAGATGGCAGGCCAAAATTTATCGCGGCAGGATTGATCGATGGAATGCAACGATGCACCTCCACGTGGAATGTCCGTTTCAACCGCCGGTCCGGTGCGAATACGCGCGTTCTTGAAACCAAGGATCCTGAGCCATTAATTCCGCGGAGGATGTTCCGCGGGAGAGAACATTCGTCCTCGCCGAGACTCAGCTGTTTCTTACGGAACGTGCGAGCACGTTGGAGCACACGCGTGGATACACGTTCCCGACTATCTTGAGTGAATAGTGCTAGCCGTCACGTCGCCTCATGGTCTGTTACTTCGAAAGATCTCTCTCGTTCGCTGTCATAAAGTCGACGAGGAAAGCCGCGACGTCCGTTAGATCTTAAATTTACGCGCGACTCTCTCGGCATAAAAAATATTTATTAAACTTTATGTATGCAGCGAAACAAAAAATGGACAAAGATAGAAACGATTTCTCTTTGAATTATTTAAATTTATAGAATGCAATAAATTTTGCAATCATAGGCTTGATTCCAATGAGAGATTCTATAATAAAGTCAAAAAGCAATTTTCTAATCTTTAATATTAAATAGTAAAAATTGTTTAGCTCGAATAAACAAAGATTATTTGAAAAGTAAAGACAAATTATTGTTGTTGACATTTTTTAAGTTTATTTTAAGTGCAAAATTTTTTTATACAGTCTATAAAATTCTCATTTCTTATTTTGGAAATAATTTAAAAATAAAAAATAAGAAGACACGAAATACTAGAGATTACCCTATTCTCTTTTCAATCTTCTTAAAAAAGTAACTTCTTAAAATAATCGAAATAATCGAATACGTATTTTGTAGTTTTTCATAATTTTGAATAGTTTCCGAAATGTAATAGAGAGAATTATATATAAATTATTATGCGTAAGAATGTGAATTTTGCATAGCATTGTGTCATTGTTCTCTATGATAAGTTATGATGCACGGGATTTGCAAAATCGATAATCGACGAGCAGGAAGAAGCTTGTCCGTGTATACATTGTAGCCGTGCGGTATGCTCGCCGCATGCCAACGAGATTACCCTATTATTACTTCATCTAGTGCAGGATGGTGCTAGCCCGTGGCTTTCCGTGCTTTGGGTACGCTGAGATAATCAGCTATTTACTGCACAGGTTGTTCAACCCTCCTGCTAAGGAACAGAGTGCGGTTCTTTGCCTACGTTATAACGATTGTAAATACTTAAACGGAGACCTATGATGGTTAAGTGTTTATCTCATTAATTCTTTAGAGCTATCAGGATTGTCTTTCTTGCCTTTTGAATCTATCGCAAATGTAAGAATGTTGTCCGTCAATTGTTTTAAGGACAAATGTCTAATTGATTATTGATTGATTGAAGTTTATTTAGCTTTCTCAGCTATTGTGTTTTACATAAATTTACATACATGCTTCTTTAACATCCGTTTGAATACATCAATTCTTTCACAACTTCTAATTTCTGCTGGCAAGGTATTGTATAATTTTACGCCCTCGTAACACACGCTTTTTGCGCACTTTTAGTTCTAACGAATTTTATTGCGATAGTCTCTTCCTGTCTTGTTTTTCTTCCATTTTTATTACTAATTACTTCTAGTCTGTCCCTTAAGTAATTTGGCGCCAAGTTATGTAAAATCTTAAATATAAATATACATACATTATAGTGTAGTCTCTGTTTTATAGACATAAATTGCAACGCTTGTAACATATGTTCTATTTTGGTGTATCTATTACATTGTAATATTACTCGCATAGCCCGATTCAGTTCTACTTGCAATTTATTCAATTGCGTTTCTCCTATATCTACCAGTAGAGACCAGGAGAGACCGGGAGAGACCGGGAGAGACGGGGAGAGACCGGAAGAGACGGGGAGAGACGGGGAGAGACCGGGAGAGACGGGGAGAGACGGAGAGAGACGGGGAGAGATTGGGAGAGATGGGGAGAGAGAGAGAGAGAGGGGGGGGTTAATAATAAATAAATTTTTGACCATATTGAGGTTTACTCGAGGATTTCGCGCAAAAATTGATTTTATCAAGAAAAACGCATTTTTAAACCGCGATATAATAAAAAATATTTATTTCTTGACACATCGAAAGCATTGCTACTGACTCTAATAAGGCTTCAGTGATGAAAGAAATAGAATGTAACAAAGTATAAACGAAACGTTTAAATGTAATTGGAATATCTCGGTCGAACGATAATAATTGACACCGCGTTATATAACTCTTTTTCTGGAAGTCGACGACGCGTTGCGTGTTACAAGAGAGTCCGGCGGTGTCTTTGCGGCACATCGCGCGTTTCAACTTTAATTCCTCGAGGGAAATATCATGAGTGCCCGCATGCCTTTCCATTAATCTCAATTACGGCGCAATTAAAAGCAGTTAACGAAAGTGGGGTCGTGAACCGACGACGTGCCTACCTTTGTAACCGGGTTATTTCGTTCCTGCTTTCATAATTGCTTCACGCACGTTATTTATTATGAAGAAAATATTTTAAAAATCTTTATAGAAAATGAAAGTTTTTTATAAGATGCACGTCAGTGAATATGCACGTATCTCATGCATATAAAATTACAAAAAATATTATGTAAATATTATATACGAATTCTTTAAAGATATTTTACAACTATAGAAACATTAATTTTGATATCTATTACACTTTACTATTCCTAATTATAAAAATATTTACTGTTTATTCTAATAAATAGTAAGGAACTATTAAGCAGAAACACAATTCTCGAGTTTATACGTATATAGTACATAGGATCGGGAGATTGAAGTTTTGAGACGCCGTGTAGATCATGGACGGTGCTTTCTGAGCCGAGTTATGATATATGTGTTTTCGTGTTCGAATTCATCAAGGCGCATTAGAGGGACCTGGAATATCTCGCATCGTCGATTTCATTTGCATTCCTTTTCTCACCAAGGCCACGTCGGGCCCATGGGACCCATAGCTCCAGGGGTCCGCGCTCGGTTGTTTCACCGCGCGCGTCTCTCGTCTTTGGCTTTCGTCCTCGCGCGAGGCGGTGCGTATTAAAGGTCCTCCTCGATAATAATGACAAACGTTTGTCCTCGCGGCGAGAATTATTCGTTTTGCGATCGCCCTGTCGAGGGCCTCCACGGAAATGCGGGCGTTAAATCAACGACTGGCACGAACCCAACTTACCTCGTTATCGCCCTTACGTTCTGCACCACGCGAGATTTACTTAACAATGATGATGCTCGGAAAGGCAAGTGTAAGGGTCGTTATTCGCCAAAAATAATCAATCTTCCGTAATTTATAAATACTTGTTATAATCCTTAAATTAAAGTTAAAATTACGCATTTTTTAATGGAAATCAAAATTAGTATAAAATAAAAATTTTAAAATATCCAATATAATATTTATATTTCTTATATAAAAATATAACGCAGTTTAAATTTAGAGAATATTAATTTAAATTTATTCTAGATTTTATTTTGCAGTTGTGTATTAAATACAATAATTGACATTTATAACGAATTATAAAATTTTACTAATTTAACGTAGAGAAAATCCGTTGATCAGCTGATTATACACAGAAAAAAAAAGTAATATAGCCAATAATATATGTGATCGCGGGCTGCCAACTACATAAAATACTCAATGCAATAATATTTGCTATTAATGCAAGTACAATGTTGATACTGCAATAGCATATATTATTGTATTGAGTATATCTGTAGTTGGCAGCCCGCAACAACATATCTTATTGAATATATTACTTTTTTTTCAGTGTAATATTACAGTCGTTTTTATACAAGTTAGAAAATTTTGGCAGTTATATCGTTATTCGACAAAGGTCTGTTTTTGTAGGTGCAGTGACTATGCAAATCAGGTAGAGAAATCAAGAAAAGAATTGAAAAGATACGATCTGTCATGTGTAAAAGGGACTAAAGTCTCCGTGATGTATTCGGAATGGATGTTTTTAAAGTCTTTTTGCGACTTGTTTTGGTTTGTGTGAAAATTCAACGATTCCTCATCCTAGAAAAGGTATCTTATAGAAAATTATCTCCCAGCAGAATTCGCTTAACCTTTAGAGAATAGATAGATAATCTATTTTTAAAATCTTATCCTAGAGTTTCAGAGGATTTATTATAATTTATTGTATTTCTTATTTCAAAATATGACGCTATTTCTGTGCTACAATAGTAGCCTTCTGTCCTGAAAAAGATTAAACTTTGGGATTTTGTAGTCCATGGAACGCTGATCAAAGTTTGTGAATAAATTTCATCGGAAACCACGTTTCCATAAGACGTGCGGGGTCTTTTCTCTGAACAAGATAAAAGTTGAAGCGATCCTGTTCTTGCATTTAATAATATTTATATATTACAAATTTTGCACGTTTAAAAAAAAAAGAGTTCTTATTTTTTAAATTATAGCAATTGCTTTAATGACACACATAAATATTTTTTCTTTATTATAAAGTCTTAATTATTATAAAATAAACGATTGTAAAGCTGATTTTATCTGATAAAATGTATCCTTACAGATTTCTCTAACACGTTGTTACCTTGGTAATAGCACATTGATTTGTTCTCTATCATATTCTGCACGGCATTGAATTTCGATACCGCAGACAAATAATGAAATTCAAGATGTTCCAGCCCAATGCGCGTTGCATCGGAAATCCCTCATTGTTATTGTGACGCGTTCGATGGCTGTGTGTATCCTTTCGCCCTTTCGTTTAGAAGATCGGATATCCAACCGGTTCGTGCGTAAAACGATTCCTTTTATTTCGATTTTTCGACGCTCATCTTGTCGCTCTCTCTCCCATTCTTATGCTAATGCCGAAGAGTAATGCTGATAAATCATTACGAACGACATAAAATCCTAATTAACATTAACTGATATTTGACATTTTACCCAGATAAGCAGATATCTTTTAAGCTTGACATTTCGAATTTATTAACAATTTTATTGACTTAGTTGTTTCCGAAAAATTTAATTAGAAAATTTCAAAATTTAATTATTTCTCGATTCATCGAGAAGCCACTCTTACGCCAATGAGCCCAATTATATCGATGAACTAAGCTGTGATGCGAGTCGCGAGATATTTTATAGACTGCGAACGCCGCAGCACATTATGTCTTATCAATGGTTTATCAGCATAAACAAAAGCTGTATGTATTACAATACCGGCGCACGGCGCTTCAGCTCATTTTAAGATAATTGATAACACGTAAGTAGTACCGTGGGACAGCTTGCGGCTGCAACTTCAAACGCGAACTGCGTCTGCTCCTCATGTTACGAAGAGCCATGTAATCTCTCGATTATTATCTTTGAATTATTATTTATTACCCTGAAGGATTTAACGATATCTTATTCATTTAACCCTATTTTTAATAATTTTAACTCATTATATTTTTACACAATCGTTAAAATATTAATTCTCTTAAAAATAATCGTTGATATTATCAATGTGAGAGATCTTTCTGAGAAAATAAAGTATTCTCCTTTTTTAAAAATTGGGAATTGATTTTAAACTATAAAATTTGTTAGAAAACACGGTATATTTTTAGGACAGTCATGAAGCGCAACGGAATATTGATTTCCGTCCGTGAAAGGATCAGTGAGAAAGCATCGAACTGATCCGCAAATATTTTCCTCGCGGTAGTTAACGTCTCCTCTTTGCGGACATAAGCTCCTTCGCTTATGCATACGTCCGCATGCCTGATGCAGCGTCTATGCGCGCGTGCAACTTCGCCTGGGCTGCATGTTAGAGAAACTAGGTAGCCTTGAAGGGGACCTCCGTTTTCTGCCCGTGAATTCTAGCCATCTGCGCGTCTCGTCGCTTTTATTTAAGAGGCGATGGACGGCGTGTGTCATTAATTTGCATAGCCGGCGCGCCTATCGCAGTGACCTTGTTCGCGGTGTCATCGTTTTCGTGCCTGGCTTCGAGACGTATGGGGTGATACGTGCAAGATTTTTAAGACTTTTTCGACGCTGTCTAAAATCGCGGGCTATCTCTCGATAATATCCCCTAATTATTTCTACAAGAGTGTCTGTAGCACTTTTACGGCCTTAATAAAAAGCGGTACCTGTTAACTATATTGCTATTTATATGAAGATTCTCTGTGGAGAATGGTTGTTAATTCGAAGAACATTAATTCGGAACGATGTGAATTATATTATTCGAACAAAGAAATGAGGAATGCGGGCTAATAAGAAGTGAGTAATTTATAATTCACTTTAAGTTGTTATAATTAAAGGCACGTCGTAAGTACCGCCTGCTCGAAATACGTGACTCGCGTAAGTTACATTATGTTATAAAAATAGCTTACTCTTTGTTGTATATGTAAGACGTAGTTTTTATAAATGCAAAATACTATTTAGATTTAAGAAAGTTTATTTTATTGCTTATTACTTTTTGCCACTTAAAATAATATCGTATTTGTTATTTCGTTTGTCTGGAAAACTTGCAAAATATCCTAAAATTATCATAAATCGTCCGATCAATCACACGTTGCGTTTACTTTTATTTATTAAAGATATTACTTTGAGAATTTAGTGGACATTCGCGTCGACAACAACGGTTATTACGATGCGTTTCTCGTCGGACGAATAGTTAAGTGCAGAAAAAGATGAAGATTAGGATGGAAAGATATCATAAAGAAAACCTGAGTGGTCGCAAGACACGATTCCATCATACTTTTATCTACCGTGCATTCCACGAAATATTTTCAGTACTTACGTATATAAAAGGCTTTTCGTGACAATCTTTCTTTACAATTTTTTGCTCACTATTTTCAATTACCATTGGATCTTCTTATCCGATTATTAGCTCATCATAGATATTATATTTTCTATAATTCTTTATTCTTACAAAAAGATTTTCATGAAATAGATTAAACAAGCATATGGAATTTCAAAAACATATACTTTCATGAAGATGAAACTAATTTTTCTTTTCGAAAATCATAATCACCACATTAATTATGTTTTAATGAATGTCACTGTTATTTGTTAGAATAACAATATATAAGTAAAAAAAATAACTTATAAATTTCTTATTATTCTTTCTAATTATTTTAACACAATGTTGGTTGCTCTCATAAAAAACTTTTTGTTTTTTAAAATATAAGACTTATATTATTTAAAAAATCAAGCAAATAGCTTGTTATTAAATAAACTTCCTCTTTGAACTTTGTGTTGTAATTTATTTTGAATAAGCAGGGCGACTAGCAGGGAGCGCAAAGGCGTAAATACTTTATCGCCTCGTTTCAGGCAATGATTCTCAGAGGGGTGAAGTGTTTTAACGACGGAGTCGGGAAAAAGTTTTCCAGACTCCGCGTTCTTCTTTCGTTCAAAATCACGGAATTTCTATTCTTGGAAGTACAGTAAACCGCGATGGGCGGAGATCGAGATCGGGTTAACAGACGGCTGGGGGGGGGGGGGAAATTACATGGCCCTCATTGCACTATATCATTCTATTTTAGCTCCCTTTTAATCAAAATTTAATCCCTTCTTTACGTGTTGCCCTTCGTCATGTAAATTGCGCGTTACGCCGAATTTTCACCGTCAGTCAAGGTGATTGAATGGCTCGTCTTTCAAATCTCGGTGCTGACCTAGCGTGCCTTCTACTTGCCGCCACAGCCGAATCGCATGAGTCACAGGCGTCGCGGCGTCGCAACCTTTGCCGACGGTCCCGGACGGCAAGGGGAATTATTTATTGACGCCCCGTCCAATAAATTATTTCCGGCAAGATGCGCGTCGAGAAACATCGGCGGCGGAGCCGTTCTATACCTTATAAACGCGAGGACGATTTCTGCGAGACAAAGTGTCGTGCGGGGCTGTTACCACGACGACGTGGCATTGTTCGCTCGGCTGTGTCAGTTGCGAACAACGACGCTTCCACGGTCGTTACTACCGCTGCGTCGAAAAATGCTCCTGCAGAAATAAAAGGTATCCTCTCGAAGGATTTCCTCGAAGGATACGCTAACTCACCGTCCCGACTGTTCACACGGCAAAAACAGCGGGTTGCACTCGAGGCTCTTATCTCGCGTATACTTGACTCACGGAAAACGTTTCAAGCTCCTGCGGCGCGATGCATCGTCGAGACAAACGTTTTTGGAGTTCTGCGTTTTAGAAGGTCCTTCGTGCATATCTGCCAATCCCTATCTGCGCGCCCTGTCGCCAGCTGATATAATATTTAAGTGAAAAGCCTGCGACGCTTTCAGGGTACCCGGATAAAACGGGACTATCTGGGAGGAGAGTGGCGGACAAAGTAGAAAGATATCGTATATCGGAAGTATCGCGTTAAACACGCGTCTAGATTTTCTGGCCTGTCATCGGGTTTTCATGTTGTAGAATGTTCACATTTCCATGATCATACAAAACATTAATCTTCTCGTGTCTGTGTAAATTTTAATTTCTATTTTATTTTTTATTTATTCAAATAATTTACAGTAATATAAGCGTATAAATATTCTATATTTTTTAATAGTTTTTGATACGGCACAATTCTACGTAAGGATTTTATTATCGGGACCAGACAAATGTGAGTTTGCACGAGGTTCAATTCCCATTCAGGTATTGAATGCATGATCCAACACTTGAAAAAGAGTTGCCTTTTTTATTGCCTAGAAGAATCGTTATAATAACGGTAGAAAGAGCGACCTAACTATTACCAGCTCGTAAACATTGCATCGCGTGGCTGTAAAACGTCTCGCGGACC
The DNA here is from genome assembly GCF_013373865.1 of Monomorium pharaonis. Classification (NCBI taxonomy): domain Eukaryota; kingdom Metazoa; phylum Arthropoda; class Insecta; order Hymenoptera; family Formicidae; genus Monomorium; species Monomorium pharaonis. The sequence continues at coordinate 2,025,332 of NC_050470.1, read as the reverse complement.
GAATATATAGGATCCTTCTGCCATCGCAAGGATCGCGCCTTATATCGTTTACACGGTGCACATTCGCGACAGTGTATAAAACGGCATTTGTCCCGCGGGAACGTATCGCCGGTCATCGATTCGACGTGGGCCGACGGAAGGCGAATTTACAACTTCCTCCCTCAATGCGATTCCAACATCGACAACGAGCGTGTGATCTATGGTCGAACGAGCAGCGAGAAGGAGGCGTGAATCTCTCAGCGATTCAATAAAACACAATATTATAACGTAAAGTGTATGCCTTGTGCTTGTGTTCGACAGTGGAGCTACGCCGACGCAACGCAGAACATTAAAATGGATATTCGTAAAAATGATTAAAAATCCGTTATCCTTTTTATCGCGTATTCCGTAATAATAATTCTTGAATAATTTTTACGGGAAATAAGATAACTCGAAGGCTCTTAAACACTTTGACTCAATATAATCAAATTAGAATATTTGTCTTATATTGAGTTATTAACATCGCATCAATATACATTGATAAAAAAATATGCATATATTATATCATAATAACCTACACTAATTGAATGTCAGTACAAAAATTGTCTTTTTCACGAACGTTTCGAGTTTTATCTGAGTTTCAGGCTATTTTTCTTCAGTCGCGAAAACATGCAAATACGGGGAAAAGTTGCAGAATGCACGGTGCATCCGCTACATGGTGATAAATTGGGTGGGAATAAGATTCGTGACAACCAAGTGCTACGTTTTCTATTGGCGGTCTTCTGCGAAAGGATTTCTACGCGTTTCCGTAGAAAAGTCTCGTGGTGAAAACGATATATTCTGTTTGCACGAGAGACATCGTGCTAATGTTAAGAGTCGATCGTGCTAATGTTAAGAGTCTTTCCAATACGAGGTCAAAAGAAATCGCACTTCAAGCATTTTGTATTTATAAAAATTGAAAATTCTTGATTTATGTAGAAAAATAGGCGACTATATTTAGTATCGCAAAGGTGTTTCTTTATGCAAATTTAACTTGGACTATTTCCTTTAACATTTGCCTAAATGGTTTATTAGATAATTTATTATAACATCATATTTTTTATGAATATCAAAAAAACAGTTTTAATCGAGATTTATTTTTAAAAAATTGAATTAGGACATTTATTGAAGACTTTTGTTTCATATAAATCAATATTGCTTTTAGACCTTTTTTCTATTATCCTTTACATGTATATTCAAAAGTAACATATTAAAAAATAATTTAAATAATTTTGATTAAAAAATTCGAATAGAAACAGAGTGAAAAGCAAACAAGGCACATTACCTTATAACAAAGATGTTGCGATAAGCGACTTTTGCGATACGAGCTTTGGAAAATTTTGCCGCGAGCGTCTCTCACCCCCGATCGTATCAACAAATAAATCACCACCGTCACACAGAAGGGGTAATAAATCCGATAGGACTTTTTCTAATTATACGGCCTGCTTCGTGTTCGCGAACGGCATTGAAGGCGCCTGCTCAGCGCCCTCCGTTAACAACCGTTCGAATGGCGTATAAAACAAGTCGCCGCGACGTTTTCATTGCGGGCAAAGCAAAAAGGGGGACCGAAGAGTGCAGAGTATATCGGAGGGATGCAAGAGAGAGAAAAGTCACCCTCTACGTGAAATCTTTAGCCGAATGTATACGGTCGTTACGTTAGTTGAGCGTGTTGACGGGCCTTCGGCTTTCCACACGCCGCTCTCTTCGTCTTCTCAGTTTCGATTTAAACAAGCATGAGACGTGGCCGGTCTGGCTGTATTTTTAGTACCGCGAGATCGTTTGGATCTCCTGCTTGTCGACAACGGCATGCGCATGTTCTCGACGGCGCAGTAAGTTAAAGAAATCTGTTGTAACATGTGTGATCCTACTGCCTTAAAGCTTTCTTATATTCTTTTCCGACATGATATGATAATTTATTAAAACCCACTGTGATATAGAATGTGGTATAGAGATTGAGAGTATCTAAGACATTCTTTTCTATATTTCTAAGTTAACAATTTTATTTTGTCTTGTACATGCGTGTAACAATATAATAAAAATTCGTTTATTTGAAGCTCATTAACATAAACATAAATTTATTGTTGCCAACAGCATTAATAATTATAAATGAAACTTCTACTCATGCAGTGATTTTACCGTGCAATTATAGTCGTAAATATAAGACACTTTTCTCTCAGTGTATGTTAGTTCTGTCTAGTACTTATTCTCGCTTTCAGAAAAGCGTACTATCGTTAACACGTGTATTTAACGTATGTAGGTCGCCCTTACTTAAAAGCTACGGGTTCCCCTGCGTAGAAAAAACTCTCTTTATCATCTCGTTAGTACGTCATCGTTCGAGATGAGAGACGATTATTCGGTGCCTCGAGAGCTCGGAGTGCGCGTCGAATCGATTGGCACGGTCGAGTCAAGATCGGAATGACTCGTGAGCCATGACCAACTATTGATGCGCTATCGCGTAAGCGTTCTCATGTTATTCCGATCTTCTCCCAATGGCTATTTTTTTTTCACGACAGTATGACAGCGCGTAAGATTAATTACGTAAACGCTGTTGAAAAAGATAGACAAAATTTCTTTCGTACAATCAACCGCGCGATAAATCGATAATATATATCAGTGGAACATGTACAAATTTTGCTCTTTAATTTAATGATTGTTTGTCTTGACAGTTTCGCGATTGACATGTAATAAACTTAAAAGGTAAGGATAATGTTTAAAAAACTTGAGAAAATATTTATTACGCTCAGCCGGTGTTACAAACCTTTGTTTCGAATGAAATCTGATTCTCTCACGGATATAAGTGCATCCGTGGGTGAACGAGGAAAAAAAGTTTCTCACACTCGGGATCAGCACATGCGGGCCATTCCATGGATTGCGATTTTGCAACAAAAACTCCATTAACGCTAAATGCATTGCGACCAATTAATCACTTCGATAGAAATTAAAAAGAAATTGTAGAAGTGTTATCCTTAATTATTTTATGTCATATACATATATATAATATTTGAGTCTGAAAGAACGCGATTAAATGGAATGGAAATGGAAATGAAATCATTATCGACTGGTATCGTTCCCATCATTAAGGCTCATTGTGCGAGCCTCATTTCCAAGTGACCCAGAACCACACGGCGCGAGAACAGAAACTTCTTCTTGGCCAAGAGGATTTTTCTTGTTCAACCGAGCGCATATCCTGATGTGTTTCGCGATGCAGTCTCCCGCATTGTCCCTCCCGGTGACAACCGTGACTCGCTTAGCATAAAACAACGTTGTTCGATCGTATTTAGCATATGCAGCACGGTAGCGTCGCTCGCTTGCATATATGCGACTCGTAAAACGCGCTCGCAGTTCCTACCGTTGACATTACAATAATGATATTAATTATGCCATGTAAAACGCGCTCGGAAATGCGACTGTGCGGCGGGAGTGAAACAGCCGATGTATTACTTCCCCACCATCCGTTATTCGCCACATCGAATGCACTTGTCGCCGCTGCAGTCTGATGAATTGGCTATTCGCCAGTCGCGGACTCTCTGGATTCTGCGCCGCTTCTCTAATGGAGCTCTGCCTGTTTGTAAAGCGAAATGTTTATTGTCAGAATAATGCAGGATATCTAAAAATAAGATGCTTCTGGTTTGACTACGCGCTTCCGCGTTTATTTCGAGACGAAAGAAAAAATGAATCGAAGTTGAAAAGGCATTTCTAATTGTTAACTTTCGGAACTTGCAAGCGATAAAAAACGTAAGCAACATTTATGTCGAAGAACAACAGGAAGTTCTATATTGTTTATTATTTAACGCATAAATTAATATAATTATTGCTGTGCTTGTGTTTATCGTGTAACTTTACAAGCGCGCGTATGCACAAGCGATGTTAATAATAAAGTTTCTCCTTTTGTCGCTTCTTGTCGGCGGCCGTGACACTCTTGAACTGAACAAGTTACAAAAAAAAAATTCACCTCTGCGTGGAGACCTTCGTGGTACATTCTTGCCGTTACTTACATTCTCTTCCTTCTCGCTGGCATCGTCGAAGCGTGAAAATTGCAACGTGACGTGAAAATGTTCCTTTTCAACCGGAAAGCCGCCAGTCGCGTCCGTTCGTACGATAACTTGCAGAATGGCTTCCTAACGAAGACACAATATCGGCCAATTATGTACCACAAGATGCAAATTTGCATCGCTAATGGTGTGCACAAAGAGCAATGGATTTCTTGCGATGGTCGAGCTACCGGCAACTTCTTCGGAATCTTCCTATGCTTTTAAACGTATGCGTTTAACGAATGAAATATTATTATTAATTATAAATTGTAAATACGTGACGGAGTATAAGTTAACAAATTATTTGTTTGATATCGCACGCATTTACCTTTCGTAATTATTGTAATAGTACAAATTACCGGAGTTATTTTATTGAATTTCCCTAGTAGAAAATGAAACTTTCAAGTTTCAAAGAAAAATAGATTTCAAGTTTTATAAATTACAATCTTTTTTTTCTCCGTTTTGATATAACAAAGTAAGGCTGATGTTTTCTAATAATAATTATGCACATTTATAAGGTCAAATTGTCAATAAAAATTATAAATTTTCATGATACTATAATCCGAATAATATTGGAAATAAGGTCGTTCATCTCGACACTCATTTAGTTATATACGCATCAAAGTTAAACTCCCGCACGTTTTAAAATACAACAATTAAAGACGTTGCGAATAGTATACATTGATAGCCTATTGATAAGAGGGTTTACCCAGATGTATGGTAGCCGTGTGGTATCATCGCGACACGCCGCTTGTGCTTTGCAACCGGCAGCACCTGCAAAAATATATATGATAAATAACGTGATAAGTGGTTTTTATCAAGTAACTTCCTGTGAAGGCGTGGATATGAACCGTTGTGAAGCTTTACTATCGTGCGTTTCGCACTTTGTATTTTACACTTAAAACTACTAGAATAATGTGCTTTCGAGCCTCATCAGCATTTTCATTTATTAATTTTTTAATGATTTTTAGTACTAACTTTATTATTAATTTACATAAATTAACAATTTAATTTTTTAGATCTGAGGTTTGATTTCTAAAGTATTATTTTTGCAGAAAAATTTTTACCACATTGGGGAGAACCGGGTAATGAACATATATTATTACCATGATATTAAAGAAAAAACGGTTAAATGTTTATGTAAACTGTGAACATATATCTTTGTCTTGTCTTACTAACGGATGCGCTAGCTTGGTATATCGCCTGCCATTGTGCAGATTACGATTCTAGGACACCATAATTCCACGTTAAGGCCCACGCGCTTTTCACCGCTCTCGCGTGGCGATCGCAATTTTTGCGTTTCATTCATTAGCTGACTAGGTACCGCTACGTTGGTTAATGAGCGGCAATTACCGAATATGCAACGTCGATCATCGCGATCGTCGGGCAAGGTCGGCAATTAGTTGTCGGCAGTAATCTCTTGTAAAGGTCTCAGATTCAATCATTTACGCCACATAATAAAAGGACACTAATATATTCTGACACTATAAATGGGCTTTCTTGAATGGATTTGAGAAAATTGTACTTCTCTAAAGTCTAAAAGGTCTTCGATAATCTTCATACAACTGCAAACACAGTCGAGATAGTAAACTTACAATGTTAATCACGGAAGAGCCAGTGAATGGAGTATACGTTGCGAAAGCGGTAAATTTTTCATCTCCCGTTGCATGCGGACAAGCGGAGAAATCTGCCGACGACTTAATTCGCGCTTGTCAATCAAAAGTTAGTAACGATAGGCAGTCGGAGAAAATAAGAACGGTCCGACCTGGGTCTCGGCTTGACATACGGTTTCCTGATTTTCGTGGCAATTTACCGCAATTTGTCGCCCACGCGCACACCAAATGCAAAGCGCACGTAGGTCGTATAATGCAGACGCGCGCCTCTTTATAACGCATCGCCCGGCTGGAGTTCGTTTAAGCTACAAATCAGACAGATTCGCGCTTCGCTCGTGGGCGAATGATCGGAGCGGTCTCGATATGGATCGCGGCTCCGCTTTCCTGCTAATGAGTCGCTCGTATATAAGGTGAATCACGAGGCGGCCGCGATACTTCGGGAGCCGGTCGTAAAAGTCATCCTTAGCAAAAAGGTTACCGCGAACACACGTCCGATTCCTGACATGCGTTATGAATAGTACGGTTCTTTTATGGTTCGCAAAGTACAAAGAGTTATCTACGTAAATTCGCGTAGAAATATGAAATATGAAATAATAGATAGAACTTTTTAGATTTATAATAATAAGTTGAAAATTTTTAACCAACGTTTAATTAAATACAAGAAATAAGATATTTGTGTCAGTTCTCGGTTTTGACAGTTTTTGATGTCTAATAATATTCTTTGTGTGGATCTTTACAATCTCCCAATCTTTTCAAACTTATATATGTTATTTTATTTTTTAAAGTTTTTATAAGATATTTTTTTTTAATAAACATTGATCTAAATAAATGTATTTTATTTTCAGTAGAATTCAATACTTACTGATTTAAAATAGTTTTTATACTTTAGATATTAACTGTTGAAATTTCATTATTATACTGACGCTGATAAATCGATCGATTACTAATTCGATGATCAGATCCACGGTTTTCCAAGGAAGGTAAACCTTCTATGGAAGGTTGCGCTTGAACACGGCATGCGAGATATCTTGGTAGAACACGACTCGTATTCCCATTATCCAAGTCGCCTTGAACTTGATTCGGTCGTCGGCACATGCCGACGACATTGTAAAGACGTCGGACGAATCTGGCGAGGATAACCGATTCTTCGATCGATTCGAGGAAGATCGTTCGTTGACCGCAAAAAGTCGCCTTGATGAAAACTGAATGAACTGTCTACCGCTGGCGTTAAGACAGGCATTGTATCGACAATTGCTATTGCGAAACATGAAGAATGAAATAATCGAGAAAGCTTCTTTATTATTCAACCTGCCAAATTTCACAAAGAGCTATTGAATGACAATTAAAAATTAATTCAGGTTTTATCAGGGACGGGAGATTCTAGATTAAGTTATCTTTTATTGAAAGTACACGTGAACATAAAAATTTTGCGGTCTTTAAACATTAAATCAGTTTGTATGTACAATATGGTTACATGTAAGCTGATAGTATGCCGTTTTCGAAGCGCTATTAAGGTTTAAGGGTGCGTCTCGGTCGAGGGCTTTCGAGATTTAACGCGAATAAAGGCGCTCTAGGCACGCACTTAAAATTACCTCGGACGTTAAAACTGTAACAAATTAGTCGTCGGCGCGGCTGTACGACGTCGTTACATCGGCCTGCCCGCCTGTCATTATTCTCCCTTTCATCGTTTAGTCGCCGGTTAAGTTTCGTGCTCGCCGCTAAGGATGGACGCGCCTTCGCCTTGTCGGTGGCCGACCTGCATCCAAATGATTTTCAGAGCTCATACAACCGCCTCGGGCCCCGGAAAGATCAGTGCCAACTGTAAAATCAGGCCCGTGTCATTTAACTCTTAACTGCTTCGTGCTGAAATAATGTTATATATTTGTGTGATCTTGTGAACCAGGATCTCGCTGAATCCGTTAAACGTGCAAAATGTACAAATAGTGAGATTTTTTGTGAGCGTTACAGACTCGTAGCACTGTATTGAGGACTATTAAAATTATGAAACATTTATTGCAGACGTATTTTATACGTGTTACAAATTCAAAACATCATAAAATTTGCATTGACGAACATATATATTTGTTCTTTTAATAACTTTGTATATATAATGAATCTAATTAATAATATATATACTACAGTTTTTACAAGTAGTAAAATTTTGTACAGCATTATTATCTTGTTTTATTGAAAACAGTTATTAAGTTAACAAAATTTTTTTGTGATCATCTAGTAAAAATATTTCTTCCGTGTATTACGTACGGTTTATTTTTATGTTTAATGTTTAAATAATACACACACACACACACCCAATGCATGCAAAATATTTGCTGGTATTATTCGATTGGACATCTAGGTCTTTGAAATTCGAAACGATCATCATATTATTGCAGGATATGGCGAAACGAGTTGTGTCAGTGTGGTCCCTTGTTACCACAACAGAAATTGTTAGAACGAAACAACTAAATTGGCCGACTACCGTTTGGAGATTTCCTCAATCATTCCATCAACCATCATCATCAAGCTTGTCCACTCTCATGGACCAGATCAATCCCACGCGATCTCATCGAGTTGTCGCGCTGGGGACACCAAATTATTATGTTGTCATGGCGCAATTTTTAATATGCAGTCGCATGTCTTGACTTCTTTCAATCCAGCAATAAAAATATCGTGTAAATCGTAAAAAAAATTATAAAAATGCGTCCCAAAGGATGTTGCAGGATATTACTATTTGTTTTTTATTTAACAAATACACAGTAAAGACATCAAATTTATTTTATGCAACTTTCGTAAATTCTGGACAAATAATTTCGAAATATCATTGTCGAACGTTCGACTTTCGTGAATAGCAGGATGATTTCGTATTTGAAACGAGGAGCTCTCGCTCATTAATCTAATCGATAAAATCGCAAAGTAATCGATAGCCGCTCGCAGTCACGCTGCACTCGCGAACTCTAATACACACAAACATGTCTTTAAACGCAAGGAACTGTTACTTATGGTGTCGCTTATGACCAGTGGCGCAAAGGATGTGGTCTTGATTGCGTCTTTTCCATATACAGAATGATTCGAAAGGCAACCAAGAAGGTTATTAACAACGCGCATAAAGTCATATATTGACTTTTCGATGGCGTTCTAATTTCACTAACAGTACCATGTATTAATCAAACAATTTCAGAGGAAATTATTATTTATCGCCTTCTCGTCAGGGTAAACGCATGCAAAGGGAAATTAGATTTCTTCTCGTTCTGAGAAGACGGGGAACACTTTTCATCTGGAATTTTTTCAAGATGATCACGTAATTTACGCAAGACTTGTACGTTACGATTCTCTCTATCGCAATAACCGGCCACCTGGGCGATTATTATTCTCACGACAATATCCAATCTGAGTCGACGAGGTCTTGTTATGTTTTGCAAGAGGAAACACTTCGCCTTTGATGGTTTGCGAAATCGCAGCGTGATTGCAGGAATGAGGGTCGAGTGTTAACACCCTCGATGATCTCGACGAGAATTCTGAGTCTTTGGTTCAATGCACGGTGATCGATCCTTCGATTGATCTAACAGTCCGCATTGCGAAATCAGTCGTGATTTCACATCATTTTACTTGGGTATCTGTGAGATCGTAATTCCATAGTGCGAAAAAGGGCATGCAATACGGTATCGGGAATTGCAATTGAACCTTTCACGGTTAATATTTTCAAGGTACATTTTTCGCTTGATACAATAAAATCCGGAAAAATATATCTCGTCGAATTAACGAGTTGATCGGTGATTGTTACAAAATTAAAATCCCCTCCAAGTCTTCGATTATTATTGTCGCATGTATGCGTGTCACTTTTTCACCTAAAAGTATTCGGGATTAGAATTGACACGCTGCAGAAAACTGTTTATGGCGAAAATCGCTGTGAGAAGTGGTATGTAGGATTTTCCTGAAAAAGTACAACGTCTAATTTTGTTGTATCATATCCGCGGTGGACCGGTCCGTGCAACTTTCGATGATTACGTTGTAGCTATGATTAACGAGTAGCTTTCGGTCCGCGTGTATCTCATTAATCGTCCAACGTGCACGGAAGTTACGAACTTACCGGTCATTACCGGGGGACATAGTAACCAAGTGGCTAATGCGGAATCCTTGAGGTGATTAATGCCGCGGTCGTGCTATTACCCGCTACGATGATGCAGATGCACTCTTGTATGTGCAATGTGGACCTCCGCGTGCGCGATGGCACACTTTCTTGTTACGAGACTGCATTAGCCGCATCGTTGCCTTATTCCTTTGCCATTATTTGCAAAGTTAGAAGGAGGTTGAATATTATTATACAAGCTCTTGTGAAAATATTAATATCAAGAAATAAATCTTTACGAATAAGAAGAAGTACAAACCGTTACATGCATAATGCCACGAATTGAAGATTTATTCGTCCACGTCGAGCTTAATATTCAAGTGATTTTCGAAACAATGCTGTTCTTGGCGGCAGCAGGAAAAAGTTCAGCGTAAATTACTGATTCGCAAAGAACGCGAATTCGCCGCACGAAATAATAATACAGTAGGACGATCCTGAAATCGTGATCGAAGGGCAAAACGTCTTACCCCTCGATCGAGAGAACGGCGGACGAGCGGCATTTACTTTCGCTCGCCTGTTGGCGTCCATGGAAAGCAACGGAAGTCGAAGAAGCGGCGGCAAGTTTTTGTAGAATTGTCCGACGCATAAACGAGTGCAAAATATTTTCTCCGAGCTCTGAGCCGAAGCGACCGGTGAATGATTCCACTCGCGAATGCCGGCAGCGCCGTTTTGTTGGGGAGACGCGCGGCAATAAATCTTCTCCGGCGCGAAAATTCTGCGATTCTAGAAGCTCGGCTATCCACGTGGGCACACGTACGCGATCCCATCGGCAGTGTGTCCATTAAGTCTCGTCGGCGTGTGGGCACGCGTACGCTCACCCACGCGCATGCGTTCGCACCAGCGATCTTCGTCAGTCTCGCGATGCCATAATAGCAATAGACGGAAATTAAAGCTAAAGGTTTCACACATTTTTGCATTCGTCACAACATTATCAGACTCTCTTTTTATCTCTCGCTCTCTTTGCGATTTGATTTATTCCAGAATTAAACTGTTGATATAAACAATGCTTACACATTGCATTGTTTCGTGAGTCGCTTTATTCGAGTTGCATAACATCGAAACTTATATGCTCATGCCTCTGTATGTAAACTGCATCACAATATTGACATAATGGATCTGGTTGTCTCGGTTTGGTTACTCATCGCTCGACCATTGCGGGATTTCACGCTTATCGTATTTGTTCTATCCGATGCTTCCGATTCTCTCCTCCGCCACTGCGGCTCGATTGAACGCCAGTTACACCGCCTATCAATCCCCGCACTTTGCTCTTTGATAAGACCGCTTTGCACTATTTCGCGACCAATGACAACGAACACCGCTCGGCTCGGAGTTTAACATGCATTGCCGATCCCCGATATTAATCGCGGATAGTGAATTATTGACGGGTGATCATAACCCGCGTATCGCGGGCAACGCGCGGATGAAAGACCGGATTGTTGACGCCCGTTATTGCGACTGTCTTCTAAGGTCCGAGCCGCGTGTCAAATGCATGTGATTCGATTGGAATGCGGGCAAATTAATGGCGACAATTTCCTTGACGACGGGTACATGCGCTTGCTCCAATTTCGTACGAGATATGTGTGATTCAGGATTTTTTGAGAATTTTTTTTTTTTAATTGAATTTAATTTCTTTGTTTGAATTTGAGTGGAATGGAATCGACAAAATTTTATTTGAATAACTGAATCAAATTAAATCCAATCGAATCGTTAAAACACAATTTATAATTCACAACACAATTATTATTAGGTTGAATATTATAGAATTATAGCTGATAAGAGATATTTTTGTATTAAAAAGAAGAACATGATATAAAATTATATGATTTTATTAAATTTAATATATGCAATTCGTATTCGATAGAGACTCAAATCCGATTTGATTAGTTCGCACATCTCAATAATGATCATTTCGGATATTTCTTAGAATGCTTATCGCGCTGCAATCTCACTAATTTACCAGATTAAAACCTGATTTTTTCCCCCGACGTTAACGACGTCACTCAGTCTCATCTCGCGTGTCGCGAGAAAATTAAAATTGTTGCGTGACTTAATAGGCCGTACGTTTGCACGGCAAAGAAATAGGTCATAGCGATTCTGTAGATTACGAAAATGTTCGAATTTCCCGACTTAATGTTATGTTTAGTTATTACCCTCAATGAGCGACATTCACTCGCCTTCGGACAGGTTCCTTACAAGTCATAAAGAGTTCGCTGGCCCCTCGGCTTGAGTGTCGCTCAAGCGGTGCATCAGGATGAATCACCCAGGATCGGATTAAGAAATCTATGGCAGGATAATCATGTCGCTATAAAATCACATATCTATAGATCTTTCAAAATCAAACTTAATTTTTTTTAAACTTAATAAGTATATATAAGAGTAATAAATATGTTTAATAAAATGGTTTTTCAGTTATATATAAAAGATTTATGCAAAGAAAATTTAATATGCCGATCATATAAGCACAAAATTACGTTATGAAATTTGTACTAGTAGACAACTAGTAGGCGAGATAGAAGAGATTATACTAGTATCGCATGTATGTCATCTCTATTCCATCTCCGCCTTTATTATATTATTCCATTCAGCAGAAATGACTAAGTCTGATGGTCATTTAGACTTAGCAAACTCATAAACTCGATCTCAATAAAATCTCAATAAAATCATGAACAAGATCTTATATTTGTTTGATATAAATGAAGCAAAGTGACGAAAACTTATTTTTCACTCGTATTTTTTAACTCAGATAAATTATTTTATTGCAGAAGAGAAGATGACCCACCATTTACATTTTGTATAATAACTTTGTTAACGATTAATATTTTAAACTTCCACTCAGGCGTACATATATTTGTAACAATACGCTTAAGTTTAAAATGAATGAGACAATATAATACAATTCAACGCTAAAATATATATTAAAATAAAAAGTTTCAAAATACTTAAAAGTAGAAATGTTTATAATAAATGTTAATTGTTGTGTATTAGCATACTAACGTCACTGCAACGTAACTACAATTTATTAAATAAATGGTGTATTTTATAAGTAGTTACAAGAATTCACCTAATTATAAATAATACTATGAGTAATATTTTTTCTATGAATGCTATATAATAAAATGATGAGTAGAGCAAAATAAGAATTATATTATATATACATTAATCCGTCCCTGGAATTGCCTGGGCGAAGGCTGTTTTATTATGCAAATACGCGGTGGTTTCGCATGAGCCACGTTACGAGGATACTAAATGCACTCGGTAGATACACACGTTGGCGAAGATGCGTTTGTATCGTCAACGAGTCGATCGCAAGATTTGAAGCTATATCTCGGGTCATAACGTAATTTTCGATAAATTGCAAATTATGATAAATTACATATTATTATAAATTGCATATTATTATATATTAAGAAATAAATTAAAAGAATATTTTATTCACGCTAATAATTTGTGTGCATTAACTGCAATATGCAATTTATTGAAAAATCATAAGGATATTGGCGTAGTAAAAACAAAATTGCTGAGATCCATTTGTGCTGATAGAATTATCTGTGTTATAATTTTATTATAACTGTCAAATCGATATTATTTTCAAAGTTTTACATATTCATAGATTGTCAGAATTTTCAATCTAAGATAATAATTAAAATACATTTTAAAGAAAAAATTCTAAAAATGTGTGAAACAAAATACTTCAGCGCGGATATTGAATAAACGACATACTAACTTCTCACACATTTGCAATTAAATTAAATATACTTATCAAAGCTACGCATATCAATAGACTTAAATGTGCGAAGGAAGTACCACTAATCTGCACTGTTTGTATTTAATTATCATTACTGTCGTCGTTGTAAACGATATGCATCCCGCGAATGCAATGCAATCCGGTGCTACGGTACTTATTTGAGTATTGACACGTATCGGTGTAAACCCAGCCAATCGATACGTGGCATCGCGCGTTTTATGGCACACGCCACGCCACGTGAATAATATTAAATGCACTTTGTGAATACTAATGCCGATGGCGTGAGTCATCGCCCCGCGACGATCTCGCGGATTCCTCGCTTTCACACATAGCTGGACCGCCTCTGATCGACGTACTTTAACGTTCATCGAGGGCTGACGTTCTTCGACAGGTTCCTAAGTACTGAGAAATACTCGAGGTATGCGAGGAATGGCCGATAAGCGACAAAGCATAAATGTATATAGATAATATTATAAGTACTTTTTATCACGCCCTTTGCAAAAATATTTTCTCAGTTTCGCGGGAGACTGCAATTTAATAAGTAAAAAGTGAAGCAGAACGGAATCGGTTATACCTTTCTATAATTTTCGATAGGAAAACAAATTTATTCGCCGATGCGTTTTCTCGCTTGGGGTCCAAATAAGTTATTCGATATAACGCAAACTTAATCGACCTATCATTGAGAAAGCGTCAACAACCCGAAGACGTCGAAATTCGCTCTTCGGGGACAGGCTTAAGCGCTAATGCAGCGATGCCGCGAATTACGTTCGTGCAACAAGTGCACAGCGGTTCTCTCGTCGCCGACATCATTGCTATTGGCATACCTACTTACTTGTGTTCGAGTCTTGACACATCGTGGCAGGCAAGAGAGGCAATTTCCGTACTCTTCGAAATCTCTTTGTCGAGTCCCGGAATGACAATGGCGCGCGTGGGCGCCAATGACGGAGTTGTTTCTCCGAAGGTGTTTAGAAATCCAAGGCGGGGGGGGGGGGAGGCGAACAGTACTGGACCATTGTCTCACTGGACCGTTGTATTGGTGACGAAGCAACTGCGGCAATTCCCTTGCTACGATGTGCTTGTTGCACAACTCCCGACGAAAAAAGCGCAGGGAGCATAAAAAGACGCGGGGTTGAGACTCACTGTAGATCCTTAATACGAGGGAAGCCACTTTCTGCATCATCGGCAGTCGTAACGATAAAATCGCGTTCTTTACGAGGACTCACGAAAAAGTCCTGGGTGATCTTCGCGCTTGTTCCGACTAAGTAATCGCGATAAATTCCGTCACAAAATCGCGGGCCAATCTGCGCTTACCTGCACGGAGTTTCGCCTCCGGCGTGACCACGCTAAGCGAAGTTTTGAGCGCCGTACTTAGGGGATTATGTGAATCCCGAACGTTCGCGATTTAATTCCATTTTTCTCATATCTCTTTTTCTTCATCTTCTTATTCTACCTTTTTGCCTGAACTTTAAATGCTTGTTTCGGATAAGATAGCGAAGGACTCGAGAATCACAAAAAATTGTTTAATCCGTTTGAAAATTATGCTACACCGAAAAAAAGATACATAAAAATTTATATTAAAAAATTATATCTTCCATTTTTATGGACATATACTTATCTTTCTCTCAGTCTAATATGAGTAAACTATCTTACAATGAGTAATTATCCAATTTTCTATGTTGGATGTGACAAAACTGCAAGAATCAAAGGTAAAGGACTTTTTTGATGATAAGCAACAAAGAACTTCATCAAACGAAATTTTATTTTATTGCCATTCGCTGGGTCTCCGGCTGGGCCCGCCTTATAGAATTTCTACTAGATGAAAATAGTCGATACGTAACGTCCAGCGAGACATTTTATCGGAGTGACGCGAGAGCTGCGAGGCAGCCTATCGAGATAGTCCATCGAAAGGGGAGAATTAAACGGCGGCAAACCGCGACGATAGTCTATCAATATAGATCAGCACATAGTCGTGATTGCATATTATATCCGCGGCTATCGCTCCTTAACGATCGCGGAATCATTCCGTGGCTCATTGACAAGCACCATTGTCGAGCTCTCGTTGAACGATTCCGCTCTCGTTCCGCCGCGAGGTTTTCCCCGGCGCGGCTTGAAAGCGGACTGGTTTTTGTGGAGCGGCCAGCGTGCGCGGATCTCGTTAAATTCCATCTCGTTCTATCGGCGATCGGCGAGCGAGATCTCCGCGGATCTCCCTGCTCTGCGTTCTGCCTGCGCAACGTCGACGAGTGTACCTTCTCCACCGCCGCCGCGCCGTCCGTATAGGTATATCCCTCTGTGTAGGTATATCGCAGGTGTGGCTTGTGCGACAGGATGTGTCAACGCTTGTGGAAGCCGGTCACGTAGGTGCGTGCGCCGCGATTGTGGCCAGTGCATTAACCCTGCGAGGACGTAATGAACAAGACGACCTGTCGAAACCTCTTTCTTTCCTCCGACGATACCTCGGCCTTTCGGGTCCCCGCGAAAGGAGTTACGTACGATAAATCTGCCAACCGATACCGGAATGTACCTCGGCCGGTAGAAGGCCTCGTATGCCGGTATAACCACACGACGCCTGAAATTTGACACGAAATTTTGTTTGCAAACTTGACCTTGTTATTCACTTTCGGTTAATTAATACAAGCTTTCGTCCGTTAGAAAAAATTTAGATAATTTTGCATTTGTTGCAACTATTAACAATAAATATAGCGCTAATGATGATTTATTAGTAATCATAATTGAATACTTTTACGATGATTATGATTAATGTAGTGCAATTTGTGTGATTTGTATGATGCATATAATTTAGTCATAATGATAACTGTAACGAGTCATTGTGAGAGGAAATCTTCCCACGCTGAGTTCTTGGATTATTTTAACGACATCGCCGTATATATCTCACCAATTTTTTTATCCATTGAATTCATAACTTGCCACGCTTCTGTTTCCGTCGGAGCGAGGAGCGAATTTACGAATCGACGACAGTAGCTTATGAATGAAGCCAATTCGTTTATGGGCGCGGACGAGGCGGATTCGAACGCACACACCACCGTTCTGGGTTTCCCTTAAATGCCTCCGAGCAAGTGGTCGCAAGATCTACGGCAGCTTTAAGCGACTCGAAGGTGCGAAGGTGCGAAGATACAAATTGCGAGCTCGCGGAGAAAGAAACGACGGCGGCCGCGATGATCGAGGGCTTTATTATGCGCTTCATTTGTCGTCTGTGAAAACCGATCGGCCGAAGTTTGTCCACGACATGGCGTTACATCAGCAGAGAGCCCCCTATTAAAAGCGGGAGCGATTAATTAATCTAGCCTCGCAAATACGAATTTTAATTGGTAAAACGCGTGCTCAAGGCCGACAATTAATTTGCGGATTTAAATACGGCGCGCCTGGGGGCGTTAAAACGAGACGAGAGATTACGAAATGAATTTAAGAGGGAGCGGAGGAGATGGCGCGGCGACTACCCGTGGGGGTTACAGAGACGAGACGAGACGAGATTCGAGTTCTGAGACCAATTCCGTCGCGAACACTTTGTGCAATTCGTCACGGCGCTACGACGACGGAACGTTAACCTTCCCACGACTAGAGCACAAGCTTTCCTTAATGGCTACCCTTTCTAAGAAGCCGATCTAATTTGGTTCTCGGTGTTACGATAATAGAACTGACGCCACATCTGTAACATACCTATATTGCACTTGAATTTATACGCTGCTGCAAATTTGATAATTTGTTTGGGCAACTAATTAATTTAGTCTCAGACTAGAATTATTACCTTTTCAGTTACGAACTATATTGGAACTGACTTTATTCTATTTATGTTAATAAATTTTATTAATAAATTGAAATAAGAAAGCGTGATTATGCATAATATTTACATGTAATGCATAATATAACCGAAACCTAATCAAATCTTCCTGATTCAAGTTGGTGTCTACTCGCTGGAGTCTGGAAGGAACTTAACGGTCGCGAAACGTCGCACGTGGCAGTCCCGTAGCGGTCATTTCCTGATTCCAGAATCGCGATACGAAATCGTAAAGATCAATACAAACATTTCGAATGCCACTGTGGTGTTATGAACGAGTCCGTGACTAGTTGCGAAAAGCAGGAACGGAAATGTAATTTCTTAATGTTTCAAATTAATTACTATTTTGTTCAAATCAAATAAGAAAAAAATTTAAAGAACCACAATCTGAACGAAGCACGCTTTTTTTAAATATAACATATAGTTTACACAATCTTATATTAAAAACACAAATTTAAAAAATTATTAATTACTTCTGAACAAATTTATTTTACAGATTCTTTTAACGACTAAGCCTCTCAAGTTAGAATTATATTATTTTCTACGTCAATCCGTCCCTGGCTACAATGTTTCATAGCGACTTGGACTCATTCGAGCGACCCACTGGGACCACCTGGTCATGAGCCTGGGTCTTTAACGCGGACGTATATTGTACTCTAAAGATCGTGATTTCAGTGCTGGCTTTGTATGAAAATGTTAAGTTTCTCACAAAAGTAGAAGTAACTGACGTTTCGGTTTGTGTCTTTCGCTCAGACGTGATCACGCTACCACGTGTAATCGGCTGGAATCATATGTCTCCGAAGACCCGGATTCGTGACCTATAGGTCACAGCAAAACGGGGCATTACGTTTGTCTATGTGACAGATTTAGCGCTGGACGTGGCAGTGAGTTTCACTCGTTCGAGAAACGAGAGATGAAAAATGGCGTTATGAGTACGAAGTACAAGAAATTCGGTGTCATTAACGAAACATTTAAGGTGACAGTTATTTAATATTCTTTAGATAAAACAATTTTCATTAATTTGTGTAAATTTTACAAACAAACATTTTTTTTAATATCTGCCATATAAGCAGTAAATATTATAATTTTAAATAGAAATTATTATACATTTAATAAATCAATTGCCAATGTTGAAAAATAATTAAAAATGTTTACATATGTACATTTTTAACATATGTTTAGTGTATTAAATCTACTAAGAATACCACAATTTCAAGAAATTATTAAAAGAAGAGCTTAAAGAGTTATGGTAACTTTCGCTTTTTTTTTTAATATCAACAACAATTAAGAAAGTAATTTTACAGTAATTACAAAAAATGAAGAAGAAAAATCTTTTTCTGCAGTCTTATCAATATATGTATGCTTGTAAATCATCATTAAGATTCGATAAATTTTCTTATCTCTCGTAAGCAGAGATGGACAACCTATATAACAACATCTATTATTGCAATCACGAATATACAGCCATTCGCGCGAAGTGTCGTAAACCGCGTGTGATGGAATATAAGGCAAGCGAAATCTTACGACCGGATAACCACATAAAAGTCCGCGCGGCGATAAAGTTAAACGACGGAGGTAGACGTTCCTCGCAATATATCTAAACGCTTCTAAATCCTTTGATACGAGTCACCGTTCGACGCTAGGAGCTGATATTCATATTTTCCAGGGTTAGAGGGACGACTGATATATGCTTTTACATGTTGCTTAATATATTTTGTTACGGGCGTTTCTATTCGGTGTAATACCGATCGATGGAGGAAATGGCGGGCACATTTGTTTTCGCAACAAATCGAGACCACCTCTCTCGCCAGCCGGGAACATTAAACTCCCAAGCGTCGCTCGCATTGTATCATAAAGAGCATGATTTCAGTGCGATCGACCGTATTAACTCACTGCGGGTGACGAACCGTTTCGCGTCCATTCGAGCGCGAATGTTTTGATGAACGATAGCGCGACGCAATTATTTCATCCGCGAGTCCCGATCACATAAACGTGATTCACAACACGTGAAAAGAACTGCGCGTTAAAGCGTGAAGTAATTTCACAATCAAATAACTAGAGTATTAAAGAAAGTAGGCATATCGAGTTGAGATATTCTTTTGCGTAAAAAAATAAATTCCAATACAATTTTAAGAGGATGAAAAAATTACTTTTGAAAGTAAATACTTTTTTTTTAATTTAAATCATTCCGCATTATATAATCTTACTACATAGTTTATAAATATGATGTTGGTTTCAATCATTCTCAGTGCCTTGTATGAAAGCACTTTACATGCGATTTGAGAAATTTCTTATTAAACTCAAGAAATTGACTTGATTTATTAATATATAGCGCGCAAGCTGTAATTATATACTTTGCAATTACGCAGCAGTTTCGCTTTAACGTTGAATCGAGTTTTAATCGTAAACGCGCCGATACACAGTATTCTGATATTCTTATTTTTTCACGATCACGCGAGAGACTATAAGAAGTATTTGTCGGCCGGTAAATTGGCCGACATGCGAAGGAGCTCAGAACCGGCATTGGTTGCCGGGAATATTCAGCGCTCATTCAACAATGGACCACACTTCGCCGAGAAAAATCGCCACACACGAAGCCGTGTATCTTTTTACGAAGAGGAGAGGAGAAGAAAGAAGAGGCTGAAGAAACATTAACAAACAATGGTTCTGCTAGTTCTGCGTATGTGTGAGAAGTAACATTCGTTATGGACGAATGTCAGGAGACAACATTTTATATAAAGTATATTTCGTATACACATGTAGAAGAATGAGAAAAAAAAGATGAGGATGAAAAAAATAGAAACGACGGGAAGGCGTGTCTGTTGAGATGATTAGCGATTTGTTCTGACTCATCTTTTTCTCTACTGTATAGAAAGTTAAATCAGAATATTTTAACGATAAACATGCATAAATGAAGTATATTATTCTTCAATCATATTGATTGTGTATGAAGCTCTTGATTTTCGACTTTCTTTATACCTGACTTTATAACTAAATTTTGTATAATAATGAAATACGCGTCAGCTGTTAGAAGGACGTTCGCGGAGATATTCGCTACAAATAAAAAAAGATCCGCTGTCGCTGTAACATCTAAGCGTGTGGAAGAAGCACTTAATCATCCCACGGTACGCAATTATTCTAATGAAGGGACCAGACGCAGCTCACATACGAAGAGGAATCTTCGTTGACCGACGAAGAGCCAGAGGCGGCTTTGGACCCCCCGTGTTTTTTTAATATGGCACTTTACTTCGGGCGTTCTTCTCATACTTGTCACAGAAATAATGGCGAACTGTGTAAAATAATGTAAGCAACAGATCTCGCTTCTCTTTCTCTCTCTCTCTCTCTCTTTCCTAGAATACTTGTTTGTAAAATTCTCAATGTATGTATGTCTTCGTATATTTAATTATAATATCTTTACAGACAGAAATAATTTTGCAAATTAATCTAGTTATGATAAATATTTATTTTAAGCATTGGAAACGCAGAGTTTTCTTATATTCGCTTTGAGAAGGAACGTTGTGACGACTGCAATTACTTGGCTGACGCAGAAGCATTCCTTGCCATTAATTTCCGTAATACAAAGACGCATGCATCCTCCTCTGCTTCTGTTATTCTTCTTTCTCTCCCATATTCTTCTTCTCATCTTTCTCCACAGCTGTTTACGCGGTATTTGTCGCATTGTTGGCTGTCGTTTCGTTTCCGCGATAATTGCGACAACGAGGTGCCCACTTGACTCGTGCCACCGGGCCCTTAAACCGTGGCCTCACTCCAATGCCCTTCCGCTTTAGTGGTTCTGCGTGCTTGACAATTGTGGGAAATGTCACTATTCTCTTGAAAACAAGAGAATTATGAGAACATTTATGCGAATGAATGGAAAAATTAAAATGAAAAGAGAGAAGGAGACAGAGGCGGAATATAAAAGACAAGTCCGGAGAGACAATCCATATTTCATATTAATGTAATTCGAATCGTAAACACCATGGCAAGTTACGTATTTATTTTTACGATTACTGAATGTAAAAAAGATCTGCAAAATCTGACTTTATTTTTGGTATTCAAATGTCGTTTTCGTTTTTCTGCAATTTGATATAAAAAGAAAGAGTTAAATGGCGGGAAACACTCTCGGGTATCGTCAAGATAAAGAAGAAGAGGGTGATAGAGTGGGCGAACGAGAGTAAATAGGGAGAAAAAAGAACGGAATGGAAAGAAAAATGTGTCGCGAGCAACGGAGGAGAAAGATACGCAGCGAGGATACCGCTCACATCAAACGGCACCGCTGCACGGTAGGAGACTGCGTTTCGGACGCGGACGATAATGCGGGGGAACGAGTTTTCGTCCATCGTCGACATAATCGTGTTTCTTTCCGCCGCTATGGATAATCAGACCGTGAGATAGGACTTAATTTTTTTTTATTATTATTATTTTTTTTTTAGATTAGTAATAATTCACAAGCAAAGAATTAAAAGCTTCGAATCGCGTACGTATTTTCATGTACGTTATTTCAGTAACTTTTTTCTTATACTCTCTTTTTTTCTTCTCTCTCAAGAAAGTATATCTTATTCCTCCGAGGAGATTGAAAATGAAAGAGAAGAAGGGGGAAATGAAAAAATTGATCCTTGTACTATCGATGTTTATTTGAATTTATTTCTCGCGTGTTTATCGAGGGTGCCAATTAAAGAATTTCTAGACAATCGAATAAAAGATCTCTCTGTCTATAAGTATTCACGACGTTAGAGCACGCCTCGTGGCGACGTAATCTCGTGTCGCGGCTTATCAGTTTCCCGTCGCTGTTCGTCCGCCAGTCCTCTCTGTGTCTCGCTTTGTGTGGCTCTTTGCGCCGCAAGGAGGGACCGCAAACGGAGTGTCAGTGTCCCATTGCGTGAGATAATGCATTGGCTTGCGCCATTGCACTCTTACGCACAATGGTCTCGCCAGCCTTTCGTGCCTTTGTACGATGCCCCTGCCCCCTCGCCACCTCGCGGCCTCCTTCCCATCCCGATGCGGCAAACGCTGCATAACAATGTCATTCGGCGTGACCGGCCGCTGAATCATGGGGTCGGCACGGACGGCGGACGTGTTTCCATGATCGAGCTGGTCGTCGACTCCGCCGACGCGTAACAGCACGTCGACAGCACACGACGGGTTCGCGCCGTCGACGCGCGTTAATCGGGATGGTGCAACGCATCATTATGCGCATCCTGCTTGTACATTAACGTAACCAGACGCTGAGGAAGCACCGCCAAGTACTTCTCTTTTGCCGCGATCTGGCTGATGTTATATTAGGTGACGATGCGTCTTGTTTTGCGTTTCAAATCATATTGCTTCGAGCGAAAATTTTTACTTTTTATTTCTCACTTGCTCTGACGTCTCCGATGAACTTTTTTTACGAATTACTTAGAGCGATCGATTACAGGGTTGCATAATCGCGCGAAGCATCAAGTTTGCATGAAATTTTTCACCGTTCACGTTTTCACTTCTAACAAAAAGTATGTCGTATTATTCTTTTATGCTTCCGTGTACGCAAATAGTTTAACAATTTAGAAAAATAAGAGCTTAATTCTTGCTCAAACTTGAATTTATTAAATTATATAATATCTTGGTACTTAAAAAGCAAAATAATAGTTTTACTTGTTATTTTTGTCGTGGTTATTTTATTTTTAGATGTAAAATATAAGAAAAAAAAATCTTTTTGCAATAAATTAAAATACACATCTTTTAATCTGTTAATATTAAGCATAACATTTTTTAAATATTGTATTTCGGTATTATGCTTTTATATGGCAAACGAAAATGAGATATTTTCAATATTATCGAATATATTTGTACTCTAACGCTCACCCTTTTGCGCGCGGTTCTCTTTCTTCGAGAAAATAATAATATATCTCATATATTTTCTTGCCCGAAGGTCCGCGATAATAATTTATAATAAAACGCGCGGTTATAGTAGCTAGCGTATTATTATTCAGATGCGTACCATGTTGCATTCTGTCCCGCGTGATTAGTCCCGGCGAAGATGATTAAACGAGGAGAAACTTCCTGTCGCGGAGAAAAAAAGCATCCCATAAATATTACGTCATGGGTGCGGGTTAAATTCCAGTCGACGCTCGATGTAAACGCGCACACGGGTTACATAAAGTTAACGTATAACCCGCGGCCGGGAATCGTCGACGTCAGTCAATCCCCGGCTCGCACCTCGTGGCGTGCAGTTAATTATGGTGTATTTCCGTATGACGCGTAGGATTAAGCGAACTGTCTAACGGTGCTTCGTTGTTGATTCGACTTCATCTTGCGTGCTCCGCGCGACGCGCGGATTTCGTAAGCGGCGAGCAGCTGGGGATTGATGTTTCGGCCGGATGATCGCCGGATCGCGCCGTGCATGTGTGCGATCGGGAAAAGCAACGCTCGTTAATCCGGCATCTATATGGAAGTCTATGCATCATAGCCCACATGTGGAGTATTTAAGCTTTCACTTGGCGTGTAATTTAGGTAAACAGGCAGTAAATCTCGGAATATGTTTAATCACGGTTCTAATTTAGGTCGCATAAAGTCTGGAGAAAAAAATTAATAAGTGCGCGTGAGATTTTACATTGTATGGATTCAGATATGTTATTAATTTACGTTAGATTCGCAAATCTTACGCTTTTAAACAAATAGAATATCTTTAATAAAGTAACAAGCCGTTGTGAGAAAAATTTTCCTTCTTTGTAGCTGGTGCTTGGTAGTTTAACTTCTAGTTATTGTATATTTTAAGTAAAGTCAAAACATCCTTAACGTAGGATCATGATTTATTCATGAATTAATTTATTATTACAATATTACATTGTTAAATTAATATTATACAGTTTGAGAAAGAATAACTTTGTCCTAGAGATAGCTTTCGCTCTTTCTCTCTCTCTCTCCCTTAAATTTCACAATGTCCATGTCGATATATCCGCCTCGTCAACTTTTCCCTTCATTATGTCGCATTTCTGAGGCGCGGGGAACTCTAACTGTTTTTTAATAAAGATCTTTGTCATCGTTGCCTTCAAAGCAAAGTCGAATCGCTGAAGCCGCCCGGCGTCATCGCGGTGTATCCACCGCTAATCGTCTCGCCATTGTCCGCGCGACAGGCGTGAATAAGTCGAAGGAGCGGCGAGCATTTTCAAAATATTTCTTTATGCTTGTGTCCACGGAGCCAGCGCGCGTTCGTGCCGTGTGCTTAAAGAGTGTCACAATAGGAATCGGAGTCGGTTACGGCGTGTAACTTAAGCGAGAGGCCACGGAGGAGACAGTTGTCGGCCATTACGAGGCACTCGAGCAGCTCGTCTGCATCATAAAGAACCGGTGTTATATAAACTTCGGACACTCACTGTGTGTCGATTCGCCGACGTCAATCCGCCCTTCGTTTCTCGTCCCGGAGTAGTTAATTACGGTGCATTATGCGTTATCCATTAGGTCGCTTGACTCACAGCCGTGTATGATATTAAGTCCGCTAAAAGCGCGTTGTACCATTTCATTATGAAGGTCAGATAATATCCCGCGATATGTATCATTACTCAATCTGATGCCGTCATTTTTTTCGTAACATACACGAATGAAAGAGCACTTTAGACAATTCTTCGGATGGAAATTTTCACGTTCCCATGGATCAACAACATTTTTTTTGTAATCTGATAATGTCCTATTTTTTGTAATTCTTAACAACTTGAAGGATTTGATTGGAAAATATTATGGCTCAAATCGATCGCATAAAAAATATATGTTTCTAATTTTTATATAATTTTATTTTTTATAATAATTTTTAATATTACTATTTTTAATATCTTTTTGTACTTTTTATTGTTCTCGCATTTTGTATCTTTACATTTAATCACTTTCTTTTCTTTCTTTTCTGAAACGTATTAGAAACTGTAGAATTTCTTTTTGGGAAACAACTTGAACTCTGTCAATTAGGTATGTTGGAGTTCTGAAAATAGGGTGCAAATTTTATGGAATCGCGGAAGAGGCTCCATAACTCTTTTTTTCGCATGCACATAAAGTAATTACGGGTGGTATGCCGATCGGCAAGGAGATCGCCGATGCGTACGCGCGGTCGTTAACTGCAGGTGCACCTCGTAAGTTCGATCGAATCGGGGTGCCCGGTTCACTTTCGACGATCGGCATTCCGCAGATACCGATGACGATCGTCAGATCGGCCGAGCCCGATGCCGTCGGATTATAAATCACACGAGTGTTTCTGAATTAAATGCGCTCGGAATATCGTAATTCGATTCCGGAGGCTGAGCTCCGGATGCTGCGAGGCTCGATGGATCGTTCTCAGTGCCGGGCGGATTAAGATCACAACGATGGGAAAGCGCTTTAAATCCTTTATGGATTTAGTTCAACAAAAATTCTACAATAGGCTTTAGTTGAAATGCCGATTCCAATAAAATTTTTTAAATTGTTATCTTTATTCGACCGCCGATTAAATTCTACTTTATTTTTATGTATGGAATTATTGGATTGGACGTGAGCTCTCACACTGAAAAAAGAATGTGATAATAGCTAGCAAATGTTGAATGAAACAATACCACTTAAATATTTGATTAGTAACTGAAATTAAATAATTCAATTTTTTGTAATATTTTGTAATATTAGATGTTTTATTTTGAAAGTATTCTTGAAGCTTTTTACAAAGAGCCTTGCATTGCAGTTTAGTATTTCTGGTTAAGATTTATGTTGAGATCTCGCATCCAGGTCCCAGTTAAGCGGATACAGTTACACGTAATACGTTTTCCTTTTTGACATTTCAGATATATTTGATACTTCAGATATTAACAATATTCACCACATTGAAAATGTTGTTTCATTCAAGCGAATACGTTGTATACATTTCTGATTTGTGAGTTCCATTGAATCCGGAGCTCAGATCTACGGGAGGTTAAACTCCGGGCCTGATTGGCGTAAATGTAATATTAATCCTCTGAAATATCTCGGTCGGCTCTTGCCCATCGCTCGAATTAACATAAGCCTTTATTTATTGACAAATTCGGGGCGACGCAACGAGCTCTTCCGTGATAATCCCTGTGGCAGCGGCGCACCTGCGCCGGACAATTTGTAACACATTTGCGAGACCGAGTTCGGTGAACTTTTATGCGCGCAATTCAATATCGCACTTTAAAACACGAAAAAATCCAAGAAAAATTAAGCCGATACAATTTAATAGATCACGAAGATTGTTTTTTATATCAATCGATTCTAGTGATACTTAAATTATCGTTCACAGTAGTCCGTGAAAAATGATGAAAAACCACTCGCAATTGATACGATGTACTATAAATAATATTCATTTATACATCCAATATAAATCCAATTGTAAATTTTTTTTATTTGCAGACAGTTATGAAATGCAATACGTCGCAGGGCATTTAATGAGAATCGCTACGCGTCCCTGGAAGGCACTATTTTACGATTAGATGCAATTACGAAATAATTTATATCTGGTGCGTTTCAGTAATCAAATATTCAAAATGCAAACCTCCTCGTCGGCTTAACGCTGTCCCGCTAATCTCATCTGAGCTATCCATTCCCTCGTTCCTTCTCATCGTCGACGCTCGAGGGATCTTTCTCTCGTCGTCTTTTTGGGGGATTTCTGGTTTGGGCGGTCGTAGGAAGTATCGCGGCTGGGTGGTCCTCTCGGTGGCTGCATTGAGACGTCAGCGCCGAAGTAGCCTGCGCTAAAACCCCCATATGCGTGTGTTCCCCGAGTGTGGCGGACCCCGCGGGGCCCCGCTATTCCGAGGTGAGATTCCGTTTGGCGAGAATAAACAGCCTGAATGCAGCTCGAGGTCCTAGCTAGGTGAGAAACTTCTGGATCGCGGTGAAACGTGACCGAATTTTGTTCTCTCGTTCGTCTTTCAACGTGCGAGCGATAACGCCTTGGGAGGGCTGATAAGCTGGCGGCGACAAAAGAGCTTAAATTAGGAGCTCGGTAGAGGGAAGGAATGCGGCGATAGAGGAATGTGGAGCAAGAGCAGAGCTCGGCGGAGATATATCCCAATGGAATGCGTACGCGTGATAATAGTACACTTAGTAGTGTGAAATTAACAACCGTGGAGCTGTTGCGCTTCGCGCGCGTGTGTACGAACTTAGCCCGAGCTCGTTCACTTATACCGCGAACATGTTGCACTCCGTGTTATCTTTGGAATATTAATGTTTTAAAAAATTCGACGGCTTTCTATCTTTAGCATTCCTTTCAAATCTCCCGTGATTCATGTGTACTTTAGGCCGCGCATTGAATACCCTTGTGCAGTTATGCAAATTGTACTATTACAGAAATGTACGAATTTCCATGGGACGGCCGAGAGCTCTATGATCGTCGGCGACTATTCGCCGGATGGCGCGCGCGGCTTTCTCATTTAGCATACATTTGCAAACAAATTGCCGGCTGTGTTTGCTCGACGATATTATCGCGGGACGCCGCCTTAACGGGCTTACGCTCGGTGCAAAAGGAAAAATTACGCGGGCGCGCATGTGGACTGTTACTTTCTTACGTCATGCCATTAAGTCCGCGTATAAAGTGGCCTCGCCGCCAAGCACGGAGCGTATTATGCGTTTTGACACGAACGTCTAATCGCAGTGATGGGGGCACCCGACGTTAACAATTCGTAATAGCCGGGAATTACGTCGGCGATGGGCGGGCCGAGGGCCGCGGCCACGCTCGAATAGTCAACAGTCAGTTGAAGCGCTTAATTTCCGCGCGCGACGCGGAGCTATGCAGGTGAGAGTGCATAACCATCGGCGCGGTAACAATCGTTCGCAACAACGGTCCCTCGGGGAAGTAGGCACTTAGGAGGAGTGCCGCTGAGTCTTCGACGCTGCGTCTTAGAGTTGCTTGCAGCGGGAGTTGCATTTCGAGTGCCAATTGCAACCCAAGCTATACGTTTCTTTTATTTTCGCCGCTGCAGATCTGCGTTGCGCCACAGCGCAATATTTCACGACGTCGTGTTACGAAATATTCGCGAAATGTTTGCTAAGATCGTTACGTACAATTGGTAAATTTCTGTTAAATCTAATATTGTGTTAATTTAACACCGAAAGTAATTTAAATATTATGTCAAAAATTAACACTTTTAATATATTGATATGTACATTTTATTTATTAATCATGGAATTTATGTTTTAAAAATTTATTATTCACCTAAAAAATTGTGTTATTTTAACACTAAAAAATCTTGAATTTAATACAAAATATTCAAATAATATAATCACATTATGTTCAATTAACACTTGAATATGTTAATTTAATAAGGACAAAAAATTTAATTAGGATTGGTTTTATTATAAATGTGCAAAATGTTTTCTACTATGCAGTTTTGCAAGTGATAATGAGACCGTGAACGGAAACGTCATGAAACATAACTTTTTTTTTTTCAAGAATAAGGAAATTGTAATAACGCGTAAATTGACCTCTCCGTGCTAAAATGAAATTGAATGAACGTCATGGAGCCCGCGGCTGTCACGACGGATTATCCTAGGTTGTGTATATGTAGCAATTTATTCGTCATTACGGCGAGTGTAAGAAATCGGTAATACTTTGGCTTGCTTCACGTTATATTCTTAATATTACACGTTACAGCTTCCCCTTGGCCACGCTGAATTAATCATTTTTAATATTTCCTCCCTAAATTTAAACATTTGCGTCTTATCTTTTGTTATAAATTTAACTTTTACTCTAAAGGTTTGCATTTTACTTTGAAACTAAAACTGATTGTCTTTCATCATAAGGATAAATCTACTAATCTAATAATTTGTCACTTAACAATGCAGTTTTATGATTAGATGTACAATTAGATAAGAAATTCGAAAATATTTGGACGTTTTACATCCAGTATATAGTCCAGAAACTTTCCTTTCGTGTTTCATTTGTGACGCAAATGCGGTAGAGGCGACTTCTCTATATTTAGAGTCGTACTCCCTTTTAAAATGCCTCAACTGGAACGCTCTTTGGATTTTATTTCCTCTTGTGTTTCGCGAATAAACGCCGCCGCCGTCGCCATGTATGCTATTTTCGCGACAAGCGCGTTCCCCATGCGCGCGTCGGAAGTCCCATGGACTTTGACAAATGTACGCGCCACGCTCGTCCCGGCCCGTCCTCCTCTCGGAGGAGACGGTGAACGCGGGCTCGTAGGATTAACCCAATTCCATCTTCCCACGAGCGCACAACGGGCGTGCTCTTCTTCCTCTTGAGAGCGAACGGCCGCGGCCGAAATGCTCGGGGCGGCTCTCTCGGTGCAGAAGCTACGGTCGCCTTGCATGTGATACTCGTCGTTACCTCCTCGTCCTTGTTTCGTCTTCTGCTACGAATAATAAGCGGGTGTACCCTCTTACCGGATAAGAAGACCTCCCGACGGTCATTAGAGCCTTTCTCCGGCCGCGATCCATCGCGCGCGATAAGATAATGCGCACCGCCGACGATTATGTGTGCGTTTTTTATTTTCGTGCGCACCGATTACGCTTAGAACGCGCGCGAGAGAGTGCACGCTCGGCGCCGGCGCAGATATTAGATAATTCGCCTTGATGACTGTACTAACGTTAATGCGTGAGTAATTTGATTCGGTGTTTAAATCGTCTTAACGTCAGTTTTAGCGTAGCGGCTCGAGATTTGTCAACGACTTGTTCTTAATTTCAACATATTAATCCCGAACTCTCTTTGATGAATTGTATATTAGTTTCGAGACGATGCACGTTCATAAAAGTTTACGAGAGCTGCGCGCCCATAAATCTATAAGTCACCCATAAAATACGCACACACACACACACACACACACACACACACACACATATAAAAGGAAGAAGATGAATGAAATTTAATCCATGGCGTAATCCGAATAAAATCGATAGCGAAACCGCTCGGCGAGGAGTCATCCATCTGCGCGGTCAGCGGGCAATTTTCAAGTTACACGTTTATACTTCTCACGTTCGCTTTCGTTCCTCTACCCGCAGTTCGTCTCTGTCAACGTCGTAAACTATTACCGATTCCCACCAGCGTATCCGCGGCATTTGCTGGACGTTCGTCGTATACGCTCGCGTCCCGGCTAAAGCTCACCCGGCCCCCGCTCCGTCCAATGACGGATCGTCGAACCTCGATCGGGATTAATTCCTACGAGGGACGGGCCCGTGTTACATCGGCATCAACGTGCACACGTACGGTACGTGTGCCCAGCTGCAGCCCGATCGCCTCGCGCCGCATCGATCTCGCAATACGGATCGGCGGCGGATTATACGAGGCGGTCGATCGCGGCCGCTCCTATAAGGCGCCCCGTACACGAGACGAGGCGCTCGTGACATTGCACTGTCTATGATAATACGACACGTAAACCCCATAATCCGCTCTACCAGCGTCGCTCCGTACGATTTCTCTCGCGAGATTCATCCGCGTGGGAGATCCACGACTTTTACGGGCTCTCTCGCCGACATGTCCGTCTGGAATTTTGCGGTTTACGCGGAAATCGCGACGAACGATCGCGCAGAGAGGTTCCCTTCTCGTGAGAGAGATCTTTTTGTGAAAGTAACGCGTAAATAGTCGAATTTTAATGTAATCTACTAGAACACCGAGATACTTACATTGGAAAGAGAAATTGTTGTTTTTAAAACAAGTAATAGCTGAAATAATTATTCTAATTCAAATAATTAAAAGAAGACTGCAAATAGTAATCGACAATTATTACTATTATGCTTTAATCAATTTGATTCGGGATATTAGTTCTTATATCGACGCACAATTACATATAGAACTGAAAAGACACTGAATAATTGGTATATTGAAATTTTATTAAACAAAATTTTATTAGCGTTGATGTATTGAAATTTTATTAAGCATCAAGATCCATTTTGATTAAGCATTTTCTTGTCTGGAACATATTATTTACATATCCAATGCTCATTGTATAATTATTTAATTGAATCGATTCTTTCATAATCATGGAAATCAAATAAAGATATTAAATATTTTTAATATACAATACAAATGTATTCCTTTTCTATCGTAACGAGAAATACAAATTCTTTTTCCAATGAGTTTATATATAAATTATAACGTTATTTGTTTATTGGGTGTGAAATTGCTTGTATCGTAACATTTTACGCAAAAACAGTTAACTTATAAGAATTAAATTGCCAATATTATATTTAATAACGATTTATGTCTTTTTATCTTCACGGACCACCATGCAAGCAATAATAATTCTTTATTCGTATACACCCAGTATATAACAGCATCTCAGCAACAAGCATAGTAGCTTTAACACACCGTGACACCCTCGGGCTTCGAATGATTTCAATAATAATAGGGATTTCGGTATTAATACAGCGGCGCGTTCCTCATATCCTTTGATCCCGCGAGCATCCGGGTTCTCTCAAGAACATCGGCGGAACCTCCGAATCTCTTTCGCAAGAGGACGGCAGGAAAAGCTGTCTCGCGATCGTGGGAAAGCGTGTCTGGTACGAGTAATAAATGCATCACGACAACGCGACCGTGCGAGCATTTCTCCAATTAATCGCGCCGCTCTCGGAATTAAAGACCGGCACAAATTAATTTATTTGCCTTTTACTCGATCGCAGAAGGGGAGAAAGTGGGAGGGGAGGGGACAGATAATCCGCGGACGGTACAATCTACAGGTATAACTTCGAGTATCGATTAACGATTGCGCAATCGACAGCGATCGCGGCCGTTATTCGGGTTACGGCAACCCGCTGAATCGTTATTGATTACGTTCGCGCTCGCCGCAGTTTACGAGCGGCAGTCGCATGTCTGCGTGGTTCTACGTTTATTTACCGCGACCATGACACGTATTAATTGCGAGAGCGGTAATTTAGATTCGTCCTTGCGGGCGCTTGCGTTACGATGTACAGGTGCAGATAGAGAACTGAACGAACGTGTTCGGTGTCAGTTTTACGTAATGCGAAATTGGACACTGTCGGCCTATTTGCGAGTTTCCGGTAAAAAGCGCGTGACAGGAACTGCGTTTGTTACTAGGGCTCAAACAAAAGGGCTTCAAACACATTGTATATATTTAATCTTTTTGAAATAAAAAAAAGAACATTTAATTCAAATATTTCGGGTAGTTCGGACAGTTTGAAGCGATGATTGGTCTGTAATGTCAGTTGGTTACGTTTAAAGTTTGGACATTTTTACATTTGTATGAAACATTATGTAAACGTACACGATAGACGCGATAGACGGAAAAAAAGCGATAACGAGGAAATGACAATTCGCCCCAATTGCGGCGACCAGTTAGGCGCAATTATCGCGACACCCTCGCGTTACTTGATAGCGCAATTAACGTCGTCCAGTCGAGGCCCCGCGTGTGAAACACGCGCCGGTGAACGCGAGCGAGCGAACGGACGATCGCATTAATCGTTAACTATCTCGTACTACGGCACGGCGCAACGACGCTTTAAGCCGCTTGTAAGGGCCGTATAATGGTGACAGCCGTAAAGTTGCAGCCGCATTCAATTAATTTCCCTTCACGGCCGGGAAACGATCTGTGTTCGTGGAGCGAGCCCGTCTCGTTCGCCCCGTGGAAATCCATGAAAATTAATTTGACGCCATGAAGGCGACGCGGATCTGCGACACGCGACCAGACGCGAGAGAAACCTCGTTCGAGGAATCTACAAGGTCTTTAGATCTCGCTGTTCTGCCGTTAGGGAACCCCCTGTAGCTGTACCATGTTGCGAAGAAATGTAGAACGTTCTCCGGGAGATTTGGATTTCTATAAAACTCTAAGAATTGTTTCATAAACATTAATTGCAATTATCTAAGGCTTATCTCAATTCTTAGGATCCTTTCTACAGGATTAGAAACAGAAAGATTTAATTTAATTCTAATTAAGAGTTACAACGAGCTATACAGAAATTTTTTTTTTAAATATTAAAGTTATGGAAAAAATAGTTAATCTTTTTACTTGCATAGAAAGTTTTAATTGTATTTGTAAATTGATAATTATTAATATAATTATATATCAATGTTTAAAGGAAAAAGTTTTAAATCTTTGCAAAACAAAGTATAAAGACACTAATTACGATCTTAAATAATCGCTTCAAATGATCGCGTCAGACAATTTACGGATTTAATTTCTCAGAGATAAAATTTATACACGCTAGTGAAAATGCAATTCACGGAAGGTGTACTAATTGGGCATTAGTGTAACTAAATACATATATTTCTCGGCTATCAGGAGAGTTAATGAAGTAATTCACAGGCGATTTATTAACTGAGGTTTTAATTTAACACCCAAATTATCTCTTGACTTATTTCCTTGACGTTCCTTATAATTGAGGTATAAAGAACTTGAAAACTTGCATCGCGAGGCTTGTTATAGAAACCGTGGGATTCGCGCGATGCAGCCGAGGAAATGCGATTTAAGTCGGTCGAGATCCGCGACGCTTCCTCATCGCCTGAGAGCAACGCTCGCAAGTATAACGGGTGTGATACAAAGTATGCGCCCGGCCGTGACGTGACAGGAGGTTCAACGGGGACACAATATTCCCCGCGACGTCCAATAACTCAGGCACTCGTTACAATGCGCTCCTAACAATTATAAATAACCCGCGGCGCGGAGGTTCGCACGAAACATGATCTATGATCGCGAATCGTTTACAAAGGATTCTCCACGATTAAAATTTTTCGACGGAGTAGTTCTTTGAGTGATCGATCGATGTATTGGTGCCTTATAAATATTTGCAAGAAAATGTATAAACATACAAAAATTTTTAAAACTTTTAAAGCCGGTTGATGTCTAAGAGAATAATAACTTTTAATGAAATGAGCATTTTAGATAACACGAAAAAGAAGAAGAACCGCAATATCATTTGAACAATGAAGGCACATCTGTAAAAGACAATAGCAGTTATACACATGTGCAAGTGCAATATCGTGCAAATATTGTGTATGTTGGTACAATCAATGAGGTATATACGCGAAAAAAAACGGCGCATGTTGCTAATATGGAGCCAGGCCGCAGTCGACCATTGCGGTTTGTGCAATGCAGGATGCACTAATATGGTTCCGCGGGCCTCGATAGAAAGCGAGATACATACGTTATGAGACTGTATGTCGGTCCCTTTGCATATCCACGGCTTTGGTAAAAATTCACGTTGATTCTTCGAAAAATTTCTTTCCTCAATTCTGTCATGGAAGATGCAATTCCTTCGTCGGAGAATTGGCCAAGGTAAAATTATTACATAAAATGCATTATACTGTCTTCGTTTTAATCGTGTTAAAATTCAGATATAAAAGAATAAAAATTGCAAGTGTTCATAAATTAAAAATTTGTTTATTCTATATATAATTAAATATAAAAGTATTTCAACAGAATTTATACAGATCGTAAAATGCTTTACTGAAGATGGTAGTAAAGTCTTTGTCTAATTGCGAAGAATAGCATAAATAATCTGGAAAGAAAGGATTCTTTTGATGTTAGAGAAACGTTAGAGTGAAGTAGTTTTTTCTGTGTGCGAGCATTCCCGTGAACAATAAAAGATAAGGAATAAAAAAAAATGCGCATGAATAGGTCGAATGCACTCTGGTTCGGCAAGTAGAATGCCGTTCGGAGCGGTTTACTCAAGCATATCTGTTCAAATGGTTATCGTTCGACCTTAGGGCGCCTGAAAACCTGAAGCAGAGCAGGCCGTAACCTAAGTGTTTTCTTAAAACGTATCCACCTTTTTTTCGGCGTACTCCGATATTCACGTCAAGATGAAATTGGAGCCACTGACGGAGGGTGTTATTTTTCTCGGGGAAGATTGAAGGATAAATATCGAACCTGTCGAGACTTCAAATGCATCGAATAGAAATTTTTCTTTTCCAAACAAGTGTAAATCACACGTGAATGAATCGATATCATTGTTTCTCCCTGCGTTTACGGCGCGACGGTAAGATTAACTTTGAAATAAATGAATATCCAGACAGTTGAGTACAACATTTTTCTTTAAGGTTTATTGCTTTAATCATAAAAGGTATAAATAAATATATGTACAAGTGTGTGCAACATATTGCACATGAGTTTCTAAAATTAATAAAATTAATTAGAATCACCAAAGCATGCGCAATCAACAAATCCAAAGATTATGATTTTTAAAAATAATTTCTCATAAATCGATATTTGATAACTTAATAATTTATCTGGGTACTTATTATTGCTTCTTATTTATAAAAACAATAAAATAAAAGCCAATAAAACGTTAGAGTGGAATTTGTAGTGGATTAAAATACAAGTGGCGAGAGATTAAGCGTCGTTTTATGGGGGCGAGGGGAGGGTGGACGAGTCGGACGCTCCATAAACTCGACGAGACTTTCATATACACGTCGTGATCTTTTATGAAACCATAATGCTCGCTACAAATCCAGCACGAGATACTTATAACCATTACGAGTGATTCCACTCGTTTTAGCTGATTCTCCTCTCGGTTTCTCTTGAGGCTCCACGATATCTACTTCGACTTTTCCGTCTCCTTCTCGATTATTCGCATTTCGCTCGGCGGAATCGTAAATCGTAAAACCGGCTTAATGAACGGTGGACAACGACTCCGTGAAACGCTCTGGAGACGTTAAGACTCATCCAAACGCGGCGTTTGTAATTGGTAGACAGAGGGAAGGGAAAGTCGAAAGTTTCCAGTGTCCTTAAACGGCACTCGCGGGCGTAATTATTGTTAATCACGAATGTACAGAGATATATGGTTAACCGCGTTAAAGTGTCTTTAAATATTGTATTTATGCGCACATATGAAAGCACTTATGAAAGATTACGCTAATAAATCTATTTTATGATAACAATTATATTATGATTACTGTAATAATTATAACTATAATTGTTGTGCTATGGCAATAAATTTGCACGGCGAAAATAAAATTTTCTGAATTGGCGTTAATATCAAAATTATACTTCATTATAATTTAAACGAGCATAAATAATTAATAGGGGTAATACTCTCGGAAAGAAATAGCACGTATATATTTCCTGATTCCATAACTTCATCCTCTCCGAGAAATGGCCGTTGGTCCTATCAAGAACAATTACGATATAGCTCAGCTTATATACATGATTCGTTGTTTATTGCATGTTATTACATGTTATTACATTGTATGCGTTCTCATAAGATTTAGGATCCCAATTTGCATCGACAAGTCCGTCTCGCGTTCGTTGCGACGCGTTACATTCTGTCGCGGCGCGTCGGAGATCAAATACCTGTAAAGATCATCGACGTCCCGGAGATTTACGGCGTGTCACGCGAGGGGTCGTCAGCCAAATTGTTTCACATTGATTTTCAGGTCGAGTGGCCGGTAAGGCACCGCGGCCGCTGCCCACACGCAATGTCTCCGCAAACGCATTGTGGTTTCCAGGCGCTTATTTATGCACGGCCCGCCGTTTCCGCCCTTTCCGCTTGACGTTTAGGGCCGTTGACTCGCTTGACTTCGTCGTACAGCCAAGTCGCTCTGTCGATGCTCCACCGCTGTCACTTTCTCGGGTCCGCAGGCATTTATCGCAAACAAATCTTATGGATATTTAATTTTACATCCTTACAACTGTACAAATTTTATTAATTTAAGATTGTAGTGACTGAAAAATTGTATACAAACACATGACAGGAGTTTTATCTCACTTATGAAAAAAATAAGCTATAAACTTATTAACATAAAAGAGAAATTATTTTAAATTATAAATACGTTTAAAGAAAGAAATAAAAAGAATAAGAGAGGAAAGAAAAATGTATACAATGTTAACAAAGGCACTGCGTGCTTTACAGAAACGTTTTCCTCCCGACATTATCAGTGCAAGAAGAATGTCCCATTCATACTTTTATACACCGTTTATGGGCGCGTTATGCGCCATATCAGTCTTATCAGTATTTCTAAGCCGCCTACAATTTATGCACGTGTATGCGTGTAGACCTATTGTAGAAAGGAAAGATTGCGGCCGCAAAAAACTTGCTACTTGCAGTATCACAAATCACGAGTCTTTTAGAAATTCAGTAGAATTTATCTATAAGCTGTAAGTAAAAAGATAAGAAAATATTTCTAATGTTCACATTTATTGAAATAACTTTTGTAATATGAAATTTTCAATATATAGATAAATTCATAAATTTTTAAAAATGAGTTTTAATCATATATGTTTATCAGTTAAGATGTGAAGGACAAGAAATACGAGTTATTCTCTTTATTTTGTTCATTGCCCAGTGTGCTAAGAACGAACGAGACGAATCCGTTCCGTTCGACGATACGTCCGGAGCGAAGACAAACGGTAACGGTTATCACCGCGAAATATCAGCCTAACTATATTTCAAGTGCCAGAGGCGACGATATAGACACGCGCGCCGTTATTTCGCGAGGATTTGTCAAGCCTACCGCGCACGCTCTCTCCGCACTCACGGCAGACCGCGTCGCTAATTGGATGCAAGATACGAAGCTACGTTTCACTAGGACGAATCCATTAATATCGCCTTCGACAGATGGGCTCGAGCGCAAACCCGGTGGTCCGACGAGGGAGGATTTCTCGCGTCGTCATTAATCACGGAAACAGAAACCGCTCGGGTGCTCAGGTCGCGCTTAGAAAGCGCCTGGTTTCTCGCAAAGATATCGGCGCATCATCGGGCTCGCGATTTTCATCCTCGTCATTCGTAAGTTAATCGATAAGCAGTGACAATTCGGATGTTACCAGCAGGGACGATCGATTTGCACAGTCATTTAGTAAACAAACCCGAGCTTAATACATTTACAGTTATTTACATACATTTTTACGTATATTGATAATAGGAGCAAAGAAGTAAAAAAAAAGTTAACAAAACTAACAAATTGAATTCTAGGTGCATTCTACATTTAATATGTGTGTTGTATGTACAATTTTAAGCCTATGCATTGCTGTAAATGTGCGGGAATACTGTATATGCGCACGTTGAAGTTTCTTACGTGATTAATTACATGATTAGGTTGAAATGCATTGCAGATAAATTAGTATAGTTACTGCAATATGTTTTTTTATAATTGAATAAAAGAATATAAAATACATGTTAATGCTAAATAAAGTTTTCTCACTATCTTCTTGAAAAACAAACATTTAATAATAATATATTATAAAATACAAAAATATTATATTTACATTTATTATTATTATATAAAATTTTATAAAATTATATAAGAATTTTTTATGATTTTTAAACTCTCTCTTGTTTTAATACTTGCAGCATGAGAATACCATTTGCAGGTAATTTTCTTTGCCCGAATAAAGTGAATCGTCATGCCATCTACTGTACGGCATAAAGAATATAAGAACCATTAGTATAAGCTATTAGCATAAAAATTCTTAGGACGGTATTTATAACCTGATCTTATATACAAGATCATCTTAAGTACGATCTTGAGACGCCGTACTATTATTTTATTGGTTGAATGGAGTCTTAATTCTGCTCGTGACTAGATGATCTTGAACTTAAGATCAAACTATAAATACCCGGGAAAAAATGTTTCATATAAGAACATATATAAATATATATAAAATATGTCCATATATTGACTTTAGTTATCGTCTTTACAAATATTTTTGTCAGTAAAAAACACATATTTGCAGTTAAAGATTTTTTGTAAGTATTATTATTTTATGTTGCGCAAGTAAGGTAATTCGTATATAAGGAAAGGAGAATAGAAAAATTCTATGTAAAATTATATTATATTTATAATATGAAAGATTGTATAATGAAATTTATTTATTCTTAATATAAGTTGCTTGTATAATATAAATAGATGCTTATTTCTACATCAATTAAAAATTGATACATATATTATTAGACTAATGTAGAAAAAATAGTTTGTAGAAAAATTGTATAATCTCTATAAAATGCTCAGAACAACGATGGCCATGTAAAAGGACCTAACATAAATTTTCAACTAACGTGATACTATTATTAATATTTTGATTTATTTATTCAACGAGATTCTAAGTTTATGATGATTTGGACGGACATTTTTAAAAAGCCTCTCTCAGTCTTTTATCGTAAAATAAAAAATATTACTTTCTCATCGATTAACTAATTGTACATTATTGAAATGTAAGTAGAAAGGCATTACAATATTATCAACGTTAATTGAACGTTATATGAATGTAATACAAAAATATACAAAAAAAGACAAATGGAAGCGATCTAAAATCTTTTCTAAGATTTTTTAAATTATTAAAAATAAAAATAAAAATAAAAGTCGAAATATTGTATTAAAAGTACACATGTCAAAAATATTCTAAGCCGTAATCAAACTGGAGATTGGAATTGAGATTTGATTAAAATTTAATTAAATAATTTAAAGTTTATTAAACTTGAAATTAGTTTTCTCTTTTCGAATTGATTACTTTAATTTCAATTCTTCAATTTTAATCTCTAGTCTGATACGGGCTTAAGACCAATGTTAAAGTTTATTCGAATCGATGAAGAAGTTAATGTTAATTTTGCTTTCTTAGACATCCATTGAAACTTTATGAGTTTGTGAGTATGTGTATTGAAACAACTGAAGAACTTTATTTTTAACAAGTTCTTACGTAGAATTTTACGAGTAAATGGAAATAGAGACTCTCCCTTACTTTGGTAGCAATAGATGTGTACGTATTGCTTTCTGACATTGCACTTGCCTTCAAGGCCATAAAAGTTCTATGTTTGGAGACTGCAGCTTTTCAAATACTTTGTACATTGACAAAACGACCATCCAACAATATATCTGCAAAAAAAGAAACGTAAAAAATAAAAAGATCAGAAATAGCTTTGATAAGGTAGATACGCTGAAAGCAAAATACACTTACGTTATAAGACATCCAAAGCCAATTGCATAATGTCGCGAATACAGAGTCCAACTGAAGTAAAAACATAAAAAAGTGATATGATTGCGAGTATTTATCGAACATATAACAAAGTTATCAATAAATAAAGAAGTGAAACTCACATAAATATAATAGCCGCCTAAGAGCCACAGGCCGAAGACTAATTGGAACAAGCAAACGATGAACCATCCAACAAGCCATGGTAATAACCATCCACGTACGCCTTCTTTTATGCCATAAACCATTAACAAGGCACATATGATCAACAAAATCAGGTAGAAGATGAAGAAGCCTCCAACAACTTGCATAGCTAAAAATTGCAGATGTCTCTTATTTCTTTTAATAAAATACTAAACAAATTATAAAATTTAAAAATTTATAAACTATTAAGCTAAGTAGTAAGCCTATAAACTATTAAGCTAGTATGCACTTATTAGACATCATTTTTAATGCTACGGAAAAACTGTACGTACACTTATCTATTTAAACTCATATTTGTATTTGAATAACAATTTTATTTTTGTTTAAAAAGATCCAAGTGAGCGTTGAAACGTTTTAATTTACAAACTATCAGACTTTAATGTGTGAATAACGATTGAACTAATAATTAAACATTTTTTACGTGAATCACTCGTGCTTGTGTTGGGGCAAATATAGTTTCCAAAATCTTCGCAACAATAAAATGTACACATGAGCTTAGCATATTGACACTTATACTCGTTTCTAAAGCACTGTTACAGTACAATTAATCATACTTACATCCCCTTACATCAGCCTCGAATAACGGATTGTATATTTGCGTGGAATCGCCACCAGCGAGTTGATAACATACTAGCGTAATTAGCACTATACTAATTGCCTGAAAGGAAACAAATATCGATTATAATGATATTCTCGCATGCAACATAAATTTCAGGATTTCAAATTATATTCTCTTAGACGCATGGGCGTACCCAGAATTTCAGTCAGAAAAGGGCCAAAGTTTTACTTTCTTCTAACACCTTTGCAAGTTCCAATTATTTAAGTTCCTCTTTTTTAATTTTTTGTATTCTTTATAGAGAATAAAGCGTGAATCACGCATTGGCCAACGAGCGTTTAACTTTTCGTCATAAAAGTTATTTTCTTAATTTAATTCTTTCTCTTTGCCAAAATTTACAGGGAGAGGGGGACAAGCGTTCCTCCTTGTCCCCCTCTTGCGTACGCCCATGGTTAGACATACTTTAACATTTTGTTATTGCCCTCTAATTTTATGGAACTTCAATTAAGAGATGCTCACCACCGTGTAAAACGCTATGGCTTTGCAGCCGGTCTTAATGCTGTTCGACCAGATGCACGGCGACCAACAAGATTCCACGATCGCCATTGTTTATTGCTGAAATCAGAGTTTGATAATATGAGAATGTAAAGTGACGTTCTTTAATTTCGCCGATCGCGATGATGTTATCATCGCGTCACAGAGCTTGGGCGTCGACTCGGGCGTATCAGAGTTACCAACGTAAATGCGCGTGTGAGAGAATCGCGTGAAAGATATACTCAGATTAAAATGAAATCCCGCCGATGCGCAAAATTCAATTTTACGGTCGAACGATCGCGCCAGCGTTTGTTTGTGATACTTCCACAAACACCGAACTCACAGGTGCATCAATAGTGCGCCAATAGTGCATGTGTGTGTTGACAGCGTTGTCGGCTCATGTTACAAGAAGCGGAACTATTAATTCAGATGTACATTAAATTTCTCTCACATGGAATGGCTAAACATATGTAAAAAAAAAAAAAAAAAAATTACACAGATTCGCAATTTTGAAATGAAACGCAGCACCTCTCGCTCTGGCGCGATATCGATTTTGGAAACAATCTGAATAGCAATCGTGATAGCGATTCCCCATTGCCATGGCACACGATGCGACAACACGTAGTCGGTTCATGTCGAACACCAGCACCACAGTCGTTTTTAAAAATCGTTCCTTTCCCGCACTTACTTACAATTTTCTCGGTGGTGCGGGCGGGAAGAGTGGTTTTAATCGAATTTCTATCGCAAACGTCGACTGCCGCCGCGGTCACCAAGATTCGAATGCTCGAATCGCCTCGGGATAACAGCAGAACTGACAAACAGTGCCATACACGCGTCGATGGACGTACGGTTAATGGCGTCGTGTCATTATTGGAGGCCCCCTCCACTTTACGAACAGGTCACGATGCCGGCTGTTCCCTTTTCGCCTGTGCATTGATCTACCAGTGGTCCAAACAGTTGGTTAAGAATGCCATGCACCATGTGTCTAATGAACAGTTGCAATTATTTTTATAAATAACTATTTATTGAGGAAAACATTTTTGAAATTTACAATATTTCTGAATATAGAGTTACTGCATTAAAAAATGTTATTAAAAAAATATAGAGTCATTACATTTAAAAAATTGGAGTAAATTCTATTTTTCATAAATAATAGACACATTTGTGTTTTTTTATCAATTTGTCAAATTAATTTAAATTTATTTTGAGATGGTAATAAATTGAGTCGACCTGCCAGTTAGTGACACAGTGCGGTTGACAAACGTAACTAGAAATCACTGCATAGCGTCTGCGGCGCCAAATTTGAAATATCTGTCGTCGCTCTATTTCTGCTTCTTATTTGAGTGTACGCATAAGGCGAAAAAGCAGATGTCATTAAAATTTTATTTATTTGACGAAACTGTACGGTTCAATGCACATGGTAAAGTAACGTAACAAATTTTTCAAGGTTAAAAAATGAAAATTACTTCCGTAAATTATGTATTGTATAATATACATACAGTTAAAAAAAGAAAAATTTATTAAATAAACATTTAGAAATACAATGCTTATTTATTATGAGTA
The DNA here is from genome assembly GCF_013373865.1 of Monomorium pharaonis. Taxonomy (NCBI): domain Eukaryota; kingdom Metazoa; phylum Arthropoda; class Insecta; order Hymenoptera; family Formicidae; genus Monomorium; species Monomorium pharaonis. The sequence continues at coordinate 1,982,329 of NC_050470.1, read as the reverse complement.
ACAAATAAGATACCATTTTTTTACATTTTTCAAGTTTATGCACAAATTGTGTCAATAATATGTTCGATTCAGTTAGTTGTATGCCATATACGATATGACAGTGACTATTCTCTTTTGTTTTTAAAATTTTTGGATTTATATAGGTAATTTGGAAAAAAATTTTGTCTTTAAATTTTTAATCGGTATTATTTTCTTTTATGTATTAATAATAATTACAAAAATATCGCAAAAAATTATTTGATGCATTCTCCCCCAATTTACTCGATACAAAAATTACTTTTTTTTTTATTGACAAACCTAAGCATTATTCGATGCGATGGAAAGAATACAATGTCTGCTTTATGTGATACATGTGAACCCTTACGAAGATTAATGCCGGAATTTATCAATTTACCTAATAAACAGGTGCGACGAACTCAATGTAGCAGCTATTGCAATCAGTTTGTAAAGCGATTTGCTATCTATTAATATCGCAGTGCAAGGTCAGGCTGGATAGAAATAGAAATGGCTATACTTATATCTCCTATTAAGTCATGCGTTTGAAGAGTAACGTAACATTACTTTATGATTCGTCAGATACTTCAAAGATCGTAAAATCTTGAACAAACAATTTTCGTGATTCTTACATTGTACGATCTATATCAATAATTCCTTTTACTAATAAATGGCAATTTTAAGTGGGATTTTAGATATTTATAAAAATGGAATAGAAAGAAAAAAAAATTTTTTTATTACGCAAATTTATAAATATACGTAGATATTAATTTGCCTGATGTAAATAATGAATTTTATCATTTAAAAAGAGAAGAAACTGATTCGTTTGCTGCGGGGATTCGTAATACAAAGGTATTATCTTACCTAAAGTGAATAAATTCTATTATTTCTAATTTTGACCTAAACTTACTGCTGCTGTCATGTTTATTACCGAGCCGCCTGCATCGGTGATTAACCCGCGGAAAATGTAGTGCAACGGTTTCGTGTTACGTGGCCGCGGTTTCCGCAACGGGTCGCCATTTTAGTACCGCAATGGAAAATAGAAACTGGCTGAGATCAATCGATGATAATTCGATTGTTAAGAGAAAAATGCAGTTCAGGTAATGCAGGAAATACTGTGAGCGTTCTATCATTTTAAGCACACGTTGCACGCTTTCGCGAAAGACGATGTAACTCAATCAAAGAAATAACATACATAAGCAAAGAGTGACGTGAAGAAAAAAAAAATCGTTGTCGGGTCACGAAGATCATGTAAAAATCCTGGATAGACACGTTCGAACGTTTCCTTTTGTAATTGACGTGTACGCGGGGATCAGAATGGTTTGTTGATTGGCATCATTGTCGGCCGGCCACGAGGAATTTCACGGGACTCTATGAAATGATAAAATCCATTCACCCCAGAGAGGACAGTGCCTACATGCGTCTATAAATCCTCACAGTCATTCGGCGCAACAACGAGCAGCGTAATGGATCCAGACGTTCGTCGAGATAGCGATGCTCTAAGACGCCGTAGATCATCGACAAGCAGGATTAACGTCATTGGGATTAGCAATATAGTATAGGTGCAAGATGTTGGAAACGACACGATTGAACGGATAACGCGAAATTGAGAAACTGATCGTCGCGGATAATAATAATGATGAAATTATTGAATATGATTAAACTACTATTCCTAATATTCTGCAACCATTTTTCCTAATAAAACATGGTTTCCTAAACTTATGTAAGTCGCTACTCATTTTTTAAAACGGCAAACATCTGCGACTTCTCTAGCTTCATGATTTATGAAAAAAAAAAAAAAAACGGGCGAGGACTAAGTGAATTATTTATTTATATCACTTTATATTACTTTAGTTCTCTCTTTTTAATTTCTTAATTGAATGTAATTTGAATAAATCTGGTTCTCAGAATATATGTGGTATTGAGATGAGAAGAATGCTTTTATTTCTTATTTCTATTAATAACATTTGGGACGTTGCATTGACGTGAATTATTTTAATTTTTATATACTAGGAATTTAATAATTATGGTTATTAACTTTGAAATTTAACTTTGTTCCTTATCATAGCAGAAAAATATTTTACAAACTATACTTCTTGAATTCCTGATAATAGAAAATAATTTTCTTTTTCAGAACATTCGAATTATTTCAGTTGTATGCTCATAGGATCTCCGATCTCCGAATTCTAGACAGATCATTGCCCTCTCAAGAAGTAAACTTCTTTGAAATGAAAACGCGCGGGTCATTTATCAATATTCGCCCACCAATAGGCACGTAATTTCAAACTTTCCACTAACCCCGCCGTTAGAGACGCCCAAACACGGAGTAAGACACGCGTCCCGCAGTCTTCTCTCGATGTCGTTATAAATACATGTGCATGTGTGCGTGCTATGCGCGCGTAGATACAGATCCCTCCGTTCTCCATTCTTCCGTACCATTTTCTACGATCGCCCGCTACCATATATCGGTTCCCTTGCGGCAGCTCTCGGCTTCCTCAGCATCCGCTGGACCATTGTAAACTGCCGCTCGATTTAGAGGCGTCAGTCTCGGAGCACCCATGCCTAGCTGCACCGTTCGCGCGGCACTGTCAACGTTGCCATCTTGCCGAGGAGTACCTCAACGATGTCAATGGTTGGAATGAAGACAACTGTGGACTGGCAACGCCGCCACGGAATCTTCAACCGGCACGTGGCTCTTCTCATGCCCAGGTCAAATTGAGCAAATCGGAATAATCAGTAGACCCAGCAGCCATTCCGTCGCGCCGCTTCTGCCAATAAAAGTAGATTTTGATGTATGTATACATGCACGCGTATCGCATGCGCGATTGTTTATCCGGCTTGTTTATCGAAGATTGCTTTCAGCGTTTAGCTAAGATTCCTTCAAATTGTTTTGCTTTAAACAGTATATCCGTATTCAATATTGTAAAATTAATTTAAATATTAGAAGAATTGGTGTCTTATTAAATAATAATTTTAAAAGGATAATTCAAGATTATGAATGAAAATTATGAGTGAAATGAATGAATAAACTTTATATGGGGGGGGGGAGGATACGCATATAAAGTGCAGTCATTGCAGGTTGAATTTAGATGTAGCAACAGATTCATATCGCCGAGAACGTCCAGACTTTAAAATTATTATCTTTGCGATAAAACTTATCGCGCGGCCCGTCTCAGTTGTTTAATTTTGCAATCAGCTGGTTTCTGGGACGGAAAATATTTTGACGACGAATTATATATCATTTGGCGCAGGAATGCGTTATTTGTTTGATTACCGAACCGCGAATTTGATATAATTCCCTCAGTGCTCGTAACTGTTTGAGAGAACTTGACGTACTTGGAGTGCTAGAGTCACTCAAGTCGAACGAAGTATCAGCATCAGGGAGAGAAAGATAGAGAGAGAAGAGAAGTTAAGATATGCTACGTTCATGTTAACTTTAATAATTTAATAATAAATCGTATTGAACAGTCTCGACTTAATCATTGCAGAATCTTTAAAAATATAAGGGTTTAGATATTTAAAAGTTAATTTATGCGTAAGATAAGAAGCAGAAAAAAGAAGATCTCTTCTTTAAAAATATTCTTGAACGCGACCTCCGTAAATTATCTGCAAATGGAAACATGACCCTTCGCACGTTTAGTCCATGACGTATGACGCCAGACACGGTCTGCAATGAGTCGAAGAATTGATAACAGAATAATTCATATCTAGAGATCACGATCTTGTTTGAAAGGCTTTTAATTTTATTGCTCAAAATCAGCTTTTTTAAGGAAACCTTAAAATATATATAAAATAATGTGTACCTTAAAAACAGAATAATACTGAGAAACATAATGTTATAAATAATTACTAAAACTTATTTAATTAAACACTGTCTTTAATTTTATTTCTTTATGTAATTAATTTTTTGTGCGCATTTTTTCGACGTTACGTTTGGAGTAACGTAAAAAGTCTGAAAAATAACGTTTATTAAAAATTAGAAAGCCTATAATCATCTTAGTTGAGTCATTGGTTATTAAAAGAAAGTGTAGGTGTCAGTATTAAAACAAAACTATCGCATGTTTTCGATACCGAACACATGCTCCAAGATTGCGTGGAAATCACTTTGCTTCAAAAGCTAATAGTGACGGAAATGCATACACAGTTACGCGATTAACATCTTAATATATTCCATGAAATATTTAACCGGCGCGGGAGCCAGCTACGCGATGCGTTGTTTGAATCTGAGATCTCTCCCGCCCAAGCGAAATAAGAACCTCAACTAAGAAGCCTATAGACGCACGTCCGTAATGAATTTCTCAGTATAATATGTACCAAGGCTTTAAAATAAGATAAAAATTGAAAATAAATTTCTATGAAATAAAGTATTAGGAATAAAAATGTAGAGAAAGACGGTCACGTAATCATATGTATAGTAATTAGAACCTTGATAAACTTTTCTGTAAAGAGTAATGTTATCTTTTTATATTAATTGTATATTTGCGAGAGGGAAGAGGGAAGGGTTAGGTAATTTGACGGCATTAAAATCTGTACAACTTATGTAATATTTTTGTGACGTAACAAAAGTGTTATTTATTAAACGTTAAATGCATGGTCGGCAAGGAAAATCACGGTCGAGCGCAGCATCTCGCACGGTTGGTGGCCACCTTTCGCCGAGGGAGAGTTAACGCGAAGGCGGCATAGGGGCCCCTCCGGTCAGATTAGGCCCCGTCGGGCCCCTCTCGCTCGCGCACTGCGCCGTCGAAGCCGTTCCTTCGTGCCGGTTCGTGCTGTCGGGTCTGCCGTGCATACGTGCCATGGTCTCTCGCGTCGAGTCGCGGGCCAGCTTCATCGTGGTACTCAGCTGGATCCGGACGGCCATTCGTCGGTCCCGTTGTCGGCGCTCGCGGTGCGAAGCGGAGTCGAAGCGGTGCCTCGGCGCGGGCGCAATCTCGCGCGTCGTGTCGTTGTCGTGAACGACAAACCGAACCGAGCCGAGCGAGGACTCTTCGTATTCTCTGATGTAACCCCCTTCTCCCTGCATCCGTGAAACCGCATCGTCGCGATTACGCACGCACGCACACACACACACACACACACACACACACACACACACACACTCACGCTCGAGAGTCGCGCCGAGGGGTCCCAACGTTCGCGATCCCGTAGATCGCCCGCGATCGCCTGCGACGCGTCCTCGCGCGCGCGCGTCGCGAGTCTGTCGCCGGGACCGATCCACACCGATCGAGGCCTCCGATTTCGAGAGTGCTTGCTATTGTGCGTGACCCTCGGGAGGGACGTGGGAAACCTGTGGAACCTGTGCGAGCCTGTCCCTCGTCTAGCTCGACGGCGATCGAGAGGATTTTCGAAGGATCGCACAAATCCGGAGTCTCGTCGCATCACAATCAAGAGCTTAATTTTCACTGCAGTGAATATCATGTGCGCCGATTTCTTCTTTCTTTGTTCGAAGCCAGAGGGTGCGTTAAATTTTTTTAAGTAAATAAAATTTTTAAACAAAGCTTTACGCATTGTGAGACGCACGAAATAATAAACGAATAAGACCAATGTGGATTGATAGAAAGATTCTTAGTTTACCAACTTTGCGTGTTAGGTGATTACTCTTTCATATGATTGCAAGAGAGAGACGTGCGAGAAATTGAAGTCTAACTATTGAAGTGAAGTGAGAAAGGCCTGCGATTTATATCGTGCGAAGCCGTTTCTCGGAGCGAAAAGAGATTACCCCGATACGTGTGAATCATAGTCGCGGATCGTAATTTCGCACGCGGAGCATCATTTCTTTCTGACTTGAAGGCACGCTTAAAGTCGCCGCAAATCAAAGTTCCTGTACAATTCAGATTGGGCCGCTCCGCTTGAAACTGAACGTTCCATCTATTGCGTTGCATCCATAAAGTGAAAAAGTAAATCGCGATCGTAATTCACAGATTATCTCTTTCTCTATAGGTGCCGACTCGCGGCGCGATCAGATGATAAACCGGAAAGAAACGGTCCAAAGGCGAAACCGGGAGGAAGTGAGGTATCTAGATTTGTAGAACGGCTGCGTTGTGCTGATGTATGCCACGGATATACGTTGTGCCAGTGCGCGCGGTTGTGAACGATCGGCTTGGTGATTTGACTGGTGATCTCTCCTTCGCAATCGGGATCGAGATCGCCGATTTTTCCCGAGCGCGCCGAAACTTTGAAAATCCGCGGAATACCACGAGAGATGCTCGATCGCTGGCGGCACAATTCATCGAGGGATTTCCGATCATGGATCTGCGCGCTGTCACCCAACGATTGTTGACTCTCTCAGGTGGAATCGCGCGGCGGGCATTGGCGAAAGTATTTTCGATCGTCTGCAGAAGTAAGTGCGCTATTAATTTACAACGGCGTCTTGCGCTGTAGTGTCGGAATGTGTGTGAATGTCGGATATGACATCGAAGATGACGGAACGCGATAATCCTAACTTTATACCTCGGCACATTGTGCAAATATTATACAACAATGACATCATGAATTGACGAAAATTTCGCAATAATTGCACTGAGATAATATACCATTTTGCACAATTACAATTTCGAAATAATATTTGTCAAAAATTAGACAAATCTAAGAGTTATCAGTATTTTATAATTATTTCAAGAACCGTTTGAATTTATTTATTAAAAATGTTGCCGTTAAAAATGTAGAATGTGTATAATATTTTATGTTACAATATTTCTACATTATAATTCAGGAAAATTATGCACTGTTGTAAACGTGTATATGTATATTTTTATATAAATGTTTCCTACATAATATAGCTAAAATATTTTTTAAATTAACGAACAATTTCTTTCCAAAAATAATTTTGCAAATATGTCACTAAGATCTTCGGCTTATAGTTTCTAAAAGCCTGATTATAAAAATTCGAGTGTAAAACGGATGATACCAAAATTTGTCATTGCAAATAATCTATGAAAACTCTCGCGTCTTCCCGTCGACGAGTCCTTCGCCCTTGCAATGCAATGCGATGCAATGCAACGTGCGCTTTCTTGGCCCTGAAATCGACCGCGGCGGGGCGCGACGCGACGCTCGCCGCGGCGGCGCGTCCTTGATTTTCGCTCGATTAGTATCCGCGCGCGGCGGATCGCCCGTTATTGAAGAAGGAAAAAGTATCGGACGTCGTTCCGGTTGGCCGTTTCGGTTCAACGGCCCGCGCTGAAACGGCCTGTACCGGGAGGCGGCTGTAGACGCTCGTCCGAGCGCGAGCGCGTGCGATGCACAATACCGATTCTTTTCACATTGCGACGAGATACGTAGCTTCCGGGATTGCCTGGGATCACCGGTGAACTTTCACCGATCGGCAAAAAATCATGATGTTTTCCGCTCGAACAACGTACATACGTTATATTCATAAATGTCGGCGCAACCCTCTCCATTGTTTTCATATCCGCGATCTGCGATATATTTTTCGGTTTTCTCCGTCTGAAATTGGCTACGTAACGAAATCCGGTACGTAACGAATTTTTTATTATTATTAACTATAGTTACATTTTTTTAATTAAAGATTATTGCTTTTTACCTCACATCGATATTGTCTTTTTGTATCTATTTGTATTTTTTTTTTAATTCACCAATTTACTTTTAACAAATTTAAGATTCCGAATGACGATGTGTCTTTTAAATCTAAATTTTTCTTAATTTTAAGGGATTGATGACGAGTGATTAAATTGATTTGACGACATACTCTGCAGAGTTCTAATATTCATCACGCTTGTCGAATATTCGTCGAATAATAAATTAATTATTGAAGTCTACTATGCTATCGAGTTTACGAATTGTTTTAAGAAACGAGAAGGCAAACAAGAAGAATTCCATTGCGTAGTTCACTGTTTCTTACAGTTGATTATACAAATGGCACAAGTTTTATTTTATTTTATTTTTTTTTACTAACTTTATTGTATCCGTGGTTACGTAAGCGTCTAAGGAATTCCGCGCACAAATGCGACAATCAGGTTCAGCACCTGATAACCACACTTGTATTAAAACAGCTGCGGGCGTGTGCTACTCAGATTTCCTCCCTGCAATCTTCTTGTTTCTCAAATTCGATAATCGAAATAATCATAAACTTTGAACTTTATATTATAATAATTATAAAATAAATTTTTATTATTATGCTAGCAATTAACCGTTAAATTAAATTATTTTGAGAATTTTAGAATAACTTAGAATAATAAGAAAAACCTTAATTAAATTTATGTGAAATAGAAAATTTAAACATAAAATAAAAATTTGTTTAAATTTTTAGTTACAAAATATTAAAGTAAATAATAATTATTTAATAAGTAGAGTTAAAGTAAAAATTTGTGGATTTGTAAATAATGTTGATTTTTGTAAATTAAGCCTTAAATCAATATTTTTTGCTTTATTCTTTATAAATTTTATTGTAACGAAAAATTTTTTAAGAAGTAATGTCAATTACAGTTATATGAAAACTTAAATTTTCAAAAAAAATGTAAAAACGAACAATATTTATAAGGTTTCTAATTTAAAAAAAATTATTTTCTTAATACGACCATTATTGTTAAAAAAAGCGATAAAAATATATACTATTACTTTTTAAAAATTATAACTGCATTACTGTAAAAGGCGAAATAAATCCGAGGACGAAACTCTCAGATTAGATCTCGCAATAATCTTTACCACCCAAGAAATGCACAACGATGTAACCAAAGAGTAAAGGTCCTCGGTTTCGCTCGAAGCAGCTGATTAACTCGCGTTTCTCTCTTCCTCTCTTTCTCTCTCTTTTTTCCTCTTTGTGCCTCTCGGATCTTATTGTCGATGAGGCTGTTAATTCCTGTTACGACGCGCTCCATGAATTCCAATCGGCCGCCGAAGAAAATCAATGGCATCCGGTGCGTTTTGTCCGCGGACACGAAGAGGGATGTTCCTGGTCGCGGCCAGTGGCTCTCCAAAGGCCCGACGTATAAATACCGACTCGTTGTTGGATCTTCTCCTCCTAAGCCGCCGTCTCGTCTTCTCTTCTGCTCCTTCCCTCTTTGGCCCGCGGAGTCTATTTAGATAATCTTCCGCTTGGCGGGAGCGGCACTCGGTGCAGCAAGGAAGCGTCTTCTTCGCGGTGGCTTTCACCAAGGTGGCATCGTGTTCCTCGTCTGTGTATCGCCGATCTTTTGCCCCTGCGCCTTCCTTACCTCCTCTCGCGGTCGCTTTAATTGCCGGTGAAACTTTTTGGCATCTGCCACGCCCGTACGCAAATGTCTATCTTGTGATTCGTGCAACGGCCTTGAAGAAAATACCGAGGAAAATCCCGAGCAGAACATTTTGGACAGCATCGAAGAGAACTTGAAGGGAAATCCTGAGGGAGACTTATGAAGAATGTCGAAGATGCTCTCAAGAGTTGTTGCAGAGTACTTTGAACATCATCTTTAGAAAAAGCGTGTAAAATATTTTAAGAAGTTTTTAAAAGAGATATGATATACACACTTCCGCATTATTTTGAGATAGAAATATCAAACAGACAGAAAAGTTAACAGATTAATAGGTCTAGAAAAATGTTTGAGCGATATATAATTTGTGAAAACAGTTGTAAAATATAATTACAAGATATTTATATAATTTTTCAATAAAATTAACAGAAAAATTTGAATGTTTACAAAATTTTTGAAGAAAAAATTTAATATATGAACAATCGAACCCAACTAGTACTGGAAGTTTAGGAAAGATGAACAACGTGGTGAATGTAGCAGGGCATGTGTGAATAAAAAGTGATTAAACTTTTAAGGAAAAGAGAGAGATAGACAATGATGGGACTCGCTGATGACAGTGAATTTATTCTCGGAGGGTATGTACCTGGTGTGCCGATCGTGAACTGATTCACGGGGTGTTTGTTTAGCATAAGACCGATAAGGATATTTAATATCATGGCGAGATAAACGCGGTTTCAGTTACTGCTCGTGAACTATAGTTTGCATCTCATAAGCGTTTGTCTGAGATTTATTTAAATTCGCGTTAAATTTATTCGCGTATACGATAGAACAGCATTTGTAAAATTTTATTACGTTATTTACATATCTTAATAAAAAAATTTTTTTAATATTTTAACTAATTAGTATATTTTGAAATGTCTATTTTAATTTGTGTTTCTCAACTTTGCATTATTTAATTAATTTTAATAAAGTTAATGTTAACTTTTCCTGTAACACACTACACGTTAAAAAATAATTATAGATACCTCGCGACGATGTTTCGTTGCAACATCGCGATCTCAATCAATGCCAATAGTCTTTATTTCTCTTTGGCATAATTCCGAGGGGAAAAAGAAGCAATTTTGTACGTTCAAAGTGCCAACATTCCATCGTGAAATTGTTAAACAAACATTTGAAACTCTTAATTGCGAGGCATCAGGATATCTTGTTTGCATGATAATTAAGTTATCATTATCAAGTTCAATGACGATGATTTATCATTATATTAAGTGATTTATGGTAGACAGTTCATTCCATTTCTGGGTATGGTAATCTATAACTTCCCTTTTGCATAGTTAATACAGAGCTATACACTCCGTTAAATATCCATGTTTTATTTATGATGTGCAGTTTTACATTATAACGATACGCAAAAGAAAATATTACTCTTTAAAACACGTTCATTTGCCTAACAATAAATATAACGTGTTCTTTAAAAGTAAATCGAAGCAATTACTTAAATGCGGTTACTCTTAAATAAGTGTTTCATCTAGTTGCGTTACTTCCGCCGTGCGAAATTGGCGAACGCATCGCGAGAAATGTCCCGGCACGCGTCATCATGCCGGCGGCGAGTGAGATATAAATATCACCGCTTCTCTCTTTTCTCTTTACCTCTTTATCTCTTTCTCTCTCTCTCTCTCAATTTTCTTAGGAATGAAACACAGTTACTCATCAAAGCAAAAATATCACGTCGTATTTCGCACGTTAATAACGATTAATTAATGACGCAATCTGGCCCGTTGAAAGTGGCACGAGAGAAAATAAGTTTCGCGGGCTTTTCAATGCAAATGCCTGCTGCAGAAAGAGGATTACAGGAGGAGCAGGCAGGTATCCTCCGGCCGCCGCCGCGTCGGCTAGTTTTGTGCGGCGATTTATAACGAACGATTTGCAGTGACTTATGGGACGACTCTCGATCGATATGCAAATGAGGGGGATCGCGCAGCTTACGCGACCGTTTAGACTTAGATCGCGAATTAATTTATTTGAAAGCGACGAACGGTCAGCTGGGGGATGGTCACGCCGCGCGATTAAATCGGCTTAAATCGCGCTTTCTTAATTAAGCAAAAAATCGAAAATACGGTATTAGCTAATTATCGAGCTATTGCGTTTGGATTTATGAGCTAGCTCATCTTTTTCACTTCATAATTTCGCGATATCTGTCATTTTATTTTAATAACACCGGCAAATAATTATTCTTATCTTTTATATAAATGGTAAATAGGACATAATGCATTAGTGGTAGTACTTTATATTGTGTAAATATCTATATTTATAATTACCATAACATTCTTTATAAATGATACTTCACATATTCATACATATAAATTAGCATTTTATTAATAATACATTAATATATATGTAGTATACAAGTGTCTAGTATAAGATGTTTGTTTTAACATCGACTCTCGTGAATAGGTAGAATGAATTAAGATAATTTATTAAACTGAATAAGAAAATTCTGAATTATTTTGCAATTTTTGCAATCAAACATTGTGTAAAGAATTATTAAACATCTTATACGTCTCGATTTTACTCAAAAGCTACAAAAAGTTGCATTTTGCTCTATCGTTTTTCTTTCGTATAACACGAAAGAGATTTTACGCAAACAGATGTTCGTGATTGACAATTAAAAGTGATTGACTCGAATCGGTCCGGCGCGCAAATCACCGATTAATCCGAAGCAAAATTAAAGTACGAACCCCAGCAGTCGTGATGCTTTTGCGTATGAAAGCGTTAATACGTCTTTCTATATTTAGAAATGTTTCCCTGGGAAAAAAATTTCGAAACTCCCCAATGAGCTTTGCGTTTTCCACGGGATAAAGAAAGTATTACGTTGGCGAATTGTTTGGCGTACAGAAAGCTAACAGTTACGAGACTGTAAGCTTCCCTCCGGCGCAAGAATCTTCTGATACTTTAATAGACATAGTACGGAAAATCTAATCAGATAATAAAGTTTGTGCATCGTTTCACAGAGACCTGTTGTGACAAACAAGCATTTTATATTGTAAGATTGCAGCTGTACTTTATATTGCATCTACATCACTCAAAAGTTTCGGTACACCTTGTGTTTTTTCTAATTGTGTTTTTCATACATGAAATGTATAGTTACGATACATTATCTTATTTTTGATTATACAGAAGTATTCGATAAAAAAGGTTGTGAATTGATGGAAAAGCATAAATGGAAATAATAAATATAAATGTTTTAAGTAGACAGATACCATGTATATCGTTCAAACGATCGAATTTGAATAATTTAGTTTATCTCAAACGTATGAGTTGGAAAATTTTATTAATAACTTTTAATTGTTAATAAATTCGAAATCTAAACCTTGTCTCCATTTTTATTGAAACTATTTTATTGTTTTCGACAGGAAGATATTAATGAAATCTGCACAAGGGAATCTACATAGTTCGCTATCTATATGGAGGTCTGCATTCCATATATTTTGAGTTTTGCATCTTATAGAAGTACCGGTCTGGGTGTAAGATAATTAAATTTGGAACGCGAGACTGCATGGCATTCTAAGAGTTCTCTTTGAGAAGTGTGTCCAATCTAAATTAAAAAAGCAATCTCCTTAATTAAGTGTCATGTTATGTGAAGCGGGCACTCTTTTTTTTCAAAACTAGTTTAAATTTAGATAATTATTGCATTTCTTGTACATATAATATTATATTAATATTTTTTTTACATTAATGAAAAATAAATACTTTTGGCCGTCATTTGTTTAAATATGTCAATTTTATACGCCAGAAGTTTAGATTTTGAGCTCTCTCAATTTAAATTTTTCACCACTCATAACTTGAAATTACTGATGTTTATGACTAATATCTGAATCCTCATTTCTGGCGACGTAAGGTCGCGAGTTCGACGCAAAGCCATCGAAATACAGCGGGAATGCACTTTTGACGCTGGTGCTTATCGTTTCGCAAATAAACCTCACAACGTGCGGTACATTGCGCCGCGCGATGACAAAGCGTCGCGAATGTTTATCGGTTATTTGTGCTGGGACGAGTTGCCCCCTCATGTGCAAATAATGTACTGTAAAATGGAATGCGGCTGCTTCTCTTTATTTGACGCTTTCCTTTTTCGGGATTGGCATCGAGTCGTCGCCAGTAAAATTTTGCATTTTATAAAATATACTTCACGAAGAATATAAGTTTCTTCGTTGCAGAAATAAATTTAAAAATATACAGATAGCGGAGAAGAGAATTTGCGAATTATACACAAGAGAGAGTATACGCAGTATGTAAATTAGTGGATAAAAATAACTATAAATGTTATATATTTTACCTGTAGCATAAAAGACAAAAACTATTGGTAATGAAAACGTAAAACAAAGAAATCAATACGTCGTACAATCGAATGTAAATCTCATTGATTCGCTTTTTTAAGTGAGTGAATTGATTCAATTGGAAGACGGGATGAAGTAGAATGGATTGCGATATACGCGTTTATAATAGAAGCGGACCAGCTGGAGTCTGCGAGAGAGTCGCGCTTTCGTTTCGGTTTCCTTATGTGCTCCGCATGTCGGATGAGACGTGATCTTTCTTTTCTATGCGATCTTGATCTTAACACCGGGGCAAAAACTCTTTCAATCAAATAACTACACGTAAAGATGCATTGCTCGCACGTGTTTCCCGCGACTTTGTTTTTCATAGTGGTAGGTCTTCTCTCATTTACATTTAATTATTTTATGTACACCTTGAGCTTACGCGTTAATTGTTTTACAAAAAAAAAAAAAAAGATTTAACATTAACTACCTAATAATTTAAAGAGCTACAACTTTTCAGAATATTATTTGTCTTACAATTAAAATTATATACCAAGTAGTATATTAGGTTTGTATTTGTACAATAATATTGTACAAATACATATAAAAGGGATATTTAAATCGAAGAAAAATGCAGACATAAGAATCTAGATGAATAAAAAGTTTAAGATATGTATTGCCCAATTAATTGTCTGCGATATAGCAAATGGTTTAGAATATAACGTGATAAATCTGGAATATAGCTTTAGAAATTGTAATACGGATAAACATCCTGCTCGACGATATTGACTCGGCCTTGGTGCAGTTTCAATTATTTGTACAAGCATGTTTTGCAGCAATTGAGCGCCACGCAGAAACAGTCGAATTACACTTGATCTTTCAATTTCCCTTTGATTAACTATTAATAAATCTTTTAATTATTTTTTAATTTTATATTCTTATTTTATATATATAACTAAGTATTGACAATTATGTATAAATAATAATTATTAGGTATAATTATTTGTCTTTTTTGGAGTTATTGATCTTTTATGTATTTTCTATCTTATAAGACTTATGTGTAATTCTTACAAGAGTGATGAGATCATTATCATTATCATTATAAAGTAACATGAAATAATGGCTATCGTTTAAATCTTTGTCAAATAATCCTTTTACAAGTATAGAATATTATTTTATTATTTTATAATACTGCATAATGTCGCTTTGTGTTTTTTTCGCAAAAATGTAAAACTTACTTGAACGATCAAAAAATGAAGATAAGGAGAGACGCCAAGCATAATTTTTATTTGCTACAACATATTCAGTGTACATTGAAGGCAAACAGCATTCTTGTCGATCCCGCGACCGATTTTCACCGACGAAAATATGTTTCCTGTCACATTAAAAAAATCCAAACAACGGAATGGATAAGCGCCAAACGACACAACGTCGCCAATAAACACATTTTTCACGTCGACGAGGAAGAAACGGTTCTTTTTTTCTCACAAATTCCTTTTCTTTCGTCGCGACAAATTCATCAACGACGTCTTGGCGCGAGTTCAATGACTTGCGACATCAATCCGTGATCGATTACAGATAAAATGACGCAATGAATATCTAACAAGGATACCTGCCAACCTTACCTTACGGTAGCGACGGTATATGAATAGTAAAAGGTGCTCTTTTAACGGTGATAGTGACTGTTCTCAATGAATAGAGTCGTGTACGTATACATATACTTAAGAATCGTTCACATGTGTATCTTCGATAAAAGTCTTTTAAGTCCAGATTCTCCTTTTTATTGAGCACTTTTCTTAAGATTTAATAAATAAATAATAATGAAATTCCGAATATGTAAATTTTAAACAAATTTGGAGTATATACACATACATGCAATGTAATTTTTTGAATGTGTGAATATAAATTTATTGACTAATTTTTTAATTTACTGTTGATTTTTTTATAAATTATAATGAATTGTAAATTATATTTATTTATATTTTGGATATACTATGTGAATAGGCGAACAAATTCCAAATTTTGCAGTCATAGTGGTATCAAAAAGTTAATCTTAATAATCTTTCCACCGCAAGTCCATTCGAGGTGAGACAGGCTGTTCTGAACTGGAAGAACGATTATACCGAATACATCGGCTCTTCGGGTATTAGCGCAATAATACACGGCGGTAACTTCCGGCATGGTAAAACGTCCCATTTACATTAACGGTGATAATAAATTCGGAGCGGATGGTTTATGCAAGGCCTTATGCTTGAATTCCAACGAATTTTCATCCATTATACCTGTCAGCTGCGGTCACGCTTATCTACTTAAACGGACATCCATTAAATCGCATTTTTTTTTTCAACTTCTTGGATATAAATTGCAATTAAATCGGCATTCTTATTTTTTTTGCTAAGTTCATAAACTTTGTTATTTATTTAAGTAGTTGTCAGTTAATATCTTCTTAATATCAGAAAAGGACAAGAATAATTCCATGATACATTTTGAAAGTTAAGTTGCAAATTTTATGTTTTTTTACACTGAAAAGAATTTGATAAACGAAATGTTGAATAAAACAACGCTAATTAAATATTTGGGTAATGTAATAAGAAATAATTTTATTTTTTTTAATATTTAAGAAATATTCTTAAGTAGGTAGCAGATCGAGATTTATGCAGCATAATCATAATTTTGTTTTAATTATTTGCTTATTTATTTACACGCGATAAGCGAGCAGCAGATAAATAATAATTCTGTGAAATAATTGATTCAGAAAGAGCTGTGATAATCGAGATTATAACAATCTGATCAAACTGATCTGATTCAGATTAGCAAGCATATTTCCCATTCAATGAAAGACATGCAATTGGCTTGTGTCAATACCAGGGTTTCAAAAATCATAAGTACGTATAAAATAATTTTAGAATAAAATTTCAAACAAATCAGACAAGCTTATAATGAAATAATATAAATAGAAAGAAATACTAAGTCTTTTCATATATAAATCATTAAGTGTCGCTATAATTTATTATCATATTTGATTTTTTTTAATATAATACTTTGAGATGTGATACATTTTTTCTAAAAATAAAATAAAGTCTCGAAATATCTTGTCGCACGCCGGAATTATAGAATTGTTCCGAATTCTCGCAGTTTTTTTTTTTTTTAACGACAGATTCGCAATCGGGAGATCTCCCTCGGATATGAGCAGACTTGTTCTCGAGTCTGATGAGAGCCAAGAAAGAATTCCGCGGCCGACATTGGTCTTGCCACGGCACGCGGTGGCCTCGTCGCTTCCGGTAGCGACGCAATTGTCTGCGACTTTTAATGGTAGCGATTCGTGGCGAGGCTCATTCACCGGCGAAGCCGCACGATAAATAAATAAGATCGTGGCCGACAGTTATTGGGGAATGCGCGAACGTTCGCAGTAATTTACGCAGCCGCCTGCATTTTGCGTGCGTAAGTGCGTGATGCGTTCGTCGCGTGAACCGTTCGCTCGTAACTCAACCGAGATCGTTAATATCCCATAGGATGAATCTAGTTCGTTAGTCCTCGCGCAAGGCAGCCAAGGACAATTCACGCGAACTGTAATCTCTTTTGCACGAGGCAAGATTCATCCTTCTTCGCGCTTTATTTCTGCACGTGTGTCATCCTCCGCTCGATTTCGTCTTTTTAGTTCAGTTTGTAACATTGATTCGAATTTCAGGGTGAAGGAAGGATGAAGAATGCCCCGCGCTGGCGGAGGAGACGGGGGTAGCGGGCCCCAGAGGACGGGAGGGGGTGGCTTTGGAGGATGGCTGGGGGGCGCTGCAAGGGCCGTGACGGGTGGAGGCGGTACTGGATATGTTGTTCTCGGTGGTACCAGATACGGTCTGCGGATCTCTCAGGTATTGTGCAATTTATCTATTATATTGCGGCAATGACACGTTTCACCTGAAATATTGCATTATGAAGAATACGAAGAAAATAAATTTAAAAAAATTGTTTTTGTGTCATTCAATATATTGTTTTCAATATATTTAGACTTTATAGAATTAGAAAACATACTGTTTAATTCTATTTTCTATCACTTGCAATCATAGCATTTCTAATTTTAAATAAAATAATTTAGAGCTTACTTTAAATAAACAATTTTTACTTTAGTCAACAACAAGATCTCCAACAAAGTGCTTCTCGCGTCATTTCGCCAGAGAGAAGATTTGCAAACTCATTTTAAATTCTTCTTAAGCATGCTATTTTATTTGCAAACCTCGTTTGGTAACAATCTTTGATTGTGTCGCATGACAGAAGTAAGCTGCGACAACAAAATTAAAATGTCGAAGGGCCTAAATTTAGAATCCGTCCATACAAATAGAATCCGCCAGTCACTGACTTGAGTCGATTTTGAAGTGACTCTTCAATAGTCATCTCTGCCACTCTTTCTGACTTTTCGCCTTTCTCCTCACGTTTTGCCCGCGGAATAATAAGCACCGTTGACGTCATAACGGCACGTACGGCCGACGTGAATCTCGTGTGACACGTCCGCCCGTTTCTCTGCCAAATTCTGTCCGAGACCCATATAAATCGCCGTTATTTATCGTCATCTGGATCAATGACGCTGGATTATCGATTGATTGGTGACTTCCAAAATATTATTACCACCCAAGTCCAAGATAATATTCGAAAATATTATCTTGGACTTGGGTGGTGATATAAAAAGGACTGGCTGGAATTTAGGGGTGACACGGTGAGAAAGATTTAAAACGAAATGCGATACGAAGTCCTCAGAAAGAGTATGCAGTAATACGTTTGCTTATACGTCATTTTCTTGTAAGTTTAAAAATACGAGATACATTCGAGACAGCGCGGAGAACATGTCCCTAAGTTAAGGGACATAAGAGAAATGGAAGGAAAAAAAGACGCGTTGTCGCAGACGGAGAAATAAAACGGATATGAGTACCTGTGAAATACAAAGAAATAACGGTAATTATTCAGTTTAGCCCTCCCCTTGCACCCCGTCCACGCGTTCTCTGCAGCACATGGGTTTGCGACTTTAAGTAAAGCAGAGATATCATGTATCGTATTTATAAAACTTTTTTTTGTAATAACTTTTTAACAAACAATGACCGCCGATTAAGTTATAAGGAAAAGTTACTCAGGGTCATGTTCTTGATAATTATTATGTCAATGTCCCCTAAACTAAATAATTAATAAGAATTTATAAGAACCAAAATAACGAATAAGAATAACAAAGATATATGAGTCGTCCTAAGAAAAAGAGCCGGCGGCATAATTCTATTTTCGAAAAAATTTAGTAACGATTTTTCTTTAGCGTTTAATTTAAATCTTCTGACTCAACACACAGTTTCAAATTAAATTCATACGTCTGAATGAAGGAAGGTTTCAAGTGAATATATATGCGTTAACGTTTTATAAATCGCTTTCTAAAGTAAAATTATAAACATACATGCGCCCTATCTTGGAAATATAAAAAGAGAAACCATTAAGAACCTTAAGACACTTTCTTTTTAAGAACAAAAAGTCAAATAAACTTTGGACGCTGAAAGAGATTTTAAACGACGATGAGGATTTGCTTTATAAAGAAATGAAGAAAGATTCATCTGTTTCCAGGAGAGTCTGCCGCCGATCAACTCCAGAGAGGATTCGCAGGAGCGCCGACGGAAGCGGAATTCGCGCGAGAGCGACTCACGGGAGCGGCTGGCCGAGAGGCCGGTAGTGGAAAAGCCTATCGATCTGGCGGCCAGCATCACCGATTGCTGCTGCATCGGTCCACGATCACGTCTCCCGCTGCCGCGGATCCCGCCGGCAATCTCCGCGTCCTCGACCTCGACGTCCTTGATGGCAACAGCGGCATCGTCCGCGTCGTCATCGTCGGCGTCGTCGTCGTCGTGCCCTTCGGTTGTCGCCGGTGGTTATCCGTCCGGGGAGATCGCCGACGGCTGCTCGCCGCCTCTTCCTGCTTCCACCGCGAGTGTCGCGGAGACGACGCCGACGCTCGCTAATAATAGTCGCGGCGCGATGCAAACATCGGTGGGGAACATCGGCAGCACCAGCCAGCAGCAGCAGCAGCAACAGCCGCCACATCACTACCAACAGCACTATCCCCAAACAGCGGTGGCGGCGGTAACGTCGTCGTACTCACCCTCGACGTCGCTCGACTACTCGTCCGGCGTCCCGACGACGACGCAGACCGTCTCCGTGCCGCGACAGCTCGCTCAGTGGACGAAGCATCAGACGCTCAAGCTGCAGGTACTTGCTGAAGTCGATCGTGTGCCGAGCTCGATTGTTTGTTCCTTGCTTGTTAATTCAGTCAGTCGTTCGGTTCTTCATTGTCGTTCCGTTGCCCGCGAGTGGTCCGTTGTTTCGCGATGGGCATTCGATCGCGTTTGTTCGTAGCCTCCATAAAGTTCAAGTTTCGCGCGTAGACTCGGTGAGGTGCCAAAGGTGGTCACACAAGGGATACAAGGTGGAGTGGCTTAGGTCTGGAAGACTCTGTGTCAGCAGTCCGGAGGTAGGTCTCAAGGTGACCGTTAGGAACTTACGCCTGTATTCATAGTCAGACCTTTTATATCTTTAAGTTTATCTTCAAATACTTTACAGATCATTTTATTGACCTCAGAGCACTTGAACATAAACTTAAGGAGGCCTTAAATACAAGACCTGACTATGAATACGGGCACTCTAATTTCTTTGATGACGTGATAAATTCTGTCGACCATAGGTTTGAAATCACCTTGATCTTTAAGGCAGAATTCATCAAAAATTGTTTACATTGCAAAGAAAATTTTTTCTTTTTTCCCTTGTTTGTGATGTTTAAAGAAATCAATAACTCTTATTTGAAAAACAATTTCATAGATTCTTATTAATTATATTACAGTTTGTATCTACAAAGACTCTTAAATTTTTAGAATATGATAAAAGGAATATTTAATACAATATTTCGTGAATAAATTTATAACCAAATTTTAATTATTTACATTTATAGATGTTTTACGATTACATTGTTTTTTTTTCATTTTGATAGATATAAATTTCTGTTTTCAATTTTATGAAACTGTCAACTCACTCACTTCGTTTCAATATATATTCGCGGTTTTATTGCGCTGAAAAAATTCATTAGCAGAATGGCGTGCTAAAATTCACGCTTGATTTTTCTGCATCCATTCGAACATCTCTTTCTTCGTCTGCTTTTTAAACTCGTGTATTCGTGAAGCTGCCTGATTTTTGGATCACCTCATGCGGAGCAGACGAGAGGGAAAGATAAAGACGAACGACGAAAATAGAATATCGCTTCTTCGGTGACTAGTACGCGCATGTATGAGTTTTCGATGTCCTAAACCTGCCACTTTACGCATTCGCTCGCGTGACATACTCTCGCATTGCTATTATTGTATATCAGTCGTTGCACAAGCATATACATTTTGCGTTTACGAGAAGTGTTTGCAAAGCAAATATTTTTAATACATTTTTGTATTTTGTGTGTGTGTGTGTATATATATATATATATATATATATATATAATTTCTGAAGATCAGGGCAAAGCTAGAAGACTTATCTTTAAGCTAAAGATTTTATTAATCATAAATCATATATCAAGAGATATTTTGATGTCAGTCAACGAAAGATTGATAACTTGATTCTATGAACTCTCACCTTGATACTCTAGGAATTAAAACTGAAAATAGATATCTGGGAGAATGAAAAATAAATAGGATTATTTGTGTTTTATCGATTTGGTTTCACGCGTACTTCTATGCATCGCTGTTACAAGCCGAGAAACTTATTTGTTCTCCCCTGTTCGGCTGCAGGAGCCAGCAGTGATAGCGGTGGACCGATTGCACAGGTTTCGCTGGAGCGGGGGCGGAGGAGGAAGTGGCAAGAAATCCTCTTCCGGCCCCCGCAGCGAGAAGGCCGAACGCCTTCGCGAACTCACTGAGAAACTCAAGGGACCAGCACCGGTTCCGCCACCCAGA
This sequence comes from Monomorium pharaonis, assembly GCF_013373865.1. NCBI lineage: Eukaryota > Metazoa > Arthropoda > Insecta > Hymenoptera > Formicidae > Monomorium > Monomorium pharaonis. Next base: position 1,960,882 of record NC_050470.1, on the reverse strand, counting down.
AGACCATCGCGAGTACAGGCTTCCTCCCCTCCTCCAACCGGATACCAGCCGTCGTTTCAAAATTATCCACAGGTGAGGAATTCCAACGTCATGGTGACGAAAGTGCGACGTCTTCTGCTACGCACGAACGAGCGACATTTTACGAACTGAATTTTTTTATACTCGCTCGCGTTTGCTATTGCCAAAAAGAAAATATTCGAATATTCTTATTATTGAATATTACATTTAAACATTGTTACATTATATATTATGAAATCACATACGTATAGAAACTAATAATTTGTATTATTTGATATGCAACAAATTTTACTTAATTATTTTACTAAGTAAAAAAAATTAAAGAAAATTTAAAGTAATTATTTTATGTTGCAAACGTACTTTTCCACTTGTAATTGTAAAAGGTATTTTTATGTTTCTAAAAACAATTGCATTGTATTAAAGACAAAATTTATTTGTTATTAAATTTTAGTAAATAAATTAAATTAAATTAAAAAACATTTATCTTTTTCCAATTTGTAAGCCACACACACAGTGCAAAAGCATTAAAAAAGATATAAATTAATATTAAAAATATTTAGTTTCTGTTTTGAGACAGAAAATTAGAAAGATAATTATAGATATTAACTTTATAAGACATAGTCGATACATCAACTTCTCATTAATGAATTTCAATGCCCATCTTACCGTTCATTCCAAGAAGAGTTTTGCTGAACTTCACGACTCGCAAGACTTCTTTGTCACGATTTCGCTGAACTCGGTGCATGCCAAGGCGTATATATACATGATCTCTTGTAATCTACATACTGGACCTCACGCAAACGATTATCATTCTGCTTATTATAATTTTTATACATTAAATTTCTATTATTTTCTTGCTTACAATATTCAATTTCTTGCCATAGCGTCAATAGTAATACTATTACCTCGTATGAATATGACGTAAGGTTAAAGTTATGCAAATTTTAATAACATTTAGCCTACGATAATACTTTAATAATTGCACATGATATATTTAGTTAAAATCCTAATAATTATATGTATAACTAGCTATGCCCTGCCACGCGTTGCTGTAGCTCTCTATTCTTATGCTACGTTTTTTTCAAATTTTCTTTGCTTTCGTTGTTTAACTTTCAAGAGCCTTGCTTTACTGTTGCTCTTTTTATTTTATTTTTGAATAAGCATTTATCTATCTTTAATAAATCTAATATTCATTTATTCACGTACTGCTAACTTTTTTTTCTAAAAACTGCCATAGATTTAGAAATCCATTCAAAAGACTGTTTTATATAAGTTCCTTTTTTTAAATAAAATAACAGCCATCTTTATTTTTCTTATTACCTTAATTTAAACACAATAGAAACATTCTTCGTCTTTCCCAGTCTCTCCCCGTCTCTTCCGGTCTCTCCCCGTCTCTCCTCGTCTCTCCCCGTCTCTCCCGGTCTCTGTCTGTCTCTCCCTGTCTCTCCCCGTCTCTCCCCGTCTCTCCCCGTCTCTCCCCATCTCTACCCGTTTCTCCCGGTCTCTCCCGGTCTCTCTCCGTCTCTCCTGGTCTCTCCCCGTCTCTCCTGATCTCTCCCCGTCTCTCACGGTCTCTCCCCGTCTTTCCTGGTCTCTCCCCGTCTCTCCCCATCTTAATGTGTCAAAATTTCAATAATATTAATGAAAAACTATTTTTTACACTTAAATTATGGCCATCATTTCTGAAACACCGGTATATCCAAAATCAAACCCCATAAAAACACTCCCGTTTTCGAATGCAACATTGTGTCAAAATTTCAAAGCAATTGGTAAAAAACTTGGAGATCTTAGATGAGGAACAAACATTTACATTTTTATTTATATAGATTATATGTGTAATTCGAATAAAATCATACACTTTTATCCGATTTAAATTGACTTAATATAAAGTCAGATTAACCTAATTTTTTTAGACGGGCTCAAATCCAAGTTGCGGTCGTTGCGAGGGTCGATCATCTCATCGCAGTTATACGTACAGCGAAGGTAGCCAACATGGTAGTAATAATCAGCAGCAGCAGCAGCAACAACAGCAACAGCAGGAAGAAACTCCGAAGACGATGGTCCGCAGTGAGAGTGTCAGTGAAGAGTGTCTCAGTGATCGCTCGGGAAACAGCATATACAGGAAGCCCTGCCACGACTCGAGGAAGACCTCGAGATCAGGCAGACCCGAGAGAAACAGTGATGACGTCAGTGACCTCAGAAGCAAACCGAATGCCAATGCGGAGGCGGCAAAACACTTGAGACAGTACAGTGATTCCGTGGTGGACAGTGCTACGAGTGTGGACGATTTGTGTGATAACCTGAGCGCCGCTTCCGTTGGTGGCAACGAGGGGGAGGCCCGGGATGCCATCACCAGGTTGGAGCCGCGTGGGCTGCTCGCCTTTCACAGATCCGGCGCGCCCTACAGGAGTGCCTCCTTCGGCCAGGTGGACGTTAATCAAGGTAAGCTTCCATGTGCCGTGGAGACTCGCTGAGCTCATTAGGGGCATCTTGCGAGTTAGGTTTAATTAAACCAATTACAGTGAGACTGATGCAGATTGCGTCCACCATAAGATTTACTCTATCGTCATCACGCTGGGCAGAAGGAAAATCAAGAACGCATTTAGGCGCGATTAAGTAGAATTCTTTGATTAAATATCTCGGTTGAATTTTTGAAAAGAATGCGTTGCTTTTAACATGCGATAGTAGATTTTTATGCGCGCGGACAACACTATTTTTATTCTTCTCTTAATCCACAATCCACACGTGTATTCGCAAGATACTTTTGGAAACGCGGAACTGAAGTAATGCTACGGTGACAGCCTTGTATTAGGTTTCACCCTGAACTACATACCGCAGAAGTTTCGGTTGCATAATGAAAGACTAGAAATAAGAAAAGCTTTAAGTGCGGCTGTCAACAAGATTCGAGTTTCTAATGATAGTAATAAAGCCTCTAGAGGCCTTGACCTGTATGCGTATTATCTGCTTAGATCACTAGGTTTTAATGACTTTGTAAATTTATATCTTTAATAAGAATTTTACGTGCTCTTAAAAATGTAGGATTAAATCTTTCTGAAACAAATAAAAAAAGAGAAAGGTAGCGTTTATATGAATTTTACAATTAAATCATAAAGCTTTATAAAAAACACATAGATATATCAGAAAATAATTTTATTAATAAGGAAAGTATTATAAATTTGTACACAAGAGATCTTTTTTTCCTTATCATAGGCAATTATGCTTATTACAGGTTTGGCTTTTTAATACTTTTTTATTTATATTTATTTATTTAACTTTTTTATTTGCTCGTCTAAGCTCTACATTACATTTATTTTTATAAATTATATTTATATATTTAAAACGTATTAAAAAGATGTTAAAATGATAATAATAAATTTATAGTTTAAGTAATAAAGTATAAAACCATTAGTTTTATGATGACATCGAAAGTGCGAAAATGCGACGCCTCATTGGTAAGCCGGAAACACTTCACGCTTCCGCGACAACAAATCTTTCGAGACACCTTTTACGCACGAAAGACAGACTGCGAGGACGGATAACCAGGTGCTTTTCAAATATCCTCGCCAGAACTTTTCTGCGCTTGCCCAAATCTCTTTTCGCGAACGAGTGTAGAAGCCAAATCTATTTATTTAACTATTTATGTTGTACAGAGCTCGAATAAATTTCATTAGATAATTATGTTATGTTCGGATATCTCCATTTTTGTGTTTACCATTATTTTAATTTAAAATTTGTAATTTATTAGCTCACAAATTTTAATAGAAATTGAAAAATAAAATTAACTCAAATTTAATTATTATTTCATACAGATCGATAAAAGCTTGAACAAATAGATATGTTCCGTTTCCCATACTGAAATACAATTTGGTTTTGCACAACATTGAATTCATGTATTTCGTATTTCACTCTCTTCAAAGGCACATTATATGATTATTTCTATGCGGAAAAAATTTCTTCTTAGAATTTACTCTAAAAATCATGGTAATCGGAATAAAACGATATGTTAGAGAATTTTATACGATTTTCTCTGATTTATTAATATCCATTACAATAAAATATAAAATATTTGATAAAATTTCACTAAAATGTGTAATAAAATTCTTTAAGTACTCACTACTCTACCATGATTTTGAAGATTAATTCTAAAAAGTAATTCTCTCTTTTAGAATATCCTTATGTGTGAAAAAACGTCATTGGCAGACGAAATAGGTTTCCGTATTTTCAACGTTGAAAATGAAGTTTATAGAAACGTTATTAATTTATTTTTTTGGTTTAATTGTACGGAATAAAATTTTCTTTCGTAAATCTCAATTGGTCAACACGCGTTTCCCGAAACTCCGCCAACGAAGTGCGCGCCGCTTCTCGCATCTTCGTGATCTCTCATCTCGTACGGTCTGTTTGTTATTATTGGAATGGTCCACCTCCTCGGTCTAAGAGCGCTGCCAAACTTACGTGACACTCGAGGAGGTAATTAGGATTTCCTCTAGTGCTCTCTGCGTTTCTCGTCTTCTCTCACGATCAAGAAAACCGCGGCCTCACTGTTGCTCGGTGCAAGAGTACTCGAGTTATTATTGAAAGCGCGCGTAATACGTGCATCTCTGGAATACGTCAGTCGAAAGGTATTTGCAGAGACCACTTGAATTTGTATCGAAAACTTTTTTATAATGCAGTTAACAGTAGTGATGGCTATGACGCTCACAATCTGCTATAGATTAAAATCTAAATCTGCCTACCTGCAATTTAAAGTTTCTCTATTTATTTTTTCAGCTTCTTCAGCATTCCGAGAAAAATAAGTTTTTATTATAATTTATTTGTATTACTTATTATTAAAAAGAAATATGTTTAATTTAGTAAAGCGCATTATATATTTTTGTAGTTATTCAGAAATTAAAAGAAATCGATGTTTATTGTATATAAAATAATGTGATTTGAAGTGATTGTTTTACCTTATCAAACCACAATAAAAATAATTCTTTTTATTGTATATTATTTAAGCATTTTTCGTTTGTCATAATTTATTTAATTTTCCAACAATTTAATATGTTGCTTCTGATAAATTTCACTCGCGCATTATCCTTTTTATATTGTAATTAAAATGCTTTAAAATAAAACAGAAGTATAAGGATAAACTTACTAACCATTTACGATTTTCTGCAAGATGCAGACTTTACTTTCAGCGCAAACTCGCACTTTCCTCTTCCAGCGAATCGACAGAAAACTCAGCCGATCGTAACGTCTAATCGCTCCGAGACCAAAGACGTTCGAGCGAGCACGTTACCTCGTCGTCGGGGTGATGTCACTCCAGGTAGCACGACACCTCAAAACAGTCCCAATCGACAGAGCCCGAGGACGTCGACGCCCAGCGTCGACAGCGCCGTCGGCTCTGCCGAAGGTCTGGGTGTTTCTCAGCAAGGGAACCACGAGGAGATCCGACCTAGAAGCGATGGTTCAGATAGTCTGGCAACTTCCAGTGCACTCACTAGTCCGGAACCGCTAGTTCCAGAGACGAACCCAATCGAGCCTAGGATCGATCTGGTGCAAACGGAGGCGCCCACAGTTGAACTGGTTGGCCACGAGTCTGTGTATCCAGTCGTTGAAGGAAACATAGTGGAGGAAACCATTCAAAAAGGTTAGAAAAATTTATCAGTGCGCATTAATAGCTCATAAGCTCAATATCTTAAGAAAGAAATTACGATCACCTTTAACTCTTGAAAAACGAAAACAAAAAATATCTTCTTATAATCACATTAGAAATGTGTGCTTTATTTATCCTATTTTATTATTTAGAAAGATAACAATATCATCTATATTAAATCAATAACAGTGTTTGTTTTTTAACAATTACTTATTATTTTGTTATTACGTTTTACTTTGTTTTACCTCAGTTTAGAATTCTATATTTGCTGTTACAAGATATTAATTTTTAACTCCTATATTATTTTAAAATGAAGAGGCCTTTTTCGGCACACCTTAACGTAATCTCATAAGAACTCTCTAAATCATAATTAGTGAAAACTCGACAAAATTAGTGGAAATACACGGACTTTCAGTGATATACATATAATCATTTACTGATTATCAATCAGTGAAATAAATACACTGATTTTTTTAGTGAATATACACTAATTCTGAAAATTACTGAAAGACAGTGAATATTCACTGATTATCACAGTTATAAATATGCTACTGCGAATCAGTGAATATTCACTGATTACGATTTAGAGAGAAAAGAAGTAAAATTTCCACTCGTGGTAGTGACTCGATTGTATGCGTGAGAGAGATATCTCAGTAGGATATAAAACGGAAATACACTCGCGTGGGAGTCCGCGAGTGTGCGAGCAAGATCTGTTTGCCCGAATTTCGCGCGACGTTGCTCATCGCGCGGAAACAACGGACGAACAAGGCGACGAAACGGTGCTTGCGACGTCCGAGGGATACTCTCGTCATCAGTTGAGAAATGCGCGTCGGTTCATCATTTATTGTGAATAGAGCGTAGCTCCAGAGCCGCGTGAGAGCGGCCGTGCGTGAAGTCATCAATGAAGATGGCTATAACTCAATGACGCTCAAACGTCTATTTTCACTCTGGCACCCACCGTTCTGAAAATAGTGCCGTGCAAAATAACATGGAACTTACGTGCACCTTTGTACCCATGCTCCTGTCGATGCACCCAAAATAGTCCTCGTACCCTCCCGCATTTCCCGATTCCCGCGTTACGCTTTGTTCATCGTCTCTGATATCGCGGAATACATGAACGCCTGCTTGAGATTTGATCCTATGTTAATAAACTCTATTGCCCGGAGACCGGATTTGAAACGATAAATTCTCACGCGAATAACTCTCTTCTGTCAATTTGACCAAAAATTAAAGTGACTTTGAAATTAAACTTAATTTCATTGAAGCCATCACTTCTTTTAATCCAAAGTTTGAGAAAAATAAAGCACACAAAGTTTTTCTATAAATAATAAAATATTCGACAGGAAGAAAGGGGGATAAAATATAAAGAAGTTAATTTTTTAATAATCTATTTTATAGCAAAAATTTTTAATTTACAAATTAAATAAAAGATTTATAAATTTACACAGTATTAGAGGAGAATAAAAATTTAAGAAAGATTATAAAATATAATACTAAGTAAGTTTTCAGACTCTTAGCACAGAAGTATAATCAAGCCAGAAGAGAAGTGCTTTTAAAAGAACGCCTAAGAGTCTGCTTCTATTCTTATATATTCTAGTCTTAAAATATATAGATCTTAAAATATAGTCTTTAGGTATACAAATGTTTCGGAACAAACTCACTCTATGGCTCCGAACAAGATATACTTGGCTCATTGTGAAAGTTTGCAGCTCGAAACTTAAGTTTCATTGGTTTTGATAGAGATTTCTCTTTGATTGTTATTAAGTGTCAGAAATTGGCGAATTTGATATACGATAAAGAGATCACAAAAGCGTGAAAATTTTGTTTTTAGAGACCAGGATAGAGCCGCACGAGGTGATCATTACACCACCCCCGGAGGAGCCGCGGTTGAGCCAAGTGAGCGAGGGCAGCGAGGCGCCGAGCGAGACGCCCTCGGAGGCGTCCTCGCCATCCGGCAAGACGAGACGATACCGGGGCGACACCAGTAAGAGGAGGAAGGGCGTGTACATAACTCAATGGCCAGAGCCCTTGGACGCGGACAGGAACAAGCTGTCGGCTCAGAGCAGCGAGGAGAGAGACGAGCCACCTGCGACACCCAGCGACCTGTCTGACTGCGAGGGCCACACGCCTCGAAGGTAACCGGAGAACTTACGCCCAGACCCATCGAAATAGAACGGAAGTGTGCCTGACATGAAGACGCGACAATTTAACATATTCCTTTCCCATTCTCATACTCGCGTTAATAATAACCTTAGCGAGGCAATCACGGTTCAATGCGTAAAGCAAGAATCTTGACATTTGTGACTTTCCTTTTTGCAAGTTTTGATATTCTCAAATTTCGAAAAGAATTCGAAAAACATTTTTTTTAATGCACACAAGAGCGTAACAATTAAGAAATTTTTTTTTAAATTTTCTGAAGGTACATTTTTTTCACATTTGCATTGTCCAAAAGTTTAATTTTACTTAAAGTTAAAATCTTTATTTGCAGTCTTTATATACACACCGCTTATAGAATAAAAAAGTATTAACATTTTCTTCTTTTCAAACATGAAGGTACAGCAAGAGGCCCCTTCGCGGGCCGTACGGGCAAATGCTGGAGGCCGAGATGGCAAAACCGCGCACCACCGATATCGCGCTCGACGAAGGTCTTCGTCCTCGCAGAAAGATCTCTGCAAATCTCTCGTACAACGCGAGCAGCAACAACAACAGCGGCTCCGAGCCGCCCACGCCCTGCCACCATCGGACGACCTCCAGTCCGACGAAACTCGAGGGACATCCGGGGCCGAGTCCTGAGCTGCTCGCGGAACTGCTGAGAGGGTCCTCGGAGAGGGTGGCTCGCGCACCGGCGCATCGAAACGTGAGTCAGAGATTATCTCGCTTCGATATAAATTGCCGGTTACAGTGCCCCGGCTACATTTCGCCCATTTTTCGCGATACGACGGAGATAAGGGTGAGGGAGGGCCGTAAAGTATCCACACGATTCGTGCAGCGCATTTGTTATCGAGACATTTGATGCATGCACAAGGCACGCTTCTTTTTGATTAATAAACGAGCGATTTCGTCGAGAAATTTCTTTTCTTGTACACACGGCATGATATTATTTTATTACAAAGTTGTTTTAATTACATATAATTATATATACGCGACAATGAAGGAAAGGGAACTGAAGCCAATGTTGGCATCTTAAATCTATCTCAAGGTTCACATAAAATAATGGGGTCATTTATTTTTAATTATTTTTTAAACTAAAACCATAAACTTGACTGAATTATTTCTTTAAAAGTCTACTTTTCAATAATAGGTAAAGAAAAAGATAGATAGATCGTGTCATTCAGTCATTTGACATTCTTGTAGTATCTCTCCTCTCTGTGGAAGAAGTGCTTTATTTATATCCTACGTTGAACCATGAATATGAGTGACTGGTCCTCGTCGACAAATCTCCATGTTAAAATGAATAAATCTCGAGATGAGACGGCCACATTTCGCGCTAAATGCGTGGCATGAACGCGAGCCAAAGAATTCTGACTCCGGTTCTTCCCCGAATTTCACTTCTTTTCTAAATATCATACAAAGACGCTGATCGGAAGCTTATCTCCCTTGTATCTCTGGCTCGTGCATCAGCGTTGTAACATCTGGCCGCGGAGGCCACGGAGGTAAGGCGCCGGTAAACCGAAATCCGCAGTCTGAGCGAAACGAATGGCCGCGCTCGCATTCGCGCGCTTGTTCGACTCCAGCGCCGAAAACATAATCTAATAATAATATACGGCCATATTTCTCGGATGAGTCTGTGCCTTGGCCAGTGCACTCGACGTTGGTGTAGAGAGGAGTCCCTATACGATTCTGGCACGGCGGGGGCGTGTGTACTACGTGGATATTCCTGGCGGGTTAGGCGTACCTGGGGACCGACCGGTCCTCAACATCGACGCTGTGATTCGCGTGCTACGTGTGATCGTTTTGGCGCAATCTCCGCGACCTTGCGCGGTATATAAGCTTTTCATCTCGCTCGGCCGACGTTTCCTTCTCCGACGTTTTTTCCAACAAATTTATTTTATTAACGAGCAAAACTTATAGGACCATGCTACTGGAATATTTCTCGATCTGCTACTGAATTCTACTTTACAAACTGATTCTACTTGCAAATTGTGTCAAGTTAAATTAGGCTTTGAGAAAGGAAGTTAAATTTAAGTGACACAGCGAGGGATACTTTTGGAAATTACATCTAAACAATTTTAATATGATTTTGTAAGTTTCCACTCTCCTCTCTCGTGTATTCCGTGATTGAACTTTACGCAATTCTAATGGGCTTATGCAATGCACGCGTCCTCTATCCACGTTTGCCGTTTGGAAAGAACAACAAAGAACCGCGGGAACGATAGACCCGTTTTATTCACAAGTCCTTGGCAGCCGCAAATATATCACTTAAAGATGTCGCCATAACTTAGTCACGTTCTCCACGCCGAATAGGAATCAGATGGATCCTCACATCGCAGTCAATTTGTTCGTGATTGTAGGATATTGAGCATGAAATGTTAAAACGTTTGCAGCTATTAGCAATAAAGTTCAATTGATGTTAGCATTTCAATGTTATTTACTAGATGTAGCAAGTGAGAACTACTAAATTTACATAAGAAGACTGAAATAGAAATATGTAGCAATACAAAAAATAGACGCGTTGCGAGTAATTCAATTTAAATTTATTTATAAAACGATTTGCGCGGATGTACAAGTCATGTAAAAAGAATTGCAAGAAATCTCGTTGAAAAGATTATTTTTAAAATTACTTCTACTCACGCGTACGTATTAAAAATAGATTTGCAGATATGCAGTCGATTTAACAATGAAGAATGCATATCTCCTTAGCGGAGGAGATATTCCATGAATTTCTTCGCTGGGATTTAAGTCGCGGATGAATTTTAATATGAATGACGTTCGCGAACGAAAATTAACGAGGATTTTCAAAGAATTTATATTATATTGCGATGATGCAAACACACGGCGGAAATTAGTCACGACGAAAGAAAGAAAAAGTTCTGAGAGAAAGCAGAATTGTTTACGACGCGAAGCAATATTTTTTTGTGCGCCAGTTATAGCCAATGTATGTCATTATTTATATATATATATATAAATTGTGTGAAAAAAAATTTATATAGATTTAATATAGATTTAATATAAATTTTATTAAAATTAAGATATTAATAAGAACTTTATAAAAATTTATAAGATTTTAATAAAAATTTTATATAGTTTAATATAAATTTATTTTGTTTATTTTTATAAAGACATTTAATAAGACTACATAATACTTAATATAGATCTGTACATAATCAAAATAAAATATTTAAAAGTTTTAATTAAAAACCGAGTTCTTATTAAAATCTTATTAGTATTTTATTTAATTTTAAAAAAATTTATATTAATCTATATTAAACCTATATAAAATTTTTCTTCACGGGATTATCTTGATAATTATCTAGCTAAAATTAGCTTTATCTTATTTTTATTTAAATTATTATAATATACATTACTTTTATTTTTATTTTGATGAAAAAATGTAATTTCTTTTTAATCATCAAATTTAATGTGCAACAAGTATAAAGTATCGTTGTCAACTTCAACCTCCAAATTATTATTTATCCTGAAAGAAGAATTTTTGCAGTAATAACATATTGCACGGATTAAAAATTGTTCCTAAATTATAAGTGATTTAAAAACTTTTATAAGGAACTTTATTTATCATATTTTTTAACTTTTTATTTGCGTCTATATATGAAAAATATAATTAAAAAAGAACACTCTCTTTTTCAGATAAAATTATTAAAAAATTTTTATAAGAAAAAATAAAGAGGTACAAATAATAAGGAGAATATAAATATATTAGTTTTATATACTAAATTATTTTGCTAACAATAATATTCTCTTAAAATTATTTAGATGAAACAATATAATTTTATTTTTTATCTAAATATAAATTTAAAATTAAATTCTTATTTATAAGATACGTTTACATATAATTAATTTTTATCTAAATAATTTTAAGTTATTTAAACACATCACTTGTTACAGTCTTCATGATGCACACAGAGCTATGCCAATATCCTCGCGATCAGAGGTGCGTTTTTCCATGCGGAAGCACGCGTTGACCCGCAGGTATCAATCGTGCATTTGTACGCAGTCGCGTTTTCATCGGAGCGAAAGAGAGAGAAAGAGAGAGAGAGAGAGGAGAGAGAGAGAGAGAGAGAGAGAGAGCAGTGAACTATTTCTTCCGCAGATACGAGAGACCTTCCGTTGACGTCATTACGCCCAGGCATCATGAATTTTGCGTTCCATTCATGAAATCCCCGACGAGTGGAGAATGACGTAACACCAAACACCTACCGCTGTGTAAAGTTCACGGAAGCTTACTGAATACTTTATTAAATTCTTTACATTTTATACGACAATTATACGAAATCTTATTTTCATATACATTTTCGCATTTTTATTAAATTAGTAATTATTATGATATAAAGATAAATTGAAATTCAAAATAATTACGCTTGATTTGAGAAAAGAGCGTTATTTAAATAAATTTAATAAAAAATTTATCAATTTGTGTGCGTGTGTGTGTGAGAGAGAGAGAGAGAGAGAGAGAGAGAGAGAGAGAGAGAAATATTATTTTGGAAATAATCTTATCGAAATGATTGTGGTACAATTATCGAGAAATGTAATTTAGTTCCATAAAAATTTTTTAAAGAATAAATATAATTTAGTTTTATTAAAAAATTTTTAATAATTATGTATAAATATTACACACATACAAATTACAAGTTGCGTACTTTTACTCTACTTGCGTACTTCTATTCTTGCCAAACAGGGCTAAATATTTTCTACTTTGATGTACATTTTAATTCTTGTTTTATTCAATCGTCATGTTCGGAATCAATATTCGGGAGGCGGCGCTCAGTTTATTTTAATCATTTAATATTGAAACACGAAAGCGCGGTAACGTCCAGCATTCCGGCGATGTGTTCTTGAAGTAGCAAGTTTCCCCGGACGTGATGGAGTATCATACGCACAGTATCGGGAGTGCAAATTTGTTACTTTATCGACAGCATTATCGGCGGAAGTTTAGAGAAACTGCGATACCCAGAGTAGCGGCAGAAATTGGACGCGCGTGAAAGCGCGTCGCCGCGCGAGAGATACATGCCGTGGAATAATGAAAGACCCGTCGGCCGGCCATAAACTTTCGAACAATAGCGTAATCGTGGTTCCATTGACTGTTAAGAGGTGCGGACGCAAATAGGTACGTGGGTGGTATCGGTAGGTACCGACTTTTATTACTCGCCGCTTGTATATCAGTCTTTCTCGGAGGAGACCGTAAAGGAATCTCGTGCATGCGCGATATTAAACGCATTTACGTTCGATAGTGTTGCAGCAATTTCCAAGACTTGGACAAATCCTTCAACAGACTCTCATTTAATGTCAAAACGATGAAAGTGTTGCAAGCTCTATCTGGTATCTTTGTTGACTCTTAGATTTAACGCATCATATTAAGAAAAAAAAAACAGATTGAATGATTCAACAAAGCTGTAGTTAAAGTCGCTTTTGTGCGATTTCAATCTACAAGGAAATTCAACAAAGAAATCATATTTAAAAGCAACGAATTGCTGAAGCAACTAATTTTTTGCTACATTGAAAATTGTTAATGTAATAAATTTTTATTACAGCAACAAAAGTATACACCATCTTAACTAATATGTTTTGTTAAAAATTTTAATCTATAGAGGAATCGGTAAAATTCTTAGTTGTTAAAATTTTTTCTGTACAGCTCACCGTTGTACAAAATCTATTTTATCTTTTAACAATTCTTTAAACATTGATAAAAAAATGAATGCAAACATATTATTTTGTTTTTCTATGTAATACTCTTCTGTTATTACATTTTGTGATAAATCTGCTTAGATTATGCCCTGAGAAGATGGTACTTTTAATTTGAAGCTGGAATATTATGGAATTTAATTTAATAGATTGATTGTTTGAAGCACGCGAACAGAATTAGACAGCATAAATCAGCAAGGCATTGCTTTCGCAGTATCTCGCGACATTTCAATCGGATCGAATAATGATCGCGAAACTGCGGCGTGATGGCATCTATATGCGGGGCCGTGTAGCAGGCCAGGATGTTGCCGGATAATCTATGAATAAATCGACGAGTGTAGCGTGCGCGCGCGCACACAAAGTAGTTGCACCATTCGCCGCGGGGCACGTTACCGGAAAATATTTAAATATTTAACTTGCACGATGGTATAAACTACTTGGCGGACTGATGCCTGATAGTTTCGCAAGCGCGGACACTCGCACCCGCGCCGTTGCGCGATATTTAATACGATCGAATCGCGTGGAAGGCACTTCTATCCGTTGTGAGTAAACAGAAATGCATTTTCGAGTCGTTCGGGCCTCTACTCAACTCATAAATGTGCGTAACTTTATTATCGTGCTGCGAGCACAAATCTACGTGTTTGCTTGCACGTTTGTGTAATATTTTAATACCGGTCACACTGTCCTGCGTATCATTCCGGAAGACTGCCAAAAATGCTTTAATATTGTTTGATAAATTTAATACACAGGGTCCTTTTAACATTTGTATTTATTACAACATATATTATTTATTTTTTATATATTATAATATTTATTTTTCTTGTTCTTCTCCTTTTTTTTCCTTGCGAAAAGAGCGCCATACAATAATACTTTCTGGAATAATTATTAATTAAACTTTTGACACAGTAAATGAAATATCTATTAAATTTCTAGCGATTCGTTGGAAATAAACAGTATAATTTTGAACCCAAACGGCGAAAAATATTTGATCAATATTTTCTTCCACGCTAAAATGTTTGTTTACTGACATGAATAATTACACAATTTAAAAAATCGCCGTATAAATTTGCTGACCGATAATTTACGTACGGAATTTACAACACGGTGAAAATAATGCATAATACGTTGCATTCCGCAGCAGCGCAATAAACTCGCTAAATGCGCCTCCGAAAAGTACGAAGCTGCGTTTCGATGCCCGCCACAAGCCTCGGCGCAGACTAAACAAGCATCGTCGAAATAAATATAGGCCGCAGGACGTTGCAAAAATGTGATAGAGTAATCCAGGCAGCGTGCGTGCCAAGCCGCAATCACGAGCGCATTCTGTGCGCCTTTAAAAAAAATCGTCGGCATTTCGTTTGCCTTGACACTCGCGTCGACCCTTTGATCTGAATCACATCACGCTGTCACGAGTTTTTTAAAAATAATCTTCTCATATTGTTGTCTCTCGAGATATTCTTCATAATGAGAATTTTTATTTTTGAAATAATCGTAGAAGGCTAATTAACTGCTAAACGTTATATTCTGCTTTAGTATTTCACTCATTATTATATTATTAAATTACTTTTGATACAATTCATACAATATATATATTTTAAATAAATATCAATATACGAATATCCATGTAATATCCATGAGTTGTTTTACGGTTCACATAATTCTGACGCAAGAGCGGAAGGGTATAAAAATGGAAATTTTCCCGAACAAATGCACCAAAATTATAACGATTTTAATAACGTAAAATTCTAAAGTTTGATTTAATGACATTTGCATGACATTTAAAACAGAAACATAAAAAGCGGAGATGTTCACGGATGATTGCATTTATTCATAACTGTAGTCCCTATTAGGTGGCTATAGCTGACTACTATCACTTTTATGTCAAAATATAAGTTTGACGTCAAACATTACGATTTTATTTCATAATTTATAAGAATTATTTTGTGATTGTTGGGATTTAGGAAGCAAAAGAAAAGTCAGCATTGAAGAGGGCTCGCCTTTCTCTCCGCTTCGTAAAATGATTTCCCATCGGAATGCATCACGCATTCCTAGCAGCAACGGTTGTGCCGCTTCCGGCGGGCGCGGGTGCTGAAAATAATGAATTCTCGCTGTCGAACGAGAAGGAAGAGCGCCGCTTTAATAAGACGTCCGTTTATTACGAGTGTATTCGAATGTCTTCGCTTCGCGGGCTTATCGATTCGCTTTCGCTCGTCCACCGCCGATAAACACAAAAGCCGGGCGTTTCCGTGAAACCGCCACGGTGTAGCCAGCCGGTTCATTGTTCTCGCACACACGCTCGGCTTGCATAAATCGTACGTTCAACCTCTTTAACGGAATCCTCACGTGGACGAGTTTATTCGGGCGTGAGTCCAGGCATCGCGGCGGCGCGGGGACGCGCTCGCGGTCGCAAGCGTGTGAGCGAGTTCACGGGCCAGAATGCGCCGCTCGGCTATGAATTAGATCTGTTATTTGAAAGAATAAAATGTACGCGCAAACGACTTGAGAGTCCCGTAGTCCCGCGGTCGGACATCGTCGTAAAATCGAAACGCGTCTCCCGTCAAACGTGCGATTTAAATTTTAATGCGACCGATAATCGTTCGCGCCTTAAGTGGTTCGCCAATTTAAACTCTAATTTCAACAGCGGTGCAAACTGTGCGCATATTTTCGAAATTTTTGCAATATTTAGTTCTTCTACTCCTTTAAGTAAAATACATTGACAAGAATTAGGCTTGCAAGAATTAAATTAGAAATATATTTTGAATAATGTCATAATATTAGACAATAAATTATTATATACACGCGAACGTGTTGGCTCGTAATGACATTATTCGATATATATTTCTCCTTTAATTAAATTTACGACCAGTTACAAAAAAAATTTTGAGAGAAGCTATTTTAGTTTTATTTTTATTTTTATACATATAAAAACATTTTTTTATTCAATAACTTCTGTTTTTTTCCGCATTTTTATCAAATATTTTACAGATATATTCTTAAAGTTCTCCCCAAAATCGAACATTTTTTATGTTCTAGATTAGATTATTTCTTTACAAATATTAGATGAGTCGCAATCCACAAACTCGTGACTAAATTGCATCACGTACGTCGCAACCGCTTTGACCACTATTCCAGCGTAATTGAGATTGAATATATTATTCAACTAGGAATACAGGGGGAGAGGGACGGAGAGAGACGTCTGTTCAATCTCTCTTACACGCCGTAATTTAACAGAAAACAATAATTAATTTCGAAACAGACAATTGGGGACCCTTGCCAAAATCTATTCGGCAGCGCTAAGGACCTGTTGCACAGTAACGAGAGTTCGAAAGGGTTAACCCGACGCCTCGACGCAAGGTCGCGCCTCGTCTCTCCTCGTAGGACAAGGTCGTGGAGGAGGGGGGAGGTGATGAAGGGAGGAGTGGGACAGTGATGCGGCGGTGATGCAGCATCAGGATACGACGGAGCGCGTGTAATCCACGTGAAAAGTACGCGCCGGCGTCCTGACGCCCGGTTTCCGTCCTCTCCACCGCCGCTATTCTCTCTTGGGCATCGATCAGCTTCCTGGTAGCTGTGCGACGGGTCGCCAGTTTCAGGCGTAACGCCGCGTCTAACTGTTGCTCGTCGCGGAAAAGCTGCGGCGCGGACAGCACGCGGAAATCTCACTTGCGACAGAACTCTCGTGCTCGGCAGAATCGAACGTGCGTGTAAGAAAGTATCGAAATATCGTTCACGCGGAAAACGCTTTTTGGATCTCTTCCTGTTTCCTCTATAATACATCTCGTTGATTTAATAATAATAATCTGTACGACGTGATGCTGCGACAGGCAGCCGGCGAATGTCTCGTTCTACGCGATTCCGACACGTCACGCGAAAACACGCGCTCTTCTGCCGGAAAGAGGGAGAAAGAGAGAATGGTCTCTCGATTTTAAATTTTGATATCTCGAATTTTTCAAGCTCGTAAGTAATTGAGATTGAACGGGTTATTTAAATGTGGGGAGAGAATTAAGGGTTTGTTTATTTGTAAAGAAAAATATCCTCCACTTTAACAATAGATACTTTACGCAAAACATTTCGGTACGATCTTTACATTTCGCGCGCGATATATCGTGTGCAACGTGATATTAAGGAGACGGGGAGCATTTCCATCGAATTGAGTGCTCGAAAATTGTAGAAACAGACGATTTGACTTGCAGATAAATTAATAGATATCGTAAGTTTATTCTTGATGAAACAACACGGTAAAATAGCACTTCTGTCAAGTGCAGCTACTACAACATTACGCAATAGAGCGCTAGGGAAAATTGAAGTTAAATAATACTCTTTCCGCGTTAAATAATCGATTTGCTCCCGTAAGGAAGGTTGCTCTGAAAATATCTGCGGATTGCAAAATTGTCGGCATTTTACGTGCGAAGGAGTTTTCAGGGAGAAAAGGAAATAAAGCAAATCTCCCGCGTTTGTTGGGACCCGACAATACGTCTATTGTTGCTCGAGAACAGAAGCGACGATCACCTCGTTCGGATCGATTCTCGATCGGCCGTAATCGCCTCGCGTTATATCATCCTTCGATTTGCTTGTGCGGCGTTATATCATTCCGTGCGATCCGTTTGTTTCGTTAGGTCGAAATAACCGTGGCGCGTTGTGTGTATGAGATACGGCCTGTCAAACAAGGTTCAGGTACAACACCGCTTCGATTTACACTCCTTTTTTATTCTCTCTCTCTCTCTCTCTCTCTCTCTCTCTCTCTCTCTCTCTCACTCACTCACTCACTCACTCACTGTCTTTCTCTCGTTCTCTTTTTCGATGAGAATTAAAGTAGCCCGGGCAACTGGGGGCAATTACCGGCGCGTCGCGACGCCTCTGTCGTGTAACAGGTTGTAATTTCACTCGAGCCTCGTCGACGTGCAAACTCACGTTGAAAGTGTTTACTTGCGATCGCGTGGCACTCTAGAGCGACACGAAGGCGTATACGGATAAGTACCTGTAAGTACGCGAGCGTTTTTCAACTCGTTTAAGCACACGCGCACGAGTAGGCTCTTAGCGATCCGGGACATTTAATAACGCTTCATTATACCGAATGATCGATTGTCGCAACACGTACAATTTAATTTCTTTTCATCTTTCTTCAAATTTCTTTGACTTGGAACAGATTCTCTTTTCGATGGGATTATTATAAAAGATTAGCGCTTTATCGCGGTAAAGTGTATTCGTAACTTAAAAAGCAAAATGAGGCATTTTTATAGACTTTTTCATATATTTTATTGCTCGTAATATAATTACAAATATGTCTTAACTTGAACTTTTAAACTTTTCTACTTTTCTTCCTACCAAAAGGTGATCCTTTTAAGTTTCATTTATTATATTTAATATTACATTTAGTCGCTATAGAAATGATAGGTAATTGATGGGGATATTTGATAGGAAATATTGTTATTAAAATATGTTATTATTGTGAAAAGATCAAATGTAATATAATGATTTTTTCCGCAGTTGAGCGTAGCTGAGAGAAATCCTTAATTATTCCATTCGCGTATCTACGAGTTAATCGAATAATGTCGATCACTTTGCGTTCCTGGAAAGCTACGCTTGAAAATCACCTTTGGCCCCTTTGTCAGACAGGCTTAATTCAATCTTTCACGCATTTCGAAATAGCTTTTATTTTATTTAGTCTTTGTATCAAGGTTTCTTGTGTGCCGCTTCGGTATGATATACATTTGTTTCGCAGAAAGTAACACTAAGTTAGAATTCGCACAAATTTGATCGAATGTTTGCCGAAACGTCGCGTTCGAATGTCTAGCCATGATTTCTTTCCTTCAACACATATTGATATCAGGAACCGTGCATTTTCTCTTCGCTAATTTAATTTAATTTAATTTATATCATACGGCCATATCTTCTGACCTTGTCACAGATCTATCTCTTAAATCCATTTAAAGTTACGCTCCGTTTGTCGAAGCTGATCGGCCTTCCGCTTCTGATAATGAAGAGACAAATGAATATTCCACATTTCCCAGAATTTATCCCTTTAATAATGATTATCAATGGATTTAAACGTATAATTTGTTCCAATTAGAAAGCATAACTTTGCAGAATAATGGTTTGCGTCAGATTTCATAACTCATAATTGTGTCGCGAAAAAGTTGATTCTGTTATGTCTGGCGTATTCGTCTCGCATAATATAATAGTATAGAACCAAGTGTTTGCATAATAAAAGAGGATAACAACTTATGTAATAGAATTACAGTCACGTAATAAAGTCGATTGCGATTGTCAATACGCTATTAGATAATTTCTTTTACAGGGAATAATGGAATTTAAACGTGCAAAACATTTTTATTTTAAATTTTAATAAATAATATACACAAAAGTAGAAGTGAATATTCAGTGGAGAGCTTACGTGGAGTTTGACAGTTTTTATCAATTTTCTATTTCTTAATACCAAGGTGAAGGCTACTTACGTACAAGGATAGACAATAAATGCCGAAGCGTTTATGATATAACTCCTTGACTAATTAGCAAAGGGAACATATGTAATTAAGCGATCGTGCAACGGATCATTATGCTCGCACAACGGGATCAAGGGGTCAGTATCGATTTTGTAACCGGGCGTGACCCGATGAAACGAGGGAGGACCGAAGCGTGAAAAGAGGAGAAAGACAGAAAGAGCATCGCGGATGAGCTTGCAAGCTCGTGGGACGAAGCGGAGGGAGGGGGTCTTTAGTCACGGTGCTAAATATAACAGGCGGCCGGTCGGTTCGTTCGTACACGACGCGTTCGACACGTTCGACGCGCGATCGCTCTGGAAGCGCAAAAGCTCCGCGTGCAAATTCCCACGAGCTCTTAAAGAGGCGCTGTCCGAGCGTGTCGAGAGTAGGCGTGCAGACACGCTGAGAGACACGGCTTTTTTTCACCTTTCTGACACGCGCGCCGGTTTCAGATATGACGCGCACGCACTAAGCGCCGATAGACACTCAACTCTTTTCCATTTACCTTGAGCCGGAACTTGCGCAACTTTCGCTGTACCAATCGAGGATTGATGTTTAGATTCAAAGTGTATATCGTTCTCCCTTCTAATATTGTTTTTTTTTTTTAGAAAATGATATTGTTGAAAATTTCGTGAAATTTTTATTATAAATAAAGAAATGATATATGCGAAGGAAGCTCCTAAAAAATACCGTGATGATCGATATATACATACAAAGACAAAATGAAAGTTGTTAATTTGACGAAATTTTTCAACTTGATTAAATTTTTTTAGTATTTATGCATCCTTATGACATCAAATATTTGGACTTTAATTAAAGTATTTATATATTTAACTGAAAATTTTATTTAAACTAAAGAAATTTACTGAAATTGAAAAATTTAATCAAATTAACTTTTCTTTTCGATGCTGATTGAAAATACGAATGTTTCTGTTTTTCATTTATTTTTTGCATTGGTTTCTTGGAAGCCAATTTTTATTATTATAAAAATTTTATACATATTATTATTAATTATATCAGAAATTGTATATTGAAAATGTAGAAGTAGCGATAGAAGAGCTGAAGAAACGGAAATACGCATTGCAATGTTTATTTGATATTAAATTTATAGTACAAAAACCTTTTTATAAAAATTTTCTGAGAAATTACGTTATTAATAATTTAAAAATGGGAAGTACGCAGTGAAAAGGCTACATTTTATATTTTATACTTAAATTTTCGAGAATTATAAGATTTGAAAACAGAGGTACAAATTGCACTAATTGCTACTTCGTCGATGCAGTTTACCGAGTCGAGAAGTGTTTGAGCGTGATCGACTTGAAGCTCGTAGGAAGAGTCCAAGAATAAAACGTTTGAGAGCAGCTTTTACGTGCGGAAGCTTAAGAGCGCTACTTCGGTTTCGCCCCCAGCGTTTCCGCCAAGCGGAATAGATTAAAGTGAGAGACCGGAAACGCGCGAGACGCGAGTGCATATTCTACAGTCGGACGTGCTCTTCGCGGTGCATCAGTTTCAAGAGATTGCGAAACTACGCACTTTTCGCGCGCTTGCTCGGATTACTATGCGAGTGGAGGACGTCAATGCTCACGAAATCTCAGTACAGGTGGCCTATGCGGATGACAATGGACGTTGATCGCAAACTCGTCAGTCAGCCATCGGTGGACAGCGAGAATAACGAACGCGTCACCTCCGAGCGCGTGGGTAGTTCTTGTTTTTGATGTTTATAGACTAGGCATGGCTAATTCCGAATGAAAAAGCATTCCGAGCACCTTGAGTAAGCGTTGAGTAAACTTTTGACTCGTTGCAAAAGTACTTCTAAAATAATCTCAAGAGAAGTGTTGTATTTGAAAATCAGATCTCTTCTCTTTTATTATATTTAAAACCGTTTTTTTTTTTGCTTTTAATTGTAAAATTAGAAAATATGTTCTTGCAAAAAAAGTATATATATGAAGAAATATTTATCTAATTATATCTTTACTCATAAACTAAAAAAGTGAGATTTAAGAAGAGAAATATAATTAAGAGGAAGAGATTTGATGATTATGAACATAAAACGACTTGTGAAAGATTTTGAGGCAAATTGAATACGTGTCTGTTATATCATATTATTAGTCAGAGTTAAAGTACTTTGTTCTTTATCGGCATCTTGCCGACGTGCATCTCATTGCCGACACAAGCCTCAACACCTTGCGGTTTCCCATTCAGGTTGCATAACAACCATAATCAAACGCATCGTACGTACGCACGTGAAGCGTCGCACGTGCACATCTTTCGTAAGCGCACGTGCGATCTTCGTCACGAGACGATACAATAATCGAGCTATAGCAGCCGTGCTTGGTTGCTCCCGCTTGGCCTCGCCCTCCCTTCGCCTCTTTCTCCGTCTCGGTCAAACGTTTTCCACCTCTCACAATGTCACTCGACCAATACTCATTTTTTCTGATTGTCTTTTTTGCGTTGCAGGATACGAGGACTCACGTGGTTGTGGAGCTTTACGATACGGAACGCTCCTACGTAGAGGCGCTACAAATACTAGTCAATGTAAGTACATTTATTGACTTGATCGCGTCTAAAAAGATATCGAATTTTCGTAAAATGCAGTTCTTTTTAGAACACAAAAAGAAATATTTTTTCTATGATAATTATAACTGTTATAATTATATTTAATTTTTAAAAGATTCTTTTTGGTAATATTGATTCTTTAGTAATAAGATTCTTTAGTAATATTGACAAGCTATATTTCTTTATATTTGTATTATATATATACATAATTTTATTTAGTTTTTCTTAAAACAATGTGCATTTCTTAATATATTTAATATTTTTATTAATTTTTAAATCTTTGATGCTGACAAACATACAAAGAATTTCTTAGCTTTCAAAACCTTTACAGGAAAGTTAAATTAACAAATTAACAATAGACAGACTTAATTGATTTCAAAAGAAATGTTCTGGATTACAAAGTGGTCGTGAGAGAGAGAGAGAGAGAGAGAGAGAGAGAGAGAGAGAGTTATGTTAATCGATTGCTCGAGTCGCGACGTCGAAAGAAACGGCGTTGCACCGACGTCGAAACTGCGATTCGTCCTTGCATCTTGTAAACAAACACCCCCGCTCGTTTACTCGCTCCGACTGAACAACACCTTCGTTCCAGCGAGATGTTGCTCGTTCGACCCAAGTACGCCGTCTCTAGCCTGTTGTTTTCATTAAATTTCCACTCTCGACTTCTTAATCGCTTTTCGTTAAACACCGGAAATAGGTTTCAATACCAGATCGTGACGAATAGTTGCAGGAATCAGTCAGTTTGTGCGCTTGCGTAATATTACAAAAGACGCACTCGCATTAAATTTGCATTAAACACGTATCGCGTCGTCGCCATTTACAACGCTAGGAATTGTTTTTGGAAACGCTAATAACGCTATGCGATATTAATAATTTTTATTTAAATTAATTAAATTTTATATAATTATACGTATATCATGATAATGAAAGTCACTGTTTAAAGTTTAAATCAATATTTCTCAGGTTGTATTTTGTGAAATGGTGCTTTATAATTTATTAAGATTATGAAAAGTTATAGTAGAAAGAGGCATGTGTTTATTTGATCAACATTATCAATTAACGTGATGTAATGGAGAATATTATGTAATTAAAATCTGAAGTAATACATTTTCGTGAAAATTTTATATTTTATCCTAGGGAAAGGATTTAATTGATTTAATTGTATGCAATCAAAAAACTAATGTGTGCGCGGAAGTGGGGAAAAAACGGGAAAGGTCATGTATTTTTACATTTGTAATACGAAAATTCGCGCAGAAGGCAATCGTCGGCGGTGCACGGCACATTAAATGCAATAGGCGACAAGTCCACCCTACGCAAGGTCGCGTTGTACTTCCAATCCGATTTCCAACGTGCGCAACGTCCTTGGTCGAATATTTTGTTTAATGGCACAATGTATCTAATATCCGCCGAAGGGCGCTTCGCGAAATTGATTACTCGATGAGTTGCGCAAGGCAAATCTACAATCGCTTTGCTATCGGGCGCGGAATGGCAATAATTCTCTTTTACTCGTCGAAATTCGATTTTTCAAACGGATATTTCGCGTACAAATAATTCCAATTTGCATTGCTTTCCATCTCTTTCGCTCTTTAACATTGTTAAACTTAAAAGTGTTTCAGTATTGATATCTCACGGTGCATGTCACAAACATATAATTGCACAGGTTTTTTTATACGTTTATAACTGCAATTTGATAGAAACAAGAATTGGAAATTGCTTTTGACTGTGTTAATGGAAAACATACCGTATATTTTCTCTATTATATCGTAATGTAATGTACAAGAAGCTTAAATTGTGACAGTATTTTCACAGTTAAAAGCAATTTCCAATTTCTACTTCTTTTCACTGAATTGAATCGAATTTACGGAAATTTTTCCAGCACATGCATGTCACTCGTGACCGGAACTGCGACGGATCTTCGAACACGTGTGAGACGCGAATCACATTAACATGCAACGTGCCCTGTACAATTGCGCAGACTGTAGCCGCTTTAATAAAAGCTACTCGAGCAAACATTGGCCGCAGAGACCGATCTTTGTTTTAACCAATTACGCGATTTATAAGCCACACTAATTGCATGGCTATTTCGCAACGCGGTATAATTATTAAATCAAACAATTACATTAGTGCAGCGATACTGTTAGGAAATTAATGCTACTTTATCGGGCGATTCATTTGAGATTACCTCTCATTTTGCCTATTATGAGTAATCGCTGTGAAGTGATAATATTACGAATGCGTAAGCTTTCAAAATCTCTCAGTATAAACATTTAACGATATAAAGATCATCTTTCGCAATATTTTTGCGAAATAAAGGTAACTATCCAGATAGCACAGAGAGTTCAAAAAGAACTCAATTGTATGTCATCAATTATGAATTCTTTTTGAGATGCAATTCATAATTGGTGACATACAATTGAGTTCTTTTTGAACTCTCTGTGCTATCTGGGTATGCGTAACTAATATGCGTATTTTTTATTATTTCTTAAACAATTTTTGAGTATTTTTTGCATATGTTATTCCAAATTACAATCACTAACGTATAATAATTTTTCTCTTAATTGAAAGAATAAAATTTTAATTTTATTGCTTTTAAAATTAAAAACAATACAATAATTATAACAAATGTTGAATTTGTTTTTCCCTAAAAAAAATCCAATTTTATGAAATTAGATTACAAAAACATGTATTCATAATCAAAAGATGTAGGTATAACGGATAGAGTACATATATAATAATTTTACTGTTATCGCGCACTGGATTATCTAGGTCACATTTGAATGCATGGGATTAAACTCAGGTCGCTCTACTGCTCACGCTTCCAAAATAGGGCGTGCTAGCTTCCCCGAAGTTCAGCCGAGGCGATTTTTAACCGGAGCCCGCGGAATTTAAGCGTCACCGGTAACGGCGCGTATGCGGCCTGCTTGATTGTCATATTTTATAAACAACGCGGCTACCGCACAACGGGAACCGTTGTCGGCACGATTGCTGATTATTTAACGGCGGCCTTGGAACCGATGACGAAGGGGGCCCCCGCATTTTTCACGTTGTCGACGTGACCTAGAAAAATAATAGGAAGGGAGCTTGAGTGTACAAAT
This sequence comes from Monomorium pharaonis, assembly GCF_013373865.1. Lineage (NCBI taxonomy): Eukaryota > Metazoa > Arthropoda > Insecta > Hymenoptera > Formicidae > Monomorium > Monomorium pharaonis. The sequence continues at coordinate 1,935,245 of NC_050470.1, read as the reverse complement.
AAACAGTGATATATATTTTTTGTCGCGGTGGATTACGGTATCAACGCGTTGACGTTAATTGAATTGAATTCATTTCATTTCTCGACTCGTAGCATTGAAATTCTAGCGTCTCAAGCTCAGTAGGGATCTCCTTCGGCTCGAAGGACGTGGAATTGACCCCGTTAAGTCCACCGAGGACGTGCGTGCAAACACTTTCTAATATAATGTAGATCTTCTTAAGCTTAAATAATGGCAAAAATGAAAATTATTATTAGATCTTGTTTTCGTTTGCGAATGATTCCGTACAATTTAGTACACAAACAAATTCTCTCTTTTTTTTAATCCTATTGTTTACAAAAGATCTAACACTTTTTTTTATTTTTACATTTTTAGCTGCTTTAAGAAGAACGTGATAGCTTGTCATATTTAGAAAGTTTTATGAATGCAATGTTTTTCTTGTGTTTCAGAAATACTTACAGCCCCTGAAGAGCCCCGAAAATGCTGGTCTGGTGGACGCTGGAACAGTCGACGAGATATTTTATCAGGTATTTTACCGTAGATATATAATAAGGGGAACTAGTTTTGTATTGTTGTCTTAAAAGTATGTACGTCGCACTTATTCCGTGAGCATAAATCCGTGCCTCGTCGGCGAACAATAATTCAACATCCGGGAAGTTCCGCGGAACCGAGAAACTCCTCTCTCTCTTCGCGGGGTTATATTTTAAATGCCGTGTCGAGTTGTATATAAGCGGAGGAGGGTTTTACGATCTTCCGACCGACTGAAGATTTAAGACCAAGATCTAACCGTGAAGTTGATCGATCCTTCTCGGACGGCAAACACCATCGGTTGCAGATGAACGCTCCGTTCAATTCCTTAAAATTCGTTCAGCAGTGATTAATTAGCAAATCGTTATATGCAAATTACTGATGAATTGCTTCGAAAAGTAACGGAGACATTAATAATTTATTAATAATGATTAATATTCAATCGAAGTAGTATTTAACTCATTGAATATTTAATTTACAGTAATGTGGACATTTATATAATATACTGTTAAATATTAAAAATGTTCAATATTTAAGAATCAAATTTGAATCAATTTTTTGAGTTAAATATTATTTTTATTATTTTTAATTTCTTACGGACTTAAATTAACTCTATTGTTTTAATTAAATTAACGATATATTGAGTAGAAATAATAGTAATGTACAGGAATGATTAAAAATAACTTAATTTGGATATAAAAGGAAATTATGAAGGTAATAATGTTCTAGAATATATAACATCTTGTAATTAGAATATAAGATTAAAAAGTGTATTTATTATATTACATTATAATATTTTTACCGAAAATAAAGATGTTCCCAGAATTATAAAATTTAACAGCAGCACAAAATTGAGATTACATTATTGTTCTTGTTAAATTTGTTTTCTTATTTATTACTAATATATGTATTATGTACATATGTATTATACATATAATAGCTCGGACGTAACAGTTAACTCTTCAACTATTAGACTCGGTGCGTCGCGTTTCAATCGGTTCCTCAGACTTCCAGCATAATCGTTCGTGTAAAGTATTATTTGATTATGCGTCGATCAATCAAAGATAAAGTTGTCGAAGGAAAATACTCGTGCATTTTACAGATCCCTGCGCTTCTCAGTCATCATGAGGTATTCTTGGAGGAGTTGCGTAGGCGACTGGACACCTGGGAACTCAAGCAAACGATCGGCGACGTCTTCCTCGATGTGGTGAGTTCACATTGTTACTAGGTGCGCAAATATCTTCGGCCGGACACGTAATAAATTACACGTGCAGCAGTATCCGTTTTTCCCCTTTGCCGTTAAGATTCTCAGGACGTGCCAGCCGAATCGATAGACACCGTACGATGTTAATTTGCGGTGCGTTGTTCTATTCGGCTATGTTAATAAATCGACCAACGTCGCGGCCATACTACCCCTTACGTAAACACGGAACATTTTTATCTTTGGAAACACATTTATTTGCGTCCCGCATTTTTTTCCGTACATCATGTAACGAATATATTTACGTTGTTTCACGATACCGTGATATTTCAGAATTTTCTCTAAAAAAAGTAAGATACAACGACAAGAAGATGAAATTCGTTCCCGCTTCGGCTTTGTCGAATTAATTCTGGCGTATTGGAATTCGGTGCACGATTAATATTGTAGACAGAATAAATTTTGACAGCGTCAACTAAGCATGACTCGAAATTTATTCTATTACTATTCAGTAGAGAGGATAAATCTAACAAATTCTTTAACAAATTCCCTGCATTTGAACGTATCGAGAACGGATTTAAGCTTTATATTGATTATTTAAAAATAAACTAGAAATATGCCTTACTTACACTTTCATCAAGTAAATTTTTTTTAGGTACGAGCGTTGCAAAATAATTTGATTCCAGTATTTTTTAAGATAAAGTAAAGAAATATATTTAATTTCAAAACTAAATATTGAAAATATTAATTCATTTAAATTACATTTATTTTACATACCTTTTTATTTAAATTCTTATATATTTTCCATTTTTACTTACGAGGGATTATATAATGAGAACATTTTTTGAAAATTATGTCTATTGAAATTGTTCGTTGTGCACAACTTTTGCTACATTTTCATCGATACATGTAAAGACATGAAGAGCCTGTGTTACTTTGTATAGTTCACGAAGCCGGTGGTGCTGGAGACATATACCCTGTTTCTGGACAATTGGAAGTCTGCGAGGAAGGCGATAAAAACAACGTGCCAAGCGAAGCCGGCCTTCGCACGATTTCTCGAGGTACACTGCACATTCTAACCGCTGTGACTCTTTATATATAATACACATCTCTCTCTCTCTCGATCTCTCTTTCTCTCTCTCTTTCTTTTTCACCTTTCTCTCTCTCTCTCTCTCTCTCTCTCTCTCTCTCTCTCTCTCTCTCTCTCTCTCTCCCCCCTCTCCCTCTCTCTTTCTCTCTCTCTCTCTCTCCCTGCAACGCGAAGGTTATTATTAAATACGAAACTTTTTCATTCCACATCGCTTCTTAAAGCGTCGCGATCAAACCTGACCTTTCGTAATTTTATAGATATAATTAACTTGTTACTTGATTGCCGGCGTCACCGTCACCTATTTATCGCTTAGATTCGCAGCCTGAACGCATCTTCGACACACTTGGCAACTTGCATCTCGGGAAATAAGAAGTATCAGCTACATTAAACACTAAAGCGTACTTAAACATATCATTATCGTACATATTACTATTGCTGATTTTGTATATCTATAGTCACTTTCTTAAATAGATTATAAAATTTATATTATGTATAAATATACATACTTTTATAAGCGTTCTAAAACGATTATGTGTGACTTTATTAAAATTTTTTAAATAGAATTACACAATATTTTAATAGGCACATTTTATTATATCTATATGATAATTAATTATTATCGATTAGCTATTCAAATTCCATGCAGAAATTCACGAATTCGTAGTAAATTTACCACTCGAGGTAAATCATAAAAAGCTTCTAGAGGGTAAATAACATTTTACTACGGTTAGACAATGGAACGCGAGCACAAGGGCAAACTGGGGTTGGACCAGCTGCTGATTAAACCCGTGCAGAAGATTCCGCGGTACGAACTATTGATCCAGAGGTTACTAAAACACACGGATCCAACGCATCCCGATCACGAGCTGCTGCAGGCCGCGCAGAAGGAAGTGCACGAACTAGTCGTGAAGATCAACTGCACGGAAAGGGAGTCGCTCGAATGGGAACAGCAGCAGACCACGCTCAGGGAGGTCCAGGCTCTCGTCGAGGGTCTCGCTGGCATCGTAACGAACGACAGGTAATAACTACCAGCCGTTTGCAATTTTTTACGTAGCGTGCGGATGGTAGTTCGGTTGGGCTTTGTTTTCCTAACGACAGCCGGTCTCGGATTTACGATCGATACCTTGCGTCCACGTTTTACGATCATTTTCCAATGTAATATCTTTAGATTTATGAATAATGCACGTATAGTGCAATTCATCACGACGAAAGAATAATTCCCAAATCTGAGAACATTGACGCTTAATTTCGCTGAAATGTACGAAGAAAAAATAAAAGAGTGGATAATTAAATAAAAACTACAAATTATAAAATTAATTGCTTAATTTACGAACTCCAGAGTGTATCCAGACTACCCAAGTCGCATTTTGTCATTCATACTTTCTTTATTTTTGAATGTTTTAACATTAGTACAAAAGTAGTAAAAATCATCATAAATATTAGTGTATTCTATAAATATTATGTACATAGAAATTAGAATAACCAATGGAAAATAAATTTGTATGTATAATTATTTTCTTACTTTTACAAAATAACAAGTTAATTAAACAACAGAAGTATTGTAATAATTTTTGTATTATAATTAAAAAAAAAAATCTGTCACTTTGACGGGGTTGATTGTTCTAGTATTAAATATAAACGATAACTTTTTTATAAGGTCAAGCCATAATAATAGTAGCAATTACATGTAGTTGTTTATGCTGTCGCGATTTATTCACGATAACGATATTGTAATATTTAAATAAATATGAAAGCTATCACATGTGAGATATCGTGACATAAATATTTCAGAATAGTCGTTTGAATTGACTATTGGAAACGTAAATAATTAAGAAAATGTGTACTGCTTCTATATAGAATGTTTCGTAGTGAATACGTAGTGAATAACGTTTTCCAATGAATTATCGACTATTACTGTGATAGAAATGTCGTCCCACTTCACGTGCCTTTCAATCTGTGCCAATCGTCTCGCACGCGTTACATAGTTTTTCCACTGGACTTATTTAGCTATCGGAATCGGAGTATTGATTACCGATAATGATGCGTGCTGTAGCGGAAACTGGCCACGATGCGACAAAAAGATTCATCGAATTCATCGTGTGACACGTTGTCCGCTTTCTCTCCCGCAGAGCTTTCGTCCGACACGATCTGGTCACCATAGCGTCGAATCAGGGCACACGGAAGGAACGGGCTTTATTTTTGTTCTCCGATCTCCTCGTCATCACCAGCATCAAGCGCAGAAGCGGCACGATAAGAAAACCATCAACGTAAGTAAGACTATCTTTAATTTACTTTAATAAAATATGAAGAATATAAAAAACAATTATTAATTTTACTTAACAATGTGATAAAATATTTTTCTTTTTAAATTGAGTTTATTTTATTTAATGTTTTAGTAAAAAGAATTTATAATAATACACATAAAATGTAGAAACATTTTACATTACTAAACATTTTTTTTAAAACTTTCTTAAAATAATTTTTATATGTTATAATACATGTATTTTATAATACAAAGTATATAATTAAGCAAATAAACGGAATAAATTTAAAAGTAACAATGTTTTTTTTTGTCTAAATAATAAAGTGATTGCTTTATATATTACATTACAATTTTAAATATTTGCATATATTGTATAATTTTTTAAATTTTTATACGCGTAAGAGTACTTGCAAAAACTTGCAAAAATATGAATACAAGGAAAGGTAAAAATTCACAGAAGCACATGTCCGAATAGTCTGGTCGGTCTTCTTGACGCAAACAAGTACAAAATGCTGATGCGAATCTCACTGGACGATCTCGAAGTGATGAAAGGTATCGTTGAGACACCGATTTAGTACATTACTCATCGTTTCGAATTTGAAACTATCCCAATTTTGTTTTCAGCCAAAGATGAGAATTTAAGGCGAATGGCGCGCGAAGTGGACTATCTCCGAGAAGACTGCACGAAGTTGACTCAGCTGCAGGAGTTGGCCACGACTTTGCATGGCGCCAAGCAACAGTTGGAAGATCTTATCAAGGATCTGCTGAGTCAGGCCCAACGACAATTGGCGGAAAGAAACGCGGCGCATTCACAACTGGCTTGCCTAGAACTTACACTCAATACTCAGTAAGCATGTGAAAGTTTAGCAAGATAAATAAATAGCAAAAAAGAGCTTGAGAGATTCAATAATCATAAAATATATTAACGTAATGTATTAACGTTTGCGATTATGTACTCGAGTTCTTACTGCATATGCCAAGACGAAGCAAAAGTACAATCTTTACAACAGGTAGTAAATACATATTGGATAATTCTTATGTACAGTTAAAGAAAGCAGAAAATTGTTAGCGATAAAGAATAGTTATAGTTTGATAAGGTATTAATAAGAGCTTTATTGAATTTTGCAAGATTAATATGGTGAAATCCTTTGATCCCGTTTTCAGCGAAATTTACGATCACGTTTCCGCTACACGTGCTTAATATTAAATCCCTAATCATGATGATTTGATCGCGGCTGCAACGTGACTTACATTACATCTGTAATGTACTTTAATTGTAGAGCCGGAATCGAGAATATATCCATCATGTTCGCGAAGCCTGACAAGCGTGCGAGCTGGGAGGAGAGCTTTAATGAAGCCAAACAGAAGCTCGGTAAGTAATATTACTCTTTCTCGTTGAACGCGTTGAATTTAAGAAGTACATTTAAGAAGCTATCTTTAATAAAATAATTTTTGGCTATCACAATGCATATATTTAAAAAATAACATTCTTTTTCTTTTATTATATTATTTGATACAGCAGTATGACTGTATAGAATATTTATAAATAGATAAATAATTCAATTTACAATTACTTTCTTTAAATTGTTATATAAATAAAAAAAGTATATTTTTTAAATAAAATAACAATTACAAATAAAATCTTAGTATCTTAAACAAATGAAGAAAAACATAAAAATTAAATTGCAATGCAGAATTAAAGATGACATTTTGTTTGATATAAATCTTGATTTTATCAACATACATATCAAACTAAATTCAACATTTTTTTTTATTTACAAAGGAAGGTTGAAGCATAAATATACACACATATAAAACACATATATGTACATATAAATGTTATCTGTTCTTTTTTAAATTATTAATAAAAATAAACTAATAAGGAAACTTCAAACATTTTTTCATTTCGTGTTCAGCACTGTCGGCCGACAGGAGACCATGTCCTGAATTTGTTGGACCCCTGCCGATTAGGAAAACGCGAGCAGGTCTCCAATTCACCTGTGCGGCGCCGACATTGGCGAACGGACAAGGATCAAAGGATGTCTGGGTTTGTAACAGCGATGGTTATGTCGGACAAGTGTGCGTGCTAAGCTTGAGCCCGGAACCGCCGCAGGTAACGTCATGCAATGGAGTCTGTAACGCCAGGATACTCTGCGTAGCTGGAATACCTGCGTGCACGCCTGGGTAAGATTGACGTATACAGGCATATAAAACAATTTGACATTAATCGCAACTCTGAAGTAGAAAAAAAGTCATTTATATTATAATTATATTATAATTTACTTAAATTACTTTTCTGATCTATTTATTGAATTTTGTAATAAATTCTGCTGAATAATTGAATGTTAATAGAATATTGAATTTTATAATAAATTCTGCTGAATAATTTTATTGCGTTTATTGATTTTTATTTTTAATATTTTAAATTAAATATTTTAATATAATATTTTGATGTAATATTTCAATTTTATTAAATACTATGCCAATAAAATTTTATTGCTCTAATTTCTATCAGAGGCGATATAATCGAACAACTAACTGAGTGGAAAAAGGTACGAATACACAACTTTAATGTTGTTTTTTTTTTAGTTCAAACTCGTGCACGTCGAACAATAGTCCGTTTGTTAACAGCAAGAGCGGTATTAGTATATCGGTGCAAGATGTGGATGCCAGCGGCGGTAACATACAGTTAGACAGGTAATATTTCTCCCATGGCAATCGCGACTGACGCGTAAATAATGATATTTAATACTTGACAATATTAAGTGGTTTATAATTAATTATTAAACTAATGCGAAAGAAGTCGTGAAATTCTTCCAACACTAGAATAATTGTGGAATTTGAATAGAAGACTGTGAATATGTACATAATTATATAAGAACGTTTCGTTTATCTTAACGTTGCTTTTGCTCAATATTTATCTTTGCTCGCGCACATTTTCTCTGCAGTAGCTCGAGCTCCGACGATTCGGACTCGGACGACATTCCATGCGCGGATACGAGCAGCGTAACGTTGAGCGGTGACGTATCGAGTATTGACAATACTACCACGGAGGAAGATGCGAATCAGCCCACAATGTGGCTGGGAACCGAGGACGGCTGCATCCACGTGTATAACTGCAACGATAATATTCGAATTAAGAAGAATAAAGTGAAGATACAGCACGGCAGCAGCGTGCATTGCATTATGTAAATCGTCTTGGTCTATTTTATTACTGCAAAAAATAGGAATATTATTTTTTACCCGTAATCTGTACATTCGAAATTCATCTTTCACGACACTAATTGTGATTTCAGATATTTGGATAACAAGGTGTTCGTCTCTCTCGCCAACGGAGACATCACCGTTTACGTTCGGGACCATAGTACGTGCCGACTCTTGATAATCTTTTTAAAAATTACTAATAAAACAATTAGCGCGCGATAAAATTTGTATTCCGTTTTGTTTTATCTTTTTATTTTTACTTTTTTTATAGCCGGTGGATGGAATACTCCGGATCCAACGACGGTGTCCGTCGGGACGGTAGCGTCACCGGTGACAAAGATGCTGTCCGTCTCTGGGAAACTGTGGTGCGGGTGTCACAATAGCGTTAAAGTCCTAAATACCCACACTCTAGATATCGAGCATACATTTACTGTGAGCAGTGACACAAGCCGTGCCGTTTCCTGCATGGCGAACTCCGGAGGTTTAGCCGTTTGGATTTCCTTACACAACAGCGCTGTGTTAAGGCTTTTCCATTCCGGTACATACGAGTGCCTAAGCGATATCAACATCGCGCCAGCTGTTACCAAAATGCTTGCCAGTAAGTTTCAAATCTTGAATAAATAGAAACCCGGTTGAATTAGTAGAGAAAAATTTAAAGAAGCAACTTACAATGCAATTGCAACTAATAAAATTTTATACGGATTTTTAGATTTATTTAGGATTTTATAAACTTCCTACTAATTTTAAATTTCAATGTTTTTAATAATAAAACTAGAACTTAATTTTTATATAAATGATAAGTATGAAGTTAATTTAAAATATTAAAACAGATTATGCGTAACATATTTACTTTTCAAACTTATTAAAATAAATCACGTTGGTTGAAACGACCTTGATTAACCGATTAATTCCAAAGCGAATCTCCATCGAGGAACAAGATTCGGCACTTATTTTAACGGAAGCTTTAAACTTGTTGCAGGTTGCGATGACATAATTCGGCAGCACAAGGCTGCATGTCTCAGGGTCACCGCACTATTGGCTTGCAACGAGTTGCTTTGGATCGGCACGAGTGCCGGTGTGCTGCTCACCGTGCCAATTCCCCATATAAAGCCATCTACTCAGAGGATGTCGCAGCCGCCGATCGTGACTGGTGCGTATTGACGTCATATTCTATCGTCGTTATTATTGCCCACGATATAATTAGAAAGCTGGCGGACACCCCAAATCTCGTGCACAATTTTCCACGTGGAAGGATATAGAAACGATCGATCAATGTCATGGTTTTTCTATCACGGTAAAATATATATATACATATATACAAACATATATCCACGCCATGACATAGATGTATAAATTATTCTCAGAATTTGTTGTACATAGATATATATAATTTTGTCAATAGCATATTAGTATTTATGTTTGGATTTTGACATATAGGAAATAAATCGGTGTCACAAAAGATTGGCAATTAGACAAGAGAAATTATCCTTGATAAATTTTACTAAAACTATGATTAGACATTTTATAAAATCCATTAAATGATAAAACTTATATCCTATCTTTTTACATTTATTAAAGCTAAGGTATACATATAATCTTTATCAAACTTATATTTAAAAAATAATATTTTGATCTTCTGCACAGGAATTCCTCACGGACATACAGGACACGTGCGTTTTCTCACCTGCGTAGAAACGCCGAATCCTTCGAAGCCAGATCCTCGACCGAAGGTGAACCGTTATTCATTAAAGTCGAACAAAACGCAGCAGAATAATATTAATCGCAGCAAACTCCTGGTGATATCCGGCGGAGACGGTTACGAAGACTTCCGCGGACCTCAAGCCTCTGCCGAGTTGCAGGCTGGTCGCGAGGACTCCACGAACCATCTATTGCTATGGAAAGTGTGATATGATATGGCACGACCCCAGGTAAAAGATAAAAAGTTTCAGATAAAAGGTACAAAAAAAATTTTGTCATAAAATGTAATTTAATTTATTAACAATCAAGGACCGAAAGTGCTTCATTTAACCCAAAATAATGCGACGTATGTCATCTTTGAAGGCTTTTTAATTTAATGTGACATATATTGAAATAAAAAACAATTTTAATCGCAAAAGCAAATTTAAATATGCTCAATTATATTGAAACTTTTTATTTATTAAATTTGATTAAAATTACGTTGTTACATACCATTATATTTGTTATATTTAAATAATTATAAGTCTGTGATTAGAATTTAGTGATGAAAAAGTATTAAAAAATATAAAAATAATATTATGAAATTTTATTTATTATAATGCAATAAATTTTGTAATTATTAATAATTTTAGACATTATTGCATACATAATTATACGCTGGTATGAATATGAATAGATTTGTCAGTGGATCAAACTTACCTAGAAAGATCTTAGTGTGTTTAATCTTTGATAGTTCAATGCATAGACATAGTAAGTATAGACCGAGCATTTATTGTATAAGCGTGATGCATACGAAAAGAAAGACAAAAAATATATAAGATGAGTTTTTTTCTCCCACTTCTCCGGCATTAAAAAGAGGAAGAAACTCATCTTATATCTTTTTGTCTTTCTTTTCGTATGCATCAACGCTTATACAGTGGATGCTCGGTCTATACTTATTATGTCTATGGTTCTATGGATCATCATTGCATACATTGCAGGCAAGGGTCGAGGTAAACGAAAGCCGGCATGACACGCCGTGGGAATCGTTGTTGTATGCGCAGCACGCAGGCCGTCGCCGTCGTTTGATCGTGGCCGATCAGGACGCATCGGCGGGCCAGGTTTTCAGGGAACGCGGGAGGGTTCTCTGGCTGGTATTAGCCGAATGGATCAAGAGTAAGATGCGAGAACTGCACTCTCAACACGAAAGGAAGTATCGGTTGCAGTTCACGCGGGAGTCTGATCAACCGAGGATAGTCACCGACCTGTCTTTATCGTCATTGTGCAATTTATGAGCGGATCTGCTATTAGCCTGACCATGAGCAATCACGTCGATCTGACGTAAGATCGTTTATCAACGACGAGTGCTCGATGGCCATCACATTTTTTTTCTTACTTTCTCGAATACGTATCCGAAATTATTTGGAGATTAATATGTAACGAAACAATTGTTACATGATTTAGATCTGAACGTTTAGAATATTTTTTTCATTATATTGTAAATTGTTAAATCATTAGCAATTTTTGTTTGCATATATTAAAAAGATAATTATTAAAATATATATATATTTATCTATATTTGTGATATTTATATTTATTTTAAAAGGTGATTTCTTTGTGGATTGAGCACGTGCCTTTGGTAAATTATTAATACCGAACAAATTACGGGATCGAATCTTATGTTGGAAATGATAAGAGCTAATCATTGATACAATTCTTTATGTACGTCCGCTGTACACACGAGGACATAATCCTTAAAGCGGTTCACACATTAAGGAGATATATACACCTAGACAAGTCAAAATATATGATCTAACTTTGCAATTTTCGAAATAATGCAATTGAAAGAAATAACAATTAGTTAAAGTTATATAAATTTTTACTATAAATTTTGTTTACTTTTTGACCGTAAAAGTTGAACATTGTAAAAAATATATGTCAAATATTAATTTTTAATATCTAAAAACATATGTAAAATATGTAAAATTGCAAGTCGGTCAAGCTATTTTCAAAAAATAATGATTACTTTTTTTCAAAAACATGTAGGATAATTTGAATAGCGACACCATTTTATATTATCTCTCTTTATTTGTCCACAAAAATTGCAAAGTTTGACTCGTTTTACTTATATTGATTCATCTAGATGTTTACAAGCTCTCTTAAACTAACATATTCCAAAATAACATGAAGGTCCAAAGAATAATAAGAGTTTGTAAGAATATCTACGAGGTAAGAATATCTACAGAAATGGAACCTCTTTTAAGTATTTTCAAGATGCTTCTTAGATCCTTATATCGTTCGGATTTAATCCATAAGCGTATTTTCTTTTGACTTTGCACTTTCTAATATCTTATACATTTAAAATGGGAAGAAATGTAATCAACTTTTTAAGGAAAAAAATATTATAAGTTATAAAAATTGTTAAAAAATATAGAAAGTATAATTAAACACAAAACAGATCTTCCAAATCAAACCGGATCAGGTAAAAACTATCGATACTGAAAAATCGACAGAATACGGTACCTGGACGTTGAATCGAGCTTATATATGTGTATCAAGGGCCTACATCAATTAACAAATATAGAGATCTATATTTCTTACAAGTACTAAAGTGCCAAAAAGAAAAAGAAAAAAAAAAGAAAACGAATTCCGTTTCCCATTTGTCGATTGATTGCAAAAATGCTAACGTACTTCATTATTTCCAGTACGTGATATAATGTAACTCGATGTGTTCGTGTTAATTGTTAAGAGTTTATCGAGTTCGTGTACTTCAAATACGTTTAAAATAAACGGATTTATTTATTTAAAAGGAATAAATAAAAAATCTGAAGCTTTTTTGCGTATTAGAAGTGATTGTTTGTATTCTACCTATACGCGCGCACGCGTATAAAAGTGTATATGTGCGTATATGTGGAGAGAAACTTCATTATCTCCTAATTAAAACTACATGTGAGTAAAAACAAATTTACAATTACAAGCCAATAGAAGTGCCAATAATTATTGTATCATGAAGTTGTCATTATTGTATCTTTTTTACTTTATACGCTGTTCACAGAAAAATTATTACTTTAATATTGAAAATCTGTTGTAAATTTTTAAACTCAGCTGTGATGGATACTTAAAGGATTGTATATTTAAAAATTTTAAATTGTAAAAATTGAGCTTCTCAATATTGAACTCAACAAAATTATATTAAATGAAAAATCTTTGATTCTTAATAGAAAGTCTTTGATTGAACAATTTTTCTCAATATAAGTACTGCCTCTATTAATTTTTCTAAATTTTTTAAGAATTATATAATTTTATTTGACGAGAAAAATATAATATTAGTAACTTAAAGTAAATTTTAAAAGTTTCGTGTATTTTGCAATTCTATGATGATTTGGTCATTTATATTCTTTGCATCTACAAGACTTTGCAATCAATGTCGTATTGAATAATACAATAATTTAAAAGCACGATTAATTGAAAATAGATTCGACAATATGCCCCTTAGGCTCATTATCGAATCCATTTTTTTTACCAAGAATCCACACGCGACAATTTAGAATTATTAATTATTATATATAAGCGTTCAAAGAATGCATTGCTATTTTCATAGGTAGAAGTGTGCAACATTGATTGCCACAAGTCTATACATACAAGTCTGTACAATCGCAAGTGATTTAAAAAATTAACCGTATAATAAATATACAACATACCTGACAATAATTAATTGATAATGAACCGAAGTAACTGTATACGAGACCAATCGATAAATTGTGTGTATGTGTAATTAGTATTTTGTCATTTTTTGTTAACATACAAATGCGATTAATGCAACGGCCAAACAATTATTTCGATTTCGTATGAACGCAATGACTTACATGACGTAGATTTAATCGATATTTAATTTGATATAAAATGAGTTAATTTAAGTAAAAAAAATACAACAAATCTATAAATTGAATAAAATAGCTATTGTAAATATTTTGATTAAACAAAAGTAAATTTTTTTGTAACACTACACACACTTTATGTCTTTTTAGTTCTATTTTATTAAATTATTTGAAATAAATGGATCTTTTTAGATCAAGAAATGTGGTATTTGCCGTTTTATACAATTTCACGGTCTTTCCTATTCTGCTATTCGCCTATTCTACTTACATATGTCAGTTGTAATGTTAAAACTTAGAATTTCAAATACACTTATTTATTGTATAAAATCAATATTTTGTCAGAAAATATTATCGAATTATATAAATTTTTTGTCAAATAAATACATACAAAAGTATATGTATATGTACATACATTTGAATGATATATAATCTAACTTCAATTTTCAAGGAATCGAGCTCCAAGCTTTAAAATATACAGGATGTTACAAACATTGCACAAAACGAGAAAAAATGTTATAGTAATTGCGCTTTTAACTATAATTTTAATTAGTTATTATTAAATTGAAAAAGCGAATTATATTAAAAGGTTTTTTTTCATATAATATATATTTATAATGTTAAATATAACAAACAATTTTTTAGAAGTACCTACAATATATTTAGTGAAAATTATAATTTTAACCTAATGTTTTAGCGATGACATATAAATGTATATATTATGTATACACGGATATTAATATATTTTTTCTTTTACATGTACAAATAAATTACGATGTATATATTAATACGAACGTAATTACAATAATGTCTTCTCTACGCGCAAATAATGTTACATCCTATATATTTCCACTTTGATGTCAAATAATGATTTTTAACAATCTTTTGACGCTAAAATAATGTCAACTTGTTATCTAGGACCCGAAATGTATGCGAACTTTATTTACACTATGCATTTGAGATGTGTATATTTTTCCTGAGTAACTCGATTTTTCGACAGTAATTTATTTTTGAAACTGTTAGTGACTAACAGTAAGCTATCTGCCGACATGATTATACTTATATTATTTTTAATTTCATTCAATCCTTGATTTATCTCTCGCACTTCGCCACCTTGGTCATTGTAAATGTTATCGCGGCGTAACGATATTTTAGATTCTGCATAGAGTGCAAAATGTACATTTGCATTCTGTACACGAGATTATTCGTGGATGTCTGACTTGGAAGAATGGAAGATGAGTCGTGATCTAGATAATTTCGGATTAACGTTTATTTAAAAGTTGTTAAACGCGCAAATGTTATCGCGCGGTATACACAAAATACATTAACATGTATGTATGATATTATGTACAAATAACGATATTCGTTTAAAATAAAGTCGTTTACAAATACACATTCCTACGCTCTAAGTTGCTATTGTACACACAATACGGAATATAGAGTATTGAAGTATATATAATATAGAACAGATTTCTCTTTTATGATACCTTGCATTCAAAATTGTTCAATATTTTAAATACATGCAATTGGAATAAATCTTTAGAATTATCTTTTTTTAATTTCATGTTTTAAACTTTTAAATGTAAGAACATGTGTTTTTTATCTTGTAAACTACATTTTCACTTCAATATCCTTCAGGATTTGTTCATATCTTCATTTTATATTTTTCATTTTTAGCATTAAAAAAATACTTTTCTAGCCTATTACATTACTTTAGTTAGCGCCATTAATTGCGCGTTTTACCATTTATTCTCACGCATGTCGTTACTGACTAGAAACTTATGTAACAAACATATTCGCATATATTTCTTATTTATTATAATTCTTATTTACAAATTATATTTTTTGTGTAATTTTCGTCAAATAGTTAAATTTTGATTTTATGTACGGAAAATTAACGTCACTTTCATTTGCCTTATACAAATGAATGGAGTCAATATAAAGTTGAACGAATGTCTTCTCGCTTTGAAACAATTTAAATGTTTACACGCAGAATACGTCATGATTTAATTGCTTCAGGAAGATTATTCGCATAAGTTGATTTCAGAGGGATGCTGTAACCAGATGTGAATCGTGCTCTTCACTGACTGGAGTCGATGGAGCCTCGGTGTTCGGCGTGGGTGGATCACCGCTACTAAATTGATGATCTGTACCTATAAATAATTTTGATAATGCTGTAAATTTATTTCTTATCAAAATCTTATTTTTCCAAATACATTTAATTTATTATTTTATTTTTTATAATAATAATTTTATTAAAAATTGTATATATATACGTATGTATATTTTATGTAAGCAAGCGAACGATTTATACATATAAATTGTTCTCATTAATATATGTAATATATATTTATATATATACACTTTTGTATCGTCTGTTTTTATAAAGAATAAAATAATATAAGGCGTTAATATTCAATTATAATAATATTCAAATTATAATTGTTTGTGTATTAGCTCACCTGTAAACGAGTCGGAGCGGCTTTGATTCGGCCAGCAGATTCTACAGAGGGGCTTCAACAATCGAAATCTTGGTTTAATTCGTGGCATTCTTAAAAGTACATAAATATATGGATCCAGGGTGAAGTGAACACATAATAAAATATCGGCTATGATCTGAAAGATTCTAATGCATTTCCGTTCAATGCCCGTAGTTTGAGGTCGCATTGCATATTGAGCCAATGGAATAGAAATCTAGAGAAGGAAATAAAAAGATGATTTGATTATTATAGACAAAATAAAAAATCTTCATGGATGAAGAGTAACATTTTCAAGTATGTTATTACATTTTTTTTAATATAAAGATTTGTAATAAAATCAATAACAAGCATAACTATGAGAGAAGTTAATATCAGTCTTACTGTAATTCACAATAAATCTAATAATAATTTTTGTATAAGTTTTATTGTTTATAATTTCCAGCTCTTATAAACTGCAGATTGTAAACAGAAATCACATAAAAATTATTATTAAGCATCAAGATTCATCATAGACATCTTTAAGATCGATATTGGCTTTCTTTATTTTTATGTTTGACAGTTTTATCTCTCGTGCCTATTTTACTTACTTATTATAATGTAAAATAAATTTATACAAAATGTTTCTTGTAACTCGACTATTTAACTTTATTCTAAAATTCTAAACAATGTAGCATATTCTAATTAACATAGTAATGTAATTTATAAAAAATAGATTTAACTATATAGGATATGCTATATATTGACTTTACAGAGGTCTTAAATTTTAAAAAATCATATTTAAACGTAACTTTTTAAAAATATCATTTAGTTAATAAAAATATATCATTTTATTTTAAAAAATGTTGATTTCTAAACTTCGTAAAATAACAAACATAAAAAGTTGTTTATTATACTGCTCCTTTATAACAAACAATCCTTTTTTAGTAGTTTTTCGTATCGTTGAAAATAACAGAAATATTCTAAACAAATACTCTATATGTACACTACATTTCTAATTTAACTAAAGAAAAATTAATTTATATTTATTTTGCGAATAAATTTTCTCTGTACGTAAAATTTCCATCACCTGGCAAAATCGTCAACAGGATGAAATCAATTCAGAGACGATCAGAATATTAGTTCGCGGATGTCTCAATGGCTTGTACGTGAAACTATTTTCAAATATTCATCATTTATCCTTGTCGACCTTCACTTTTAACGGAAGCGCGCGATATTTTTGTACCGGTTAAATGTAATAAATAATAATGATTATTGCTTCCGGAAAGAAGATGCTTGTTGTAAATTAATTAATTTGTTTAAAAATAAAATTTGAACATTTAGCCGTTGTATAAGAGTTTTTATTTTTAATGTTAATATAGTAGATTATTTATATTTATTATTAATGATTATATTGTTGTTATTTGCTGGTATTTTGTCTGCTTTTTCTCATTATTATTATTTATAGTTCAATAATTGTAACAATAGTTTATGTCTCTATTTTTATATAAAAAATATTTATCAATGTAAAATTTAATGCATTACCGAAACGTCCATAACGCTGCATATGATAGCGCTAAATGTTATCTTTGCTATAGAAATCACTTCTTTCATCTTAATGCTATAAAGATTAAAATGGATGATCACAAAAGTCGTAGATGTAACAGGAAACATCGACTAAAACAACACTTTCCAGGCAAATCACGTGGATGCTATTGATTCCCTCGGAGAATTGTCGAAAGTAGAATCTCTTGACGAAAATTTCTCAAGGCCATGTTATAGCTACAGTGACGAGTAATAAAAAGGAATATAACTAGGAAAGAGAGAAACTTGTATTTCAATGAAGGACTTTCCTGTTAACTACAAGAGAGAAGTAAATTGAAAACCTTCAGTAGAAACGTAACACTCTATCTTTATTCTCGAATATGATACGGTTTATTTTCTATATGGACATCAATTCACTTCTTTTTTTATTGCTCGAAACCTTCAACAAACTCTTACTGCGTGTATAAAACACGTAAAAGATTAATAGAGTTGATTTTTTGCTTTTTTATTACTTGATTACTATTTTCTTCTGTTCAAATATCTTCAAATTTGATAATTTTGTGATAGATAATGAAAAGGCACATCATGAAATAGAAAGGCATATCATTTAAATGTACATAAAAGAATAGAGAACAGGAAAATACTTTAAAGGGATGAAAAAAGTTAATATTATTTTATTACATTATAACTTTTTTTATTAGGTTTAGGTAAAATATATTTTTTGTAATTTATTATTTTATTATATTTTATAAATATTTTATTTTTATTTTTATTTATTATTCTTTTCTATACTCTCATATTATATTACTTTTTTTTTACACAATTTATTATAACTGTATATAAACTATATAATTATAATTAAGTTGATAAACTTACCATGTGTGGCATCCAACAGATAACAAATGATATCGACAATACAGCCATAAGCCTTGCAAATGCTCTTTCTTCAGTCGTAGCAACCATTTCCGAAGGATTTGGTGGTCCAGCTATGGCCAACAAAGGTTTCGCCCTCGATGAAGCTTTGGAGATTCTTCTAAGAGCAATTGCGCGACGACTTAATTTACTCAAAGCTCTAGAAACCGCCAAGTTGCACCAGACAATGGATAAGCATAAGAGAGTACCTACAATTTAAAAAAAAAGAATGTTCAATAATTTGAAAATAATTATTTTATAATTGAAAATATAAAACTTAAGTATTTGCTAAAACCAGAGGAACGCCATTATAATTATAGTAACTGTTATAATAATTATTGTAACAATGATGTGAACGTTAAATGTGTTTGTATTATTATTATTAAAGAAGAGAATACTCTACACAAAGTAAATAATATTATTTTTTTAATATTACTTCTTAATATAATTCTCTCTTTTTATTATCTCATTTACTCACCAAAAAGGAACCATACATAAGCATAAGCGATATCGCTTGGCTCGGTGGCCTCTCTATAACGCATGCATTGCTTGTGTTTATAATACAATCCGAAGCCCATAACCGGAAAACTAGTCAGTACCAATGCGACTAACCAAAGTGCCAACATACAACGCACAATTACCGGATACGTCACCTGCTGGAAAATACATGCGTATCATCTATTAAGATACAGCTACACAACGATGCAGATATTGATTCCTTGTTTAAAACTTTTAATTTGCGATAACTGTATATTGAAGAAGTAAAATAAAAAATAATTTGATACAATTTATTTTACATGGATTAACAAAAAAACAACAAAAATTAATAACCTCAATTCATTTACAAATTTACTTATAAACTTTTGTTCATTTCTGTTCTTACTTACAAATCTGAAAAAATAATTTTATCTTTTCATAAAAGAATATTTAAAACAAATATTCTTTAAGAAAATTACAAGCAAGTCCTCAGAAATAAAAAATTCTGTTACTAATACATTTAAATATACCTTAAAATTTGTATATATTTTTTTTAATTCTATATTTTTTATATCCTTTATAAATCTTTCTGCCAATATGTATGCGTGTTTCTGCTGTTGTATGTATTCATGTATACGTATATATGTTTTTGTACATTTTTTTTAAACAAACTGAATAATATTTTTCTAGAAAAATCAGATTTTATGTCTCAGTTTTCTACTTCAGATCTCTCTCATATATTACTATCTTTTTTTTTTTTTAATAACCATTAAGATCTTCAAGAGTGAAATAATTAGTTTTGAAATTCCTGAGGGAAATTGTGTTGAATTTAATAAATTCCCCATGGTCGCGTAGATCAATCCTTCTTTTTCTATGTTACACGATCTAGATTTATGCGTTTGCTAATTCCCTGCTCTTCAAGAGGCTTTTGAAAAGGATAGAAAAGAGAAACTCCAAGGAAACCAAAGATTTAACAATAAAACAAGGTAAGCCTCATGAAAAGACAATTCGTCCGATTTTATTATTCTGTACTGTACAATGCGATTCTCAGTGACATGTGACAATCAGGATAAGGTGAAAATGTGACTGATGTCTGGAGGTTTTGTTAAGTAGGCCAACTTTGACATGCAAAGAGATAGCATACATTCGTACTGATGCCTTGTTTTGACGAACTGCGAGAGTCCACGTTGAATCCACGTAAAATTCATATAGAAACGTGAATTCTACGTGAAAACAACATAGATTTCACGTACTGTATTATTGGGGATCGTCCGCTCTTAAAATCGGTAAAACAAATTTATCCCGGATTAAACCGCGTCCAAGATTAATCAGAAATCAGTCTCGTATCTATCGATTCTTCATTCACGGCCTAATGTCATATTTTACGTGCACAATGTGATAAACTCGGGAGTACTATATCGAAAACAAGACTTGTTCTGTTAGTTCTTCTTTAAAAATATATATGATATATAATTAATTTTTTAATCTGTATATATTAATTAAATTTGTAACTCCGTTAATTTATTGTCATGTTTTGATGAAAGAATAATAACGTGGGTTGCAAATTATTAATTAATTTAATGACATTCCTGAAAATGTCTTGAATTAGGTGGGCACTTCTTAGGAAAAACAATATTTGATGATGTGTGGCGTAACAGTAACAGTAATCATCTCCAATTACTTGCAATCTTGGGTACTGCGTCTAAAGATGATCACGCTGTGTAAATTGACGTCAACTTATATCGTACGGCAATCGATACATCTCCTTCCTTTATTAATGACCGTGAAATTATTCGAATTTATTAATTTGTTCGAACAGCATTTCAGGAGTCCTAAGTACTCTTATATCAACATCCGCAATGATAATTTACGCAAAAATAGGTTTCTAACTCGTCGATCAATCGTTCTTCATTCTTTTATTCCGTCTTTATCCGTCTTTATCCGTAAAATACGATCGTTCTATAAGCGTCGCAGCTTTGGAGTGCCTCTACGGCGTACATATATAAATTTTCCCACACGCGTTAGTATGTCCGCATTAAGCAAGATCACGTCGTAAATCATAATGTGCGATTTACTTTGGCAACACACTTATTGTTAGTGCATTGACCATTCTGATCCATTATTAAAAGTGACTATAATATACATTTCTCCAATAAAAAATACAAAAAACACACAATCCTTTTTATTTTCTTCATTTAATTTACATAAAAAAATTATTAATCTATTTTTGGTACAAATAATTATCTGCAAATTATTACAATTACGATATTATTTTAAACTTGGGCTTACCTTTTGATAAACAAAGGGTCTGGTTAAGGCTAACCACCTCTCCACTGCCATAACGATGGCGACGCAGCCGCTAAAGAGACCAAAAAGTCGCCAGACAACCCGTAAAGAACAAAATATTCTTGTAGATGTCACATCACCGGCATAAATTGTAACGTACATCTGTACCAACATCCCCAATAACGCCACGAGATCGTTGGTTGCCAGACAACGTAGCATCAGCAAATGTTTGCGGTTTCTCCTCTGAAATGAAACAAGTTTGATATAGCGTCGCTTTACTTTTTATTATCCAAAGAAAACTTTTCCTTAAAATAACATTAAGTTAAGCAACATACTAATATTACTATTTCTTCTATTCTATTATTATATGATGCAAATATATTTTCTAATTAATGAAAAAAATATATTTTCTATATTAAATTATTGATATAATTTATTACTAAAATAATGGATTATTTGTATTTGTTTCATTTTAAAATACATTTCTTATTATTTTATATTTATTATAATCTGTCCTACGCAAAATGATTATTATATAACGCTTTAAAAAAGAGTTAACGTTCTGTTGGCGAAAATTCAAGATCAAGTTCTATTAATCGTCGAATTTATAATAATATCCAGACAATCATTAAGTATTATGATTATTTGCTTTATAATCAATTAAAGGAAAGAGTTTTTCCTTCCTGCGCAATTAACTTTTCCTGGATTCCTTTAATTATATCGCATTATTCTTAAAGATATTTTAATTAATATTAATTTATGAAAACTATTTTTACATCTTAATTTAACTTTTCTTTCTGGCTAACATAATAATAAAAATGTATTAAATTTGAGCATATTTTTAAAGAATATTTTAATAAGTAAAGCAGTAAATTATTTTTTATTAAATACACTTTATATTCTTAATTAAAGAAGAGAAATTTTTGTTTTGTGAATAATAGCGTTATAATTTGTATATAACATATACTTTTGTGAATAACATTTGTTTTATTTGTAACATTTATTACAATATAAAATTATTTTATTACAATATGTTAGAAAAATTTATATTAATCAATATAAAATAATAAGTAATCTTTTTTTCATATATTACCTTGTCCCGATGAAAAAGTATGACTAGGGCAGACACGTTACCAATAACACCGGTCATATAGACGACGGTCAATACAATTTGAGACACAAAATTCACATGTTTTTTTCGTGCAACACTTGTCACTATGTTGGTCACTGTCGTATTATTAAACGCAAAAGTTGACAAGATATCGTTTTGCCAGTTATCCGTTGACATGATTGCGATATATAGATTCAAATATTCAATTCCACCTATTATTTGTTTCCTCAATTTTGTCGAATAACTTATCTTAATATGACGTAAAGTGCTAATCTAATGAAGTAAAGTATCTGGAATACAATCGCAATGGCTTGACCTTATAACTTGCCGGTTGATTCACGTCAACTATAATTCGATGAAAACTTCACTTCTCTTCAGAACATGTCGATATCAATTCTTACTTTCCTCCCCATGTGCGATTGTTTCTGTTCAGTTTGAAGTATTAATATCAATCATACTTCGATAATTTGACGTATATTTCTTCTTTTTAAAGTTTAATTCAGATTAGCACAATGGGTCCAAAGAAAACGGACAAAACTTTCTTCATTTATATAGGGAATACAAGCGCATATATTACGCAAACATTTATATTACGCATGCAGCCTCAGTTCGTTGCACTTTTGTCTTCAAGTTTCCAGAAAGTATGCAATTCTTTTGTTGCTATTTGTACAAACAATTTCTTGCATCTGTAATATTACATTATACAGCAACATTCTCAAAATAAAAGTTAAAAATATAATTAAGAAAATACTCTACATTTTTGTACATAAACTTGTAACAGTAATTAATTGCAAAATATGGGGACCAAAATTTGAAAATAATTAATGACAAAGAAAACAATTGTGGAGAGAAGATTAAAATTCAGAAGCTTCTAAATTCTGGATATCATAATTTGTAAAACTCTTTATTACTGAAAAATTATAAAGGCAAAGAGATTTTAAAATTTACTTATTATTAATCGTCAAAGTTATCTAGAGATTATAATTATCAGAATTTAATATTTAATTTAAAATTGTTATGTTTGAGAATATTATTTGAGAATATTTCTAATAGTTTAACAATATTAATTTTATATTAAAATGTAGAATGTAAAAACTTCGAACACTCGTGTTTGCAAAAGACAATCAAGTTTATAAAATAATTATTAGTTTACTATATGTAATAATTTATTGTATATAATATTAAAATATAAATATAAATTATTATTTAATTTTTATGAGAACCTCGAAATATATTTTTGGATTCTATAATTTCTTGAATTTTCTGTAACACAGGTTTTGTTGCGGAGAAAATTACAATCTTCTTTTCGTAGATTTAAGAGTTCTTGAGAGTTTTTCCAGTTATTTATCGTCTTGTGGTTTAACGTTCTTTAAAACAACATTGCACGATTTCTGAATTATTATTTATCAATGAAGGTTTTTAATCAAATTTTCTTATCGATAAGCAACGCCGATCACCCGTCGCGCTCTTCTCGTCACAGGAAATCCTGGAGAGTCAACAATCGACGGCGCAAACCTGCGAATCTTTCGATCAAAAATTAATACGAGGATTTTGAAAGATATCCTAAAAGATTCCTTCGACGAGTGGAGTCACCGCTTGACTGATCGGAACCACGCGTTAGGATCTAGTTTTGTTTACTCCCAAAGACCAGCTCGATTATAACGGCGCTTGCGCGGAGTTTTCAGGAGTGATTGCCGAGAAGTCATCCGTCATTATTGCTCAAATTTATCAGAAGCATCACTGACAGAAACATTAGATAAAAATATTCTATTCAATTAAATTATTTTTACAAAATTATTTGCATACATATTGTTTTAGTTTTAAGTCTTAGAATACACAATTTTATCAAAAATTAAATATAAACCTACATTTTAATTTTTATTTTATATTTCTCATTAATACTAGATTACTAATAGAAATATTAGCAATTAAGAAAGTATATATCAAAATTTTTCATGTGAGCTTTGTGTGAACACGAACAGTTTTCCTTTCTGCCATGCAACTCCAACTCGTTAGCATGCAGATAATTATGAATAATGCATGTTACATGTACCTTTTTGTATACAAGACAACGCACTCGTCAATAAATAATTTCAAGCACGGGAACGATAATGAATACTCTACCCTTTCAAAGATGCAGGACAATGAAACGAATTCCTAGCACAAAGAATGACAATAAACTTTGCATAGATTTGTCAAGATCTGGATGCGATCCAACGATTGTGGCAAGAATAGTAATGTATTTGTTTTCGAATATAAGCTTAGAATTAATTTAATCAACAAATTTTGACAAGAATTCTTCTATTAATATGATAATTTGATAAAAGTTTGTGTGTGTGTGTGTGTGTGTGTGTGTGCACGAAATTTCATATAACTTATCATGCAGCAGAAGCCAGTGTGAACAATTTTTATGTTGTAAAGTGTTGACTAATTTATCGACATTATATCGTAAAAATTTTAGCGTGTGCTTCAGCGAGTATAACTATTTTTTGATCAAAATAATTAATCATGTGTCTTAGTATACTTTTATTTACAGCAATTAGTACTCATAATTTATTTTTATTTCTTGTTTATATTATAATTCCTTATTACAGTCCAAGAAGAGGATGATACAAAAAATGAAACAAACTATAAGGCAAAATTAAACAAAATAAAAAATTTATGTAATATTTTTATTAAAAATTAATTAAAATGCAGCTCGTGTATAGTTATTAGAAAGTAATATAATAATTTAAAAAATTACTCTAAATATAAAATAATAGAGAAAATAAAAACAAAATATTAAATATTGTTAAAAATATTTTTATAAACTTGCTGTAACTCTTTTCTCTTATGGCAACGCTTTTTTTAAAACATTTGCTATCAATTTGTCATGACGCATAATTGGACATGAACGAATCATCGATATTCTTGTGAGCAAGGATGTGTTGCCTAAAATGAAGGTTTATCTTTACATGGTGAGCTATAATCATACAATGGTTGATATCGACGCTAACAAGGAAATTAATTTAAATAATGCAGTTGCGTTCTGCGCCATTCTTGCATAACAATCACTCAAATCACTGATACACACAACATACATACAACTTTACGATCTAGTAAAATAATTTTTATCTTTCACTGATGTATTACAATCAAAATTAAACATTATTAAGTAGATTATTAATGCATTAAAATAATGATCATTATATTCTCCGTACACTTAAGTGTAAAAATAGAAAATTAAAAATTCTTTTTATTTTTAATCTACAAATGTTACAAATACAAAAATCAAAAGAAATAATGAAAATCAAATCAAATCATCATTTATTAGATTAAATATAAAACATTAAACGTTATTAAATAAACAATAAATTTAACAGTACACACAAATATTATAATTAGAATATTAGAAAAAAACAAATTATTCATAATAATCGAGAAATTCAATAACTCCAAGAATTTGTATAAAATTCTCTTTTACAGATAAACTGATGAGGTTCCAAGATATCGGAATTTTCAAACTAACCAATCATTCAACAGATATGTGCTTTAAATCTAGACCTAATATCGAAATAGGTCACTTGTCATATAATTGAACATATCACTTTAAGAAAGAGAGAGAGAGAGAGAGAGAGAGAGAGAGAGAGAGAGAGAGAGAGAGAGAATGAGAAAGCGAGAGAGAGAGAGAATGAACTAGAAATGTAAAGAAATTGTTAAAACAGTACATGAATAGCATTAATAAATGAGTGAAATTAAAAAAGGGTTGTATTTCGAGAAAATGTAGCTAAATTAACTTAACAAAAAGAAATGATAGATTCAATAACACAAAGTACAGGACTATTTAAGACCAAAATAAAGAAGATAACAAAAAAAATTGATAAAAATAATAGTAGGCACGCAAATAAACAGACTATTATCTGATTAGTCGGGATATAATTCTGATGATGCAAACAGAAAATAAGAATCTGCATTAAAAACTATAAAAGTATTACATGTATGTGACGAATTGAACAACTCGAAACATAAAGGTTTTCATACAAAAAAAAACTAGAAAATAAGATTTTACAGCTGGACAAAGAATTATTAAACTTAAAAAATTGGAGCAGATAACGTAAACCAAGTGTTCTGTGGACAATCTAATTACAAACCTGAAATATGCTAACAAAGATCGCAAAATTAAGAATTCAAAGGCTAAGTATAAATCACAAAACGAGAGAACATTCTCAGAAACAATGAGACTTGCAACAAAAAAGCAAGTTAACTATTGGACATCATTTTGTAGGGAAAGTCAAATGCCATCAACGACATTGATAAAAAAGAGATAACTCTAAAATATCTCTATCAGTTAGATAAAGAATTGGTTTGAAATTGAACGAGTTTAAAGATTTTCGCAACATACTCAGGAATTTAATATTATAGTTAAAAAAGGAAACAGCATTTTGTAACATTATGAGACTAATCTGCAAAAATAATTGCAGACATGAACAAAAATTCCATTGAAACGGCAGATATAGATGATTTAAATGACTTAATACAAATATATCATTATCTATACAATAACTATCGGGAATTGTCGCCAGAATTGTCATAACTCTCCAGCACAACACCTTCATTCGAGTGTCGTGCCGATTTCGGGCAAATACAATTATGCGCACACGTTCAAACAACAGAACTCCGATAAAAAAAAATTAAAAAACAGAACTATACGAGAACTGTCGAGAATTGTCGCCAGATATGTCAAAACTATCCCGTGTGGAAATTCATCTAGGCATGCCCTATTTAATATTGGCTCCTAATGCGGGCATTACTTAGGCATCCAAAATAAAGACTTTTTGGACTGAAACCTATTCAGGACCTATTCAGGGCCTATTTAGGCTTGCCTGAATTGGGCCTGATTTAAATTTACAACTTTTTCCCCAAGGCTCACAGTTATGTTTGCCCGGTTACAGCCCGTATAGGACCTAGTTTGAATTAGATGTTTGCTCCAAAACAGTTATATTTAGGTTTGCCTAGTTATAGCTTTTTTTCTCAATTCTTATATTTTAATTATTTTAATATATTAATTGTATTAGACTTAAATATTTTAAAGTAACATACCGTTTTCCATGTCTAATAGACTGAAGTAATTAACTAATACATTATTTATAAAATCTATTATTTTATTGAGTTTGTTGTCTTCTATGTTTGGCTTTTAAATAGATTGTAAAGAAAAACAAAAGTTTTAAATAGAGAATATTAATTGCAAATAACCAATATCAGACTCGTAATATGTTTTTGTAAGATTTAAAAAAAATACCATTTCTGTATTACAAATACTGATATATATTTCGATTGATTAAACGATACGATTATATGTATAATACATAATGCATAAAATATAATAAATAATTGATATATTTTAAAATTGTTGTTTTTATTTATTTATTAAATATAATAAATTGGGCAATGATATATTCTGTAATTTTGGCCTAATTTATTTTACATATATAAGTCCAACTTAAATATAATTAACCATCTTTAATTAACCATTTGAACGCTTCAAAGTATTAGTGCTAAATAGATTGCAATTTCCATCAAATTATTAAGGTTATGGAAAAAGACAAATTTAACAATAAAATTAATAGATAAATTAATGCTATTTATTTTTAATAAATTTTGCAAAATTTAACTGCTTTTATAAATAATATAACTGCGTCAGTTTATAACATATACAGTACAGGGAAATTAGACTCAGAAACCACTGTTTCGAGAAAAAATTGTAAGAGGCACTTTTATTGCAGATTCTTATTTGGAAAAATCATACAAACATATTAAACGAAAATTCAACTCGGAAAAAGTTGGGAATTATTGTGTAAACAATGAAAGAAGGCAAAAATTTTCGTTTTTTGGCAATAAAAAAAAATTTATTATTGTTAGCAAAAAACAAAAAATATAAGCTTATAGGTATTAAAAATAACTATTAAATGAGCCGTCGAACGTTCCAATTGGTTTATTTTTTAAGGAGAAAAAAATTAAAAACTGCCAAAATTTACCTTTTCTTAATTGTTAATAACAAATGAACAAGTGATGGCAAATTCTTGTAATAGGGCTTAAATAATAGTGGTTACTATTCTCTAAAAGTCTTGAAAATTTTAGCCCAAAACATTCATAACTTTCGACACAAAGCTATTTAGTATTTAATTTTTATTTTTAATTTTTTAATTTTTAATTAACATTGTTTACACAACTTTTTCCAAGTTGAATTTTTGTTTAATATGTTTGTATAATTTTTCCCGAATAAGAATCTGCAATAAAAGTGCCCTTTTAACAATTTTTTCTCGAAAGTCTAATTTTGATTTAATGTACTAGGGTTTTATTAAAATAGACAATAACAAGTAACAATACCGATAAGTCTAATTGGCCTCAGTAAGATAGAGTACAAGTTTTGTAATCAAGGTCCCGGGTTCAAAACTAGCAGCGTCCAATTTTTAAATAATTATTTGAAAATAATTTTTATAAATAAATATAAATTATTTTTGAAAATTAAATTAAATAAAATAGAATGAAATAAAAATAAAATAAAAATAAAATAAATACAATAAATAAAATAAAATTAAAATAAAATTAAAATTAAAATTAAAATTAAAATTAAAATTAAAATTAAAATTAAAATAAAATAAAATAAAATAAAATAAAATAAAATAAAATTAAAATTAAAATTAAAATTAAAATTAAAATAAAATAAAATAAAATAAAATAAAATAAAATTAAAATTAAAATTAAAATTAAAATTAAAATTAAAATTAAAATTAAAATTAAAATTAAAATTAAAATTAAAATTAAAATTAAAATTAAAATTAAAATTAAAATTAAAATTAAAATTAAAATTAAATTAAATTAAATTAATTTAAATTTAAATTTAAATTTAAATTTATTTCAAACAAGTAATATTTTTAAATTATAGAAAACTATTACTTGTTTTAAATAAATATTATTGATTTTCTATAAAATATGTTGTTAGCACTATTCAAAGAAATATTTATTTGAATTTAGTATTTTTTTCTCTCAGTGTAGATATAAAAAATAAGAAAAAATGTCCAATTATAAATAAAAAAAATATATAAATATTTTTTTCCTAGGTAGCAACAATAAAAACATAAATAAGATATAGTTATTAATCTGCAACAACTTTTGCTGTCTCTAAATAATTTTTATGTAAATATTTTCAACCTCCAACTCACATAAACTGCACGTGTTTATTGGTTTTGAAACATAGTTCCTGAAAGTAATATTACAAATTAAATTGACAAATTATATAAATGCTTATAAGTTTCTTTAAAAAAAACACTGTAAAAAATAATTAGATTCTTTAATTAGCTCTGAATTTTACTCATTTTTACTAAAAATTTATATATATATGTTCAATACTAAATATAATATTTTTAATCGAATTATATTAAAATAACTAATAATTATAAATTTTAATTAGCATTACAAAAATATTAATTTATAATTAACTAAGAAAATTTTATTTTTTTCTAGATAATTAATTACCATTCTAGATTAAATAAGTAAAATAGATTATAAATTATATTTTAATTGTTTTAAAAAATTAAAAGTTATATACATATAAATTTCAATAAATAAAGTGTGTGTTACATGTATATAATTTAAGTAATATTAAGTTATATCTTAAATTTTTCAATTTCATTATTTAATAATCGAATAAGATAACATAAAATATCAAAATCATTGTTTACAGATCGATAAACATGATGTATTTCAAAAAGAAATGGCTTTTAAGTATTGCAATGATTTAATTACTAATTCTGCTAAAGTGGAAAAATGTAAGAAGATTATTACTGATTGTATAGAAGAAGATAATAAATATATATGCATATATACTTTTAAAAAGTTATTTTTACTAATAAAAAAAAGGGGGAGTAATATGACAAAGTTAATGAGAAAACAAATTGCTAATTTTTCTAATATAATAACAAATAATAAGCTAATGTTTTTTCATTTATTAGAAACTTTAAATAACAATAGAAAACCTTTTTTTAAAAATAAAAAATATTATTATTATAAGTATAATTTGTATAATATATCTAATAATACGTTTTTATTTCCATTTTACTTACTTTTTATATTTTTCTTTCAATCCATTAAAATATCAATACTAAAATAATGTTAGAATTTTACAACAAATATTTTTATTTATAAAAAAATATATATATTTTAACTTAATTTGACTTGCATTATTTTACTTATTTGTGAAAATCATCTTACTCACACATGAACAATATGATATGATTAACACGGTCATAAAAAAATTTAAATTTATTCGAATTTTAATCTATTTAACAGCTCTTACATTTTATAAATAATGATCAAAACTTTAAAGAATCTGAAAAGAAATATATCGATATTTTTATTATAGCTTTATAGAAATTTAAATAATTTGACACTGCAGCTACCATTTTATTTTCCCTTGCCTTCTATATATAAAAATTATATGAAATTTAGAATTGAGATATATAATCTTCTGTATCTTTTAATTTTAGCAAATCAAGGCTCGTTATCCAACAAAGAGAAAAGCACAGTTGTGATAAAATGTGCTGTAGAACATGGTGTAAGCGAGTTGATTTCTCACTCGGAATTATAAAATATACGTAAAGATTTGTTAGAGGTATCAACGCGACAAATTTAATTGTACGTCAAAACGATATATGAAGTGCTTAACTATTTTTGCGCAATTTTATTATTGTAATATAATTATTAATATTGTGATATTGTAACTATTAAAATTAAATTAATTAAATAAAATTAATTATTAAAATTAAGATCAATTTGTGATCACAAAGGGATGAGGACAGCTTTGATAAAATGTGCTGTAAAACAGGGTGCATGCGAATTGACTTTTCACAAGGAATTATAGAAAATACATAAAGATTTGTTAGAAGTATCAACGCGATAAATTTAATTGTACGTCAATATATAAAATACAATATATAAAATAATTATCTATTTCTGCGCAATTCTGTAATTATAATTGTTAAAATTAAATTAAATTAATTAAGTCAATTTTTATAAAATTAAAATCAATATATTATACCAACAATAAATTGTCATGTATAATAATAATTAATTTTTTAAGACATTTTTGTAATATCTTGTTTGCTACATTAATTTTTTAGATTTCAAATGTTTCTAATTTGTTATTATTAATAAATAAATTTATTTAAGTTAATCTTTTTATACATAATATCTAATTTGAATAATTTGCTTTTTTGTATATTAAAACGTCAATTTCTTTATTTTTCAATTTTTTAAATTACTTATATTTAAAAAAATTTTTTTTAAATGCTAGGCGTATTTATTATTTAAAAAATAATGTATATACAAATTCAATTTCATAGAAAGGACTTCGTTGTATCTATGAAACATTTTTATTTTCACAGCATTTTATATTTTATTACAGCATAATGGATTTCTCTCTATATATACTACATTTTTGTACTGTAAAAATTATTAAAATAATTGAAATTATGATGAATGCAATTTGATTCTCCATAAAATAGCAAAACGCTATTAAACCTTGACATACTCTTGGTCTTTACATGGTCAAGTGCATTATGCATTAGTAGCTTCTAGAATCGAAACGGTTGGATGAAAGTGCATGCTGCATTCAACGAAACATGCCTCTCTCTCGTCCTGAACGCAACCGTCGATGTGTAATTCACACCAATCACAAACGATGTATTCAATCTTTCCATCGAGCTCCTTTTCTATTTCTTCTCCACTGAACGTACAGTGCAATTTTGCAGGAAAATCAACGCAACAAAGTGTGTTACATCATCGTATATCCGACAAGGTAGGATGGTTTTTGATTTTAGATTTGCGATTAGAAATTGAAAAGTATAATCCAATGTACGTTCCAATTTAATGTTATAATTTTTTTTTTTTTATTTCTTAAAAGTGTTTATTTTAAAAGCTAGTCATTTTAATTCTCGACGTTGTTTTTGAATACAATGATTTTTATAATTTATATTTCAAACTGCTAAAGAGAGAGAGAGAGAGAGAGAGAGAGAGAGAGAGAGAGAGAGAGAGAGAGAGACACTTAAAGAATTAAATTAATTTTTTATTACAATATATATTTAATAAAAGATTTTTATAATTGTATTTGATATTTCTATAATATAATAAATTTTAAGTTGTTATTAGATAGAACTCTCTTGTTCTCTTTCTCTTTCTCTCCTTCTTTCTCTCTCTCTCCCCTTTCCTCTCTCTCTCTCAAAGAACTATTGCACTTTAATACAATTCTGATTTTGAAGTAAATTTTTTAAATATTTTTTAAATAAGTATCCAGTTAATACGATCAATTTAGTTGTCTTTGAATGGACGCATGTCGGTCCCGTTATCGTTTCGTCCGAGTGGGTCACCGGCACCTTGCCAAGATTAACTCGCAACCGTGCACCGGACTTGTTCCGTGAGCGGGCCGTTCTCAGCAAAAACCTGGTGGGGTACGCAGGGACGGCTTTTACAGTAAATCCTCTTCAATGTTTAGAATTTAACCAATAATTAAATTTTAATGTGTTATTTTATTTTAAATTTTAAATTTTTATATATTATTACTTTATAAAAAATTAATAATTTTAATTATATAAAATACATTTAAATAATAGCAGTGAGCTTTAAAAAAAAATTATTTTATAAATAGTTAAATAAAAAATTGAAAGAAAAAAGAAAGCAGTAATATAAGAAGTATCTTTTTAAGAATCTTTTAAATTTATTATTTGTTAATATTTTATGTAATATAAAGAAAATAATTGAGTTTAAATATTATATTAACTGTTATACAAAATTATTTAATAATATCAATTTTTTACTACTTTGTATATTATAATAAATACAATAAATTAAGAAATTGTTGAAAATTATAAGTTTAAAAATTATTACATATTTGACTTACTTAAAGTTAAATTGATAAATGTAATATGCATGTTTTCTTTTAATTTAAAATTATAACAAAATATGAATAATTTTAAGAAAACATAATTATGTATTATATATATATATATATATATATATATATATATATAAACAAACAGAAAACAAATAATACAGTTAAAGAATTATTTTTAGAATAATATTTTATTAATATAAATAATAAGGCAACATATGTTAATAAATTTAAAAAGAAACGCATATTATATGATATAAAATTTTAAGTTAAAAACTATTGAATGTTCTTCTTGTATAGAAGAAAGATATGTAAGATCCCAGGACTTAGTCGGCCCTGAAAGCCAGATGAAGTCTGAAAGTGCCCCGCGTGCTTGCCTTTGTCGAGCATGTCCATGTACTATTAGTATCCGCGAGATCGAGTAACTTGTCGCACGTTCCTCATCGACGATCGTCGATCATACACAGCAAAAAATCATTCGATCAGCCTAAAAGTAAGTTCTCTCCGCGAGGTATTTGCATTACATCGCAAGGCACTTGTTATTTTATCCTTGTTCCTAACGATTCTCTGAATCGTCTTACAAAGGTTGACGACTCTTTAAGATATTTAGTGATAATTAAAACTGGATTGACAAGAATGAAGATTGCTACTACATTATTTCTCTTCGTGGTTGTCGGTAAGTAATTAATTTCTTTTTTAAAGAAGTGATGTGGCTGATGGTTTTTCTTTCATAAAAAAAATATATTATTTTTATTTGCATACCTTTATCTTTTACAAAAGAAAAATATATATGTTTTATAAACTTTTAATAAGTTGCTAATGTAACTATTTTTGAAAAATTAAGACTTTAGCAATTCAAATTTATTTTCTAGTCATTACATTAAAATCAACGTATTATAATTTAATAATTAAATTTTAAGTTAATTAAAAATTAAAAATTTAAATTTTTATTGTGGTACATGTCATTGTAAAATTGGAAAATTGTTTAGCTGCGCCACTTCTATCGCAAAAGATACATAAAATACAGATCTGACAGCAGCTGTCGATGTGCAAATACATCCAGTTATTTGTCGTTCATTAATGGATTGTTTTAATTACATTTTTAAAGAATATTTGTATTTATCAAACGATTGTTTATTAATAAAGTTAATCTAAAAAAATTTTTATTTCAAGTAAATACAAAGTATAAGTTGCACATTCCGTTAATTTTACAACATAATTTATATATATATATATATATATATATTGCTATTAATGCATTAATCGTTCGATATACACAAATGTAAACCTTTATTATTTCTTTCGATATTTATCGGTAAACATTGGTTTTCAAATTTTTCTTTGCACGATCGTATTTTAATAATAAAACGTCTTTTTACTATAATATTAATGGAGTTAATTTTTCAGTAATCAAAAAAAGCTTTTAATCAATTTTACATAATTTGAAGTAAATCATTGTAAAATACACTACGCCATTAAAAATTTTAAAATATTATTAAAATGACATGTTGATTATTTACTGCTTATTGATATCTACAGATAAATTTAAATTTTTATTTAATGTAATATTTAGATATGTTGTAAACTTTTAAATCAACGATTTGCAATAGATTAGAATTTGAAAGCCGATCGTAAAAACTATCGGCGTTTCTAAATGGGCAATTTAATTTATGGATTTTTTCTCATTTTTATTGCGCCTTGTATGAACTGCATAAATTTTATTCTGTGCTATCAACTTCGACGTCTATACATTATACTCTTAACTTGACTGCACGTCTCACGCTGTAAAATTGTAAATTGATCAATTAATCAGCGTACTTCTTCCTTACTATACTAATAGTCTCGATTCTTTCTAGCAAAGAAATTTCTCGCTCGGTGACAAAGTGCATCTGTATATATGGGTCTTTGTGACTTTATATTAAGCAGACATATAATTTGCGGAAAAGTTGTATTATACTTAGATATGTGAATTGTGTAAAAATATAATTTTCCGTTATTTCACGCTACTGCAATGATCTGAGCGTGACTACGAGGTTGCGCATTGTGAAAAGCAGCCAGACTTCTTGCAGGTTGATACCGTAGTGCGTTGCACTCGATGCATCATTATGCGTTAGGATCAGTGGAAATCTCTTAAAGACTTTGACCTATTTTCACATCAAAATTTTTAATATTTTTGTGAAAACAAATAAAAATTATGAAAAAGATAAATAACAGATTTTTTGATATAAATGATATAATGTGTAATAAATACTTGTAATTAATATAGTTTTTCACACAATTTTCTAAATATATTCGTAAAAATTGTAAATAAGCATGTATAAAATAGTTTATGTAAGAAAATATACTTTTGATACGTTAAAAACACAATAGATTTTTTTTAAAACATGAAACATTTAAATTATTCATTTATATAGCAGAAAAGAAGTTATTGAAACAGTCGGTGTACATATCGTATATCTAATATGTGTATATACTGTGTAAATAAAAATAATAAAACTGTATAATTAGTCATGGCTTTCGCTACATTAACCAATTCTCTTGTATATGATGGTATTCTAAAATAGACTTAATAATTATCTTAAAAATATAAAGTCTATTTTGCAGATTTATTATTTTATTTATTGAAATTAGTATACATTGTAAATTTAAAAATTTATCAAATTTTTATTAATATTATTTATAATAATATTTAGAATAGAATATTATAAAAAAAATTTATCTAAAAGTTGCAAAATTATTTATAAATACAATTAATATTGTTTTTTATCTTTGCATATTTTTAATTACTATACAAATATGCATAATCATTTTTATTTAAAAAATATGTTTAAATTTATATTTATAATTATTTTTATAAAGCTGTGTTATGTGTAAATGTGTAAATATGTATAAACTTGATAGTAATAATATTTTCCTTTTTTTATTAAATAAAGAATTTAAACATTACATAATTTATAAATTATGTAATGTAATTTATAAATTATGTGACTGTAATTTCTTGACAGCATTATAAAATTAAAAGCGTTTCAAAGATTCATATAACGTTTCTCACGCGAGACATTGCACTTATAACGGCATACATAATGTGTAAATGGTTAAAAGTTATCGCATTGAGAAAAGTATTGTCATTGATTTGCTCAGTGATGCAGGCTAGAAAGTGCAAAAAGATTAGGTGCACGCGCCGCAAAATGTAGAATAAAAAAAAATAGAGTAGGACGCGCGCGAGTCGACGAAAGTACGCAATTTTGATCACTAGATGATCGAAAGTGATCTAGGAGAAAGGAATCGAAGTCAACTTCGCTTCAACTATATAATTATGTATTATTTTTACAAAAGTGAAGAAGAAAAGAGAAAGAAATAAACGCGCGTACTTGTCGAAGTCTCTGTGAAAGATATTGAAGCATTTTTTATACGTGCTATAAATTTAACATGTTAACGGATGTGACGCGTAATTAAAGATAATCACGTGAAAGCTTTCTCCAGGATCATTGAAAAAACCGCTTTCGTATTTATGCATCTGCAAAACTATGAATGGAAAAATAACTACATACAAGTTCTTTAGATTCAGAATTTGGCCTTAAAATGAAATATACATACATTTTTTTCTGTGGTTCAATCGAAGTTAATTATTTCTGTATTAACTAACTTTTAAATTAACTTGTCATTTACATTTTACTGAACTGTAAATATGCTGATAATAGAGAAAATTTTAGTTATTGTAAAAATTTTGATTATTAAATCTATATAGAACAACTTTTATTTATTTGATTTACAACATACTTTTAAGAAACGCATCATACACTTGACTGTAAAAATATGTAAGCTTGTGTTTTTATCTTAAAATTGTTATACAATGGTTTTTATTTGTAAACAATAAATTATTTACTTATTACATGTCGCTATCTATTTCTTTAAGCTCAATAGAGCGGTACGTGACACAAAAATAGGATAATGTACCGTTTTTAATGACTTTGAATGACCACACGTCCGGTCAAAAATTATGCTGCCTTGAAAAGAATCACCTGTTGCTTTTGTCGATAATCCTTTTACCAAGATTGACGGGATGCGTATTTGGAGAATCAGGCCAACATGCCTATGTAAATGTCATCTGTGTGCATACTTTCTACTTAGTTGCGTCCAACAATGTAGTGTTCTCGTCAATTTGACGTCAGTTACTTTTTTAAAGTTATTAAATTTATAACAAAGACAAATTTTTTTATTCGTTAATTAATTATTTTTAATTTAATATTTTATTTAAAAAAAACTATTTGTACTCAACAATTTATACAGTAATAAGTAAATGCAATATATTTGAATTACAGATTATGTTATTTAGTTCTTCAGAATACATGCCACGATAAAAAACATATTCCAAAGAATAAAATTGATCTACTTTCCTGTATTGAGCGATTTTACCTTGATTAATGATCACGATCGACAAGTCACTATGTACAACTTAATGGATTGTTGGATGTTTATTTTATCATTGAATGATTAGTTTATGTCGACAATTCCTGGCATCTGCAAAAAGAGAGGCTAAGTTTCTAAACATTGTTCGCGTCGAGTTTCTTTCTTTCTCTCTGTAATCGGCATCTGATGATAGAGCAGAGATAATATGGTAACATTATCGGAACGGCTGGCAGTCAAGGTGAAGGCCAGCCTTAGGAAAGTATTTCACGGTTCGCCCGTATACAATCAGTATTATGTCGTTAGAAAAGGAGAATCCCGGTTAAGCGAAAAAAAGTGAATTTCGCCATCGTTCGTAAAACCCTACATAACAATAACTAAAGAATCATATCGTGACTCGATTGCATCAGGAATCCCTCGAAGAACGAAACAGTGAAAGTATGTGCGAGATCTGTACCAAACGTCATCGTTCTCGTTTTGGTTATTCACTGCAAATAATTTTAACTAGTACGTCCTTTCAAAACAAGTTTCTTTGATAGAACATTCGATCCGGCTATTAATCATTTACTTTTACTGCAAGATAAATATATCTTGCTGATATTCTTTTACCAAGCAGCTTGTATACTACAATTGAAATAGCTTATAACATTAATTTTATATTATCGATTTTCATATTCTAATCGGAATATGTATGTGCAGAAATATATATATACGTATACATTCAACTGCGAATGCTATTTTGAATATAGCTAGTGTGATTGTGTAGACAGCATCTAATTTATCACGAATCACGGTGAAATTTTCCAGCTTTGATTTCTTTTGCTTTTCACTATCATGAATGACACACACGCGATGTGTCGTTACTAGCAGTAGTGCTCTAAAAAAACGGGGTTTACATCCGTTTATCGGACTGGAACGGTAAAATTTCTATTCAGAGATAATTTCTCACATTACGAAACGTCACTCATTTCGTAGACTTACGTGCGTCACAGTGCAATACGCGATTGTATAATACATTCGAAGCGAGAACAGAACTGATCGTTCCGGCTTCCCTTTGGTATATAGCAATAAGGAAATTCATTAACAGACAACGTATTATCAATTTCTGAATTATAAATTTCATTTACAATATAACAAATTACGTACTGTCCGTTTTATGTTGTCTACACAATCTCTTTCATGAAGTTATTTCTCATCCGGTTGCCTCTAATTAGAAAAAAAGGATTTCAGTTGTCGGTTTTCCCTGGCCTGTGAACAACACTCTATTATTAATTAATTAGTTAATTATTATTTTTATAATATTTTTTTCTCATGTTTCCAAATATTAAATAATTGCCTGATAACAAAAATCTTTTCACTTTGCTGTGATTAATATCTATATTTAAACAAAATCATGACGCATTTAGTTAAAATTCAGAAATTCGAGGAGGATTCTCATAATTTTGGCGTCAATAAGAAAGCAGTTTCACCACGTGGAAACCATGTAATGTATGATGTTCGGTCAAGCTAACGTTTAGTCAGGTTTCAAGTGGGTCACTAGGCTATGGCCCAACGGCACGCCTTCAATCCGGCAAATATTTCTTAAATAAATTCAGGAAATACCTTTCACAAAGGTTAAAGTACTTTTACTTATTTCATATGTATAGTTTATTTTAATATAATTAAGCGATATTTGCAACCATTGGATAGTTATTCTATAATCATTATCACAATAATAAGCAAGAAATACATGGAAAAACAATTTTTCTAAAATTTAGTAGATCCAAAAATAGTTTTATTGAACCATTAACATAATTACAAAATAATATAATATTACAAACAAATATTGACATTATAACAACTAATTTAAGCAAGCAGTCCTACATAATTATTTTGATAGTCTAACAAAATTATTTTCAGATTTGTATCTAAGTTATTAGGTACTTTAGCAAAACCGCTTATTCCGCGTCTTTAAATGAGCAGTAAAATTACGATTAAAGTGTGGGGCACATTATTATTAATAAAAATGAATAAATTTATTAGTAACAATAGAAATTGTATGGGTACTACAAAATATTGTTGATGGATAATTTAATGGCACCTGGCCTACAACCGTTTATTGCCTCATAATGTCTGAACAAAGAGAAAACACATAAGTCACTATTATATTTTTGTGGTGGTTACTGCGACAAAGCTATTCATCTTCAAAATAATCTTCGAGAAAAGAGATTGCAAAGTTAAGATTTATAGTTACTTTCGTTTACATAACACAATATTTCTACATCACTAAAAATAAAAGTAATCAATAAATATAAATAATTTATTAATAATTTAAAAATATTGTTAAGAATTTTAATAATATTTATAATACACAATTAAGGTATTTTAAAAATTATTCTAACGTTAGCATCAGTTTATTAACAAAATTTATTAGAAACAATTTGACACACATAAGCATAACATAACATACTTAGAAAAAATAAAGATTGCGGATACAATTTTTTTAGACGTACTTTAAAATTAATATTTTATATTAATATTAATATTTTTCAATTTATTTGGTTGCCAAGCAAATATTATATATGTAAATGTACATCTTATGAAAAATTGACATTAACAGACGACGAAGAATAGCACAGAATATGCAGTTGTTAATTTACATATACGTTTACATGTACCTAATTATTCAACAATTTGTTAGAATTAATTTTTATTCAAGTATTATTTATTAAAATAAAACTATATTTACGCATTTTTAATTATAATATTATATTATTATTTTACTCACAAAATAATAATAATAGTAATAATTGTTATATTTATAATTTTAAGATCTAAATATAAAATAATAACCGTTTCTTAAAAATTTCTTAAGAATTTATTTACAATTTATTTATATTAACAGATGTAAATTTTTTTTATTCTTTAGTTAATTTATAAATAAACAACGCAAATCAAAATTTTTTCATTAAAAATATACATAAATGCATGCAACAGCCTGAGAAACTTCATTAATGTAACACTCAGCTTGAGACAATGATACATCAAGACTCATCTAACTGTGCCCATCAACAATATCAGCACAACGAATCACGCCGATTGTCATTCCGGATGGATCAAAGGAACGATCCATGGCTTTGTTTCTTCCGGTTCTGCTTGCAGGATGTACGTGGCGAGAGACACTAGGCACGTGTGTATTTCAATCGGACTTTGGTTTTGTTCTAAACTGCGCTTTCAAAAAGTCCGGTCTGTTCCGTGTCAGAAACCTGGGTGGTGTTAAGGGTTACGTCGGCCTCGGTGAGTTGAATATGGAAGCGATCACAATCGTCAATGTAATATTCGCATTTACTAATGTAGATT
This sequence comes from Monomorium pharaonis, assembly GCF_013373865.1. Lineage (NCBI taxonomy): Eukaryota > Metazoa > Arthropoda > Insecta > Hymenoptera > Formicidae > Monomorium > Monomorium pharaonis. The sequence goes on along the minus strand of NC_050470.1, from coordinate 1,893,956 downwards.
GGTTCTACGATCTAGTGCGGTTAATTTTACATTGGAGATTGTAGAGAAAATGAACGGCCTTGAGAAGAAATAATTATTGCGTGAACCGAGTAAATCGGCCAAATCTCGTCCATATTCATATCTTAAATCTGTGTTAACAAAGCTAATAAAGTTACTCCTTTAATTGGTAAATCCTTTCCAAGAATATTTAACTTGCTAATAAAGACATTAAATTTTATTACACACATGTTTTTAATTATAAAATCTGTAGGTATATATATGTATAAAAGTAAAGTAAAGAAATAAAATTTTATATATATAGTAAGCTATCTCTTATGAGATTTTTTATAATATCTTATAATGTTTTATATAAATTTTAATTAAAATGCTTTTGACACATTTTCTTTTGATGCTTGTTCTTTTTTTAAATAAACGCATTGCATTAGAGTAACTTTTTATATGTTGCGTAAATTGCTTAGTCATATCACTGTAAAGAGGTTTTGTAACATACTGCTCGCTTTGTTTGCAAGAATTGTTTGCAATAAAAGCTCCTCGACGAATTAAGATTCTTATTTATAACAAGTTACTTAGTAACTAGTTAAACGGACATTTATATATGAAACAAACTTTGTTCAAATATACTCATCTTTCACAGATTGTGAAACGTTCTTCGTGCAAGTAGTAAATGCAAATGTCGATAGTGATTTCTAAATTAAATATGACTTGCTTTAATCATTTTATTTTGTCAAAGTTCAAGAATTATAAATTTCTACCGGTTTTCGTCTATACATATTTATTACATATATATATTTTTTCTCCAAACAATTGAGAAACAAAGTTATTTAGTTATTACGTCAAAATTGTCGCCTGCTTGTGCGTGATTTGCGTGCAAATGGATGAGTTTATCGTGTCACGGAAAATGTATCCAATCGCCTTCATTACATAAGATTTTCTTTGATCAGAAAGATGTAATAAGTAATTGAGATAACCGTAATGTCATAACCTGACAGCCAATCAAATTGAATATCTTATTAGAAACTCTCTACTTTTTTATTTCTTATTAATTATTACAAATGCAGTTTAAATATACAATTTTATTTTACCATTAATTTCCAAAAATATCTTTTATTTATTCATTACAATCTAATTTCTCTTACGTCAACTACTATTGTGTAAAATTTCTTTTTAATCTTAATTAATTCTTTGCAAATAAGATTCACGTGTAAGTTAATTATTTTAATGTCGGAAATTGCAACAGCGTTAATAACAAAATTATTGTGAAATAAACGTAGGCCTGCATTGACGTAATAGCTTAACCTGTGGACGCAACTTTGAATGATACCCTTTGATCGATGTCGCGGTTTCACGTTTTTAAAAATCCATTGAAAAAGCATAATGATTTATTCATCGCCTTGGCCTGGCCTAGTTGTTAACTAAAAATTCATCATATATCTTCATAAAAGAAGACCTCTTCGACGAGGACACAATTTGCATTTAATAATTGAAGATCAAATGTCGACAGTGCAAAAATGACCTGCTAGGCGCTAAAGTGACGCAACGCCTTTTTGCACAATATCTACCGACTTCAACAGTTACCAGTTTACAAGCGTTTCATTTGAGCAATTATATATATATGTTAGTGTTAAATAGCTAGGCTATATTTGTATAAATAAAGATATAATTTCAAATCTGTATTTGTAAATTACAAAAATTTTAATATAATAATAAGATAAATGTAAAAAATTGTGATAAAGCGTATAAAAATTTGCCAAGTTATGTATACATAACTATAAATAAATTACAGGAATTAAATATAACTAGAGAAAAGGAAATTTGAAATGCATTGGGAATGGGCTTAAATTAAAAAATCTATTATTCCTATATTGACTGACTCTGTTCATGTATATCTACGCTTTACTGCGCGCGTCTCTCTATTCTCTTAACACACTTATAGAAAGCTTTCTACAATAGTGCCGTCTTCTTCTCTTTGTAAATAAATTAAATCGCAGTCTATTGCTCTCACAACATTATTTGAAAATGTATAAGTTTTCCAGTTCGCATATAATGTTTATAATTAATAAAATTAATTCAACTTTGCTTATTTACAGGATTTTCCATTGGAGACGAGCTAGGCTTTAGCCAATCGCTCTCCAATTTGGAAAGTGCAAAAAGAAGAAGCGTGCAATCGAACAAAGTTAATGGACTCGTACTTAATCCTCTGAATGTGGTAAGTAAAGTACAATTTTTAAATAACTTAGTTATGCTTGTTGAATCATATCAGCAAGTGAAAAACATTCAATGTATATAAAAAATTTATATATATAGTATTTATATGAATAATATCTATAAAATAAAGTACAAAAAGATGGATTAAATGAAGCGAATAAATAGGATGACGATTTTACTTTCGCTTGTCGTCTATTTTATGTTTATTTGTTGCATTTTCTACTTTCCTTCCTGCCCCGAAGCTCTATGTGCCAACAACTGATCTTATTAACTTAACACATTCGCTTATACACATTACTTTCGGGTTGAACATCCTGTATACGGCAATAGATGTCACGACATAAATGATAGCCACACTCAAATCGGTTCATGGAAAGTTCTGTGCAGACCGGAGCCCAGGGATCAGCGCGAAAGCGTTCACTCGTTATTCATAGAAGCGATATCCCCTCTGGAAATCTGCTTTGACCATTCCACAATGTGCAATCTAATCTGTTGCATCTATTCTCAATGCAGCCTCTTGCTCTCGTGGTATATGTAACGATCAATAATAATCATAGGATTATATTCTACCGTTATTAACTTTTCATTTCGTAGCCGCTCGGAGAAATCACTTTGTGCATCTGTTATTTCACAACCGACATTTAGCTTAAATTTTATTTTTATAGCAAAATTTTAATCGGTTATATAATTAAATCTAATTGAAAATTTTATAATAAAATGTCAATAATAATTAAAGTTTCGATAAATCAAAGTTGTATGATATTACTGCGGTATAAGTTAAGTATTTTTCAACAATTTGTATGCAAATATATTTAGCGATCACATTCACTTTTATTGATTGTGTCTCTCTAACGGGAAAGAAATTACTGAAGCAATTGTGAAATATTGATGGTTTGTTTACCTCGAGAAAGAAATATCTAGGTCGGAGATCGAATAAGATGGATCGGTTTTTCTACATTAGCTATAAGAAAATATGAGATCTACCTATATCGGCCTTGTCACAACTAGTGCGTGAATGTCGCTCCGGTATTCATATATCGTGTTTATACAACACGTTGCGATTTTACTGACATTTCTTCAGGCAATACACGATTGAACGTCATGCAACTTTCCACAAAGTGCAGTTTATGGATCTACGCTTTATTATTAGAGCTAACGTCTAAAAATGTCTAAGAAAGGAGAAATTTAAGATTCAGACATTCATTCTTCATTTTACGTACAATTTGTCACATACAATGTTAAATATTAATTTTTTTTTTAGGCAAATACTCGCGATGAAACGCGTGCAAGCTCATTAAATACTCGTCAGGTAGTACCGCCCTTCAAGCCGTTGCCTATCGGAACAATCCGACCAATGACTCAGCAACCTGAACGTCAGAAACTGATAGTGAATGCAACAGCTCTTAAAACAGGATCAGTGATGTCGGCGATGCAGCAGGAAGCGCTGCGCCAGCATCACGAACGACTTCACCAAGAAAATAAGCTGAAGCAGCAGCAGAGAATACAACAGGAGGCCTTAGCAATACAAATATTGAAACAACAACGTCTACAGCAGCAAGAAGCTATGAGGCAGCAGCAACTGCAACAACAAAAGATGCAGCAACAACAGAAACAACAGCAACAACAAATACTCGCGCAACGGCAACAGATTATGGCGATAGAAAACAAGAAAGATCAAGTGGGGATCTATTTTGATTTACTCTCGATTAATTATAAAAATGTTAATTTACCCAGATAGCAATTTGTTAGTAGAATGGCAACAAATCGATTAGATCTATAGTCAATTCGATTAGTTTACAATTTGTTACTTATCCGTTGATATAGTACGTTAGCAGACATTGTTATATTTTCAATAACAATTTACCAATATCATCAAACGTGTATTCTATGTGCAATTTGTTGCCATCAAAAATTAACAGCATGCTCTGTTTAAAATTTCTCTCTGCAGGCTTTGATTTCTAGACAATTAATAATTAAATATTTTTCATATATAGCACTTTTGTTCGTCTCTATAATTTTGTCTGTGTATATTTTTCGATTCTTTACAGTTACAGCCACAAGTGATAGCAGTTGCGGGAACGATGCCGAAACTACCTATCATCGCCGCAATTCCGCCAGTTGGTATGGTCCAGTCCGAAGTCCTTCCATCATCATCAAAGGCAACGACAAATTTGATCTCGTCAAGCGCTGGCTTGCCACCTTTCATCGCGATGCCGCAATCGTCGGTAAAACTCACAAACAGAATTGGTGGTGGTGGCACCCTCTTGCAAGACTCCGACAACGAAGTATCGAAAGATGATTTTACGCAGGTATAATTGTATTTATATTATAATAATTTTTCTTAAAACTTTATCACAAATATATAATATTATTTAATATTCTTATATTAACTATGATTATTGTTGTAATTATTAAGCACAAAATATTTTAAGTTTTATATCATGTATTATGTATTGATTTTTTTAATTTTCTTAATTTGATCAATCCATACAACAGAGAAAGATTGTGGAAGTTGCGATACATACATTGTACTGTATTTTGCAGAATAAATCAGATAAAAATATACTTAGATTATAAGTTTAAATATTACTATTATTTTTGTAGTTACCTTTGCCAAGTGACGAAATGGCTGCTTCAGTGAACGAAATGACACTGCTTTCGTTGCAGCCTGCTTCTGCAACTGATGCCGGCCAAACGCTTCAACAAAATGAAAAACGACAATCTTTACCACTACCAAACAGTTTACCTTCCTTGGCTCCCATCCAAGGGATGGAAACCTCCTTGAAAGCCCTCGCAGAAGCAAGCAATATTACTCTAGAAGCTCTCGAAACAGCAATTCTTTTGAGACAGCAACAGCTTCTTAAAAAACAACAGGGACCTACAAGTACCAGTACCACCACAACACCTACAATCGCACCTCTTAAAAAGTAAAGAATTTTTAATTAATATTTCCAATTTTTATTTATTTAATTAATTTTTCTTAAGCATACGGAAAAAAAGATTAACTGCAGTTAATTAGAGCAGCAAGAATCTGTGTATAAAATTTTAATTAATTTAAAAAGTAGTTTACCTCTCTATTTAATTTATTTAAGTTAACATTTCATTCACCTATTTAATTTATTTAAGTTAACATTTCATTTATAATTTTATTCTAAGTCACTAGAAAGAAACATTTAACTTTGCAGTAATAAATATACTTCCGGAACTACTAAAGTGATGAATGCGCCGCGGGAATACTATCCCGTTGGATATGATAAGAACTTCGACGACAATTTCGCAAGTCGCGTAGACCTGCCGGATACGAGCTTCTATTGTGGCGATCAAAAACATTTTCCAGGTCTCTATGCTGACGAAGATTTGGGATGTATGGTAAGACTTTTAAAAATATATTATATTAAAATAATTTGTAAAAAAAATGTTATTTAATAAATTTTATGCAACACTTGTTGCTGTTTTAAAAGTTCTTGAAATTAATTTTCGTGCGATTAGGTATTTCACGTTTGCGCATTGACGGACGATGGCCTAATCATGAAGAGTTTCCTATGCCCGGAATCAACGCTGTTCGACCAAACGATTCTAAAGTGCAACTGGTGGTTCTACGTAGATTGTAAATCTTCAAAGAACTTGTATGATAGTAATATACCTATCAGCAAGAGCTATCAACTGATGAAAGCCTTGGCGTTCTTCTCGGCGTACAAAAATCACGACAATAGTACAAACAACGCGGAGAAAAGCGAAGATGATTCTTGAAACAAGAACAGCAGATCAATCAAAGATTCATAGAATTAATCAAAGAGTCATAAGCTCAACATTCCTGGAAACTGTCTTGTTTCCATGATGCAACTTCTCGTCTAGTTAAAAAAACTTTTTATCTGTACATATATATAATTTATTAATAGAGGATATATATAGTATGTAGATTTGTTTAGAGGCAATGTAAATAGTACACGTTCCTCGCTCATTGTTGAATAATACATAATATGTTTTTGTGTAAAATTCCTCGCACTGAAATTAAAAAGTTGAATTAAAAAGGGAACAGAGAAATAGAAGGTAAGTGAACAACAAAGAATCAAAAAAGCGTAATTTATTAATGCTCAATATATATATATATATTTAAGGATTATGCAAGAACGGTGCGGATTTAACTGCTGCGTCAGATCATTATAACAAACCAATAATTACACGCGATCAGTCTCTTCTGTTTCTTTGTCAAATATTTAATTTAAACTTATTAACAAAATCTTAAACTTTGTATTAAATTGCTCTTTTTCTCTCTCTCTCTCTCTCTCTCTCTCTCTCTCTCTCTCTCTCTCTCTCTCTCTCTCTCTCTCTCTCTCTCTCTCTGCAGCATACATATCTACACTTCTATACATACAAAACATATAAAAGTTTTATTGTCTAGTAACTATTAAAAATTATTTGTACCAATAGGCAACAAAAATAGTTTTAATTGGCGATATATGCTAACATTACTAAAGGCAGTTTTTTTCATTGAAAAGTCGTGAGCATAATTGAAGGAAATTTTTTATTCAAAATCCGGTTTGGCTCGAGAACACGACAGACAGCAAGACTCTTGATAAAATTGATAAGAACAGAGCCGAGCTTGAGTGACTAAATTGCAATTAGTCATTTTGTCTTTACAAAGTGGATTGTCTTCAACACCTGAAATAAAATGTTAATATATAACACATAAAAATTCCATTTTATACATAATTTTTTTATAAATCAGGTATTAAATCAATAGGTAATTAACACAAGAAGTAAGAATGCCATTTCTTGATCGAGATAGTTCTTGGTACCTAATAATAAATTTTTACAGTCTCCAACTTACATAAACTTCGTATTTTCATTGGTCTTGAAGCACAATCGTTACATAAAGATGAAATAATTAATTTATACAAAAATTATTAATAGGCACCAAAAACTGTTTCAATTAAAAAAATGGCATTTATCTTATTTCTTATTACAATTTGTTATATTTTTTATATCAAGGATTACTTTATAAACCTTACAGAAATTTTATGGGCATCACAAAATGTCAATATATATAACAGCAATGTAATATTTACTAAATTATTTTAAACTTAAAGAATTCACTTAACCATTCGTTATTTCGGGATCATCCTGAATTTGAAGGACCTTGTGAGAATTTTCAGATGCGCGTAGATCGTCTCTGCAAGGATAATCATTACATGTCCTTCGAGATATTGGTCTATCTTCTTCTTTGCAATGAAGCTGATACGAATCTGGTAATTGACCGTCCGGATTAAGGCATCGAACTTCGCGTTTTTGAACACCTTTACCGCAAGATCGTGAACACTGTGAATCAATTGGCGGAAGAAAATACAATTTGCCGAGTTCTATCTTGATTTTTTTAGATTACACAATCTTGTAATTTCAATACGATAAAATAAATATTTACCGGCGTCCAGTCTGAAATGTACCAAGCAGAGCTGCAAGAATGTTCTCTGCATGATTTTCTACTTTCTGGTTTGTTTGCAGGACAATTCATGTCTAAGACGACACGTAGGGAACCTCGAAGAGTTGTAACACAGACAACATCTCTAACTTGCTCACCTATATCGCAACTTGAAGAACACTGAAAAAAAATATAATTACTCTCGTCATATTGAGAGATTGATTATAAAAATCTTTTTATAATAAGATAATAAATTAAAGAATAATTTTAAATATTATTAATTTATAATCTTACAATTAATTTTTTACTTAAAACTTATTTGTTATGGATTTATTAGGCAATTATATTCAAATCTGACCTCCGTCCAAGGTCCTGTGAACCACTGACCGCTGCAAGTTCTATTACTCAAACAATCTCTGGAAGTCTCAGGTCGACTCGATTCATCGCAAGATTCTTCATTAGAGTTTGTCTCGCAAAGAACTCTCCGAGTTTGAACTCCAATCCCACATTCTGCCGAACACTAAAGTTAATAATTATAAATTGCTAATAGAATGTATATTGTCAGTTCTCATAGAATTTGCAAATGGCAATAGCTCACCTGATCAGACCATTCAGTAAATAGCCACTGCGAGCTCTGAAGCTTCGCAGAAACAGCGTTCGGTGATGTTGATTTCATTAGACATGGTCCTAAGTCGCACGTTTCATGTGCCTCAGGTTTTTCCGAGAGATCGCACGGAGTATCTTCAGTAACGCAAGTTACGACCCTCGTTCTTTTCCCCACACCGCAGGACGTAGAACACTTTAAAACAAATGACATAAATTACGATTACTTAATCAAAATACTTGTATATTCATTATTATTTTGTTTATGACACAAAAATTATAGAAATTCCTTTTAAAAATTCTTTTCAAAAATTATTTTATAACAAATCAATATAAACTGATTAATTCTGCGTACATGTGACTGAAGAAAATTACCTGCGACCAAACGCCTACGGTCCATCGCGGAGCCGATGATTGAGAAGACGATTCTGTCGACGTTTGCCTGATGACGTTTGCCTCACACGCTGGCATCTCGCACACTTCGCTTGTCGGCAGATTTCTTGGTTCCGTGCAAGCGCCATCAGCGATTCTCATCGTTAAGGACGTTCTTACTTCCTGTACGCACTCAAGCTCGCGTGTACGAACTCCAGTGCCACAAGTAGTAGAGCAATCGCTCCATGGTCCGCCGCGCCACCTTCGAGAACAGAACTTTTGAGAAGAAAATAAAAGTGTGTTCTAAATATGATTAATTATGGTTTATGTAAGAGACTTCTTTTATATGGAATTGTACATGTATTAAAATTAAATTACCTGGGTGGACATGGCGTAGTGTTACATGGTCTTATGCGAACTTCGTGCAACTTTTCTAACCCATGACATTTCTTCTCCGGTACTGACTGCTGCGTGTGCTCTTTGATACACACGTGTCTGAGTATCTGTAAACCTTATGTAACATATAGAAATCTTTTGTACCCACAGATCTCTGCATAATTTGTATTGTAAAACAAACCAATTATCATCTAATTCTTGTTTACCTGCGCCGCACGATCTACTGCACTCACTATAAATCGCCTTCCAGATGAATTTTCTTTTCCTATAACGCCGTGGTGAAAAAGGTGGAAATGTTACATTGCTCGCTGGCCCATTTTCGAATCTAAAATTAATTTTCTGTAATCACTTATTGTTAAAAATAAAGTTCAAAACATGATATTTATTATGTAAAAAGCTAATTATAAAATAATATTTTAATTTATTGGATCAATTAAATATGTATATATTAATATATCGATATAACTTCTTACCTATTTGATAAGCTATGCTCAATACCTTTATTGGAAACTATAATCAAACAATGCTTTATTATAATCATTTTAAAGTATACATCTAACATTTATTACTTTACAAAAGAAGATTAACTTTAAAATTATTAATTCTCTGCTTGTGTTTATCAAATTTTTCCTTTAAAAAAAATAAAAATTAAAATAAGTATTCAAACAAAATAATAAAAAACAATTCTTTATCTGTAATGCAAGAAATACTTGAAAATCCGTAATAATTAATGCTTTTGTAAAATTATTTTTCTTCTATAAATATACATATTATATGGAGTATAGTAAAACAATACCTGAATTATGTGGGAAATGATGTAAATTTGTACTTCCGGGAATTCGATATCGATAAACAATACCAGGGTTTGGTTCCTGATATAATACCTACAAGATAATACTAGAATAAGATTATGTAAGTCTTAATTAACTTTAATGTAGATCTACTCAAAATAGTTTTAATTATTAAATTCTTATCAGACAATATTTTTAACTAATAAATTCTAGTTATCCGGCAAAAAAGCATGCAATTTAACATCACTAAACATAGAACTTATGCAATTTATAATGATGTGTTGCGGAAAATCATCGGTGAAAGGGTTAAATGGAACTCGGTTGAACTCATTAACGCCCACAATTGCTAGCGCGCAACAATTGTTACTAAGCCATCATTATTACGATCGCGTTATAACAATGTCTATAATTTGAATAAAGGATGCAAAATATTCCTTAAGATATAATGTATATTTTACAAATATAATATTTGAAGGTTTTTTATTGCATGTTGTTACATGTAAATAATTGTTATATTTCTTTTGTGTATGCAACAACCATAAATATTAAAATTATTATTTTAAATAATTTATATTAACATTTATCTCTCTTTTATTACTTACCATGACATCTATGGATTCCTGTAATGGGCCCACTGCAGAAAAGCTTTCTAAATTTTGAGGGCCTTGACGACGATAAACAAATGTTGTTCCAGCTCCATTGTATTCGCCGGACCAATTAATAAGATTATCCCCGTTCAACAAATAACTGCCATCTTGCAATCTAATTGCTGCAAATTTATTAAATTTATTATTCTATTATATATTCTTTTAAATTATAAAAAAATGTAACTTTTAATTAACTTAAATACATCAAATACTTGCTCTTTAATCCAAGTATTTATATATTTAATTAAAATATATTATAAATACTTGTAGTAAAAAAATTTAATCAAGTTAAAAGATTTAGTCAAATTAACAAATAAAATTTTTTGTACAGTTAAACATTAAACAATTGCAATAGCCAAATTCATTTGAGAGTAAACTCTTTGGTTAAAAGTTGTTTCTATTCATAGAACGACGATTCTCTTCGACATATCAATGACACAAATCACGCTAAAGTTGGCAATCATAAACATTTAAACGAGACATGGGCACACAATAGCATCACTTGTTTATGAGCAAGTTTATTGTCGCACGCGATTCATGTAATCCATGGCACGGGCCGGTGCATCTAATTTAGCGGGACAACGGTTCCTGTTCCACTTGCGAAGCAACGGCGTGTGAAAGATTAAATTACATTACACTACAGGTGCATTTCACAAAAAGCAGACAAATTAAAGCTAGAAAAATTTTATTCAAAATTTAATTTTTTTATTTCTAAATTACTCATTAATTAATTAATTTTAAGGAGATATTCTAGTCTAACAATTTTAAATTTTTTATATTTTTACATCTTTTAAACTTAAATTCTTAAGAATAGATAATAGTTCTATGAAATATTCAATAAAAATTCAAAAAAAGTTGGAAAAAGGTGAAATTATGAAACCTGGAAGCAGATAGTTTTATATATATAAAATGTAAAAATAAAACTTTGAAATCGTTATTTTAAGGTTTTGAAAAAATGCTTATTTTTTGTGCTGTAGACCAAAATATAATTTTTCTATAGAATTTAACTTACAAAGGAACCTCGCAAACTCGAAAATTCAAATTTTAATGAAACTTGGCATAAATGTAGAGGGAGGTAAATACATAAATTTAGAAATTTTTAGTTGATGCCCAAAAACGGTTTGAAGGAGTAAAACCACCCTTCAGAGTCGAGACATTTTTGCGGTTTTTCGATATATCTCGTAAACTAAACAAAATATTTAAAAATGTTTCATACAAAAGTTTTACAGCATAAATATCTCCATTTAACTGCGTTATTCATTTTTCGGAAAAAAATAAAAATTATAAAAAATTTTTTTTTAATAAATAACATAGTTAAATAAAGGTATTTATACTGTAAAACTTTCGTATGAAACTTTTTTTTATATTTTGTTTAATTTACGAGATATATCAAAAAATGTCTCAACTTTGAAGGGTGGTTTTACCCCTTCAAACCGTTTTTGGGCACCAACTAAAAATTTCTAAATTCATGTATTTACCCCCTCTACATTTATGCCAAGTTTAATTAAAATCTGAATTTTCGAGTTCGCGAGGTTCCCTTGTTAGAAACATAAAACGTTTATATGTAATATTTATTAACTACATTTTGTAAATTTTACATTTATTTATATTTATATGTTATTTTAATTTTTTTCATTGATTGGATATATTTCATATTATACAAAGCAATTTCATATCGATTTTCCTCGAATCATTTATCTTTGGAGATTAAGTGAGAATAATAGGAGGTGCGATCACACGTCGGCGGTAATGAAGGTTCCGACAGTATTGTTAACGATCACAACTAATCATGCTGACGACTCATTTGCTTATCGCTGATGCAATCATAAAAGATGTATAGATTATGATCTGTTACTTGCATCCTGTGAAAGGTAATCATTACTTTGATTGAGCTATGAATGGATTTGAAAGGCATCGAAGGCGGCATAATGATGATTCTCTTCACATATAATTGAGGCTCAATTTCTAATCAAATTTTGAATAGTATATCGCCACTTTATTAAATCTGTTTAAGCATACTATAAATTGCTTTAATATTCGTAATTATTTTCAATAATCCTTAAATCCTTAACTTTTTTATCTTACCATTAATGTTTATTGCAAATGCAAATCTCGGTATAGTAATATTTCAATATTATAATTTTATTTGAAACAAATGGCATCGTTTTTTTTCTTCTAAATCATGTCATTTTTATCTCGCTAGCAGAATGTCTATCATAAATTAATTTTTGCATGTAATCTTTCTCGAAACGACGATGGTCTTAATCGTCGGGTGCGGTTGCTATTTAACGACCACGCCATAACGGGTCACCGTAAACAGTGCATAAAACAGTGAGAAATCACGGTAGGTGGAAATGCATTCCTTGCAACCGGTTGCCTGCGATTTCCACGAAATCCAAAGCGATATTACTGAATTATTCTACCTGGCGCCAATCGCGCAATTAATGTTAGCACTGATAGTATCTAAACGCTAGCAAAAAGAGCCGCTAGTCACGTCCCGGTCATGTAACGTCCAATTTACATTGCAAAATACACAAAGTGGTGTATATTATATGCCGGCATCAGTTTATATCTTATAATAAAGTAATTATTGTCAACTTCCTTCATATATCACTCTTTCTATTGTCTCCAAAAAAATTTTATACATTTGCAGCAGTTTTAAAAAGTAAAAGGTAAAAATATATTTAAAAAACCCTAATAATTAAAAATATAATATTAATATGGACTGCAAAACATAAAATATATACTGCTCAATATACATTCAACCTCCCTTAAATAAATACGCGCATGCGTTTAAATATAAGGTTTAACGTAAAGCTGAATGAAAATAGTTTAGTCATCTCGATTTATCTTCATCAATAGTCACACAAATTCTCATTCCTCTTACCAAGATAATTCTGCGTGCGACGGAGTTCGGTCACGTTCAGTGCCAAGGCGCCACGTGGGACCACCGCTACCAAATTATACCCCGGCTCCAAAGTCGGCTCGGTGAAAATTCCGTCTATCAGATGACCGCTGCCAAATCTCACACCACACTGAAACAGTCGGTATAACATGTAGTATATGTGTATTAACCAAGAATTTCATGTGAGGGACAATAAATCGTGTGCGACTTCGTGGAAGCTGAATTTATCAGTTCTCAGCGTTCAAGATCAAAGATCCGTTGAATGGAGGTGATGAATGACGTTCCCGCGTGTATTTCTATTTTCCTAGGTGTTAAAGTGGAATCAGCAGTACGCGCCACCGTGCTGATGCCAATCTATGAAATAAATTAATAGGAAGCGACACACCCACCTCGATCGATGCAGACAGGCAATTTACGTTTTATAAAAATTTTCAATTTCCGTACATCAGCCGTGATAAGATATGAAAATCGCGAGAAGATGCGAAAATTCTGCAAATAGTAGCTAAAAAAAGCAGTCAGAAATTACAAGATATATTTTTGGTAGTCGATGAAATTTTTATCTACTGTATTTCGATTTACGATGTGATTACAGTTTTTTTTTTTTATTTGTAACAAACTTATCATCGCGATACTTCAGCCAGACGAGTGATAGAGTGCAGGCGGACCGAAACGGTGGCAAATCGTTGTCTAAATTTACCGTGACAGCCATAATTTCGCGTCACCCTTTCCGTTCTCCGGACGAACATTTTACATTTGCACGGTTACCGCACCCACTGTTTCGCTAATGCACAGAAATAAACACCGGTCGCGAATCGTCGGTCCTGGAAATTAGCACGAGTACGTAAGAACACCTCCTCTTTTAGACGCACGCTTCTCATGTAAATTGTATTTTCATACGAAACAGATATAACACAGAAAGTCGGGAATAACAACACATGCATTCAAAATAAAATAAAGAAAAGTTAAAAAAGAATTGTAACGGATAAAAATTATAACATATGCAATCGTTTCGATATAAATTACGCAAGAGCCATATTGATGATGCATGGATCTTCTGGAACATCCTACGTGAAGACACCAAAATAGCTTGAAAGCGAGATCTACTACATCGAAACGGTGGAATGTTTTTGCTTCCTCGCCAGATCGCCGCGTAAGATCATCAAGGTTAATTAAGCGATCAAACGGTAGCTTGGAGATGTAAGATGCGCGATTCGACCTGAATCGCGATCAAAATATTATCACGCTGTACCGGCCACGTGGCCCGGTTGTGGCATGTATATCAGTGTACGTTAAAGAGAGAAAGAGGGAGAAAGAGTCTCGCTTAATCTACCGCGAGTTTCTTCCATCAACTTACTAGTATCTGCAGTAATAAATCATTTTCTTACTCTTACGAATCACTCCCGCACTGCTTTATGCTATCGTTAAGTGACCTTGTTAATTTTTTGACAATATCACCCCTATAATATTTTCTAAATTTAAACTGTAATAAAAATTTTAACTCTATAAGAATCTTTGTTTTGATGTAAAATTAAAATAGAATAATTTTAAAATAAGTTAACATTTATTAATAAGTAAATAATTAACGCTAAATATAAAGATTATAAAATCAAATATTCACTAAATTTAATCTTTTATTTCAAAGTAAAAAAGTATGTTACTCTTTTGTTACTATAAATTACAAAACTATAGATTATGATTACGCATTAAAATCTGTTAAACAAGTTAATGAGTTTTATTTTACCAGTAAATTGAAATTATTATAATAAATCTCTAAAAAAGTCGGTTTTACTCACTCGAGTTTCTTTAGCAATATAGTCTATATGTGATATATAAAACACAATGTCACACATAATTCGACATTTTACACGTCAGAGATCATACAGAAAGAGTGACGGTGCTCGATTGAGGCTGACCGTTCATTTTCAACCGGGTTTAATCGGCGAACTGCACATCAAGCCGCGCCCAAACTGACACTCCTCTCTCCAATTGGATTAACTTGGGATGAATGTCAACTTGCTTGCCATTTGTATACGCAAGATCGCATGATGTTAATTGTATGAATATCGCATGAGCGAATTTATAAATCGGCGGCGAACAATGAATACACAGAGACGTAGAACACATATATAACATTCAAGCCGAAATATAAGAGAAAAAAAATATGTATTTTCCATTAAATATGATATAAAAAAGTAAAATATAAATTTTTTGCTAATTTTAAATCTGAATATAATTATATATAATAAATGCAGAGATAAAATAATTTCTTAAATTAAAAAAATCTTAAAATTGAAATATTGTTATACACTGTTATTCTTATTGGCCACTTTACAATTTTTTATTATTTAATTATTATTTAATTAATTAATGATTATTTATTAAATAATCCAAATGTGAGATATATATATATATATATAAGTAACATTATTAGATCTAATTAAATTCTTTTTTTTAAGTTAAAAAGATAAATATATATAATTTAAAAAAATTATTAAATTTTAATTAATGCAATAAAATTATCGCTTTTGAACATAACACCATTAAAAATTTTCAGAAATAGTTTAACAAACACTTGCGTAAAAATGTGTAAAAATAAAATAATTTTAATTAACAAGCTAATATCACAATTTATCGAATCGCATCATAAATAATAACGAACGGCCATATAATTCAGTCGAGCTTACGTATATGTAGCTCTTCTTGTAACACCTCGGTCACATTAGGTGTTTAAACAGCGATAAAATACGAGCGTGTGTACACTCTGCGTATCACCGAATAACGTACAAACACGCGATTAAAAGAGAACCATTTTCTTTGTGAACGGCTAAATTTTGCTTGATTATCTAAGATTACATCACAAGCAGGTCGTCCCAGTAAACTAATTAACTAGTGTTACATACTCGATTCATCAACGTTTCATTAATTTTGAGTTTTTAATGTTGCAAAAAAAGAAAATCGAAAAAAGCAGAAACTGCTTTTTTACTTTTCTTACTTAACAATAGCATAAAAAAACTATTAATATTGAAATACACTAGTATTCTTAATTTCCCGAAAATAAAGATTTTTTTCATCAAATGTGGAAATATGTAAGTTGTGATAATTACAGATTTCACTGATAAATTACTTATTAGAACTCTTCAATGTGAAAGAAATCTTAACATTATTGACGTAAAAGACAATAAGATAATATTATCTATTAAAAAATCTTGAAAAATACCGCTAGAAAAAATTAGAAACAACATTTCTTCTCAAATTTTCCGAAAATTTGTTCGTGCTAATAACACAAAAAACCATGATAGAATTTTTAATTAATCTGTATTAATTTGTTATTATTTATTAAAGTATAAAAATAATGTTATATTTTTGCGCAATAAAATTCTTACATTTTAATTCTGATATTTACATCGGTAAATAGTATAGCATGTTATAAAAATACTAGAGCATTTTGCATTTCTCAGCTGGATTATGCATAATGTTATCGACGAGAGTGAAGTTGAATGAACCTGAGATAGCGTCGCGGCGCGTCTCCCTTTTTACAATAATCAAGATCGGCGTCGAGTCGATCGTCTCACGATGATACCTAGCATCGAATCTCTGCTTATTTTCGGTGTGTTATTTTCGTGACCACTCAAGCCGTTAAATCCCCATCGCCCTAAATGCGGCGCATAATGACAAACCTGCTGCACGACGATGCACTGTGACGATCTTTTTATATCCGCCATTCGATTAAACATCAAAATTCTTTTAACGAAGTGCTTTCTTACATTTCTTCCTAACTTTGTACGAATAAATTGCTGACGTATTAATAAGACAATTAAAGGAAAATGTGAGCAATGCTTAATAACGTTCTATGTTATAAGTATAGGTAAATATAAATTATAAGTTAAATTTATTTAATATAATATTTAATTAAATATAATAAATTTATAACAAGAAATTTAGATCACATTTTAATTTTAATGTTACTATTTCAGTCTGAAACAGAGCACAAATCCTTTATACGATTACTTAATGTAGTTACATCCCTTTCAAGTCAAAATATTTAATTTTCCATTATTTATTCAATGTACCCTTTCGAGTGACATGAAAATGTCAACGAGATACTTAACTAATAGAGCTTGCCATTTATTCTCCTTTGCAAAATTAATGAAGACTGTGAGGCTGTAAACTATATGCGCTTAAGAATCTTATATATAAAATCTTTTGACAGAGACAAAAAGACGACAACAGTAATGCAGAGATTCGCCGACGATCTACGCCTTCTCAGTAACAGCCAAATAAATTCAGTTCCGCTCTTGATCCGAAGAGATCTCACGAGCCACTAAATGAAACAAATATACAGAAAATAAAGTCGTCCTCGCGATTTGATGACAAACATGCTCGGAACATGCGGAGGCCAGCGTAAACTTTCTGGCGCCGTGCGTTCCTACAATAATCAAGACGAATAGCCGCCACATAAACATGTCAAATACATTCACGTGAGTGAAAACTGAAATTTTATGACCAGATGTAAAAAAGTAAATCGTTCTCTCGCGAAAATTTCGATCCTTAAAATTTTCACTTTTTAATGTTTAATGTTTTTAATGTTTCTGCGTATGATATGTATTTATCTTCTAATTTTTATCTCTTTGCTTTACAGAAAGGCGAAGGAAATAATAAAAAAAGTCTAAATTTTGAAATTGCTAAGATTAAAAAACAAAAAATTAATATTACACTTTAACGTTTAATATAAAATTTCGTACGTTAAAGAAATGGAGAATTTGCAACTTAGAAAGATCTACGTCACACAAATAAAAATAAGTAAGAGTTTCTGCGTAAAAAATAAAAATATTGTTCCTTGTTCTTGAGAAGAAAGGAGTATTTCTAGAAATTACAAAATTTAAGGCCGCTCAATAAAAAAAGAATTTTTATCGACTGAAATTCGCGATTTAATTTCGGATTATGTGGCAGGAAGTTGCACACACATTCTTCTCCGATTATATTATTCTGCTATTCTAAAAATACGCACCGCCGGCAACACTTAGCCACAGGAATGTGTTAAACGATACTTCCTATTCAACATTCGATGTACTGGTTATTCAGGCATAATTTACGAATACCGAATCTCAACTGTATTGGAAGTTCAATTAATTCCGACACGTCTCTGCGTGTTGCCGCCCCGTTTACACAGGAAGAACGATCTTAGCACGTCTTTAAATTGTCCATAATTAGGCGCCAGTAGCGCTTAAATTATGCTAATAGAACATCGTTTCGCGTACAAGCCGGTCGGTCCGGTTAGAACGATGATGATGTTATATATAACTAACAAGGCCGATCGTTTGTTCTAATTAACATCTGCGATTTCATCTTTTTTATAAATCCAAGTAATACTTTCCTCTTTTTCACAAAATTGCTTTTGTCACGCTTGAATGTTTTTCATTGACATAAATACTGTTACTTAACATACAGTACTTTGATTTAAATTTGACAACCGAAAAAGTGTAGAAGAACAATAAGAGGCAAATTTTTTCACAATTAAAAAAAATAAAATGTTTATAATTCTGGAACTATAGGTTTTATTCGTTTTATATGTAAGTTTGCTTTATAAATTTATCTAAAATATATGTATGTATTTTAGGAGAATTTCTACGATATGCAGATAAAACTCTACGCTCATTTATAAGAAATTCTTATCATCATGAGACGAAGACACTGTTGCCGTGTAACACTTTTTTATTGCCTCGTAGATGCCGTCGTCGACGAGAGTCTCATCGCCCACAGAAAAAGCATCATGAACTAAAGAAGGAGAACAGATATTGAAAGAGTCTGATTTGAATTGATTCGAAGATCAATGAATACAATAGACAAAATCTAAGAAATTTGTTTATGTGAACTTTTATGAATCATAATGTTTTCTTCTGATAGCATATTTAATATAAAAACGTTTTACCTATCAGAATTAATTTTATTAATAGAAGAATATTAAAAACAAGATTTTTATATAAATAAATAATTAATATAAAACATGTGCAAGAATAAAATTTGTTAAAACTTCAATAGTACGTAATGATTAGAGAACATTTTCACGTTTCTCATTCTTTATCTTCGTTTGTAGACTTTATCTATTAGAATTATATCATTTCAAATATTGATGAAAATTAAGATTTCCATGAACTGTGACGCAAAAGTTTTCATCCATTACCTTTTCGTTTCTGAGAAGAAATCATACGATCGACCCCAGTGATCCGGACTGGCGGCGCTATGTTCGTGACATATGCCGGAACATATTTACGAACAATTTCGCCCACGTTTGATATACGAGTTTGACATTGAAGCTGCAGCCGGACGGCTGCCTTAATGGCGCGGTAAATCACACGTCAATATATATTAGTCGTGTTGCGCTTATGCCTTACCGTTAAAGATAGCAGCAAAAAGGGAAGAACGAGTGGCTGCATCTTGACGGATTTTCACTCTTGCGGCCTCACTGTCGATGCATCTCGCTCCAGCTTCCGGTGGGACGGTGCACACTTTTCTTTTCGCACTATACGTTTGATCTTACGTCATTTTTCACTGTTTTAAACAATGCTCGTTGCAATATGGATGAATTTCTCGTTGACTAGAAGTATTCAGCAACCAAAACGTTAAATTGTTAAAAAATTTTTTCTTCATTAAAGTACTATATGTTATTAATCTTAAACTTTTTTAATGTTATATAGATATTTATAAAATAATATAAATTGTTTTATTTAATTTTAAGCAGTAATGTTTATTCAACAGTAATGTTGTAATTAAAAATTAAATATTTAAAAAATGTTTTAGGACATAATAATAAAAAAATGTAGATACTATGAAGAAAAAATATAGATACAGAGAAAAAGCTTTTTCAGTAAATAAATCAATGTGATTAATATCTTTGTATCTATTTATGCAATTATATCGCGGAATCTGCGATAAGATAGAATTTTTTGCTTATTCCTGTAATATTTCGCGAACAGTGCCGATAAGAGTATTATCATTGTAACATTCCAAAGATAAAAGCTTATGAACATCGACACGAATCGCATGGAATGCAATTACATCATCATCTATAAAGTTCCGACGATTCACAATTTTACGAGAGCTTGATTGAACACTAGTAAATTCACCGTTGCGTTAAATAATATTGCTTCATAAAAACGTTAATTAAATAACGGGTTTATTAAACGTCTCTCGTTTGCAATTCTTTTTACACCTTTCTTGTTATAGTTTTTTATAAAAAATAAAGCCAAATGTATTTTAAATAATAAAACTATGATTCATAAAATGCGTTTTAAGTTCATTAAATGTGATACTATAATAAATCAAAAACAAGATATACGTAGCTTTTTCAATATTTGTTTAAAAATTCCAAACAAAGATATTTAATATTAAAAATTTGCAGTAGAAGTACAAACGCAGGTATATTTTATTTCAATAAAAATGTATAAATGGCGAAATGTGTTAATAAAATATTAGAAATTGATTAAGGACAAGGGATTATTGCATTTAATAATAAAACGACACGACTCACTTAATTAATAGGCAGGGAATTAATTATCGTTACAACTTGTTTGTGCTTAAATGACATTTGACATTCAAACCGAATGTTGTAGCGTGACGCTGGAGAAGCTAACCGAGACGAAGGAAATTAGATATTAGAGAAGTCATCGGTTAGCGTGCATGTGAGCGCATATGCACGTATAATGTTTTCATGCTCCAGTTGCTAGTGAGCGTTAGACAAGAACTTATATCACCCGTACGTCGACCTGTCGAAGGTAGAGTAGCCCGAAGCGAGAATTATCCGGCGAGATTACGCCTACCGGAGAGATTCAACGCATATCATTACGTATTTTGATATATTAAATTAGAGATGTAAGATTACCTTTCCTAATTCATTTATCTTCAAAGACAATATTTCTTCCGTTTGTTTCAAAACAAGATCGATTCACGTGATATCCTGTCATCGAAATCAATCAATGGACCACACGAGGACACGCGGATTACAGACGGATCGTAAATTTTGATCGCTTGCCAACGGGAAAGTCTGCCCCCGCGCAAATCTATGCACGCGCATAGCGCGAGATAAATCGCCGACAAAGGCCGCGCAAAGTCGCGTCGCCAATTATACGAGTGCGCTTGCATAATCAAGTACGATAAATTTGCCGCAGTCGAACGCGTTCGAAGTACCGAGGGATTTTTGCAGAAGCAGAACTCGCAGACTCAGTTACGCGCACCGTCCGCTGGATATTCTGAAATGCGATAGTTTCTCGTGATAATGTCATTGCACCAAAGTGAACCGTCGCGTAGCGCCCGATGCGCGTTATCCGCTGACGAATACATTCCGCGATTTCGAAAAAAATTGCCGACATTATTGACGCTCG
Organism: Monomorium pharaonis; assembly: GCF_013373865.1. NCBI lineage: Eukaryota > Metazoa > Arthropoda > Insecta > Hymenoptera > Formicidae > Monomorium > Monomorium pharaonis. The sequence continues at coordinate 1,872,240 of NC_050470.1, read as the reverse complement.
GAACGGCGTGCAATTTATTCACGTGTACAAATACGCGATTGATGCAAATCAATCCGCGTGATACATGCTCATTAAAACGCATACAAAACGTTAAATTAAAATTATTACTAGTTCGAATGCACCCCAACTGCATCGCGCACACCCGCGTAGCGAATAAATTGCGTGTGCATGATAATTTTATTGACTTTTTGAACAGAGCATATAGTTTACACCTCTCAAGTTGGAACTAGTTGTCGCCTAGATAAAATTAATAATCTTATGTATTAAAATGTCGCGCAGTCTGTTAATAACTACAGAGTATTTCATTAGCACCGGCTGTTTTATTGATATTAGCATTGCATTATAATTTTTTGTACAAGTGATGTAAAGGCAGTACTTATTTATTGACATCTTATGCTAAAAATACTATTCTATCGGATTTTATTCTATCTTATACGAATATAATTATGAAGAAAATTATACTTTTGTATTAGCAAAAGCTTATGTTAAGTTCTATAATTATTAGCAGAATTAAAATGGTACAACAAACAAATTAATACTTATGTGTTGTTACGAGCATTTTTTCATGCATACTAAAAATATTATGCGGTCATTCAACGTACCTACGTGTAAGAGCCCTTGTTATGAGTTGAAAAATTATTTGTGTGCGTTTCCGTATGTATGTTTTCTATCGGGCCACCGTTTATTGGTAGTCTTACTTTATTGCAGAGAAAACACGTCACATCGTGGGATGGAGCATTTGAGGGAATCTTACGCAAGTTGCGGTGTACCGTTTATTTTTACGATTATCGAACCCCGTCGGCACTGCCGCACTATTAATATGTGTTTGCAAAAACCTGTCAGCAAGTCTGCGAACAAGGAATCATTTTCAATCGAGTGGAATGTAACTAATCACAGTTGTGCACCTTGCATTTTTTTGATCCCGGCTGCGTTTGCAATTATACCAACTACGATAATTATGTGAACTAGACTTTTTATTACTCGTGTTGCAATTTGTCAAATTGGATGCAAATAATTTTCATTTGGCTGTCGTAGAAATGTCTGACATGTTTACGCATTATTTTTAAACGTCCGTGTAATTTATAATAAAATTAAATTAAATTGCCTAGCTTTGGTTGATTAAATTACATTTTTATAAAGTTATATTAATTATCATTTGCTAAAATTTTCCTTTTAAGTTACATATTTATAACTACATAAAAACTTATATATCTTGTATTATTTTTTTATATAAATTTAAATCATAAAAATATTGTATAATTTATTCAAATTTAGTATTAAAGAGAATAATTACATTTATATATATAAATTTAATTAAAAACAAAAATTAAATCGTGATCTTTGTGATTACTTGACTGACCTGTTGCACTGAGTTTGAATTGTACGTGAAACTGTTGACAGAGAATAAACACACTACCCAGACACGGCAGCTAATATCAACTCACATACTGATCACAGAATACATCTCTTATTTGCAAATTTGCAGAGCAAATTATTATCACATCGGAAAGATTCATCTCAATTAATTGCACTGTAATTACACAATTATCCCAAACACGTAGTATTTGGTTCGCGAGCTAATAGACTTATCGCTAATTAATTCACCAGCTGTTTGGTTTATCAACGCCACCGACAAAGCGTTCATCAATGTTACAATCGGAAAATATCTTTGTGGATTGATCGCATGAAAGTTTATATCGTAATGTTCCAACAGATTTGTTCTTTTTTTTCCGTATTATCTCGCGTGTAAATCTAAATGTGTGTACAGTGCAGCGAGAGATGCATGTTACAGGCTAGTAAGCCGATCCGAGAGCCGAGTTTCTCTGTCAGAGGTGTTGTTTCGTACTAACGGCTCCCGTCGGTGGAGGACCGATTTTATACGCCCGTGTGAAGTCGCGGAACCGAGCTTTGGGCGCCTCTGCCACAGCGCGTCACCTGGTAACGCCATACGAAGACATTATTTTAATACCTGAATGAAAATGCTCTTTTCTTTGTTTTGACACGAGTCTTTAAATAACACAGGAGGAAAATTTGTTAAAGGTGCAAGATAAAAATTAATGAAGAAACCTATTAATTGGAATACGATTAAAGCAAATCTGAAAATTCAAAAATGTCAAAGAGACTTACTTAAACAGATTTTGAATTAGCCAATAAAATCGAATTTTAGTAATTCAATTAGACTTAATCTAAAGATAAAATCAGAAATGAAATTATGGTACTATGTGGCGTTATAATTAACAAAATCACTTAATTTAGATTATTTTAGAATCTACTTTTTTTTATGAAATCATTGGGTGGCATCAATGATGATTTCAAACAATATATGTATGACAAAAGTGGTACATGACCAACATCTCTGTACTGAGAGAGAACAAACGAGGAACATTCCTAGTACGATCGGTCATATATCAAATCTCACTGCTGCGAAACATCAACATGATTTATGATTGACTAACCGTTCACTATTAAATCTCATAAAAGATAAATATCTTCTCAGATACGAATATATTTGCGTACATAATATCGACATATTCGTGGAAATGTTTCTTGAAAGGGAAAATACCGATCTACATCAAATAATCTGCATAAATTTGCACAGATAATTTTTCAAAATTTCAAATGTTGAGGAAATCACAATTAATTGTGAAAACTTATTATGTGTTTTGAACGGTTTTAGGAGGAAGCGATGACAGCGACTGACATTGATAACCGATGGGTGACTTTCGCCGGTTTAACATCTCGTTCGTTGCAGCCTAGATGCGTTCGCATACAAGGCAGCCTGTAATTAGCGGTCGTCCCGGTGGCGATCTAATACGTTTTACGAGTAAATTATCGAGTGGCGCTACGTAGATAGAATTAGCCACGTCGGTCTGTCGACTGATATCGCTAAATTGCTGCGTTCTTAGAGCAAGGAGTGCGTCCAGACTGCATCTTGCTCCCTCGTATCATCGTCGTTCATCAGCCTTCGCTCCGTTCGAGGTATAAATAAATATACCGGGTCACCCTCTCGATCGCATCATCAAAGTATGAGGAATAATTTTAAATCTGCGATAGCAGAACATTCTTCCGTGAGAGACAGCGGTCACTGTCTTGCGAGAACCTGTAGACAGAGTGTAAGCATCAAATACAGAGAATTTAAAGATATATTTAAATTAAAGATTGATTATAATTTGAATAAATTCCTCAAATTGTAAAAGTAAAACTAATAACACTAACAATATATGTATACTTTTTATTCTTTAACTAACGAGATCATCATTTCTGCATGAGAGCGATAAATATTACATAAAACAATCTCTGCGATATGTATTGTTTTATGTATTTTTATATTTTCTAATCTCTGTATTCTTATTCGTCGAAAAAACATACGATAAATGAAATAGAAAACATATAAATTAAAAAAAACATAAAACGTTTCTCATGAAAATCGTGGTTTCCATTTGTTATATGCTCATGAATATTTCATGATGATTATCATCCTGACAAAGATACTCTCGGTAGTTTGCCTACTGAGACTACCTTCCTAAAGGTAATAATTAATTAAAAAACTAATAAAGTAACGATTCCAATTGTAAGTCATTTAAAATTGAAATAATTTTCAATAAAGTTATCTAAATTTAACAATTAAACATTTATAAAGTTTAAAATTAATGTAAGCAGTAAATATTATTTCAAAGAAAAATTATTATTCAATAAAAATTGTAAATTTTATTAATAATAATAATAAATCTAAATGTTTATGTATAAGTTCTAATGGATCGGCATAGATAAATGAGCATTAATGTGTGTTAATGTCAATTTCTGACATTTTATGAGTACGTTTTCTTGTAGAATAATACACATATGTTTCAATATTATTTTACACTATTAAAATCATACTTAGAATTATCTGTAATATTATTAATAACAAAAAATAATATATATATATAAATAATAAACATTTTATAAAACATTTAAAACACATTCCAATAAGAATAAGTAATCAGAGAAAAGAACAGTACGATTAATATTTTATTGCAAGTAATAACGATCATGATCAAGTATCTGTTTAAGCTACTTAATTATAGTTATCCTAGTGTAATGGCGCTAATTAACAAGATTTTAATATTTATCAGATCTTCTCCCGACACATTCAAATGCCACGCAATGATTCGATGTAATACGGTGATTATAGCATAGCAAGTGGAGCTAATTGCACGACTCGTATAGCTACCTGCTTTTTTGCCTACACCGCTCGCAGTGTCATTGACTCGATGACACCATTCATCGAGATCATTAACGTTGCGTCATAATTGGCCGATTCAGGCGATAACGATCGGTGTGTGTGCTTTCAGCATCAAACAAACGTACGCCTGCAAGCGTAAATCCTTTGATGCTTCGCGAACGCGAGCTTTCGTCGCCTCGACGTGATATAGCATCAGTGCCGGCTTTAACTCGGCAAGAATCATTATTTTGACTAGCAAATGATGTATTTTATAATTAAAATCACACTTTTTGTGCCATTCGCTACTGCCAATAACCGCTGCGACCACCGTCCTGTCTTTCTCTACAGAGACAATCAACCTCGAACTTACATTATGCAACTTCGAAAGATATGCGGACCCGTCACACGGTTGCTCTAATTTTCGCGAGACGCCCGAGGAGACTGCTATTTATTAACGCGCGGAAATAAACGCGCAATTCATTCATGCTAATGGCATCTGGTGCATTCATAACTTATCGGCAAAATCCGCTTCACACCGCCGCGCAATGTGCAACGGTTTAATATTAGGCGCTGATCTGCACGTCCGTGCATTCTGTTACGTAATTGGTGAGAAGAGCGAAATTTTTGCGCGAATCATTGCGGCGGACTTAATAGCGAGAACACGGGAAAATTTCGCAACTATACGCCACTACGATTATTCCTTAGATACCTGCATCGCGTTAAATGACTTTTTAAATACTGTAAGATGGAAATGCACACCTTGATATCGCTCGGATTCGCTTAAACGTATAGCATAATGGTGCTATAAATCAACAGCGAGAAACCTTAATCGAGTTTTTCTTCCAATTTTATTTGCCATTAGCGCGAAGTTCTCAATCTTCCTCCTGCTAGCAGTACCTATATTTACGATATTCACAGTTAAAGAGTTCCTGCATTAGGCGCAGTGTTGCAATACGAACGTTGCTAAAGGCTACGGTGTGCGAACAATCTAACAGCATGTTAAATCCAGCGTGAAAACATTTCATTAACGTACAATATAAGTTGCAGAAACAGCATACAATAAACAATTCCAGGTAATTAACGTCACTTATCTGACCTGAACTAAATACAGATTTTTAGTTTACCAGCAACGCCATATCTACTTCATAAACTTACATGTTTACATGTGGGCCAACGTGACAAACGTCTTGCTTACTTGAACGCGCTCACGTTAACGGCTAGGATATAATATTATAAAATTATACGTAAGTAAATATTTAATAAATATTAAATAATGAAAAGCGCGCAATTAAGATCACGATCGTATCTACATGTTCTCTTAAACCGAACCTCGACCCGTACGATGATGATACATCTTCATTCTAAACATTGATCGTGGCAGAATAAGGTCTCGGTGGCGTAAAGTCTCTACCACGCGAAAATATATAGTCGTAAACGTTGAAATTTCTAGTAGCACTCTTCGACGTTGCACTTCGCAATGAGTAATGTAATACTACAATAATTAGGGCAATGATAATTGCAATTTCTGCTATTTTAAACTTTAACGCTTATTTTAGACTAAACTTTTATTGAATTGTTCATCTAATAATTAATACTATTTAAAAACGCAAAATTTCTTTTTTTATTTATGATCTGTTTTTACTTTATTCTGATTTAATTTAAACTGTCAAATTAAAGATGAAAAGAAAAGCTCATGACTCTTTGTATCTTCAAAGCTCTCGTCTTCATAACGAAATTTTTGGCACCAATGTTGAACTGTACATTTGTTGGTCTCCTAGTCAAATGCTTAGTTAATATTGCAAGCTGCTTTACGTTCTATTTCGAACTTGCACGATAAAATCGCTTGAATAATTTAATTTAGCAGCTTAAAATAACAAAAATATAAATAATAAAAACAAACCATTATATATAAATTAAAATACTAAATTTTGTGCTAAAAAATGGTATATTACATAAATTAAAAATTACTCCAAAATAAGCATTAAAGTTAAAAATTGTAAAAACCGCAATTATTTTTGCACCAACTTAATATTATAATAATTTTATATAATACTTCGTGATATATTGCGAAAGAATTCTTCATGATCTAATCGTTTAAAAATGATTTTTCTTCCACGACGGGAACTCGGAGCAGCGGTCGCCTTTCAATAAAAGCAGCGGTTACTCGTCGAAGACCCGCAATTCATGGGAATCATGCCTCGTAGTAATTTTACGTTATCGCTAATGCGACGGTACACTGTAGTTAGCGTGTTATCGCTGGTCCGTCCCCTCCTAGCTTTTTAAATACCGCCACCGGACCTGTTCTCCTATCATCATTCGCGTGGAGGATACGCGTATGATTCTATCTATGAAACGAGAGATCCATCCATCCTAATCTTAATCAGGCAATTTAAAAAACGGAAATTTGCCGATTGTATTCTTATCCAAATATTTGGAGAATTTCGGATAACTAGTTATTTTCAATTAAGATAAGTCACTTCTCTTTTTAAATTAAAATAAAAAAATTTAATACAACTGGACGTTGAGTGTGCGTACATTAATATAAAGCTGCTTAGCTATTTTTGGAAATTTTTACCGTGTTTATATTAAAAAAATAATCTGCAATTATTTAGAAAATCTAATTGTAAGGTAACAAACAATAAGATATACATTTGAATTTCTCAAACATAAGTTTGAAAATCTATTTTACAGTTGATTCTCGTGAAGATGAAGTAAATAAGTCTATTAAAATGCGACCTTTTAATAAACATAAAGGATTTAAAAGAGATTTAATCAAATGCTATCGTATGCTAATAAAGTGAAATAAATTTATTGACATTAGAATAATGTTGAAGTAAAACACGCGATCGTATAAATTAATTCCCCACTCGCCTCACCCCTCACACGCATCTATTATTAATTCGCAACTCCCTCATAAAGATTCAGGTTCAGGAACTTACTGCGACTTACCCAGTGAATTATGTATTCGGGTGCCACCGTCGCCGATATTTAAAGGCGACTACCACGGACAGATTTACGCACAATTCCAGAGTGTAATTCTACACTTTTAACGAAGTAACGGTCGGACCGTGCGTCACTCTTAATCCGCTGTGTCTGGTAAATACCTTTTAATCGTGATCTTACGTCGCGGTCTCTAGCTCGCGTCGAAACGACGGTAATACTCTCTAACAAGTATTTTCAATAGGCTCGCCTATAAGCATAGCTACCTTCCGCGGTTGTCCTAAAATACTGCGCACCTCGATACTATCGCTAATTGACGAACGGCAATAAAACGCGCGTTGCGAAGCTGCTTATGCTGATATTATGTAGAGTAGAATTATTTTCCTTTCTAGGAAGAACATAATCTTGCATCTTATCGAAATGAAATCACTGATAGAAGCTACAGCAGCAGCACACGAAGCAACTGCAACACTATAATATAATATATGTAAATCGATAATAGCTTTTAAGAGAAACTAATATACTTTTTTCTTAATTTAATGCTATAAGCGTTATAAGCTTTCACTTCTACATTTACTTTATTTTACCCTGCTGAGTATCGCTCCAGGTGACAAATAAATTGACGTCATTGCGTCATTAGTTTTACGAGGAAATTGACCAAACCTTTCGCGGGTGGCGGAATGTACAATTTCCGTTTCAAACGTAATATCAGGTAATATCAGCCCTTCCCAACCGCATGACTGATGCATTCGATTGTGAACGATCAATAGATCGCGGGATCCGTGTTATTTGGAAAATTACTCGCACAACTTGGTTCAAGATCCGGTTCATATCTTACAATAACAGTGTATTGTTACGTAGTAGAGTGCGGAAGCCTTCCGGCAGATGCAGTGCAGTTTGTCATCACAATATCGCAATTTTTGCACTTTATTTTTATTTTTATTTCGATTAGCAAACAATTATCTTGTTAGTCGCATGCCTCGCAATTTACCGCATGGTACAACTGAAGATAATTGCGATATTTATAACGGCATTCTAAATATCTGTAACAAAATCGTGAGATAGTGAACTTTAAAGATTTTACAGATCGTAAAATATAATACATAATCTACGATCTAATATCAACAAGATATTTAGATATTCTAAAATATTAATATATAAATATTTTCAATATAGTTTTGCAAGTTTTAAAAAATTACAGCATTAGAAAGCAAGTTAATTCTAAAAACTATATCATTTTTAGTTTAGATAAACAGAGAATATACAGAATATGTTTAAATAGTCTTATACAATGATTCAATAATTTCTAAAATTAAAAATTTTTTTCAATCTAATCATGCAATAAAAAATGTATTAAATTTTATATTGTATTTATTATGTGTATGATACATATTTTTATAAGTAACGTTATTTTTATTTATTTGTAAGATAGTTTAGTCTTACTCGAACTGTTTTTCTCCCAGCATCTTGAATATAAGAATCAAAGTTCTAGATTCCCTTCTCCATTAAAGGAACGTCCGATCTCGCTTAAAGAATAAAGAAATCGTAGTGCTTTTCGCATGATAACCCACGACAGAAACATGAGGCTTTCTTAGATACTGACCAGCTACGGAGACTACGGTCTCCACGTAGAAATGCATTCGCATCTGGTCGATCTGACAGATGCCGGAGAGCCTTTCAGGCTGATAAATCCTGCGTTTCTTTAAGAGATTTCTTCGTTTCTCCCGTCGCGATTGGCACCAATAAGTCCAAAGGGTTCGTCACTATGGCTATCAGAGCATCAGAACGCCTGTCTGCGCAAATGTTGATTATATCCTTGCAGATCGCGGCATTTTTGTAGAATAAGATAAGTATTAGTGAGATCCTTGTAGAAGATTACATCATCTTGAATCACAGACTAGTATCTTCTTTATTTTTAAAATAATTATTCTTACGCAATTTCATATAAGTACAGAATAAATTTAAATTAAACTTAAACAAAAAATAGTAAAAGAAGGGATAGCAAAATGTATACGAATGAATATATTTCATGTAGATACATTTAAATGCGATTTCTTTACTTAAGGTCATCTTTTATCAATCAGCAAAAAACAATGTTTTCCAAAAGTAGTTTTTAAAACATTAAAAAAATAGTTTTTTTAATATTTCCTTCAAAAAACAGACATAAATTATGAATCCCTCTTTCTTCATTAAAAAAAAAACATGTATTTTAATATAAAAAAAACATTTTTTCTGACATTTAAATATGTAAAACAAAAAAATTCTGGTTTTTAAAATATTTCAAAAATATTTAAAATGTCTTATATTTCTTTCTGAAATAAAAAAACCATTTGTTTTAACATCTAAACAAATCTTAATATTAATATTAAAAAAAATATTTTTCTAACATTTCATAAATATATGAAAAACGTTTAAGGTTACTCTACAATGTGCTTTGTTTCCTATTATTTGCTTTTTGCCTACTATCTTTTTGTCTCTCCAAGTACTGTTTTATGGAAATTGACGAGATAAAAGTTAACAAATTCCGAAAAAAACAAGAAACACATGACAAAAAACACAATTGTTGATAAAATAGTATGTTAAAAGGCAAAGAGATAATAGGCAAGAAACACGAAGCAAAAAGTACATTGCAGATTAGCTTTTATGTAAAATTTAAAAAAATAATTATTTCACATTTAAAAAGTTTTTTTCATATTTGAAAAACATTATTATAAATCATTATTTCAAATAAATGATTATATATATAAGTACGCATATATCGCTCTATAACCTCCCAGATAGCACAGAGAGTTCAAAAAGAATTCAATTGTATGTCACCAATTATGAATTCTTTTTAAGATGTAAAAAGAATTATTTTTATAAAAATATAATAAATACAATTAAGTTCTTTTTGAACTACTCTGTGCTATCTGGACTATTATAACTTTATTTCAACATTAAAGAAAACAGGACATATAAGTGGAAATATTTATTATAAATTAAAGCTTATACATATATGCATGTCATCAAATAACAATATATTTGCACCTGAGAGCTACAGTACGCTTCAAAAGCTCCACTAATATTATGCAACCGCGTGTATAATAAAACAGTACCTATCCATATATGTCCATATGTATTCATTCGTGAGCTGATAATGTACTTCTCAAATCTTATTTAGATTATCCTCTGACTTCATTCACACCAAATATAAAAGCATTATTATCTTAGAAAAATTCTTCGTAGATGTAATGACATTAATTCTATAGTGTTTTTTTTTGCGATGAAGTAATGATCTGTATTAATTTTTTACACAAAAAAAGGCTTTCATTCTGCTTAGCCTAAGTAAAAAAAAATTAGAATTCTAATGGTAATAATAAACATTAAATTTCGTTTTTTAATCAAACCAATTATATTTCTGCAAAAAACTTATTTTATAGAAATAAAACATATTAACAAAAAATAATTTAATTTATCCTTAATTTAATATAATAAATTAGACTTTGTAAAATCTAAAGGCCATTGCGCATACATTTCTGTAACCGTTAACATAAGAAATTAAGCAATACAATTGTTTAATTCGATCAGCTATGGCTGATTTGAACAATATGATCGAAATCTTACGATTACGGAAATGTACGTGCAATAACCTTAATATGGACTTTTTATTCATTTATTTTTCCTTATATAAATAAAGTATTTATTTAATAATATATTTTATATGATATATTATATTAATATGATATATTATAATAATATATTATATTAATAATATATTTTAAAATTTTATTTTATTAATATTTAAAAAAAATTTGTTTAAAATAAAATTCATTTAAGAATATAAAAACATAGGACTTATCTAATCGCTTCATTTTTTTAAACATTATGCAAATAATAATTTAATATTTATGTAAATATTAATTAATATTTATTATATAAATATAAACCAATTTTAAGTAACTATTTGAAATATTTAAAAACAATGTATTTGAAAGTTTTAAATAAAATGGCTTCGTGATTGATATGATTTTTATGTTGGATAAAAGTGCTCCCAAGATTTTCAAGTTATCGATATTTTGTTCAATCTAGTATTTTTCTTACATAAATCAATTCTCATTATCATTCTGCGTAAAACTTGAAAAAAAATCAAAAAATAAATAACTTACAAAGTATATCTCTGATCGTATTTCTCTCATAATACATTCTAATGCGAGATAAAATATTTTGTGAAACATTCGATTCTTGGTAACATCAACTTAACACTTTCAAACTTAGAATGATAAAAAAATCAATTAGATATAAAATAATACATAACGTTAAGAAAAACTTGCATATTGCATATGCATTGTGTCTACATCTAAAAAATAAAATTATCAACCAATTCTTTTTGTTATTCTTATCATTGTATATAATCTATATATGTATAAATCTTAAAATATTATAGGCAACAAAAAAAACCACATTAAATAATTCCAGAAAATGAGTTTTAAACTTACTAACTTACATTTGTTTAATTTCTTAATTTTTTACATTTATAATTTCGTTAAAAATAATGTCGAATCTCGTTCGCAAAAAAGCGTTTAATCCTCAGCAGACACTGTGAATTTAAACTACTATCGCGGTAAATTTGTTTAAAAAATTTTATAGAAAATAAAAAATTTATTAAAAACTAATTAATATTTTTTAAAAATATTTTTGAAAAATTTTTAACTAAATTTAATCTTTTATTACTATTAAAGAGATTTAAGAAACTCTTTTCTAAATAGAATCTAGAAAATTTTATATTCTATAAAATTTTCTAGATTCTGTTTAGAAAAATTACATAGTGCCTGCTGATCAATATCCGTTAAATTCAATGAAAAGAAAGAATTTAGGCCTTCAAGCTCTCAGGCACATAAATTGGAAATGTTAAGACATGGAATAAAAAGTGAAATAAAAATGGTACCTTTGAAAATAATAAAAGAAATAATTTTAAAATAATAAAATTCATCGAGACAAATATTAGATATTTTTCTTCCAACATTGGATTACGAAATTTGAATCAAACGTATAAATTCGACGCTAAAATCACAAAAGATTAAATCTCGTCTACAATGAGTCGTTAGTCGTAAGAAATTTAACCAATCATGTTCGCTTATTCTTCTCTAAGATCAACTGGATTGGTTAGATTTCTTACGACCGACGACTAACGACTCATTGTAGACGAGGCATTACGCAGTTTCTCGATCGTACATAATTTCCATTATTTTACAGTATGATATATTTCGTCGAACATTTTTGAAAATAAAAAATCAAATAAGAATTATGATTCGTCGATTTGCTCACTGCTTAATCGTTTCCGTGCGTTTCAAAAAATTTTTAACAATAAATTTTAACATTTAAAAGAAGGTAATAAACAGCGCTACATTACATTTTTATTTCTAATTCTTAAAAAAAAAAAAAAAAAATCGTTCTTATGTAATTTTAAATCAATGAAGATTCAAGAATGACGAGTACATAATAATAGAAGCTCGAGAAATGATATGTTAACAAAATATAAATTTTACTTTGATATTTAGTACTCTTAAGTGTGCAGTTGGCATTAAAAAGGTAAAATTAAAAATTTTTTGATAAAATAATTAAAAAATTCATCCATAAGAAAAAAAAGATATTTCCTACTTATATAACTTTCAACGCAACACTTAAATCAATTTGAGTTAATTTAAGATGATAAATTTAACACAATAAGTAAAAAATATTTATTAAATATAAAAGTTGATTTCATTAATATTGCAAGTTATTACCACATACTATATACAAATATGTAAAATTAAATTATCTTAGAATACAATAGAAAGTCATAGAAGAACAGTACAAGTTCTTTTTAATATAAACATAAAAGTGGTGCTATTTTTATTTCGTATTTTAAATAGTTTGTATACCTACACTCAAAAAATATATTTTCAAATACATTTATTAATAACAAAGATATATTTATATATATTTGGCTTAAATGCATCTTTTACTCCTCTATCAGCTCAAAGAAAAATTAATGGAACTCGACTTAAGTCACTAGGACACAAGTTGCAAAGCAGAAATTTCTACTATAAATGATTTGTAATTAAATAAAAAAACATTCAATGTAAAAAATTTCTTGTTTTGTCAATATCTTTATTCCCCCTAAAATAAATTCTCCTACTGGATATTTAACATGAAAATGATTCAAAGTATTTAATCTTTTTGATGCCAACTATGCGTACACTTGCGGACGGAGAAGTTATAAAATTTAATAGCTAATAAAACGTGCCAAAGTCGCAAGGACGATTTCAAGGATTTAACGCATACCAAAACAAAATTATGCAATCTTTGAGCTGTACAACAGCTTACAACAAATGATAGAATTATTCAAATTAAAATTCCATACAAATTAGCAAATGACAAAACGTTGCAATACAATTTACTTATATATGTAACTTGTACAATCCAGAAAAAATACATCATGTACTATGAACTTACTTAAATTAATTAAATATCTTTATTATCTTGTATAGTTATTTAATAACCAATTGTTATGCTCATAATTCCGCTGTAAATCGTTAAGTGTTAACAGTAATTCTTCTACATATCTCAAATTAAAAAATTTATATTTCAATTTCAAGTTTATGTTTCTAAAGTAGATTTTTAAAAGCACATTTTTTGCACCACTTAAAAAATTAAAAAACTATTTGTAAACGACTCAGTTCTTTTTTTTCGAAGAATTTATTCTTTAAAGTACAAGTCTTTTAAAATCTGTATTTTTAAAAGACTAATTTTAAAACAGTTTTATAAGAAATTATTTCAATTGATATATCAAAAAGAAATGTGTTTCTCACTTGAGAAACTTTGAAAAATTTATAGTACACGGAATATAAATAATACACACGCCCGTGCACGTATGTTATAAAATATGTAAATAAAAAAGCATTGACAATTACATGTATGAATAAAATAATCAATTTTAAAAAATGCATGTTTATACCAAATAACGTGCAAATATTAATTTTGAGATCAATCTGCAACTCAGCTAAAAGAAAAATACATTATCATAAAAATACCAAAATAATACACACTACAATTTAAAAGTATTTGCTTAATTTATCTTTCTTAATTACATAATAAAAAATTTTGAAAAAAAAATTTTAGTCTTTCTTCTTTATCTTCTTCAGAGTGAGCAAATACTTTTTTTCTTGAACGATAGTGTATACATGCATAATTTCGCTGTTTCTGCGTAAATGACTAGGATCTCTTTGAATTTTAATTCGATTATTCGACATCTTTTAGTCATTTAAATAATCATTCAAAAGAAATAGTAAAGAATAATTCGCACCACAGTAAAATCGTCCACATAAAGCTACAAGTGAAAAACTAGCAGCAACGTTGAGCTAGCTCGCATATAGTGCGTTTCTTTTTTTGTCGAGAAAAGCAGATGGAATGTGTTTTATGTACGTGAACAATTCAAACATAATAAATATTTTCATCATTGCAGAGTCTCCTTTCGTCTCTTATCATTCGCACATTGAGATATAGTCTAGTAGTAGTCTGTCAATGAACATCTTTATTTCGCGCGAAAGGCGTACTTCCAGTCCTGCAACAAAACGGAAACAAGTTTTAAGCCTGACTTTCTATCTCAAAAATAGAAAAAAACCTCGTGTCTTCTATTATTATAAATAATATAGTGCTAAAAATTAAATAATATAAAAATATAATTTTAAAAGTTTTAAAATATATCTCTCTCTCATAAATAAATCAAAAAGAATAATAAATTGTAATCATTAAATCGTTAATATTTTTATTTTAAATATAATAATGTCTTAAATGTCTTAAAAATGCAATAATTAATAAAAGAATATTTTAACAGCTTTGAACTATGTATTAATTTAATATAAATTTATTATTTTCTTAATTCCTATATATCAGAAATGTTCTATATTTTATACGGTTATCTGCTTTTTATATATTCTTCTATAATAATTCTACAATTCATATATTAGCAATTTTATTTCGATTGAAGACACAAGATATTTTTTTAAGTATATCTCATCAAATATTAAATAACACTGCTGAAAAAAGCGCACAATATTAAATTAACTAATAAGTATTAATATTTCATCGTTATAGCAAGCACACAAAAGAAACAATTACACAATTATCATATAGTTATTGCTTTAGCATGCAATTCCACACAATACAAATTTACACTTTATTCCTTCAATATTAGGTTTCTAGATTACGTAATCATATTAATATTAGTATCTCCTTCTAGAGCCTATTATTATATTTAATAAAATTATTGCTATTATATTTATTATTATTATTACTATTAAGAGCATTCATTAATTACTAAAAAACCGAGAAGAAGCAAGTAAAGATGATACTTTATAAAAGTTAAATAAGTATTATATTATATTATAAATATTATACCAATGACAACCTTTATTTTAATGTAACTTGATTTAAAAGTAAATATTAGGTAGTTTTATATTTTTATTTATGTAAAATATATTTTTAAGAAACTATATCACCTTTATCAACTTGTTCCTTCCTATATCAGCAAAAGCCGTTTGTTTAATTTGAAAGTGATTGTGACGGAAATAATCAAGGATCACAACCAGTTATATTCTGTGCACTAATAAAATAGAAAAGAAAAATTATAAATATTTCTACGAAAAAAATACGCACCTTGTTATTTATCCATTCGTCGCTGGGAATGATATATTTCTTCTTCGTCATCGTCATCCTCATCTTGTACCTTGGATTCCGCTCAATATATACTCAAGAATCAAAAGCGAAACAACAACGACAACGGCAAGTTGATCCAAAGAACAAATGATACAGTAAAGCACAAGTTTTGCGTGCAAAGAAAATTAATGCACAATATTTCATTCATTGCCAACATATTACATTATACGTTCCATATAAATTACAAGTTTTTTTACATGCCTTCCTGACATTCTAAATTAAATATACTACAAAATCCTTCTATTTTATGTATTAGCAAATTAGAACTTAATTACTTAAAACCTTCAATTCTCAATCACATAAAACATCTTAATCTTTAATTAAATAAATAAAATATTGCATGTTTTGCCTTTCATCTTTTCTCACTCTATACATAAAGATACAAAGAAGAATCTGTCACAAGTGTGTACTGATATGACAAACTTGTATTGAAAAAGTAATTTAAAATGAAAATAACAGTTTATAATAGGAGAAGTGTTCTAAAATAAATACGGATTTAGAATAGGTGGAATCTATAGTACTTGCTTTCAAGTGTGAAATCGTGTGTGTGTGTGTGTGTGTGTGTGTGTGTGTGTGTGTGTGTGTGTGTGTGTGTGTGTGTGTGTGTGTGTGTGTGTGTGTGTGTGTGTGTGTGTGTGTGTGTGTACACGCGCGCCCGCGTATTTGTAATTGTTACAAATATTAAAAATTATTAATATATTTCATCAAAATTCTAAAATACAAATTTTATTAGAAGTATTTCAGATAAAAATTGCTTCGTAACAACTATAGTTTTAACATACTTTTGTTATAAGTGGAAAATATAATATATATTCAAAATTTCAAGATTCTGATTTTTAAATAAAACGTTTTTTTCTTATACAAATTCTTTTCAACGTTCGTTATGTAAAATTATTTAGATAAAATTGTCCAAAAAAGAATACTTCATATTTCATATTTTATCGTGCATCACTACACAAAACATGAAATATCTTGCAAAGCATTTATTTTTCAATTTTAATATATACTTATAGTAAAGCAAGAATCAATTAATGTAAATTTGTAAAAGAACATATAACTATAATATAGAAGAAATCAAGAATAAGTCACTCTGGAAATCTCCGTTTGAAAATAATTTATTTATTATTTATTAAAGTCTCAAGGCACTACCTTCATCATTTTTGTAATCTATTAATTTATAATTAAGAATAAAATAACTATTAATTTATATAACAAATTATCCTATCTAAAAAAGAATGTGTTTATATTAAAAGTGCTGTATATCGCTTTGTAGAATTTATAAAACTTATATCTCTTTTTCGCTCGAAATACTCAATATCTCACAACGCAGAAATCAATAAGACAAACATTAATTTTTTTTACATGCACCGTTGAGATCTTACGAGAGATATCACCTACATCATTTTCTGTCACCATTATACACATTTCAAGCATAATTCAAATATATTTCAAATACATTATCTGGATTGCAATTGATTTTTTTTTTCTAACAAAGATTTCAAATACATTCTGTATACAGGGTGTCTCAAAATATGTGGCTTAACGCTCGTAAAAAGGTAGAAGGAATCGAGATGAACATAAAAGTCCAATATTGTCTTGGGTTAGGTCCACCAATAATCGAGATATTAACATATTGAATCTGCAAATAATCTAATTAATTTTTATTGTAATTGTAAACAGTAAATTAATGAAAGCTTATCATACATTCACAATAAATTTTTTTTCATAATTTGAAATATTAATACCTCGATCATTGGCGAACCTAACCCAAGATCTAACCCAAGACAATATTAGACTTTTATGTTCATTTCTTCTTCCTTTTTACGAGCGTTGACCTACATGTTTTGAGACATCCTGTACATCTATATCTGAATTAAATTTGAAATTTACTTTTTTACTCTATATAATCGTGTAAATATATTTATCGCAGTAAATAAAATATATCTTCAAGATATATCCAGGAATCGAAATTGCTGCAATCTTGTTTCAAACCGCGTATAAATTGTGATTAAAATAGCTATAAACAATGTGGAATTTTAAAACTCAATTTACTTATAATGCAAAAACATAATAATTCGAGTTATCATAAACATTTAACTTGACACATGAAAAAATACATATCACCGTATTACAAACTTGAAGAATTCTTTATAAAACAGAGTAAAGAAGAATTAGAATACATAATCAATATCTTTCGATATATTCCAATTTTGATTTAATTTAAAACATTAAAATATATTTTCTAATCAATTTTAATGAATTTTATTTTGATTTTTATTTCACTGTAATCATAGTGTGTGTGTGTGTGTGTGTGTGTGTGTGTGTGTGTGTGTGTGTGTGTGTGTGTGTGTGTGTGTGTGTGTGTGTGTATGTGTGTGTGCGTGCGTGCGTGTGTGCGTGCGTGCGTGCGTGTGTGTAATTGTAATATGAATTGAATAAAAACCAGAATATTTTCATAGTTATTAGATTTATAATATTTTTATGTAAATATTTTTTAGCCTATTTTAATCAAGGCCTTTTATTTATTAATACATTCCTTTTTTTTCTTTGCATTGCTTTACGAATCTATATTATACTATATAGTCAAGCAAAGTTGCTACATGCATGATAATAGTATTTTAACATGTGCATAATTTCCTTGAATTTGTGACAGAAAAAAAAAGAAATAGGCACATATTCAAGAAAAAATTTACGTCAAACTATAGCGTGTGACAAGATATAATAATGATTTTTATTATGCCTATTGAGGTTATTTTAGTATATACTAAATTTCGATAGAATTGCAGTTTCTTTATTTTAATTAAAAACAACGTGTCGAATACTCTTTATTTTTGCAATCTCTCTGTATAAAATCATGAATGTAAGAAAATAACTGGACTTTACCATAAAATATTACTATAAAATGTTTAGATATAAAAAATAAGTAAAGTAAACAAGAAAAATGATATCAAATTTCATTATCATGTTATTGACACTTTTCATTATAAAAGTTTTAACACATCATATAATTAAATATATCAATAAAAATATATTTTTTAACAAATAATCATAATAAATATGATACTTAGATATAATAGATAAACAGATATCTATTAGATACATCTAATAGATTGTGTTAAAATGCTATTCTAAAATTAGAAAGCAACGATGCTTGAAGTATTCTAAAGTAGTTAAAGTAATAAACACAATAAATGTGATCTGTGAATTGTTGCTAGAATATTTTTTAGCATTATACAAATATTTTTTTATCTACTTTAATAATATCAGTTTATTGATTTCTTAATATACTTTAAGTTTTCAATTAACATTTTGAATATTATCAATATGCTGCATCCAATATTTTTTCATATTTGTTATCTACATTTTGCATAAATCCGATCCAGTTATTTCTTATATTCATGACATAATAAGCATTTATCTGGAAAGTTATTCTCATGTAAATGCAATTTATACAAGGTGTTCCAATTAAAACGGTAATTACACCCTGTGAATATAAATACTATGCGTAATATTAAAATACGTAAAAAAGTTTTTTCATTTGTGTCTATATTCAACAAATAAAGAAAAAAATCATATTAAATATCGTATTAAATATCATGTTGTTTTCTAAAAAAAGGTTTGCTAAAATATTCTGCTCATCCAAGGAAAGTAGCTTTACAAAAATTACCTTGGATGAATAAAATTCTTAAAATAAACTATCATTATATAATTAGTAATTTAAGAACAGAATCCCGAAGAATAATTTCTATACTGAATTATTTGGAAGAATTTATTTATACTAGGCGTCGCACTTTATCACGTGATAGTCAGATGCGCTCTATTCGGAGCATATTAGGGACATACATATTGTGCTAAGACATGCATCACATGGCACCATGTTTTCATGCCTTTCAATGAATTGACACATTCTTCACGCTTATATCTAACTTCAATTCTTTTTTTAATATGTTCTCTTAATCTGTATAAAAAATAACTACATACACTTTCTCTGTAATTAAGTAATTATCCACAAATAATGAGATTACAGAAAAAATCTTTTAATACTTTATTTTAATATTTTTAATTTTATTCTATTTCAAATTTGATCAATTAATTTCAATATCTTTTCTACCTTATAATACTAAAAAAGATTCAGAAATCAATCGATTGATATGAATTGTTTATAGCGTATATTATATGAGAGAGAAATAAGAGTATTAAAGGGTATTTTAAAGTCCTTGCTCACCCTAGAAGTACATCTACCTATTCAGTGATGTCGTACTTAAAATAGATCTGTTCTCTTTAGCTACAATACATTATGCGTATGGATGTATGTGTGTGTATATAATTACATACATATATACATACGTATACTGCATTTAAGATGAAACAAGTGTTATAAGAAAGCATTAGAAAGAAGATAAAAATTGTTAAAAAAAATACAGGATACGCAGCTGAAGAGAACGGATTTAACGATAACGATAAGGCGAAATAGAAGCTAACGAGAAACGGGAAACCGAATTCGCCCGGCCTAAGTAGATGACGAGTGAATGCCAAAAGCTTGGAAGATCTTGTTTTTAAACCCGGGTTTGTTAGGACTAGCATCATGTTGGTGCTGGCCAGTGCTCGCCGCTGACTGTCCTTCATGTAGCGCCCTTTGCACCAGTGGCAGCGAACTGTTCGCCTGCGTTCAATTGCGTTCATATGCGTGCGTGTGCGGTCGCCGATGAGATTCGGCCAGAATTCAGTCAGGTTGTGCCGGACGTGACGGACGACGGGACGAAACGAAAAAAAGAACAAAAAGAAAGAAGAAAAGGATAGTAGACGGCTATAAGTGTTTGTGTCAGCTACTGCATGGCATGCGAAAAGTGCATACGGCTAATTTATACGTCGAAATGACAAACAGAAGAAAGAACAAGACTCACCTCTTCATGACTTTGTTCGTGTTCGCTATTGGCCAGACTGGACCGCGAGCCACGTCTGGTCGAACTCTTCTCCTCACCCAGCAACTGTGCTACTCGTGCCTTATTTACCAACTCTAACGCCTGTAAAATAAAATAAAAAACAAATTATTATATAAAAACGCACATTGTTGGTTATTAATTTAATTAAATTTTACTTTACTTTTATTTTTATTATATGTATATATGTATTATTAATTTTAATTTGCAAAGTTTGATATAGTTTTAATATTTGATCAAAATATTTAAAATTGTTTAACATATCGACTGCCAATATTTCAAACCATGCATTTATTTTCAGATTATAATAAAAAGATTTTTTACTTTATTATTGTTGAAATATTTCTATCATATGAATTATACACATGTAACTTAAAAAGAAATTTAGTAGAAAAAATCTGTCAGGCCATATATGTAGTAATTATGCATCAGTATTACACATATGGCAATTAACACTATATTCAAATTAAAATACTTAAAGTACAGAAAACAAATTTAAATATATATAAAAAATAAGCTGTTATTTTTTTTGCAATGTGGAAAGATCATGCAAAAATAATGCTAAAGTTCGTATCAGACTATGTATTGGAGATTGAGAATTGTGAATTGGAGATTAGAATTTAACCAATCAGAACAAAGTAGAAATAAAAATATCAATTATCTGATAGGTCGAATTCTAATCTTCAATTCGCAATCCTCAATCTTTAAAGCGTAGTCTGATAAGAGTATAAAAGCTTTTACTCACTTGTTGCACGTGCTGTGTGCGTGAAATGCATGAAACATTGTTAGTTGTATTATTATTATACTTGCAATTACACACGTGTATTTTTTCAACAAAAGTTCATACAAATATCACCTACCTCTCTTCGAGATCTCATAGCGCAATCTTCGAGCGTTTCTGCGGCCTCGTATTTACCCTGTCTTCGATAAAGGGCACCGAGGTTTTTTAAGGTAGTAGTAACTGTAGGGGAATCCACTTTCGCGGCCTTATGCCAGCCGCCATACTCGCCATATGGTGTATTCTCCTTATTTCTGTGCTTATTCTCCTCTCTCTCTTCAGCCACCTAAAAAAAAAAAATAACATTAATCAGAAAATGATTAAATAATTTTCTAAGTGTCACAATTCAAAAAAGTTAAAAACTATAAAATTCGTAGAATTTGGTAAACAAACAATATAGATTTATAATTGCTCTTTATATTCTTTATAATAATCTTCAATTTTATATTTTTTCAATTTTATTAGTTACTTTGACAATATCTTTCATTATAAAGATTAATAATTTTATTTTTAAAATGTATTTATATTATATATAATATATATTATACCAATAAATTTATTTTTCTTAATATTTTTTATGGATAATAGATACTTGTTGCCATTATTATCATTAAATTATCAATTCAATATCATATTATTTTTAATTTATAACTATATTTTAAGATTAAAAATTTATTCAGCGCACAGTTTAATATACTTGAAAAGGTATATAAAATCACAAAGAAATATTAATATTGCTCTATTCAAATGTTATTATGTTTTATTATTTACAAAATGTTTTATCACATTTTAATTGCTTAAAGTTAATAAGTATATTTGCAAATAAAGTGCTTTAAAAATCCGCATTAGTCTTAAGTAATATTATCCAATAGCAAAATTTTATATCACAAGTATTGGACCAATTATTGTATAAAGGGAATTATTTCGAAGGAAATTGTGAATAAATCACAAAATCATTATATTACGTTCTTTTTTTTTATACAATTTTGAAAACTTTTGACTATCATATTTGTCTTCTGGAAAGATTTCTAAAATTGAATCCTTAGTTGTAATTTTGAAGGCACTGCAATTACATTGTATTGGTGATTCAATGTTCCCGTACCTGCCAAATCGGCTTGTTGTCACCATCAATAGCACCAAATTCTCTCTCATGCGCTCTAGTGAGCACCTGCTTGTATAGCACCTCGGCATCCTTGTACTTTCCTTGCTTCAAGTAACAAGATGCTAGATTGTTTTTCGTTTTAGCGACATTTGGATCATCCGGACCAAGCTTAGCTTCATAGATTTCGAGCGCACGCTGATAGTAGCGTTCCACTTCTTCATACTTGCCCT
Source organism: Monomorium pharaonis (assembly GCF_013373865.1). Classification (NCBI taxonomy): domain Eukaryota; kingdom Metazoa; phylum Arthropoda; class Insecta; order Hymenoptera; family Formicidae; genus Monomorium; species Monomorium pharaonis. Next base: position 1,849,310 of record NC_050470.1, on the reverse strand, counting down.
GATTCTGACATAGCAATGCCAGATTATTCAGTTGCTTCGCTACATCCGGATGATCACGACCTAGTACTTTCTCGCGGATCTCTAGAGCTCGTTTGCATAGGGGTTCAGCCTCCTTATACTTTCCTCGTTTTCCATACAATACTGCGAGGTTGTTCAGCGTTGCCGCCACCGCAGGATGATTTTCACCTAACGTCTTCTCTCGAATCGCTAGAGCATCGTTCAGAAGATTTGCGGCTTCTTTATATTTATTCTGGTCTCGATATACTAAAGCGAGGATGTTGAGCATGGTTGCCACGTCAGGATGATCATGGCCGGAGGTTTTCTCCAAATCTTCCAAAGCTTGTTTACAAAGAGGAACTGCCACTTCATACCGGCCTTGACTCGCATATTGGATCACTAGATTATGCAGTGTGCGCAAACGTGCTGGTATTTCATAGCCAGCATTCACTTGCTGAGCAAACTGCGACGGCGGAGTCGGAGATATAGCTGAAAAACAGTACACATTTTTGTTAGAGAAGTTTAATAATTATTTTTATAAAAATTTCAATATTGCGTTTTTCTATAAATTCACTTACATTTGCTATTGCGATCGTCCGCATCATCATCAGGAAAGAGATCTACCACGGGATCGTCTTTCGGTCGATCTTTAGCATTTTCATCTTCAGTTGATGGATCTGGATCGTATTGTCGCATACTGGCCATAAAGTCTAAATGTCTCTTCTCTTCTTGCAATTGAGCAACCTGCAAAATACATAATTAAGAATGTAATAAATTTACTGGTTAAAATAAGAAAATGTATTGTTATTAAAAGAAATTATTAATAAACAACGGGACCTCCGAAGAAAATGTTAAAATATAAATACATCATAAATTATGAAGTACTTCATTAAACAGATGTATTTCATTTAAATATTATAAAATTCTAAGGTTTAAGATGTATGAAATAATTTGCAAAATATTTTTTTTATAGATTAAGAAATATTTCAAAATCTATCAAAATACATTTTTTTTTTAATTGAAACTTTTTTATGGAAAACATTAATCTTCATAATATTTATATTTGGTATATTAATAAACAGTACTACTATGTTAAAAATAAGATTAAAGTGCAATCGACATTATTGTTTGACAAAGAATTGATCGATTTGGGTGGAAGAACAAAAAAACAAATTAAGATATTATTGAGAATGATTTATTCTGAGTACAAGTATCAATATGGAATCAAAAACTTGAAACTATATAAAAAATTCGACGAACGTTATCGGCAGGTTCGAGAATTGCGGCAAGAATTTGGGAAAATTAATGTGTCGCGATTAAATAACCGGCAGATTATTATCGTCAACAACTAATATGAACGCGATATTGGTTGGTGTTGACAATACTGACTTAAATTATTTTTTTTACATATATACACAATATGTAAAGTCATTAAATTAACGAATTGGAATTAATAGAGACGCTGAGACAGTACTCACAGCTTGTTCACTCGCTTGCAACTTTTGTTGTGTGCCGGCCAACTCGTCTCTGAGCCAGGCGTTCTCCTGGCACAGCCTCTTCACCTGTGTCCTCAGTTTCTGCTTTTCTGCTTCCACCATCTGCAGATGACTTGCAAGCGCCTGCATCACTTGCGCCTCGCCTAGGCCAAGATCGATCATCTCAATTATTTTAGATAGCAAACTAGCTTTGTCCCGAGCAGCTGGCGCATCTTGGGACTGCAGGCCCTGCAGCAGACCACCATGTTCAACTCGGAGAGCTTCTAGGCCCTGAGCAACCGTCCGTGCTCCAGCCACGATCTCCTCCTGCGTCATCGCCGTCATTCTGCCTATGTTCTCGATTTTTTTACTGAAAATAGAAACAATAATACCATTTTATATTTACAGGACAAAAAAATTTCTTTTTGATTCGTCTACAATGTATAAATATTCTGCTGTAAAATGTAAATAGCTGATATTTGCACTTTAAAATAAATGGCAATTAGTTTCTGAAGAAGAATATCAATAATATATTTCACCTCACACATCCAAATATTTTATGATAAATTATTATATTACAAATATTCACATTAACTGTTATATAGTTTTTGCAACATGGCCGACAAGCGCCAATGCGCTTTCGCCATAGAGAAGGAAGTTGAAAGTCGCAAGGTCTCCAAGATCTTAAGAGCAAGAGAACCGTTATAATGATGACTCGAGCACTCGATCGAAAAGAATCCTGAGCAAAACGGAGGACGAAAAGAGAAGACTTACCCCATGTCTTCAGGGCCGCGTTGAAACTGTCTATGTGCTGGTCTAACGCGCGGTACTGTCGGCTCAATATTTCGACGCCGGCGCATCGTAATATCGCGACGTTCTCGCGATTCCGGTAGAATCGGATACAGAGCGATTCATATAGATACATTTCAATATAATACCCCCGCCTCCTTACATATTATTAAACAAAGTTCTTATTTTTCTATATTTTATTATAGAATTTAATTATAAAATAAAAAAATTTAGTATAAAAATTTAGTATAGTATAAAATATTAACTATATAATAAACAAATATATAAATATATAAAAGCTAAGAAAACTATTATCAAATTAAGAGAAAAATTCAAAATAAAATTCAGACAGACTTCTACGAGGTAGATTTCAAACGTACTTAAACACATTCGTTGTATTACAATGTTTATTTACAATAATTATGCAATAAAACATTTAAATCCTTTCTTTACATTTTTTTCAATTTACAAATAAAGATAAGAGTTTTCAAGCTAATATCAAAAATCAAATTAAATTTAAATTAAAAAATATATAAAGATTTAAAAAATAGAATATAAAAGAGAATAAAATAAAATAGCATAGAATAAAATATCTATAACAATTATAAAAATCACAAAGTTATTATTAATAAAATAATAAATAAATCACTCTGCAGTACCAAAATTTTATCTAAATATTTCAATGTAATAATTAAAATATTAAATGTTCAATCTAAAGGTTCAATATTGCTTTGTCTGGACTTGTGTAAAATTTTCTGTTAAATGTCTTTTTAATTAAATACAACTCTCATATTCTATAGCAGTTTTTTGTGAATCAACCTATAAAACTGTAACTTGACTAGAAATTCGATGGTGAAGAGAAACGATTGCGTCGTCGCTACGTAATCGATACTAGCCGAGAGGGACCACTTTTCTCTAGAGATCAATCGTGAAACATTTCATTACAATCGATGTTGCACGTGTATGACATACAATACATCATAAACAATAATTTCATCAATCTATCAACAGAGGACTAATAATTAACGATGTTTTCCAATTATGCAATCTCTCTATAACTTTATTTCAATCGACTTTCCGTTGCTAATTTATTGGATCTATCCGTCCGTTTTGAAAACTGTCTGAATACATCTGTTATTCAATAATAGTTAAGATGCATTTCAATTACGAAATACATTCGAATAAATACATAGCCGTATGTTAAACTAATGTTCTGGATGTTCGGTCAAGATTGAATTTTCAGGCACTCGTAAACCTTGATCTCCTCCAACAATCTGAGGTCAGTATCACGAACAAACCTAATAACCACACAATAAGATCATTTGTCCTAGTACTTCCGTTATTCAACCAGTTTCAGTCAGTAGCGACCTTAACCACTCGAAGCAATGCCAATAAAAGACAGAGACCAATTTCAGTAATCCACTTTGAATTTATATCTCTGGATTAATCGGCTAACACAAATACATAACCATTATATAAATCGAAATAAAAGGAATTAATCGTAATTTGAAACCTTAGAACCTTGAAAAATATTCTATAAGAAATTTTACAAAGTAGAATAATAGAAAATAAAAAGTTGGAAGCTACGAAAAGCAAATAAATTATTTACTTACACACGGATTGTTTTCTTTATCACTACTATATACTCTGCTGAACTGCTTTCTGCTACCTATAACGTCTTATACACCTACACGTTTATGATATATTCATAAACACGTTAACCCTGTTTTATTATTATAAATAACCTGCACATAAGTAAGTTCAAATCATCAATCAATTCAAGTATGATAATTATTTCTAATTTGTAGCAATTTTAATTGATTAGCTAATAAAAATAAATAAAAACATGAATATGTTATAATTTCTTTTTTATCTAAAAAATTATATTTTTTTACAAGTCTACGTAAATAAAATTTCAATCAGAGAAAAATTAGTTAAAATAGTAAAAACAATATACAAGTAATAAAATTCTACAAGAATACATAGAATATTTCAAAGTTATTATTTTCTTAAAAATTGTCGGAAGTTATTGAATAAAAATTAAAAAATAAGTAAAAAGAAAAAAATAACTAAAGTTATAAAAACATTTAAGACTAAAATTAGAATGTAGAAAAAAGAAAAGAAGTGAAAATATGAGTATTAATACAAGTAAACCTAAGTAAAAAAAAATAGATGTTAAATAAAATTGTAAGTCCAATCTAATTTTAAGCATCAGACTATATTCAGTTATATACAGAAATGTAGTAAATAAGTATATAAAAATAAGTACATACAACTAAAACGTCCTCTTTAGATAATCTATCTATAATTCACATCTCCGAATTGAGGATAGAATTGTAAATTCTATTTATATGTTCTAATTATATTTTAATGTACTTTAATATATATTTATATGAGCATATCCTGTTTCTGGCTTTTTCATATTACAATTATTCAATTAAAATAATTATTTTTCAAAGATATTGTCAATATTATCAAATAAAAATAATTAAAAAGATAAGTTTTTATAAATCGAAAATCAAAAAATTTTTTATTGCTATTATACATATAACATTTTTAATACCGTATTTCTGTCTTTTTTTTCCTTATACGAACAAATTTAAATCCTTCAAATAATTTACAATGTTTGCAATATTTTACACATATACTTTGTGTATATAATGAATTATATAATGATAACTAATATTAAAATTCTATTCTTCAAGAGAGAGATCAGATAAGTTAACACGAGTTGATTTTTCCAACAATACTAATCAATATTTATTTAATATTAATTTAGACATATATGTATATGCGAAAAAATTACAATAGAATAAATATTTTAATAGAATCTTATTAATATTAACAGAAACATATCAGTGATTAAATCATAATGCTTTAAATATAATTATTCATGTGATAGAAACTAATCACAAAACATTTTTTCAATTAGCGTTAACATAAGTTTATAATTTTCAAAAACTCAAAGGCTCAGATGAACTATAGTTATAGCCATAGTTAATATAACCATAATTAATAATATAATACTAGTGACTAAATTATTTTATTAAACTATTTCATTATAACACTAGATGTAATACTAAAGCAAAATGCATTTTCAGTAAAAGTTTATGTAATGTTTGTTATGTGCTGATATTAATAGGGATCTTTCTAGAACGTCAAAACATTAGTTTTCAAAGATGTTTCCGGAAATTTTATATTACATTGAGCTCCAAACATATCGCAGATGAGTACGATAACGTCACAGCGCCATGCGAACCACCGATCAATGCTCGGTAGCGAAGACAGTTGGTGCAATTTCTAACACAAGTCCGCTACGTACCAATCGAATATGAATAATGATTCTTATTGTTGAACGGAGTCAGACCTAATCTTGGAAAGTATCAATACTTAGACAATAGAATTTGTCTTCTATTTCCGACGCTATTTTCCGTATAATTACAATTAGCCATTTTGCTAATCCCGTATTGACGTTATTAATAAGTGTGTCTGTTCTGTTTCTGCTGTAATTTCTCGTACTTTTCATCCTTTATATAAAATAGATGTACATGTATACTTCAAAAAAACAAAGAAAACGGAGATAAAGCGTAGGTAATGCCATTAAAATGAACGTATAAATTACAAACATGGAGAATCGCTACTGAGTGCGGACTGATGTAAAGGAGAAAAGTTTTTTATTGTGGGATTGTAAGAGTAATGTTCTTTCTTCTCATTACTTCCATTTCAATCATCTCGTTATTTCGCTACATAATCGCAATATTATGAATATGAACTATTTTGTCTCCAAGTGCATAATTATGGAGAAGTTATATTATTCGTAAAAATCGGAATAAGGAGGAAGGAGCCATTATGGATTTTTCACGTCTACTCACATTCTATAAGCATTGAGCGTTTTTGACATATCCGTCCTACCCATCAGTAACGGTGGACTCTGCCGGTTCTACCACTTCACACCATACATGTATGTATATCTACACAACGATTCTTCTTCCCGTTGGACGTATTTCACGATACAAAAAAGTCATCTAGTTATCGTTGGTACAAAAATATAGGTTGTATACAAATATGCGCGCGTATGTACATGTGTAAGCGTGTCGTGTATGCGGGGGGAAAGGAAAGGGGATATATGTACTATGTGTATAGTTTCGATCGTGTACTGTACGGGATCGCGGTTAGTCTCTCACTAAAGACCTCCACCCCCTTGGTGAATCCATCCCTACTCTATCCAAAAAGGGGTGCAAAATTATAGTGGAAATGGAAGTCTCAACGCTTGCGCAGCAACGTTCTTCTGTAAGGTATACGCACTGGGGTTGCATAAGGGGACGCGTGTACAGATCGCATCCCCGTAAGATCATAGTCAAGGGTGCAGATTACATTCACATACAAGATATCTCAAACTCGAGAATAAAATCTTTCTTCACATATAATATAATAGTAAATCTTTATACCTATATCTATCATTTAACCCTTCATTATATAATTAATTGTGCATGAATGTCCAGAACGTCCCAGCCTAATAAATTCGCTACATTTACCGACTAAATCGTTTCATTATTATATTTGTTAGACGTATAGAAAATTATATAAGTAAATGTATAAAATATTGTTGTTTATTTAATTGTAAATCATCAAAGAGAATAATTAAACTTGTGAGATATAAAATTAAAATAAGAAAAATTCCACGGAAATTATAATATAGGATTATAATAATTAACTATATTCCTTCAGGATTTGTTTCACATTCATTAATAATGTATTAATAATATATTAGTAATACATTATAATAATATATTAATATAAAAACAATTGATAATAATAAAGATTTGGATGTACGTAAATAACCTGTGATAGTTTCCTGTATTATACTTGATACATTAAGTTTTTTGAAAATTCTTTGCACCAGCAAAGAATTCAAAGCAGGTATCTCTGTACCAGTAACAAAGTTCCACGCAGTCTGTTTCTGCAATCCCAGACTACTAGAGAGTAAAACTATGACTGGCACTGGATGACTCACACCATGACGATAGAAACTACTGAGCTAGTAATACAATATTACCGAGTAATACTATGTGCGCAGTTCTACGCAGAGAAATACTGTTGTCTCTCTTCCTTTCGAATTTTAGATTTCTATATAGTCTAAAAGTCAACTGAGAAAATATTTAATTAATAATAATGTATAATTTTTAACCATTAAAATTTTTTTCAATATGTCCTTTTGAACCGAGAAAAAATTGATCGTACCAGCACAAGACATCTATATAAAGAAATCATTATATTTTACGAATAATCCAGCCACTTGTATAGCTGCCTGTAATAATTTCAATATATTTTAAGTCAGAATTATACTTTTATTTTATATTTTTCAACAGTAATAATATAATAATTAAATAATTATATTAAATAATTAATTATGGTATAAAATATAACGTAAAACTACATTTGAACTTTGAGTTTTGTATAGATTCTAAAACTAAATATAATAAGAATTAAATATAAGCAATTAAAAATATAAATAATTACAATTTACTTTACTTTACTTATATAATAAATATAACGATAATCTGCTCAATAATATAAAATATCAGATTATTTTATACACATATATATTTCGATTATTATTTAATTATTAAATTGTTATTCAATGTATACCAATGTAATGTAATAATTATCTAATTTCATCTGTTTATATAATCAATTTTATTATTATTAATTACATAATTACTTCATTATTATAAAGAATTTTATATTAATTTCTATACTACAATTTGCAGTCTATATTAGATGTATCAATTATAAATTATATAAATAAAAAAATTGTTATTCTTTAATTCATTAATAATTACATAATTCATAATAAAAAATAATGTATTAAACTATTATTACATCAAATAAAATTATTTCAAGTACAGCATGATTTAAATATCAAGTAATGTATGAAATATACAACAATAGAAAATTAAAAAGTACAATAAATAACAGCAGAACAGCTGTAATGAGAAGGAGAAAGGAAGTCTTATTAAGTTTCACTCGGAACTGACGAGAAAGGATTTTAGAATTATGGCGGAATATTTTCACAATAATCGTGTGAAACTGCTTTCCTAAATATCATTCCTAAAACTCTAATGATAAACAAATCTAATATATACAAATATTTGTATACAAAATAATAAATGCACAAATTATAAAATACAATTAATAATTATTTGTTAATAAAATTTTATTCCTTAGAAAATTAAAAAAACTAAACTCACATATAGGAACAATAAAATTCATTAAATTAATCATATTAGTAATGAAGTTAATAATTTTAAAAAATAAAAGAAATTTTTTTTCAACTTTAAAATTTTAAATTTTAAACATATTTTAAACATAAAAATATTTAACATATATTTATTAATATCTGTAAAATTACAAAATATAATTAATCAAAATATTAATAAATTTAATTGTTTAATTTAATAATTTAATAAATTAAATTTTGTAATTTTTTATATCTCACACACAGACTTTTTTTATTTCTACTTTTCATAAAATTAGACATGCATCACACATGTATTATTTAATTTCATTATTTATTATATTTATGTGATATTATATGTATAATATACACACTTAATTAATTTTCTAAAAGTTTAATGGTTAATTATTAATGTCTCAATTTACTAAATTTTGTCACAGATTTCATTTTGCACTTATGGATTGTTTGAGATTATTCAAAGACATTATCAAAAACAATGATTTGCACCAAGCTAACTCTCAGTTATGCTTCCTTGGTCACTGCTGTCAGTGGAAATAAACCAAAACGATTAGTTTTCTGGTTATACCTGTAGAATGAAGACGTCAAGATGTTTCTTCTATGACTAGTATATGATACTAGTCACAACTAATTAGCATTAAAGAAACTGTAGAATTAAAGAATATGTAACATATTCAACAAAAAAGCTAATTTCTAAACTAAAAATTCTCAGACTATAATATGCAAAAAAATAAACCTTCAGTCAACAAAGCTCTTTCTTATCTTAAGCATCATATCTTAAGATATTTTGAATATTACTGAAAATCAGCAACAATCAGTGCATATGTAATTTCTTTTTGCATCAAGACACGAGAACGACAGAAACTTATTCTTCCTTGTAACAATTTGCATAAAGGGTTTCCATATATATATATATATATATATATATATATAGGAAATACACATAAAATTACATTCATGCCATCTGTTTATTCAGTAATTGAACAGCTACAATCCAGTCTCACACAATAACAATGTAATCTTTTTTGTCATTTCAAGCGATTAATCAGCATAGTAGAATTTATTTATTAGAATCTGTCTTCTGTCACCCGTCAGCGTCTCGTATCGGTTGATTAATCATTTTTGCGATACATACAACCTAGACTACACAACCCATACTTACTCTTGCGAATGGTCCATACAAGGTTGCCACCGCTCGCCTCAGTGTAGCATCCCACCGGCGAGCGGATCGGAGATGCCTTTTCGGGATGTCCCGAAAAGATCCTTGGAACGTCCTGGAAATATTCTTAAAAGATTCTGCAAAGGTTCCTCGTTAAGAGACCAGTCACTCTCTCTTTCTCGTGGATTAAATCTGGAATATCTGGACACGCTGAAGATGCGCGTGGAAGCGTAGAACTTTGGTATTTCACACGTGATCGATTTGAGACTTCGTCGCGACTTTGAGGATGAAGGTTCACGATGAATTCTCATGCGATGAAAATACTACGGCGGCCGGCGAACATCGAAACAACGTTCTTCGGGATTGTTCTCGCGGCGGCGACGGCGACGGCGACGACGACAGATAAAGATGGCGAAGCTTGAGCACAGAGCACGGCACGCAGCATCACATATCCCGCAAAGATGTGCCCGGGGCAAGAACACCACGGCCAAACGGCTGCCAAGAGATGTACAGGAACGTGGTACACGAGAAATCACACGGAAGGTCGCCGTTGGAAAGCGCGATAAATGGCGGTGTCAAATTGTTCGTGCGACAAACCCAGACAAACCTCTCCACTGATCGTAAAAATTGCGACTGCAGCGACCTCACCGCGCTCGCGGACGAAACGGGCTGATTCTCATGGGGCGATCACTCCGCTTATCCGACCTCGACTTCGACTGCGGTAAAGTGTAGTACCAGAGAGGAACCTGAGAGAGATCATCGTGTCGTTTTAGGCGTTTTCATCCATCAGCGCCTCTATGTGCACAAAATGTGCACATTGAACTATGTAGTCAAATATCTATAAATCCCGTAGGTAATGTGCATGACTTTTTGGGTCTCTTCTATGCTATGTCCACGTTTATTTGGTTCTGTTTCATGCTATACCCGTAAATTTTACAATTATATGCATTCATATTTTAAACCTGTTTTATGCAAACGTGCATAATCGTGTTCTATAAATGTGCAATACTGACACTGTACAGATATAGCAAGGAACAGAACCAATATTTTATCTCGCACGTTTATCACATATCATTTTGTTCCACATATACATGATAAAAATTCACTCACCGATTGCTGTTGCTGCTCCTGCTGCTGCTGCTGCTGCTGCTACTGCTACTGCTACTGCTATTGCTATTGCTACTGCTACTGCTACTGCTACTGCTACTGCTACTGCTACTGCTACATTCCTTTTCCGGAATACCGAGTCGTTCCATGGATGCCGCTTTCTGCTGACATCATCCTGCTATTTCAAATCGAACCGCACATTAATAAAATTTATTTATTTAGTTTTCAATCTTAATAATTAAAATTAATACGAATAATGAAATAATGTTTATTTTGGAAAATATATAATAGACATATGCATACGAGCCGTTTGCAAATGGTCCAAATAAAAAAAATATAAGAGTAAAATTAATTAATAAATTAACTGATAAATTTAGATTCTACAGACAATAAAAATGTGCCTATTAATACAAGTACATCTAAAGGTATTTAAATTTATCGATTTAAATAATGATTAATTATTGAGTCATTTCTGATAAAATATTGGTAAACTATGCGTTCTAATAAATAATTTTGTTAATTAATTATTTTTCAAAATTGTTTTCTCCTGCCGTCGGCACCGCATTCGCGAGACGTAAAGTGCAAACAATTTCGATTATTTTTTGACAGTTCTCAATAGTTCTCGCATAGTTCCGACTTATTCCATGCGTTTTAATAACAATTTCGTCAATTAATTATTTTTTAACAATTTTTCATTCCGACTCCCGTTGGAATCTGTTTGCATCTCATACCTCTGCTGAATGCAGTGACACGAGTCGGAATGAAAATTAAAAAATAATTAATTGACGGAATTGTTAATAAAACGCATAAAATAGGTCGAAACTGTGCGAGAACTATTGAGAACTGTAAAGAAAAGTGATCGAACTGTTTGCACTTTACGCGTCTCGCGAATACTGTGCCGACGGTAGAAGAAAAAAATTCAATCATTATTCTAACGACAGTTTTTGCTAGTTCTCACAGCCCCGACCATTTCCATGCGTTCTAATAAATAATTTTGTTAATTAATTATTTTTCAAAATTTTTTTCTCTTGCCGTCGGCACAGTATTCGCGAGACGCGCAAAGTGCAAACAGTTTCGATCACTTTTTTTTGACAGTTCTTAATAGTTCTTGCATAGTTCCGACTTATTCCATGCGTTTTAATAACAATTTCATCAATTAATTATTTTTTAACAATTTTCTATTCCGACTGCCGTCGAAATCTGCACCTCATACCTCTGCTGAATGCAGTGACAGGAGTCGAAATGAAAAATTGTTTAAAAATAATTAATTAACGGAATTGTTATTAAAATGCATGAAATAGGTCGAAACTGTGCGAGAACTATTGAGAACTGTCAAAAAAAAGTGATCAAAACTGTTTGCACTTTGCGCGTCTCGCGAATACAGTGCCGACGGCAAAAGAAAAAAATTTTGAATAATAATTAAATAACAAAATTATTTATTAGAACGCATAGAAATGGTCGAAGCTTTGTGAGAACTAGCGAAAACTGTCGTAGGAATAATAATCGACTCTGTTTGCATCTCATACCTCTGCTGAATGCAGTGACAGGAGTCGGAATGAAAAATTATTAAAAAATAATTAATTGACGAAATTGTTATTAAAACGCATGGAAATGGTCCGGCTATGTGAGAACTAGCGAAAACTGTTGTTAGAATAATGATAGAAATTTTTTCTCCTACCGTCGGCACTGCATTCGCAAGAGATAAAGTGCAAACAATTTCGATTATTTTTTAACAGTTCTCAATAGTTCTTGCATAGTTCCGATTTATTCCATGCGTTTTAATAACAATTCCGTCAATTAATTATTTTTTAACAATTTTCCTTTCCGACTCCTGTCACTGCATTCAGCAGAAGTATGAGGTGCAAACAGATTTAATCATTATTCTAACGACAGTTTTCGCTAGTTCTCACATAGCCCCGATCATTTCCATGCGTTCTAAGAAATAAATTTGTTAATTAATTATTGTTCAAAATTTTTTTTTCCTGCCGTCGGCACCGCATTCGCGAGAGATAAAGTGCAAACAATTTCGATTATTTTTTGACAGTTTTCAATAGTTCTTGCATAGTTCCAATTTATTCCATGCGTTTTAATAACAATTTCATCAATTAATTATTTTTTAACAATTTTCTATTCCGACTGCCGTCGAAATCTGCACCTCATACCTCTGCTGAATGCAGTGACAGGAGTCGAAATGAAAAATTGTTTAAAAATAATTAATTAACGGAATTGTTATTAAAATGCATGAAATAGGTCGAAACTGTGCGAGAACTATTGAGAACTGTCAAAAAAAAGTGATCAAAACTGTTTGCACTTTGCGCGTCTCGCGAATACAGTGCCGACGGCAAGAGAAAAAAATTTTGAATAATAATTAAATAACAAAATTATTTATTAGAACGCATAGAAATGGTCGAAGCTTTGTGAGAACTAGCGAAAACTGTCGTAGGAATAATAATCGACTCTGTTTGCATCTCATACCTCTGCTGAATGCAGTGACAGGAGTCGGAATGAAAAATTATTAAAAAATAATTAATTGACGGAATTGTTATTAAAACGCATGGAAATGGTCCGGCTATGTGAGAACTAGCGAAAACTGTTGTTAGAATAATGATAGAAATTTTTTCTCCTACCGTCGGCACTGCATTCGCAAGAGATAAAGTGCAAACAATTTCGATTATTTTTTAACAGTTCTCAATAGTTCTTGCATAGTTCCGATTTATTCCATGCGTTTTAATAACAATTCCGTCAATTAATTATTTTTTAACAATTTTCCTTTCCGACTCCTGTCACTGCATTCAGCAGAAGTATGAGGTGCAAACAGATTTAATCATTATTCTAACGACAGTTTTCGCTAGTTCTCACATAGCCCCGATCATTTCCATGCGTTCTAAGAAATAAATTTGTTAATTAATTATTGTTCAAAATTTTTTTTTCCTGCCGTCGGCACCGCATTCGCGAGAGATAAAGTGCAAACAATTTCGATTATTTTTTGACAGTTTTCAATAGTTCTTGCATAGTTCCGATTTATTCCATGCGTTTTAATAACAATTTCATCAATTAATTATTTTTTAACAATTTTCTATTCCGACTGCCGTCGAAATCTGCACCTCATACCTCTGCTGAATGCAGTGACAGGAGTCGAAATGAAAAATTGTTTAAAAATAATTAATTAACGGAATTGTTATTAAAATGCATGAAATAGGTCGAAACTGTGCGAGAACTATTGAGAACTGTCAAAAAAAAGTGATCAAAACTGTTTGCACTTTGCGCGTCTCGCGAATACAGTGCCGACGGCAAGAGAAAAAAATTTTGAATAATAATTAAATAACAAAATTATTTATTAGAACGCATAGAAATGGTCGAAGCTTTGTGAGAACTAGCGAAAACTGTCGTAGGAATAATAATCGACTCTGTTTGCATCTCATACCTCTGCTGAATGCAGTGACAGGAGTCGGAATGAAAAATTATTAAAAAATAATTAATTGACGGAATTGTTATTAAAACGCATGGAAATGGTCCGGCTATGTGAGAACTAGCGAAAACTGTTGTTAGAATAATGATAGAAATTTTTTCTCCTACCGTCGGCACTGCATTCGCAAGAGATAAAGTGCAAACAATTTCGATTATTTTTTAACAGTTCTCAATAGTTCTTGCATAGTTCCGATTTATTCCATGCGTTTTAATAACAATTCCGTCAATTAATTATTTTTTAACAATTTTCCTTTCCGACTCCTGTCACTGCATTCAGCAGAAGTATGAGGTGCAAACAGATTTAATCATTATTCTAACGACAGTTTTCGCTAGTTCTCACATAGCCCCGATCATTGCCATGCGTTCTAATAAATAATTTCGTTAATTAATTATTGTTCAAAATTTTTTTTTCCTGCCGTCGGCACCGCATTCGCGAGAGATAAAGTGCAAACAATTTCGATTATTTTTTGACAGTTCTCAATAGTTCTCGCATAGTTCCGACTTATTCCATGCGTTTTAATAACAATTTCGTCAATTAATTATTTTTTAACAATTTTCTATTCCGACTGCCGTCGGAATCTGTTTGCACCTCATACCTCTGCTGAATGCAGTGACAGGAGTCGAAATGAAAAATTGTTTAAAAATAATTAATTAACGGAATTGTTATTAAAATGCATGAAATAGGTCGAAACTGTGCGAGAACTATTGAGAACTGTCAAAAAAAAGTGATCAAAACTGTTTGCACTTTGCGCGTCTCGCGAATACAGTGCCGACGGCAAGAGAAAAAAATTTTGAATAATAATTAAATAACAAAATTATTTATTAGAACGCATAGAAATGGTCGAAGCTTTGTGAGAACTAGCGAAAACTGTCGTAGGAATAATAATCGACTCTGTTTGCATCTCATACCTCTGCTGAATGCAGTGACAGGAGTCGGAATGAAAAATTATTAAAAAATAATTAATTGACGGAATTGTTATTAAAACGCATGGAAATGGTCCGGCTATGTGAGAACTAGCGAAAACTGTTGTTAGAATAATGATAGAAATTTTTTCTCCTACCGTCGGCACTGCATTCGCAAGAGATAAAGTGCAAACAATTTCGATTATTTTTTAACAGTTCTCAATAGTTCTTGCATAGTTCCGATTTATTCCATGCGTTTTAATAACAATTCCGTCAATTAATTATTTTTTAACAATTTTCCTTTCCGACTCCTGTCACTGCATTCAGCAGAAGTATGAGGTGCAAACAGATTTAATCATTATTCTAACGACAGTTTTCGCTAGTTCTCACATAGCCCCGATCATTGCCATGCGTTCTAATAAATAATTTCGTTAATTAATTATTGTTCAAAATTTTTTTTTCCTGCCGTCGGCACCGCATTCGCGAGAGATAAAGTGCAAACAATTTCGATTATTTTTTGACAGTTCTCAATAGTTCTCGCATAGTTCCGACTTTATTCCATGCGTTTTAATAACAATTTCGTCAATTAATTATTTTTTAACAATTTTCTATTTCGACTCCCGTCGGAATCTGTTTGCGCCTCATACCTCTGCTGAATGCAGTGACAGGAGTCGAAATGAAAAATTGTTTAAAAATAATTAATTAACGGAATTGTTATTAAAATGCATGAAATAGGTCGAAACTGTGCGAGAACTATTGAGAACTGTCAAAAAAAAGTGATCAAAACTGTTTGCACTTTGCGCGTCTCGCGAATACAGTGCCGACGGCAAGAGAAAAAAATTTTGAATAATAATTAAATAACAAAATTATTTATTAGAACGCATGGAAATGGTCGAAGCTTTGTGAGAACTAGCGAAAACTGTCGTAGGAATAATAATCGACTCTGTTTGCATCTCATACCTCTGCTGAATGCAGTGACAGGAGTCGGAATGAAAAATTATTAAAAAATAATTAATTGACGGAATTGTTATTAAAACGCATGGAAATGGTCCGGCTATGTGAGAACTAGCGAAAACTGTTGTTAGAATAATGATAGAAATTTTTTCTCCTACCGTCGGCACTGCATTCGCAAGAGATAAAGTGCAAACAATTTCGATTATTTTTTAACAGTTCTCAATAGTTCTTGCATAGTTCCGATTTATTCCATGCGTTTTAATAACAATTCCGTCAATTAATTATTTTTTAACAATTTTCCTTTCCGACTCCTGTCACTGCATTCAGCAGAAGTATGAGGTGCAAACAGATTTAATCATTATTCTAACGACAGTTTTCGCTAGTTCTCACATAGCCCCGATCATTTCCATGCGTTCTAAGAAATAAATTTGTTAATTAATTATTGTTCAAAATTTTTTTTTCCTGCCGTCGGCACCGCATTCGCGAGAGATAAAGTGCAAACAATTTCGATTATTTTTTGACAGTTTTCAATAGTTCTTGCATAGTTCCAATTTATTCCATGCGTTTTAATAACAATTCCGTCAATTAATTATTTTTTAACAATTTTCCTTTCCGACTCTGTCACTGCATTCAGCGACGTATGAGGTGCAAAACAGATTTAATCATTTTCTAACGACAGGTTTTCGCAGTTCTCACCATAGCCCGCATTTCATTTCCATGCGTTCTAAGAAATAAATTTGTTAATAATATTGTTCAAAATTTTTTTTTTTTCTGCGTCGGCACCGCCATCGCTAAAATTTTTTTTTTCTGCCGTCGGCACCGCATTCGCGAGAGATTAAAGTGCAAACAATTTCGATTATTTTTTGACAGTTTTCAATAGTTCTTGCATAGTTCCGATTTATTCCATGCGTTTTAATAACAATTCCGTCAATTAATTATTTTTTAACAATTTTCCTTTCCGACTCCTGTCACTGCATTCAGCAGAAGTATGAGGTGCAAACAGATTTAATCATTATTCTAACGACAGTTTTCGCTAGTTCTCACATAGCCCCGATCATTCCATGCGTTCTAAGAAATAAATTTGTTAATTAATTATTGTTCAAATTTTTTTTTCCTGCCGTCGGCACCGCATTCGCGAGAGATAAAGTGCAAACAATTTCGATTATTTTTTGACAGTTCTCAATAGTTCTCGCATAGTTCCGATTTATTCCATGCGTTTTAATAACAATTCCGTCAATTAATTATTTTTTAACAATTTTCCATTTCGACTCCCGTCGGAATCTGTTTGCGCCTCATACCTCTGCTGAATGCAGTGACAGGAGTCGAAATGGAAAATTGTTTAAAAATAATTAATTAACGGAATTGTTATTAAAATGCATGAAATATGTCGAAACTGTGCAAGAACTATTGAGAACTGTCAAAAAAAGAAACTGTTTGCACTTTGCACGTCTCGCGAATACAGTGCCGACGGCAAGAGAAAAAAATTTTGAAAAATAATTAAATAACAAAATTATTTATTAGAACGCATGGAAATGGTCGGGGCTTTGTGAGAACTAGCGAAAACTGTCGTAAGAATAATGATTGAAACTGTTTGCACTTTACGCGTCTCGCGAATACTGTGCCGACGGTAGGAGAAAAAATTTCGATCATTATTCTAACGACAGTTTTCGCTAGTTCTCACATAGCCCCGACCATTTCCATGCGTTTTAATAACAATTCCGCCAATTAATTATTTTTTAACAATTTTCCATTCCGACTCCCGTCGGAATCTGTTTGCACCTCATACCTCTGCTGAATGCAGTGACAGGAGTCAAAATGGAAAATTGTTTAAAAATAATTAATTAACGGAATTGTTATTAAAATGCACGAAATAGGTCGAAATTGTGCGAGAATTATTGAGAACTGTAAAAAAAAGTGATCGAAACTGTTTGCACTTTGCGCGTCTCGCGAATGCGGTGCCGACGGTCGAAATAAAATAGTTGAAAAATATTTAATTAATAAAATTAATTAATAAAATGAATGGAATAAGTCGGAACTGTGCGAGAACTATTGAGAACTGTAAAAAAAATAACCGAAATTGTTTGGACTTCACGCCACTCGCGAATGCGGTGTCGACGGACGGAATAAAATATGTTGAAAAATAATTGTTTAATAAAACTGTTAGTAAAATGTGTACACCGGGGCCATTATATCCCATCAAATAGTCGAAAGATTTTGTTACTCGCATGATTGCGAGTGTAAAATTTTAAGATCGCGAGTATGCGAGTAAAAAAATTTTTCAACTATCTGTTGGAGTATAATGTACTAGATAACAAGATAATGGCGCGCTGTGGACGGGCAGACAAAAGTATTACTAAAATAATGTACTTACTGCTCTCGTTCGCAGCGATCGTCCTGAAGCAGAGAGGGAGGCAACGGCGAAGATAATCCTGAAGCAGCGATAATCCTGAGGAAGGCAATGACGATGCACTTCACACCACACACACACACACACTCACACACACACACACACACACACGAGGCGATCGCGATATTCTTTTTCGATAGACGAGCAGCGTACATGTTCACTCCCGAAGCTTCGCGATACAACTGACCCACCGACCCCCTCTCGTCAGGCAACTGAGCTCAGTCCGCGCGGAGTCGTCGAAGCGTTTGAAAGAGGGAAGGAGAAAATAGTAGGCGGAGCTAGTAGCTGATTGGCTACCGTGAGTCGGGCGACTCGGGGATTTGGCGAAAAAGAAAAGATAACCGTTAGGCTCGGAAATCGTGGAGGGGACGATTTCCGAGAACTGCGGTTTCCGCTTCGATGCTTCGGGTAATCGTTTCTCGGAATTCGTCGAGGAGACTGGCGCCTGAGTGGCGCCTCGCTTTTTTTTGACGACGAAAAAAACTTCGGACAAGCATCCCGGAGCCTCGACGATTTCCGAGAAGCGATTATCCGAAGCATCGAAGCGGAAGCCTCGCTTTTTTTCGATGACGGAAAAAACTTTGGACAAGCGTTTGCACTTAAAATCAAATAGGCCGAACGCGATTTTCGAGGAATCCTATTCAATCACTATTTTCGTTCACATGAAAAAAAATTTACTTACAATTAGAACTTAAAACAGTGGTATGCTGTGTGACTTCACGAAACGAAACCCGAAAAAAGCGCCAACAATCGAGGCACACTAAACAGAAGTAAATCAATTCGCTTTCCAAGTTTTGTATCTCTGTATGATTGCACGACGACTAACAAAATTTCATTATTGGCACGATCGACATTCTACCGAACGGATTGCGTATCCTTCTCGAGTAAATACGCGCATACGAAAACTTTGCCCGGAACGAAAATCAACATGACACGAAAGTGGCGTGACGTCACGTAACTGCGTGAAAACGCAAGCCGAGGAAAGCGGTGAGAAAACTGTTTGAATGAAAATTACGCGCCGAGATACAACGAACGGAAACAAATTCGTTTCAAGACTTTTGTATTTCGTATGCTTGCATTTAAAATATGAATGCATATAATTGTAAAATTTACGGGTATAGCATGAAACAACCAAATAAACGTGGACATAGCATAAAAGAGATCCAAAAAGTCATGCACATTACCTACGGGATTCATAGATATTTGATTACATAGTTCAATGTGCACATTTTATGCACATAGAGGCGCTGATGGATGAAAACACCTAAAACTATGACCGCTCTTGGGTTCTTCTCTGGTAGTACTATCAGAGAAGATTTCTCTCTGTAGCTACGACGATACTATACACACAAACATAAAATTTAAATTAAAGTAGTGTTTAAAATTATTAATTATTAAGAATAATTCTCACTTTTATTTAACCACACACACTGAAAATTCATAAGAATTCACAGCGCAAATATATCAAATATTTAAAAGTAAACACGAATTCTAATTCAAAGAGAAATATGCTTTTTGTTTACATAATGTATTCCTAATCTCTGATTTTTGCAATATTTCAAGAATGTTTGATGATTTTTGGTCACAGATAAGGCGCATAAACTTTTTCGCCCTAAAAAATGACATCTCAATGGCGTATTAAAGGCATCTAGACATTCTAGACATCCATCACCTGGTGCAGATTCACAAAAAAATTGGTTCAGCATCGCCTTCGCAAGAGAGATACTACAAGGTGATTTCAAGATTAAAATGCATCATTCGAACAGTGCACTTTCGCTCCCTGTTGAAGGTGTCGGTCGACTTGAAGAAGAACTCTGGTGACAAGAGGCAAACCTGACAGGTACATTTGATACAATGTCCTGGAAAGCTAAAAACTCTTTAAAATCGACATAATACTAATGTTTTACAAGTTCCATTGATATCCTGGTGAAGATTGAAGCCGCTCTTGTGAACCCCATCGACAAGATCAAATATCATAATTAAGTAAATATAAAAGTAGATTTGATAAACTTCTATAAATTTTGCAATATGCAAGCTCTGTATAAAATATCTGAATTAATATATCCATATGGTACAATATAATATTTTAATAAAATTATTAATTTCGAATTACTACTGTTATATTATAGTAAGACATATTTCTGTATTGTTTACGAATTTTATAATAAATAGCAGTTATAAATAATACAGTAGTTGTATAAAAAAAAATCGGTATAGGAAACAGATACAAGCTAAGCGAGAAAATTTGAGGAGTGATTTTGATTGAGCAGCAGGAATGTCAGGCAAATTATGTTGTTAACAGTAACATAGTAAGGCCCATCTTATAATATGCATCTCTAATAATTTGCACTTCTATTTATCTTTTAACCTTGTTCTGTTGATTAATCAATTCGTTTTTTTCATCAATTTTTTTTTAAATGGCTAGGAAAGCCAGCGTAGCCACGATGTCTCGGTCAATAGGTAACACATAGGACATGACAATGGTAATTTGTCTTGTTTTTAGCTTTGAATTTTCGCTTTTATAGAGCTTGTATTTCTACAGGATTTTTCGATGTGGTTATTCTCTTATGTTCTTTTCTACTAACACAACGATGCGCATAAAGATTAACTGTATTTATGTATTTTTTGTTCTTTTTATATTGTCTATATTTTTGTCTTGTGCTTTATACAGAACACCATGAGGCAATGAAATTCTGTTTCTGGACGTATGACTCAGGAGGCCATCTTTTAGATCCAAATCCCCAAAATAGGAGATCGAAAACTAAATCATACTGAGTTAGTAATATTATTGTAGACTTAGATTTCTTTTTATAAATATCTTGCACTAGTATTTAAAATATATATTAATCCTATACAATCATTATATGATATAATCTTTGATAATTAAATTATAATAAATTATTATAAATATATTTTATACATTATTTTCATGTATATAATTATACATTTTTTTCAAAGTACAAATATTTGTTCTAAAAATTTTTAAATGTATGTTTATGAATTTTTACATTTTTTAAATTACTTTAAACAGATGAAAAATTGATCATATGTGAAATACATATTTATGATTGTATCAATAAGGTATCCTTTTTTACATATTAGTACTATAAGAATCTTAAAGTATAACTTAATATAAAGTATAAGTAAAATATTAAGTAAAAGTATAACTTAAAATATATATAAAATGTCAACTATTATATTAAAGACCGCTACCCTTGAGCTTGCATCCCTATTAAAATTTAAGTGATTAAAACATTGATAATATAATACTAATTGTGATTTTATTATTCTGACGTTTCGTAGATATGTACGTATGTACATATATTGGCAGTTTTATAAAATTCGTTAAAAACATGAATTTAATAATGTATTATTTAAATTTTATGTTAACCACAAATTTTTATTCATAATCGATAATGTCATAGCTCTTCAATTACCACCGGACTCTCGGGGCATTTTTGGTAACGATGAAAATTTGCCCAAGACTGATAACCTTTCAACATGTAGATAATATATAATATTTAATAAAAAAATTTATATTTAGATATTATGTACTATTTTTTTTTATTATATTCGAAACAGTACCATTTTTCTGGGACAACATATGATTCTGTACTAATTATATTCCTGTTGACATATGGCACATGCCATATGTCAACAGGCCCATTGTCAGTTTTTTGTACAATTGGCATGCAGGCAAATGGTTCTTGAATGCGAATACCGGTTCTACTTGTTTTTATAAAGTATTGATGCGAATATTGCCATTTCTTAAATTGCTGTTGTAAGTGCTCATTTTGCAAAGAATAACTATGCTGCCTCATCAAGTCCAATGAGACAAACATTGCATTCATTCCGCTTGCCATGGTTGCATAGATTATATAAGGATCATCAGCAGATCTAAAATTTTATGTACATATTGCTTTATTTTTAATGCATTATCATAATTATTTTAATTTATAATAGATATACTTTTGACTTTATATATAATTATAAAGTAATCTTATGCCTATATGTTATGTAAAAAATTCTACATAATCTGTTATAGATACTAATGTATAAATTTAACACTTACAAATTATTTAGAAAGAAGACATGTGCATGCCGCTCTATCTGCTTAAAAACAGATAACTTTTTTTGGTGTTTCCGCGTCAATACAAGTATTTTTTTTCTTTGTTTGTTGAAATGTTCTACTACATTGATTAACTGTAATATAAATATATGTTAACATGTAATAATTAATATATTAATAATAGAAAAATAATAGCAATGTCACTTTGCAATTCATAAAACAGCATATTTTTATAAATAATATATGAACTTATACAATGTATGCTAACATATTTAATGTAATATATTTCATTTAAATATAAAAACAGTATGTGTTACCGATAATAACTTGGGTGCAGTTTTGCTCTGAGCATAAGTTAAATTAAGTCCATCAATCACTATGTCGTATGGTTTAGTATTTTCAATAAATTTCTGAAACCTCAACAACTCTTCTGGATTAGTCTTACAATAGATATCCGAACCTATAATTACCCTGTCCATCACAGATTTCGCCAGTTTCTGAAATTCCTTTTCAGTAAATGTAATTTTGGACAAATAATAACCGCAACAATTACAATTTCCCCTGGAAACAGAATAAATATACTTTTATTAAATTTTATTTACTTAAAATATTAATTTATTCTCTCTCTCTGAATCATATTAAAATAATGGAAAAATAACAAACGTTTTAGAAATTATTACAAATTTTATAGACCACCCATGCTTGCTAGCTGCATCAGCATATGCACTTATAATTTGATTATGTGGTATTATACCATTATTAGTCCAAAAATTAAATATCTCTCCCATTCTATTGTTAAAAGTTGTTGTATCTTCCAGTTGGCAGTATTGTAGATGAGATGTATATACATTATCATGTGGAAACAATTTGCAAGACACTAGGTTTGCCAATGCTTTCCATGCAACATCCGGTTTCCCATTTCTAAATGCTGCACTAACTAATGCAGAATATACATTGCTGCCTGGATTAGTAGTAATCCTTATCATTTCTATTATTTCTAGTATTTTTTCCCATTCATCTGTCAAAGATAAACTCATTACACATTGTTCAGCTGTAAAGGAATCCAAATATGGATACTTTTGTCTCAAAGCATTATAAGTTTCTACAATTTCTATTTTATCTGCATCAATCAAGGAATCCTGCTTTAAAACAAAGAGTTTAAGATATTTTCCAATTACTGCTGGATTTAGAGGATAGTTATTTTCCCTCAAAAATTTGAAATATGCAATAGCATTATCCACATGGAAATTTTTAACACACATATCTATAATTATAGAGTCTACAATGGCTGGTGTAATTTCTTGATTGTTTTGAAGAACTTTTTTTCGTATGTCTTTCCATTGTACAGTTGATGAATTCTCTAATATTTTCTCATATATATCTGCATTTTTTATAATAAAGGTATCCGAAACAGTTTTCCTTATGTTACACATTTGTTTTGATAAAGTAAATATTTTTCTTTGAAACTTGGAAGAATAAGACCATAACGGTTGATATAATTTATAAAACAGCATTATTTAATCTATACCTGAAAATTATCTATTGTTAAAATTTTTATTATATTATAATTATGTAAAAAATAAAACTTGTTTAATTTACTTCATTAAAATTTGATCATGATACATATCTTTTTAATAAATTAAAATATTAAATATTAGGTAAAAATGAAATTATAAAATAATAAAAGAATTACTTTCTAGAAATTTGAGATATGTAAATCCATACCTTTTATTATTAGTAATTTTATTATTAACATTAAATCTTAAGAATTATAACATTTTATGGTAAATATTTAATTTACGTTCTTTAGTTTTTCTTTTAAATATTCATAAAAATGTAATGTCAATCGATGAATTTTTACACAAAACAAAAAAATCTGGTAGCGAAAAGCGTCTCTTTGTCCTACGAAGCAAGATATTAATTAAAGTTGACGACCCAGTTAGGTTAAGATATCTGTCTACCGATGAAATCACGCTCATGTTCCATGTCGATGGATAAAATCAAATTAAATGTACTAAGCATGCGCAGCAGTCACATGGCACGGTGACATGCGTTTGGGTCGCATACACATGAGAGAAGTGCATGAATTTGAATGTGTATTTAACCATCGACAAAATGACTAAAGACCGATAATCACTGATAATCTTACGTACGAAAGTTTGCATCACTATTAAACAATTTAAATGATTAGAGCAAAACACTGATAACTCAGACAGCAAATGTCCGAAATCGGGACATAAGACTTCTTAAAAATGTCTTTAAGATTTGTAAAAATTGTCTAAAAGATATTTTATGTCCCGATTTTGGACATTGTGCTGTCTGGGAATATAATAATATTTTTATAATTTATTATTCTTTTAATATTTCATATATATATATATATATATATATATATATATATATATATATTCAAATAATATTCGATAATACTCAAATTTAATTTAAAACAGTAATTTTAATGTTATCATTCGAGTTTGCTTGGACCTTTATTTATTTTATTTTACATCAATTTTAAGATGTTAATAAATAATTAAGTTTTCAAAATAATATGTTGTATTTTTCTGAAAAAACAATCCTCAAAAATCATTTTATTTATGTATTTTTTTTTTCGAGCAGTCATAGTAGCACTGCTCCTCGATATGTTTAGGATTGGTTGTACCAACGCCTGGCGGGGAGAATGGCTCGAACAGCGGCAATGATAGGCGATGGATAAAGACGTCCGCGTCTGATAAAGCGCAGATCTCGTGCGGTCACGATTCGTGCGCCGCCAATCTCCGCGTGTTTGGTTATACAGCTGTCGTTCTATTCGCGCCGCTCGTAAAATATATCCGTCTATTTGAGACTTAACGCATATGGTACGCATCGTGTTTTCCAAAAGTGCCGACAAACGGGTGGTTGTCAACGCCATTATCTTTCTCGCGGGGCTAAAACAAGTAAGTGTGATGCTCTATGCAGCCACTGTGATACCACGAGTTCACATTTCACATTGTGACGTCACGTAAGAATCGCGCTTATTCGCGATTAGTAGTAACGCGCGGATTTCAAACGTTTGCACATTCTCTTTTCATCATTTTCACTTTCATTATTTTTAACCCTTAAAATTAAAAATATTTTAATGCACGATGCAGAGCAAGAATTTTCTTGTTTTATGTTTTATATAACTTCTTTAATTGTTAAGAAAAGTGAATTTTATTTAAAATTATGTGACTGTCGATCGAATTAAAATTATGTCTTTTGTCTGTAAAATCTTTATATTTTATACCCCTTAAAAAATTAATATTATTATGTTTTGATGTAGCATTATCAATATTATTTATAATAATAAGCTGCAGCAATATACAATACTCTCGACAGAGAGTAATATATTTTTCATTATTAAAATTACATTTGTTAGTACTCTCACTCTATACACTTTATTTTTGACTTGAGAATCATTTCACAACAAAAATTACTTAGCCAATAATATAGCATGATTTGCCGCGATGACTTTCTCAGAATCTTATCGATTTCTGATAATTATAATTACGTGCACCAAATGTATATGTACAATGAACAAGTGCGTGTCTGACGTGGGTCGCAATCAATTTAATATTACAATCAAAAGGATTTTAAATGAAGAATACTTTATTGTACTTTTTTAATTATTCTATTTTTTAGGATTAAAAATTATTTTCTGGCGATAATAATTTGACCAGTTATTTAGCCTCTTTTAATCAGTAAACTTTTTTCGAATTTATCGATTTTTATAATTAACTTGATATGCGTGACTTGATAACATGTTGAATGCGCAAATCCACATCATCATGTCATCCATATGACGAAAAATACACATTTACTATTTACATTTTGTCGCTTTTCTGTCGTACTTGCGCGATTACGATAATGCGATTTTTGCAAAATTATCATCTTTTTACTATATAAATTTCTCCTCTTTCCTCAAAAAAACATTTGAATAATTGATAAATTAATTCTATAAATTAATACATTCACAAACTGTAAAGATTATATATATATAATTGTTTATATTAAATTATTACGTATATTAATATATTTACATTTTTTAATATATAAATGTTATATAATATGAATAAATATAACGGTAAACATTGAAATAAATTACTTCAATGTTAAGGCTCAAGTATGGAGAATTACACGTCAGACTCCAGCGACTCGGATTCCGCCTTAAGAACATTGGACCTGTCGTATCTGTCACTGGACAACGAAGTGTTAGATAAGCGATTCTTCAATACCAAAGATCCAGAGCAAGTGGACACCTTGTTGTTAAGCCACAATTCTCTCACAATTCTTCCCGCCAGTATCAGCAGATTCAACAGTCTGAATTCTCTCGACATCTCGAACTGCGGCCTCACTAGATTACCAGATTTTTGGACGGATTGTCCTTTAACTTGCTTAATTGCGAAACATAACAATTTAGCCAATGACGGATTGGCGAAAGATTTTGAAAATCTCGCTAGTCTAAGGGAACTCAATCTAAGTGGTAATAGTCTCACGGAATTTCCTGATCAGATTCTCGATCTACCTAGTTTAAAATATCTTTACTTGGGTGGCAATCGTATCAACGAGATTACTAAGGACATTTGGAAACTGCAGGGGTAATGGCGTATTTCAACAAATTCTAATAATAATTAAAGTTTAGACAAAAGCAAATTTATTAATTTAATTATTGACAAATTGTCAATCGGCAATTAGAAACATAAATATGCAAAATATAAAATTAAAAACTATAGTTGAACATTTTAAATATGAAAAATTTTAATTTAAAAAGTTGCTATTAACAACTGACGATTAAAAGTTGTAATTGTAATATCAAGATGTGCCAAGAGAATTTCTATAGTTTATTTATAGCAATATTGTAAAATCTATTTTTTTGTATAAAAAGGATCATAGATAAAGAAATTGAATTTATTGGTTGAATTTCAATTCCTGTATTCTTTTTAAGTTACTTTATCTGGAATTTCAGCTATACAATCAATTTTAATTGCTGTTTGTACTTTATTTCAATGTTAGCGCTAAATTAAGCGATATTATATTGTCCAAACAGTTATTATTATTTTTATTATTTTTATCAAATATTATATATATTTGTCAAAGCTTGCGAGTTTTGTCAATGGGAGACAACAGATTAACAGAGGTACCTTCCACTCTTGGTGAATTAAAAGCTCTACAGGCTCTTGTACTTTGCGATAACATGCTAGAGAGCCTACCAAGTTCAATAGCAAATTTGACAAATCTGAAGACTCTATCGCTTCACAAGAACAGACTACGGACATTACCTACCGAAATAATAACATTAAAGTGCCTTACAGAGGTTGGTTGCAAATAATTTAATCATCATATATATATATTTAGATTATATATATATATATATATATATATATATATATATATATATAATACATATAAGGTAATAATTAGATAAATAGTTAAAAGTTAAATAATAGATGTAATAATAATTTAATAATTTTTAACATAATTTAATTTTAAATAAGTTTCAAGTATGATTTCTTTGCTGTACTCTCTGATCTGTTCAGTTACAAATATTAAATTTGCTATCCAAATTTTGCGCGGCAAAGTTTAACATTTATAATTCATTATTGTGGAAAATTAAACAATTTTTTCCCACGGAATACACCTCGTTCGTTTTGCGCAGTTGTCTTTACGAGATAATCCATTGGTGGTGAGATTTGTATCCGACATGACACATAATCCGCCATCGTTGCTGGAGCTAGCGGCGCGCGTCATCAAGTACAGCGATATTCGTTACGATAATGAGAGCATACCACACAATTTAGTACAATACCTTAATAGTGCCCACTCTTGCGTCAATCCTAAATGCAAAGGTCAGTATTTTGATTAATTATATTCTAAACATAATAAATCAGTGGATTTAATTGCAATTTTTGAATCAATTTTCGTGTTCATTATATTCTCCTCTTGTCCTTTCCGTTGTTAAAACGCATGTGGCAAGGAGGCTCAATAGAGGACAATATAAAAATCCAAAAATTGCAACGATTAGATAAAGTGTATTTTGAGGAATTACGCATAAAAAAATTTAATTGCAATCGAGTAATGTCGCGAAGATAAGCTAAATGGAGAAAAAGACTCGCTTGCGATTACACTTTCTGCAATACCTTAAAAATTTCTGAAAAATGCGCAGCAGTAAATCTAAGTAATTCAAAATAACAAAGCATATTTTTTAAATTCAATCTCAAGATTAATCTTTATCTTTCTCTTTCTGTACAGGTGTTTTCTTTAATAATCGCGTGGAGCACATTAAATTTGTCGACTTCTGCGGTAAATATCGCTTACCGCTATTGCAATACTTATGTAGCAGCAAGTGCATTGAAACACGTGACAGCGATGAGGAACTCGTAAGCGGTGCCATGATCAGAAAGGTTCTTCTTGGCTAATAAGATTTTAAAGACATATTTCTGTGATGGAATATATTGGAATTATTTCAATGAAATAAAGATTTTCCGTTGCTTGATTCCTCACGATCAGAATTTCAAAGATAGCAGGGTAAATTTGAATCTGTTTTGAATGTTTGGAGAAATAAAAGAATTTTTTGACCAATTTAAGACATAAAACCTTATTATTTTGAATCTTTATTTCTTTAAAACATCTATAAACTTGAATTTTGTTGCTCTCATAATAGACATTTAATCACCGTGTGCTGTACTGTATACAGAAAAAACCGTGCAAAAGATAGAGCGTGCAATTTATTTATTTTGCGCATATGTCATATTAGATTACAACAAAAATTCAAAAAATTTTTCAAAATAGATAAGTTTAATTATTACGATCTTTTCAATTTCAACTTAAGGATCAGCACGTTTTTCTTCGAATATTAAGTTTATTAAATCACTTTACGTATTTAACATTACTTTTAAAAAGTACATTTTGAAATTATGTGGAAAAAGATCGAGGCAGAGGTTAACATTACTGTTAATAGTTTATTGTTAAATAAACCACAAAATATACAATAATAATATTATTATATAGGGTGATTCCGTCGCGTGATTGACGACGAAGTGGTATCGCGCGATTTATTTTCCGCTTAAACACATCCAGAATAAAGTTATGCTACAAGATATTCATCATTATCATCGTCGTTGCGACTAATACGTTTTTTTTTCGTCATCATCTTTCATAAAACTAAAAACATTCAAGAGAAAGAACGCAGAGAAGAAGTAGCGAAATGAGAATGATAGATAAATGTGTATGTTTGTGTATGTATATATATATATACACACACACATATATATATATATATATACTCATGTATATACATATACACACACACACACACACACACACACACATATATATAATTGTGTAAACATAGCAATCGTGTAATAAGAGTTTTTACTACCTTTTTTCACTTTTTGCTCACCGTTTAGTACAGTGTGTAGTCATATGTAATTAATTACCTATACATACATATACATATTCATATATATATATATATATGTGCTTCATTTATATATTACATACATATATATGTATGTACATGCTTATTTTTCTCGCCCTCTTTCTCTCGCTTTCAAAGACTTATTTTCACACATGCATATACACACATACACTCACACTCGCAAATGCATACGTATAGAATTTCATACTTATTTTCACGTCAAATTAGCGCGTTTTTATCGTATAGGCGTGGTAGTAACTAGCACTACTCTGTTTATAATTCTTTTTTCTTAATTATCTTTTTATTTTAAAATTTCACTTTATTTAACTGAGTGGTAAATATTTTTGTCGCTTATTTATCGTCTCTCTCTCTCTCTCTCTCTCTCTCTCTCTTACACACTCTTTCTCCCCTTTCTCTCTGTTTCTCTCTCTCTCTCTCATTCTTTATCCCCGTTTTTCTCTCTCTCTCTCTCTCTCTCTCTCTCTATCTATATATATATGTATATATATGTATATATATATTAAACAATTTCTCCCTAATATCATACATTTATGAGTTTTTTAACATTAAGAACTCACTGCGCCAGTCAAGGATGTTACCTTGATTTACCATTATCCTCCAGCCTATCAGGAAATTCGTCATCATCATTTTGTCCGTTCCGACTGGGACGCGATGTGATCTCCATCAAATATATTTTCTATTCGCCGTCTATCACTTGCTGCTCCTGATGAATCTCCTGTTCCTTCGTCTCCTTGGCATCCTTGTCCTCGTCTAAAATGCGACATTGAGGAGTGTAAAAGAGGTACAGGGTCATGAAAGAATAAGGCGTTACTTTTATTAGGATATTTTCTGTATAATATATTTTTTCCTTAGTGTAAATAAAAGCGATTATGCAGCTTGTTTTAAATATTAACATGCAATATTTTCTCTTTAATTTATATTACGTAGAGTAGTCTGTATGTAAATTATAAACATATTTTCTAACATTCTCTTCTATGTTAATTAAAAAAAATTCTTTGTTAAAAGTTTTATAGATAAAAATAAAAATTTATTTTATTTATCAACGTAAAAAAAAGTTATATATTTCTACAATTTAAGGTTTATATCATTCTATTGTTTTTAATAATAAAGAGAAAAATCAAAAATTTATAGAAAAATATAAAATTTTCGAACATAGTTCAAAATTGCATATAAAACAAACTAAATAGAAAAATGTGTATCGCATCTATTATTTTAAACTATTTAGACTATTTAGTAAGCGTTTTTATACACAAAATAACTATTATCTAATGCTTATCCTTTTATACATTTTTACCAAAAGATAAATAATTTGAAGGGACTGATAATTTATTTGAAGATTTAATATCAGTATCGAATAAGAGCGTAAGTGCGTATCAGACAAAATGTATTTGGTAATGGTTATACTAGTGAGATATTGATTGCTCTGTCATTAGGTCAGATCGGTTAGAGTACACAACGTTATCAAGGATGTCGCGATGTGATAATGAAATGCACGTAATTACTATACAGGGTATCCGAGAATTCGCAGAAAATCTATTTTATAATATATACATTAAAAATGAAAGACATATTATTACATAAGCAAGTTTGATAAACATTAATATAATTTGTTAAATAAATTGTATGATATTCCTATAACTCTCTTTATAATAGAACATCAGTAATTAATTCTATTAATAACATTACATAACAAAAAACCAATTTTTTGTCAATTTGACTTAGAGTCTTAGACATTACATATTAAGTAAATAATAAAACACTGCCGTGCAACTTGAATTAAATTTAAATATAAAATTTTTTATTTAACGTTTAATTATTGAAATAGAAAACTTCAAAATCTATTTTAATTAGCAAAATGCAAAAAATATGTATTCTTTAAACAAAAAACATTAAGAAACCCTGTATATAATAATTAACATTGATTTAATTAAATTAATTTAAAAATAAGTTAACATGCAATATAACAGATTATTCTAAAAAGAAAGTTGTGAAACTCTAGCCATAGTGTTTTAATTTTCAGATTTAGTATATTTTTAATAGAAAAATAATTTTTGCATTATAACAAGAATAAAAAGTCAGAAGAATTATCGTTATATAATAGTAATTTTTTTAATTTAAAGTTTTTTAATCGTCGTAAAATTTCTTTTGCGCTTCTGAAGAGGATGTCCAGTAAATGGAATTCTTAGAACAAATGTTGAGATCAGATAAGACCGGATCCAAAAGACAAAGAAATTAAAACTATTCCTAACATTTCACACACACCTTTGTAGCAAACATTCCGCAACAATATATAAATCCATTTCTACGAATTTTAATAAATCGATAATATATAAAATACAGCCTGATGGTGAAATGTCTATGGAAAAAGTAAACGAATTAAAATGGAATCGAAAGGCTTACTTGCATGGAATTCTATGTAACAGTTTAGTTAAATTTCGTTAAAAGATTAAATTAACATATTAATTGAAGCCAAAAATAAAAAAGATAAAATATTTGTTTTTCTTTAAATACATTTTTTAAAATTTCTGGTTAAAGAATTAAAAAAAATTATTATTATACAAGTCGGATCTTAATAAAACAACATTAAAATAATAGTAATGTTAAGATTAATACCTAACAAATAAAAAATATAATGCAAAAATAATCAAAATTTTCAAATACAGATTATATTAATTCATTTGTTGCGTTTAATTTGTTTTCAACAATTCTCTCTTTCCCATCCATTTTTATTCGTATTTGATTAATAAATCCATTAAAGACCACAATGCTGTAATATATAATAAAAATGTTTAGTCAAAGAGTGTATTGCAATACAATATTTTATTATAATTGCTCTTATTTTTCATTTAATGCCGTAATATTATAAATAATTTATATTTTCAAACATTTTCATATGTTAAAAATAAAATATTGAAAAAGACCGATACAAGAACGTCATTTATTATTAACATCATTTTATTTACAATAAAACATATATATCTTTCTCCCAAAACGAGATTGGTCGTTAATGGATTAATGTAATGTACGTCATATTACATTAATTTCTTATACGATATGTTGTTTTAGGAAAATAGAAGCTAAGAAAGATTGGTCTTTATCGATATATCGTAAATCACATTCAGCGTTCTTACCTTATGCAGATATAGTATTTTAACATGTAACATGTAACACAATGCAAAACAACATTATATGCACAGTCGTTGGCAATGCCAATATATGAAGTACTCTTTACAATGTATTATATTAGTGCAAAACTATTTACCGAACAAAATACAAAACAAAATAACAGTCATTTCAAGAAAATTTATTTTTTTATTAATTAAAATAAACATCACATAGCTTTAATGGTTTTTTCTCGTATCTAAAAGCTTTAATTTTAAACTCGTATTTATAATATCTTAATCTTTTGCACTAATTTAATATGCGATAAACATGCGCACACATACATATACACCTACACATATATATTTTACATATTAAATTAGTTTATTGTTTGTCTCTTTACACAATTGTTACATTTTATCCGTTACATCTTAAAGGGTGTAAACGACGATGCTAGGATAAACAGAAAACTTAACGAATAAGATGTCATTGTAAAACGAGGAGAGTATATAATATTATATAATGATGTTATTTAAGGTTCTTATTTCCTCTCATTGCAATTATATTGATTTATTAGATAAAAATAAAAAAGTACATGAATTTTTCCTTGTACTATACATTGAGAAAAAGTTTAGTTCTTTTTTCGCAAGTCATCTTCCATTGTTCAATAGATTTATATAATTTGTATAAAATATATCAAAGATTCGATTTTCTCGTAGATTAATAAACAGCTGCAACTCTTAATCATAAGAGTTTCGCCAGAAATTTATTAAAGACATGTGTAGTTTAAATTATACATGCGTTTAGTAATAAAACAAAGAATTTTCTCAGTCCTATTAATTTACATTATTAAATGTTATAACATAAAGAATCTAATTTATTTAATATATAACACAAGAAAAAATTCATATATTTCTTGTTTTTAACATCACTTCAATACAGCCAAAACAAAAGAAATAGGAACATTAAAAATAAAATTTTTTTCTTTAATCTTTCTTTTCGCACCCTTTCTTTACAACACCGATGTGGTTTTATTTTTCGCACCACTACCATTATTAATTTGCGTATATGCATATATATATATATATATATATATATATATACACATACGTTACATATTAAATTCTATATATTAAATTCTATATATATATATATTTATATTAATCTAATAATAATATTATAATATTTACATTATAATTTCATTATTATTAGATTAATCGAAAGATTCGTTCATTATTTCTTCTTTAGATATATGGCTTTTATATTAATAAACCAAAAAGCGAAATGAACGAATTTTTCGATTGATATTCAATATTTAAAGTTTTAATATTTTACACGCTTCTTTTTCAGACTGACAATCACGTCAAGAAATTTGTGATCATCTAATATTATAAAATACAGAAAATTCCCCTTTCCGCCCATTAATCTGAGTATAAGCTTTCCATAGATAACAATGAAAAGAAACGCGCTGAGACGAGATAGAAATGTATAAATTAAAACGAAAACTTGATGAATTTATTTATTAATAATAATAATGATAAATAATCAACAATATATCTACGTTTAAAAAGTAAATATTCACGTGCAAGCGATATTCGTTTTAAGATTTATTGCTTATTTTAACACTTAAATTCCTGATTAATTTCTTCCCGGATTCGATGTTTCTTTCGATAGCTTTTTTAAAATTGCTCGAAAGAAACGAAGAGTCTATTTGTATCAATTGCATTTTTATGTGGGTTTTAAAATAAAACGGATATAGATTTCTAGGTTTTTAAAAAAAGTAGAAGAAGCAAAGTGCAAAAGATGCAATTGAAACAAACAGACTTTGAAACAGATATCAATGTAATTTCACTGAGTTTAAATTTCGATTTATTTCTAAATCTCTGTCGAATTTAAAAATATTTTGTATTGTGTATTAATATAGTGACAACACAAAGAGCCTTTGTATCGAGTCAGCCGTTTTTCAATACAGATTTATATACACCATATAAAATTAAAAAATAATTATTTCAAAATATGTACAAATAATTAGTATTTTAAAAATTGCTTCTAATAAAGCAATTAAGTAGAGATTTAAACTGTTAAAAATACTTTTTGTTTTCAGAATGTATTTATGTATTTTGCACAATATTTTAACTTTTATAATTTATATTTATTTCTAATTATACAGAACGTAATTTAAACATGTACATAACGCGAATGTGAATTTTACTTTCTATAATCGATAAGTTTGCAATTTTTTTATAAAGCATATATTTCTTCTCTCAAAATAAAAAAATACATTCCAAATGAATTTGAGGTATACCTTTAAAATTTAGGAAGCGTTGATGATGATCTTGTTTAAAACCAAACGCGAGCACTAATCATCAAAAAGAAAGCGAAAAAGAAAGATAAAGAATTAATGATTAAAAAATTTAATAGCTTTAACATCAATAAAACTCTAATTTGAACATTAACATTTCTAGTTTTTATACATTACTTAGTCTTTCTTCATTTTTATTTGATTTATTCTTACAAAGGACAAAACTAATTGCATATTATATTCTCTGCAACGCAATGATATGTTAAACATATTAAAATAAGTAGACTATCCCGGAATGCAGCTATGCAAAGAGTATTGAGATATCTTTAATTTTTTTAAGAGAATTATACATTTTGTATTGAATCATTAATAAATAATTTTATTTTTGAATCTCATAACAATATATTACAAAATTACCAGCAGTAGCAATAATAAATATATTTTCTAAATTATATATAAAGAATATTTAGTCTCAAAATTTCGTTGAGTGAAGTATCACCCAAAACAAATAAAATAAAGGTGTAACAAAGAAATCACGTGCTTTCCATAATTCTGTAATAAAAAGTACATATTTCCTTAATCTAAGATTTTCGCTTTGATACACGTTTCTTTACAAAGAAACTTGAATATTCGATATTTGACGTTTTCCACGTAGCTGATTCCTGGGACATGTATAATGCACAAAAAACTTTATTTATTATAGAAGCAGTTTTATTAACATGTCAAAAAATCCATTCGCCATGTATGATGTATCGTCGACTTAAAAGTATTATAAATCGTTCCATTGAGTCGATTAGAATTTCGTCATCTAAATTAAAAAAAAAAGAAAAAGTAGAAAATTGAAAATCCGAAGTCAGTGTAACAACTCTGCTTAAAGATAACAATTTTAAGAGGCATGACCGATATAGGCATTAACATCTGTTTTTTTGCTAAATGCTCCGGCAAGAAACAAGAATTTGTTAGTTAACATCCTCTTCAATTACAACAGCATGTCTTGAGGTTGTGTTTCGATATATACTGTCAGTACTGTAAATCTATATAGTTCATGTTATGCATATTATAGATTTTTAGTATTGGCATTAAATTTCAAAATACAACCTATGCCTGCAGCAAATCAATAAGTTTTTATATCTGAAAGAGACATTTTTGTACATATTGAAACATGTTTCAAATCTTTTTTTTGCATTTATCAATAGTAGTTATTAACGGAAGAATCCGTTAAAAATTTGAACACAAAATAAAGAGTATCCCTTCCATGATTATTTGCCTATAAGATGACATCAGTCAAGATAAAATGTTAATTATTGAAATTATTGGTATCCATAATTATCGTGTTATGTTGTTCTGTCGTATGCAATGTTTGCAGTTTGACTAAAATCTTGAATAAATACAGTCCGCTTAATGAAATTCATTATTAATTATTGTGTTTTCCAATTCCAATTTTTATATCCTTTCAAACAAACTTCACAATAACGTTTATCGTGTATTTAGTATAATTTTGATAAGCAGTTTATAAAAAAAATTAAAAAATATATTATTTAAATTACTCACTCAAATATGTGTAATTTAACATTAAATTTTTTTAGATACAAATTTTTAATTATAGTAATTTCAGTTTTGCCTTTGTATTCTATCGGTCAAATGATGATAAATGCTAAATTACGCTTAAATTTTTGTTCAACTAAAATCATATGTAGTAGTTATTATTGTTAAAGAAGGAATTATTCTTTACATGTTATATTATATTAATAACATAATGATTTTTTTCCAATCATCATCGATGTTTTTCCAACTTAATCTTGTGATACATTAATAAATTACTAAACATTTGATTACACACTGTTTTCAATTTAAGTTGTACTTAACAATTGTCGGTTAAAAAGGAACCAATTATATGTACATTTAGTATGTACATTTAAGTCAACTCAGCGATAAAATAATTTTTTTTGTTGCTAAATTGCGTTAACAATACGATGATCTTTCAATAGGCATCTATACTTTCTCTAAATTTTGCGCAGATAATGAAACTTTCATGTTTAGAAATGTCTAGATATAATCAAATATAGTTACATATACAGTCGAATATTCGTATAATTAACTTTCGTACTGTGAACCAACTAAATGATCTTTAAAGAGAATTTTTCATTATTCACATTTTCTATATAATTGTATGATATTAGAATGAAGAAACAAGAAAAAATACATTTATATTTAAAATATATACTGTATCAAAATACAATTAAAAACTGGAGGGAAAGTATATAAAAAGTAATTCTATTTAGTCTTGACGAGTTCACAATACGATCATTCGACTGTATTTTAACTCAATTAGGGTCACGCATTTAATCATTATTAATTAACATATTGACCGTGTCACTTGCATATGAATGTCATTCAATTATATGAAAAAATTTAAAAAAAAAAAAAAAAAAAAACTAAACATTTTTTCATATTTTTTGTACATTATTGCATAGCGGGATTTTTTAATAAAAATTTGATGTTATTTGAATGACAAAAACAAAGTGTCATTCATATATAAATGATCATATAACAGTCAATATGTTAAAGAGAAATTTTATTTTTTTTTATATACATAAGGTATATAATTAAGCATTTGCTGTCAAATTGCGTCGTCCTATAATCTACAAAAGATAACATAGCATTCTTTTCATCGACATTTACATTTTCAAATCGATTTCGTCGAATTTCGATTCCGTATAGTGTTTTAAAATATATAAAATAAAATGGTGGTAATGCAAATGACATTACTAGACGCATCAGATTATACATCTTCTTAGTAAACTTTTAATTAAACGCATTAGCGGTGTTTAAAGTTAAAGGGGGGACAAGTTCATATATGGACATGTGTATATAAAATGTATGTACATACAATATATATATATATATATATATATATATATTTATATATATATATAAAATATGTATATATGTATATACAATACATATATACATATATATGTATATGTATGTATATACACACGTGTGTGTGTGTGTGTGTATGTATGTGTATATATGCACACATATATGTATATGTATGTATATGTATGTGTATATATATATATATATATATATATATATATATATATATATATATATATATCATACGTATACATACATACATATATACATATATATATTTACACACTAAATTCGATTCGATAACAATGAAACGTAATTAAGACTCCTAGTAGCCACAACAATTTATAATGTAAGAAATAAAGAAATAAAAGAAATTTTTTCTCACGCATGCACATGAAAGTAATTATTATACATAAATTAGCTTCTCTCACATGTGTCACAGTTTATAATTGATAGAATAAACTTAGAAACAATTTTAACATTTTCTTTATAATAGATAAATTAATTAGATGACCTATACATGTCAATATAAAAAATAAATTTTTTTGTGACAGTTTCACAGATGTTTACCAACTCTCTCAGCGCATTTCGTAAATCTATTCTATTAAATGTAAGTTGTAACATATAAAAAAATATCTTTCAACGTTTGTAAAATCTTTTTGATATTATATGCCCACATAGTAGGGTCCAAATTCCCTTTTTGGAAAGAAGAGGCGAATTTCGACGCCGACTAATTCTAATCTTCAAAAACTAACCAAACTGAAATAATTCATTAACAAGAAATGAGATGTGACGTCATATTGGAATCTATGGATGTACTAAATAATAATTGCGTGTTATCTACTTAGTCATGCACAGATGTTAGAAGAAAAATGTAATATTTCTCTTGATTTTCGTTCATTTTATATCAGACACAACTTTGACATCTATCTCTAATTTTGGAAAAGACGTCAGACCTTGTCAGGGCTTTTTCCTCATGTTATAAATTATAAATTATGTACTTAATCAGAATGTGCAATTTATACTTATCATGTTATGAAAACTATACGCGTGAGGATATCGGTATACATATATACTTCTATTTCATGCGATTGTAAAATTAATATAATTTTTTTCTATTTATCCTTGCTAACTATATATATAGCTTTATAGTTTACTAGGAACGTCTTTATAAAAATCCTAAATGTGATTATAGTACACAGCAACTAGTTCTCCTCTTTCGGAATTCGTTTATTTATATATTTGTTTTATATGAGAGTAGCAATTTTATCATTAGAGAGATAAATAGATGAAGTAGAAGAATCTTGGTTCTTAAATTTATAGAATTGTAGTTGCCATGTAGTTTCATTGTACACAAACAACATTTGAAACAATATTTGAATTAATAAGTCGACCAATTAGCCGTCTTTGTCAACAAAAGTCAGTAAGTAATGGGAGAAGTTGATTTTACGTTCTGCCTTCTAGAAATTATGAATTAAATCCGTCCTCGTTAAAATAAAGGAAGTTAGCATCTCCTGCTTAATGTGTTTACGGGGACGAACGAGGAGCCTTAATTTCGCTGAATCGCGTCGCTGTACTACGCTATTTCTCGCTAGAGAGAAGATGAAAATCTTATGTCTATATACTTCGCAACAGTACATCGCCTTTACAACATGGACATCCTCGTCAGAAGATGATTACTTCGTCATGCCACCATAACAACGTTATAATTCAACTCTTTAATAACGTTAAAAAAGAAAAGAAAAGTAGAAGATAGAATAAAGCGGTTCAAGCCATGTTCGATTGGCTGGCATCAGTATTTTGCGTGTTTGTAGTGGTAGTGTTAGTGGTGGGATTGTTGGCGCTATTATCACTAGAGTTACCGCTAGCACTGGCAGCGGCGCCCGTGGCGTCCGACTGGCCGCCACCTCCGCCTCCGCCGCCCCCGCCGGGATTTCCTTCCGTACCGGTGGTGGCGGCCGATTGCATGTATTTGGGTATCAGCATGCTGTTAAGGATCGGCTGGATCCGCAGTTCGTGCTCAGTGAAGTTAAAGAGTGGCGGCAATTCACGGCCGCTTGGCAACCGCGTGCCCTGTTCGCGTAATTCATTGAAGAATGAGTGTGCACACGCTTGCAGCGGGGTCATGCGCAACGATGGCGTGTATTCCAGTAGTCGTGCTACCAGGTCCATCGCCTCCGGCGGCGTGCGCGCCCTGAACACCTGCAATCATCCATCAAACTCATGAAAGAAATTGTATTGTCAATTTTCTATCATTGCTAAATGTACAGATAAATATTCCTTAGATCAGATATTATAGATATTATGGTATTTTAATTGCACATTTGTTCGGACTTTTAGAAATAAATAGTCAGTCTTCGTTTAAAGAATGGATTTTAAAGCGAAAATCCTATTCTGTATTAAATTTGTAGCACACTTGTATATAATGGCGCGCTATGCTTGATAAATGCAAAATGCCTCGCAAATTTGATTAATTCTAAGCGTTACGTGATTAATTTCATTGATAAAATTGCTACATGTCGAGTTTCTATGATTAAGAGAGATATTACATATCAATGATGACATTAGGTAATATTATCGATTTATATTTTTTAAGTGCAAAAAGCATATATGTATAGTGTGCAAAAAGTATATATCTTAAAATAAAGTGTGATAGGTCAAGAAAATAGAAAAGTTTATCAGTAATAGCCAATTGTACGGTATTATCATAGACTTACATAAATAGGCTGCATTCTTATGCTAACAACAACATTGAAGGACAGAGATATGCAAAATTAGATATTTCCTTCATTGCATTATGCATATTACACTGTGTTACATGTATTTCAACAATAAGAGCATTATAAATGTATAACAGGGGTTCCCGACCAATGGTCCGCGGACCTCCAGGGGTCCGCGAGAACTAAATTAAAGTCCGCAAAATAAAGTCACATTGATTTTCAATTAAAAGTTTTCTATTATAAAAATATATTCAAATATTATTCTAAGTTTAATGTTAACTAAAAGTTATGATTAAAACTTATTTTCAAATTCTCGGAATGTTTATTTTGAACTTTGAGATCCCTGCACCAACAAAAAAGTCCTAGTGGTCCCTGGTCAAAGAAAGGTTGGAAACCACTGATGATATAGTGAGACTAAGACTTTAGTTTCACTACTATAAAATTTATTTGTTCTTTATGATCAGCGATGTAAATGTGCTAGTAAGAAAAACAATAAAAATACTTTTTTTTACCTTTTTGACAGTTTCGACATTTTCAGTGGTTTTTAAAAAATTAAGTATGTGTATCACGTTGTAGAAATATGTTAGAGATTGAAGAATATACAAATAATTAATAGCAAGAATAGTTAGTAATATGTAAATTATCAATTTTAAATCTCAATAGGTATCATAATTTTTGTGAATTTTTTCATACCATGAGATTTATAAAATTCTATTAAATTAGACACTGATTCTAAGCACTACTCTGCATGATAAACATGATATAATTATGATATGTTATTGAAAGATTCACAATGAAATGATTTTAGTCATTTAGTCGTTTAAGTTCGTACGTATCTATACAAAATTTTAGTTCTTACATTTTATTGTATGGCGTCTTAAAACTATATTTGAGTTTATTTAACCCGGTAAAATGTCAACTTACTAGTATTCTTGGAAATTTTTGCTTTAAACGTTTGTATTTTGTCAATTTAGGGAACACATTTTAATTTTATAATATAATTTCATGTGTATTGTATCTGTTATTCTAGTGTAAAAAAATTCACTGAAAAATGTATATGAGTATCAGAGTTGTATAAAAATAACAGATTAAATTTAATAGTTACAATATATAGTCCCAAATAGCATAAACAAAAATATATTGTACAGTTTCCCAAGATTAAGAATCTTGGTTTGATATCTGAGAAAATAATTATGATAATACAGTAATATTGATAATACAGTATGGGCAAGAATAACATTAATATTTATCATTTACATTGTTACTAAAAATTTATTACCTATATTCGTAAATAATTCGTTAGTGTTTTTATACTCATATTTAAATTGTACATACAATTTAGAGAATAGTACTATAATCTCATAAAAGGACCCGATAAAAATACAGAAAGTTCCTCTAGCTTGGAAATTTACATCAAGTTATATTGTAGTTCTGTTTATATATTTTTTATTTTGTTTATATACATATATAAGCATAATATTGAATAATGTAAATGTAAATATGTACATCTAAGAACACAGACTCCAAGCACTATTCTTTGCGCAATAGATACGAAAGGACACAGTATGTTACTCATTCTTTTAAGTTTGACAAATGCAAGTCTCAAATATCACCAGAACATCGGAGTAAGTGATACTCTCAATCATTACCAGTTGCCATAACAAATGTAAAATGTAAGAAATCGCGAAATAAAAAATTATTAGTGTCGTTAACAAGATGAGAGACTAGGCGATGAGGAGTTACGTGAAGAAAATAACTGATCGCAAAGGAAATCTTAAAGATTATTCTTTTCTTTATTTTCCTTTCCTTTTAAGTAATGACTAAATAAGATTGTAGGAATAAGTCTGCACGCTCGTTCGGATATTGAAACGGAAATTGAGATGTTATTTTGTGAATTTGTTGAATGTTAGTACAATGGGCCAAGATAGAGAAAGTTTGTGCCAGCCATATTGAACAACACTTGTTGCAAGTCGAATCACTTACTCTAATTTTCTGGTGATCCGCGGAACACATAGGTGTTTCACTCATTCGTTGAAGCATATACTGCAAATCACGATTACATGTATTGATGAATGGCACCGATCGAGGCGCTATTGCTATTGCCATCGATTGTATTGTGAAAACGAACAAATAAATCTCTCCTTATAAAAATGCATGTTGAATTTCTCATGTAATGTTACATTGAATTCAACTCTACCTTCTCCTTCACTTTAAAAATTAAGAGAAAACCATTTTTTGTTATTATTCCAACTAAAAAATCTGTATTCTTTTTAAATTTATGTGTTTTAAATTGTATTATACATGTTTAAAAAAGATTAAAATATTTATTTTGTTTTTATTATTAAAATAAAATGGATTAAGACAAAGTTGGACTTTCAATTATTCATATCAAGTTACAAAGTTAATAGTGGAATAAGACGAGATGATCACGTGACGAAGAAATGCATGGAATATGTGCTATTGGATTTACATACGTATTTAAATATATATTAATATAACAATACGTTTGTAATTATTTTTAAAAATATAATAGTAGTTACCTTTTGCCAGGGATGCGACTTAATTTGTGGGAATTTGAATTCTGTATAATTGGGGTTCATCTCACGTATCTGATCACGCGTAGGCGTACCGAGAACTTTAATAATCTCTACCAGCTGATCGACACCACTATCGCCGGGAAATATCGGTTGACCTAGCAGTAGTTCTGCTAGTACGCAACCTGCACTCCAAACATCTATAAAAAAAAATAAGAAAAATGTTTATGCATTAAAAATTATAACAAAATAAAATATATAAAAAATAAATTAATGTATTTTTTTGTATCTTGCTATCAATTGCAACGTTATTTTTAAAAAATATTTTAGATATCTGCCAAAGATTAGATAATTTGCTTAAAAATATTTAAATTACATAAGGAATTATTATAAAAAAACATGGAATTCAATAAATTTTTTTCAAATTACTATGTAATATTATACTCTTTGAGTACTATTGACGCATATGCGCTCAGAAAAAGTTTATTCTGTGGGCGCATATATGTGCTCAAAGTAAGAATTATTTTCCGGTTATACAAAGTGTTTCTTCATCGTACTGTTCTGTACCAAAAGAGTTAAAGAAAATTTTATCAAGATTTTGAGCATACCAATCTTTGTAGTGTAGTCAATAGCACCAAAAATAAGTTCAGGTGCGCGATAATAACGACTGCAGATATAGGACACATTTGGTTCGCCCTTCACAAGGTGTTTGGCTGAACCGAAATCGCATAGCTTCAGGACACCAGTATCTGGATCTAAAAGCAAATTCTGGGGCTTGATGTCCCTGTGACAGATACCCAGTGAATGGATGTATGCCAACGAACGAAACAGTTGATACATATATAACTGTAAAAAACAAAGAAAAGCAAAGATTATTTTTG
The DNA here is from genome assembly GCF_013373865.1 of Monomorium pharaonis. Classification (NCBI taxonomy): domain Eukaryota; kingdom Metazoa; phylum Arthropoda; class Insecta; order Hymenoptera; family Formicidae; genus Monomorium; species Monomorium pharaonis. Next base: position 1,804,854 of record NC_050470.1, on the reverse strand, counting down.
ATTGCATTTAATATATTAGATTAGTAATCCACATTTTTCGTTATATTAGTATGTCGTTATAACAATTTTTTATAAAATTTTTTTAAAATTAAATCACATGTACAAATCATTATTTTTAAGTTTTTAAGATTACAGACAAGTCTTTCACAGACATACAAATCTTAGGTCAAAATAAAAAATTAAAAATAATAAATTTAATATAAAAAACTAAAATAATGTAAATATCGAATATTAAAACTTAATACATTTATGAATTGTACAACATTTTAAATCTTACAATCTCGTTAAATTGTAAACTGTGAAAGACTTGTCTGTAATCCTAAAAACTTAAAAATAATGATTTATACATGTAATTCTTATAATTAGCAACCTTTATAATTTTTAGGTACTAAATATAGCATAAAAAAATTTTTTTAAAGATTTTTATCAGAGATACAGTAACATCTATATGAAAATTATAAGTAAATTTACAAATATGACTTCAATTTTTTTAAATTATATTTCAAATCTAGAAACATGAAAGAATAACTTACCTTGATGAAACTGATCGGTATCGTCTGCTTGCTTTTGCTATAATGTCGAGCGACTTTGTACACAGTTTCGGGTATGTATTCCAGGACTAGATTAAGATAAACCTCGTCCTTCTAAAAAAGAAGAAAATAGAAAATCGACTACATTGTAATGTTTATTCAATAACCACAGATCTGTTTACAAATATTTGTCGTCTCAAAGGCACACTACTTCAAAACCAAACATTGACGACGTATTCGATGTGCTATCATCAGAAAGAAATAGTCTCCCGCAACTCGCGCGACTTAAATTTTAATGACAAGTTCTGTCAATACTTAATTTAATAATAAATTTTTAATTATTATTTTTTCTTTTTGATCACCAATTCTTGTTCATTACATCTAGTTTTTAAATAACATTACACAATGCATGTATCTTCACAAATAGGTCTATTAAGAATTAATTAAAACTTAAATATAGAAATAAATGTTATTCATTTATTTTCATTTTATATAAATTTTTTTCGTGTTATTGGAATTTACAGGATAAAGATACATATCAATTAAAAACCCGTCAAAAGTATAAAATAATTGTTACGAATTGTGGGATACCTCGTAGGGATTGTTTAAGTTATAAAGTTTCATTGTAATCTCTCTTGGACACACACAATGATGCCCTCGTGTTATTAACATTTACAATGACCACACACGGGTTTAGAAAAATTATGTACTAACAAGACTAGCAAAGCAGCGTAATCTAATCAGACCCAGATCGACACTTAAAAATGGCGAAGAAATGATACAAATGTGAAGATGTTGTGTTTCTATATAAAAGCGACAATTTGCCTAGAGTTTTTTTCTCGCCAAAAGGAGGACTCTCGTACAAACTGCTACTGGGTGCACTTCAACTTACGTCAACGTGAAAAACCGGATTAGTCGCGGTTAAGACGTTCTATAAAATAACATAACAATGTGGCATGCATTAAACGAACATCTTTTTTATTTATAAGCACATTTACGTAACAAACCGATATATAACGGTAAAATTGACAACTGCGCGCTAATCAAGGGGAGTTGTACCAATTAAAGTTCCATATTTTGCGTCATTTTCTCACAAATTTTTTATTAATTAAAAATAAAATTGATAGAATTCTCGAAATCTTTTAATAAAGACATTGAATTCATCTTGAAATATAGAGATAAGATAGTTACCTTATCACCACTAGAGTAAAAGAAATATTTGAGTTTCACAATGTTGCAGTGCTCAAGGCGTCGCATGATTTGTAATTCCCTGTTCTGTAAAAAAATCGTGAAAAGTTTCATTATAATATTTCATAAATGTATTCGCTGCTCGCTAAATAAACAAATAAATAAGAAAATAAAAAACTATTCAAAAATAAAATAAAAAGCGAGATAAAACAAAATATAAAATTAAAAAAATATATATAGGATATGGAACATAATACAATAAAAATATAATATTAAAAATGTATTGTTTCAATAAACTATCTAGTAACTATTATCGGTAACTATAATTATTCTTTTTATTTAGTACTTTTTACTCGTATTTTTATTTTATTTTATTCCATTATATTCATATATGTATGTGTATCAAAAATAATATTAACGTAAAGTACTTACTTTAAATCGCTTATCTTGAAGGACCTTCTTGATAGCAACCATCTCTCCCGAATCGCAGAGTTTTGCTTGGTATACCACACCGAAGCTGCCATTGCCGATGACCTTGGTATCAGTATACGCGACCTCCTGAGGACGATCCGGACCAGCACCGGGAGTCGCTACCACAGTCGTTACCTTGCTGCCATCCTTGCCTGCAGGGTACATTGCACCACCCATAGAAACAAATCGGAAAAAACCACAGTGCAGAAAAAGAAATAGAAACAAAAGTAGGAAACCAAACTTCCTAAAAGCAGAAGACGCCCAGAGCCTCGAGAATTTCGAGGACAGTTCACATCTATTTCGCATAAACGTAAATAAGCAAAACTGTCTCAGTATCGACAATAATTATTTTGACAATAAAATTTTGACGAAATGCAACGAAATAAAATTGTCTTGCAAAATGCAATCTATTAATATGCAGAATAACAATGTTTGATACATGTATTGCATCAAAACCTGTTTTTTATTTTCAGATAATTTTCTGTCTTTCTCTCCCTCCCTCCTCTCTCTCTCTCTCTCTCTCTCAAAGCTCTCTTTTCTTTCTCTGAAAGCTTTATACTTCGCAGAAATGTAAAAAAAGATTACGTACATTGTTAAAATTACGAGTCTGGAAAGCGTTATATAAATTACAACAACTCGGATCTGCGATCGTTGCTATTTTCACGTTCAGTTCTTGGACACGGGCGACCAGGAATAGCCTAATCCTTGATTTGTTCTTGCTACTAATAATCTCAAGCCACGCAGAATATTGCGTGGGATACGTAAATTGCCCTAAGAAAATGCTAAAATTTATAATTCATAATTATACCGCAATTTTACAATCTCAGATAATATCTATGTCTTCAATTAATGATCTTTAATGAAAATGTTCAAGCAAATAGACTTTCAACAACTCTATCTATCGTTCAGAAGAAAGTAAAGTAGATTTAATGTGAAATTGAACAAGAATCGGTCAAGGAATGTTTTCTAGCAATTATCAGAATACGTGCAGAAAAGCCTTGATGAAATCTGATAAACAAACAGTGTGGATTATTGCATACAATAACCGGTTTTGTTATCGTTGCAACGAAAACTTTCTCAAAAGACTCGCGCGCTCTTACGTATTCTCACGCAGAACTTTTGCCATCAACAATTATCGCATATCCCGTTATTGTAATCCAGTATCGCATATCCAGGCATCTCCATTTATTTCTCTTTAACTGCGTCATCTCTTTCGTCATATCTTTCGTCTGTTAAAAACAGCCACCCGAAATCTCGGATATATGCAGGCTATTTTAATAACACATCGAGTCATAAGAAGTTGTTGATTCATAGACGAGTTATCTAAAGTAGCTCCGACTATATACATATAGCAAGGTGATCGTGTAATTAATAAAAAAATTATGTTAAAAAATCGAGCACGTGATAACTGTGGCGTAAGAGTTTCGCGTTCTGATTTCTGTGCCAAGGATCCAGGTTCAAATCCACTTAGAACATATCAGATTTTTAATTGCTCTTGGAAGGCAATGGCAAACCATCGAAAATACTCTTGCCAAGAAAGTCACCAGGAAGGATATGCATGAGCATGCATCAAATGGAGACCACGATATGCGATTATGAAAAACCAACTCTCTTGGAAGAACACTCTTGGAAGAAAGGTATCAAAAATTGTTATAAAACTATCGTATTTTGATGCTACAAATATTTCAAAATATTGCCCCTTAATAAATATTGTGATAAAAAAAATATAAAACATACTAACCACTTTTTTCGCGATTTAGTAAAAAATGGAAGAATTAAGTAACCAAATATAATATAATCTTTTTGTAAAAATTAAAATTATTAAAGTTAATATCACGCCAATAATTTTAATTTTTTTTCTGTATTTTTTATTAAAATAAACGGTAAACATAAAAAATATTTAAAAATGTGATAATTATTTTGCATGTGCGTGGTATTCTTCATTATTTTTGTGTGTATTTTAATAACAGAAAGGTTAAGTAAACTGAATATCTGTGAGAATTGTATTTTATTATTGGCAAAGTGGGCTAAGAGATTTTTGATCAAGAATCTTCTTGATTGAAAAAATAGAGATCACCTGCTTTAGAGTTCGAAAATGAATACGATGAGAATTCTGACTTGCGAATACACCGAACGATCACTCTCCACGTGGACGGTGCCTTGTCCTTTGACATGTTCGCGACATTTTCAACCATTACTGTCAGCCATACATTGAAGATCGCGAGTGTTTTACATTCATCATTTGTTTCACAAGATTAATATAGTCAATTATAGATTTTAATATTTCTGGTGTAAAATTGTGTAGTTAATCTACAGAATTCTGTTTATAATTTTATATTTAAATATAAATATAATAATAGACAAGAAAGAATTTATATACATGATTTATTAATTCGAGATCTGGCGAGTGATAATACTCGATTTCATTCGAAACGTGCGTTATTACATTGTACACGAAAGATACATAATTATTACTAGCAGCAGATACAAAAAACTCCCGTGCATGATTCATCGTCGCGAGAATTGAACAGCGAAGCAAATTTGAAAAAAATCTTGCCATGTTCCTATATATGAAAAGCCGCTGCATTGGTAAGATACAGAGCGTGTCACCGGCTGAATTAAATCATGACGTGTAGATGTTTCAAAAAAATATGTTTAGAAAAAAATAATATATAAATAATAATATAAAAATAAAGTAATATGTTGTGTGTTTATTTTGTGTATATTATAATAACAAAATAATTTTAAATAAAATTAACGTTAATTATATAAATATATGTGTTTCTTTTCTTTTTTTATTAATTGTAAATCAATTTTATCTCTAAAATATCTCACGTATTATATTACTTCACCCCTCTAACATACTTTTGTCTTACTAACATACTATACTTTTTTATATCTTCCAAGTATATAGATACTGAAATAAAGAATTATTTGAATTAATATTGAACGTGTTTTTATTAAAAATTTTCAGAAAACTGGAGGTACGATCTTAAAATAATTTCTGAGACTGTTAAAAGGGCCTAAAAAAAAATCGAGTAAACATCGCGCTTGTGAAGGAAATGGGTCAAGCGACAGTCGAGACTAGAAAATCCAGCCGACTAGTCAGCTAGCTAGCTAAATCCAGCTTGCGACAAAAAGCGCAATGAAGCGCGGTGCAGCAACTGCATCGCGTACACTATAGATCCCTTTATCGCGTTACGCGCGCATCGGAGGAGACTTCGACCTTTTCTCGTGGCGGGCAACCCCTACCTGTGAAGCAAGAAAGCTTCAGAGATTATCTGTATATCGGTCCTCATGGTGACATTTCGCACAACTTGAAGGGATGTTATATCGAAGACTTCTTTGTTGACGTCAGAGCAATCATGCTCAGCTTAACGAAATAGGCTGTGCCAATAATAAAAAAAATGGCCGGAGAAAAGACAATCTCTCTAATGATTAAGCTTACTGAATTTTGCGATTTGCACGATATTTTACGGTATTCTATCATCAGTATGCAATTATGTGTAATTTAATTGTAAAAGACTATTAATTTGTTGTATAATCTATAGTAATCACAAATATAGAGAAAAAGGATATTAAAGAAAGTATTAAATTTAAAAAATCATCAATGTGTGTGTGCGGGTTGAATGACCGACACGCTTTTTAATATAATTATTTTAATTTATTACACGGAATATATGAAATTTATTATCACTTCACTTGTACAACTATAAAACATATCTATAATTTGCCACTTTTACGAATTTTACAATTAATATTCAGTTTATGTTACCGTAACGGAAAGAGCCTCCCTCGACGCGTCCTCGCGAGAAGCAATAGCGAGGGTAACAGATACCCATCGACTTTCCCTTCGACCCTTTCGTCTCTCTTTCTCCTGCTTTCTCGATCTGTTCTCACTCTCGAATAGACAGAAAAACCACATCACACACGGTAGGTGCGACCAAGAGTAAATACGGCACCGCCGTAGAGGTAGTGTAAATGTCAGAGTATCATGCGCTCTCGATGCACAAAGCGGTACTTAACGACATTTATTAAGCACGTCATCATGAAGATCGGTCCATCGCTTGGAACAGAAATCAGATCGGCGAGAAATCGCTCTGGAAACCAGATGACACGAAACGCGCCAATGAGCAATGGATTCTTTTTTCTTGCAACTCAGATAAAAGCGGCATCGGTATCCTCCGATAGCAAGTGTTTATAAGAGAATCTCACAGAACTATCTCAGAGAACAAAGAGAGTCTCACAGAACTATCACCGAGAAAAAAATCAAAACATTTCTATGTACAATATAGCAATAAAGAACTTTGCAACACATACAAAACAGAGAAAAAATAAATCAATTAAAAATAATGAATTCAATTAAATTTAAAAAAATCGCAATTCTAAGCAAAATTGGAAGAAAATTAAAATAGATTCTATTATTTAGAAGTGGGATGTTTGTTTAAACGGAACCATTAATAGATATTATGCATATCCTTGTTACATTTTTTAAACTATCAATTTTTTATAAAGTTTCTTATATTTTATTATTTAAATATATGTATATATGTACATATACGCCCATTTATAATTAATTATTTAATAAATCTAGTTTATTATTAAATTAAATTGATAATTCTACATTTAAAAAATTAGGACTTAGAAAGCAGATAATAAATGTTTAATTAATGTAGAAAATTAATTTTGTAAGAAATAGAATAGATTAGAATAGATTTTAATAATAGACAATTTACTTATATTTTTACATAGACTTATAAATCTTCTGCATAAATCAATTCTTCTCATTCTACGTCTAGAAATATCAAGAATATCATAAAATAAATACGATATATTTCATATTTGATATCAACAAATATTGAAATAAAATATTTTTAATACAAAATCTGTGTTTGCTAAGTTTTATTTTTTAACGTAATACTTTGTATAATAAAATTTTAAATCAATAATAATATATTAATAAAATTTATCACTATTAGATTATATTAAATTAAACATAATATGATTAATACGATAATGTATAAAAATATGCAAGAACTTTTTATGACTAAAGCTATAACATAAAATAATAAGATACCGCGCGTTTACATATACACAAGGTATATCGATCGTTCTGATAGACTTACGTTTCTTATTGCTTAGTCGACGTAAGAACTTGCAGAACTTTTTATAGGCAGAGTTGGCCTCTTTGCCACCTAGTTCCACAGCGCTCTTAGGACGCTCGTTTTTCTGTCCGGCGGTTGTCGAACAAATTTTTGGATATCGCCATTGTTGACACGGCTCTGACCAATCGAGATTGTTTGCTGGAGCCATGATTTAGAGATTAATCAATTACTGAAACGTCCCACGATATTTCACGACTACACTTCGTTTTTGTTCTGTCTCATATTTTGAAATATGGAGATCAAAATTACATTTTCATCGCTTCACTTAATTCTTCAAAATGTGACTAGGTCTCGACTAGCCTCTCCGCAGCTAATTGTGTAGCACAGAAATTTCCTTCTATCGGTTCTCGATCGTACAGTTCTTTTACTACTTTTTGTACTATAGATCAATACGCTTATTATTACAACGTTTTTAATGTTTAAATCACAGATAGAAGTTATTCTCTATTATGCATATTTGCTTACATTTGTTCTAGGTTATCTCGATTTGCTCATTTTTATTCAGAAAATTTAAATCATAAAAAATTGCAATTTTATAAATACATTCTACTAGATTTTTTCACTTATTTATATGTCAACTATATCACGCATTCCAGTTGTCTTTCTACGAACGAACACTTCTGGTTTATTATGGTACTTCTGTGAAGTTGTTTTTGTGTTCTTTCTAAAACGAGGAAATAGTTTCCTGTATCCTTTTTCAAACCTTGCAGAATCGACGATTTCTTTAAGTCAAATGTTCACAAAGTAAAGTTCAATATTCGTTCATATTTTCTTTTTCAAATAGAGAAAGAATTCTTCACCATATCAAGATACGATTACTTGGATAATCGACTACTTCAATCTACTACATTCAGTAAATATTTGCCTTCAAGTGATTTTACAAAAATCACTAGTTACTGACATATAGATTACTGATATATTTTAAATAATTTTTTTTTTTTATTTAATTAAGAGTGTGTGTTTAAACATTTTTCCGATGGCTCAATCTATATCGATATCGCAAACGGTAACTCTCTCTGTTCTGTCACACAAGAGCACTTCAAGCACTCACATTTAAATTAACACAAGCTTCTCACACTTTTTTCTATAAAATAATGAAACTTTTATTACTCAAGTCTGTTTTCTCTCGAAGGTATCTAATCCTCAAACTTCCAATTCTTTACACGTCTTCATCGAGAGATTCTTCATCCGTCGATCAACATTTAATTCAGACTAGCAAAAATTCCATTCCTTTTCTTTCCCTTCTGAAATGCACACTTATTCCATTGCGATAACGATGACTGCGTTTCCGAATGGACTAATAAGTAGAGTTACGATGCAGATCACGCGTTGGGTGCCGGATCGGCGCGATTCGCGAACGGGACCACCGCCGGAGTCGGCCCGAGCCGACTTACAACACGCAATAAGTGCGTTGATTCACGATGGACTACCGGCACGCGACTAAAGCCGTGCGCACCGCCGACCGAGGAGCCCGTCACTCGCGCTGGGTGTTTCAGGGTGCCGCGGTGGGAGAGCAGCGCCGGATCAACCCTTTGTCTTCCAACCGAGATATTTCTGGCCACATGATAATTATAATTCCATACAATAATTACCGTATGACGTACATTGGTAAGGTAGAATGAATTTTAATTTATCACTGGAACGTGAAAAAGAATGTGGAATCCGTACTTTTCATTCATCATGTTTCTCATTCATGTATTCCAAATCTCTCTGAGAACTTTTTTCGACCCCATTGTTTCCGTCCTGTTTAACATTAAAATTATTCGATGTACCAACTGCTAGTCATACGTTCATATCTTTGACTCAAGTCACCTAAGTAAATTAAATTCTAAAAATTTTAAATCAATTTTAAAGCAATCTCAGAATTGAATAAAAGTTTTTAAGTTGATAGCTTTTCCGCCCACAATAGATTTGAATTTTCTTTGGCTAAAACGTTCGAGATGATGGTTCTCTGACACTGTGTACAACCGACCCTGCACGTGGCAGAGAGGAAAAAAGAGGGATAGCCGGAAGAGAGCGAACGTCTGGCCGGGAAAGTGAATAATCGCGTCGATCGCGTTCGAGCCGTTAGACTCGACTTTCGTTGCTCCAGCAATTTGCGCTACTGATTCGATTACTGATAAGATGAAATAAGGCGAGCAGTCTGCGAAACGGCATCGCACGGATTGTAGACAAAGATATCATTTTTGTTAGATCGAATCGCCTTTGGCAGAATTGAAATTCCGAGTTCGTAAAAAGTTGAAATCAAGTAAAAGCGAATTAATTCGCGTTCCACATTTAGCGCGTTTACGTGATTGCTGACTTGTGATAATGATCTCCAAGGGAACTCTTTCCGTATTAAATACGTTAAATGTGGGACACGAATACGGATCACGATGACGCGGTCACAATGTATTCATGAAGGTGATATATTTTAATGTATAAGTATGTCAAGTATGTGTGATAACATTGTTGAGGTAAATATTCAATAATTGTGATATATGCATCGAAATGCTTTTCAACATCTCGTGCCCTTACATAGTAAGATTATAGAATTAATAAGATGAAAAACGTAACGCTTCTTCTTACGCTGCAAAAATTGCTTCGTAGAAATTGCTATAATAGAGATGATTATCTTATATCTCGATAATGTTTTCGTGATGTCGCAAAACGTGATAATTCATAGGAACGATCAAAGTATCTCGCGATTCGCGTTGTTTTAATTCCAGGACGAGGAAATTTATAACTTGCTTTATGACGTTATTAGGCCGGGAAAAATAGAAGTTTTATCTGCGGTCGACGCTAATGATGCAGCGTTCTAGACAAAATCATTCAGACATGCTATAAATATTTATATTACGTTCGATTAAGCTGTTCATTTTAAACACTACGCTAAGATTGTAATGACGTATATCGATAATATCGCCCATAGTGTCGCAATACTCTCTAATCATAATGTATCCTTTGTCACGTCATAAGGATACATATTAATAACTTGAACTCAAAGCTATAAATAATTTTCTGTGTCATTTAGCTCCGAGCTCAAGTAGATATTTTAATAAGTATATATTTTAATAAGTTTTGGTGAAACGGTTTAATATAAATTCACATATATTAGTCACATGTAACTGTTGTAAATGAATTTGTGTTCCTCATCTTTAATATTTTCAATGTTTTATTCAAAAGAAAAAATCTACTCGAAACGAATTAAAAAGAGATCATAAAAGCGAAGAGAAAGTGAAGACGATGCAGTATAAAAAATTGGATTCTCAATTCTCGCATTCCTGCATCGAGTGAAACGAACGCGTCGATATCGTATGTGTTGAACGAAGCAGGTTAGAATATTCGCTATATTTAGCCACTATAAGGCGATAACATCGTTATAACACACAAACAAGCGACACACGTGAGCAGTATCCGCGCCCATGCGCACGTCTTCGGGGGAAGAGATATGATAAGCGCGGAGGGCACGTGGCGGACAGGTCGGTCTTACGAAAGTATTTAAATTTGTCACAATAACGTTTGGCGCAAACGTTTTGCGACTTATTTAAAATGATTAAATTTCATGACGGGCTTTTTATAATTCGCTAGATTTCTCGAATTCTCGAAAATAATCGGGGCAGGGAGGAGATGAAAGAGTTTGTATTTTGAATTTATCAAAATTATGAATTAACGCGATAAGACGCTTCTGTGTAAACTGATAAAGTGACCCCGTCACAAGCATGAAGATTGTTATCATTTCAGTAAATCGATGATACTCCTCATAATACTCTTATCAATAACAGTTAATACTTTCGTCGAATTTGTTCATTATTTACAAAGAAAAATTATTATTTAATTCGTTTAATCTTTTTAGCTAGTTTTATCTCTGTCAAATAAAAAATTAAAAGTGAGGAACATATCGTTTTCGTGTTGCAGGATTTAATAAAATCTCCAATATAATAATTTTTAATCTATATTAAATAACTCATACTTCATATTTGTTCAAAATCAAATAATATAAAATGATAAAATAAAAGCACAAGTAAATTCGATGAAATGTTTATCATTGAAGGAAAGTGAGCAAAAAATTAATTCTGATTGTCGATTAGTTATATCGCAATGTTTGAAGTGGCCGCCGGCTCTCTCTCTCTCTCTCTCTCTCTCTCTTTCTCATGTCTTCGAGGAGACCTGGAAATCAGCCAGCTCAATCTTAGCGACCCACACCCGCCGCGCTTGATGACGACATTATTTCGGATCTAGATTAGTATAATGTGAACGAACTCACAAGTGCTCGTCCTAAAAATTTCGGTCGTCTCGTTCAACGACCGAAAGTTTGCAAAGAACGTGAGGTGTCCCAAAAGATTACTGAATATCTTCCTCATATTACGAGTTTTTAAAAGCAATATTTTTCTTAATAAAAATGTTGCGCTCTTAATTCTTTGAACAAATAATAAGTGGATATTACCATTTATCTATATATTCAGAATGTTAAAATATGAGAAAAAAAGGATAAACCGTCAAGCGGTTCTTGCGTCAGATCGTCTTCGATGTCGTCGGTCAAAGAGTGTATCGGTAAGTAACGAGAATAACCGTACAGAAACGTTGCACGATCTATTTATATCGCCGATCAGCTGCGCAAATTGGTCATAACTCAATTGCCAGACCGACTGCGTGTCGATCAAGCTTCATCGCGAAGGTATTATAATGTAAATCTTTTTCGGATATGTGATGATTATTTCTACATCTTGCAATTATGTGTGATGCATTAAATTAACTTTTGCATTAAACGTTATATTTCAATTTTCATTTCATTTCTTTTATTTTATTTCTTGTTTGCTTCACATTTTTCAATAAGATTTGTGTAATGTTAAATTATTTTCCATATATTTATGTGTGTGTGTTTGTAGTTCCAATATTTTCTACATATTAATTTTTTCACGTAAAATTAATTTTTTTGCCAAGCTATTTGCTAAAAATCCAAATAATGATAAACTTTATATAAAAAACACGAAATAGTAAATTGCAGATTATGTTTAAATACTGCAATTATTACCGTAAAAGCGACGTATCTTCAAACCGAAAAACTCGCTATATAATTAAAAAAGTACAGACTACTTAAAATTCTTTACAAATATCTCTAGGTCGAGATATATAAAAAATATGATTCTGTTTAAAGAAAGAAAGGGGAAAAAAAAATAATTAGTCTCATAAAAGTATGTTTTCAAAAAGATATTTTATCATCAAAACCGTAAAATTTTTATTAAAAAATGAATTATCTCGCTATATTTAAGAGACTCGACGCCTTTTTCTCACGCTACGTTTATAGAGAGCACATGATTAATTATAAAGATATTTTCAAGGAAGAGCATATGAGCTGCGTGTACAGGATATGCGGTTTAACACACTGACCCTGAAGCTGTGTGAATTATCGATTGTAACACAGATATATCGCAGTAATTCTGCGGTGTGTGCCCTTCAATATGTAACAGATTATTATGCGCATTTCTGAGAACGGAGATTAAAAGGAAGTAGTATCCTTCGATCGTGGAACTCTCTTATTCATCTAAAGTAGCGGTAAGAATCTACATTCTCTCGCGATTTTATAACGGTCTGTAATAGCGGTATTCCCAAACCGTCTTTGACCGAATAAAATAAAGTATAAAAATGAAACACGTAATTATGTCATTATCTGCATTATATAATTTTATTTCTTCATTTCTAATTAATCTGCATCCGGCGATCATCAAAACACTGTCAATCCGAGAATTATCATTAAGATTGCGATGAAGAGGAAGTTCTTAGATAGTTTGCAAACCGCAATTACGTCACGATAACTGTGCAGTGCGCGCATTTTTGTCGAAATGTAGCGATCAACGTCAACGGAAATAATTTTGACGCAAGATGCGGCAATGAGCCGACACGTACGTGGCATCTGACTTTTCGTTCATATTATGCATACACGACGCAAGTCGCGGAAATCGCTTAGCAATGTATTTAGTCGCATTCATTTTAAAACGCAGTTTTATTTTGTTACGCAATCATTATATTCAAAATTTTTGTTTCCTTTAAAATAAAAATGTGTTAAGACTTAAATAATATGTTAATTGGTATTTCTATCATAAAATCAATTATTCTAGAAATTAAAGTTAAGTTAATTATTTCAATAAACTCCAATGATTAGATATATAAAACTAAATATTCTCTAATGTCACTTAACAAATATATATATATATATATATGTATATATATATATATATAGTATATATAATACACGTTTATATACAAAGTTATATTTACTAAATTTTATAAAATTTTAAAGAACACATACAATTATTTGTCACTGCTTATTATAAACTCATAAATACAATTGTATTAGAAATTGATTGTTTTTACCTCAATTAATATAAAAATATTTAAGTAATCAGTTATTAATACACCAGTGACCACGTAAAATTATACAAAATTACTACTTGTTACATTTTTGTTAGTATTTTTGATACGTTTAAATCTTTGCAGTATATCACATTAAGAAACTTTCAAAATATAATATATATAGAAATGTATACAGAAATACTCCAGAGAAATTTCGGACAAAGATTTGTCGCGAAACTTTGCTGATTCATGTTTCTTTTTGTGCCATCTTCTTTTGTGACCGCGTGCGGTACCATGCAAATTCGTTCACGCGTTTCTTTGTGCGTATTCCAAGAGTCCAGAAACACAATGTCGGGACCAGTTATTCTAGAAATTAGCTGCAGACAAGCAAAGTCTCTTAGCAAATATGCGTGACTCCGCGGAATTTCTGCTCCCTGATTATTTACATCTCTATTTCCGTGAAGTTGACAATTAGCGTTGGTCGAAATGTTTTTTTTTCTTATAGTTATGCACCTGTTGCAATACGTTTATTCAAATAGTGGAAAAATGGAAATGTTCCATTTAATTATATGCATTAGTTCAAAGTTTAACCTCGGCACGGTCTTATAATGTTGTTATTAATTAAGTAAATGTTTTAGATATACAACGTAATTAAATAATGTAATAAAAGTAAAATTTCAACAATTGAAAATGTTTCTTATTTTGTTTTTATTCCGGAAAACAAAAATTAAAGAATAAAAAATTCAAATTTAACGTGTAAGCAAATTGTGTGAAAAATTTATTCAAATAATACGATAAAGTTTATACACTATATTGATAAAGATCTATTTATCAAAGTATATCATTGTAATGGTTAAATTGTGAAAAAAAGAACAAGAAATCTTTTGTTATCTTGTTCTTATCTTCTGTCATGTCGAAATAAAGAAAAAATAAATAATAAAGATTAGAACAAATAAAATTATAAACCCTCCCCTTATTCCACTATAATTACTATAGAAGGACCACCACGTGTATGTCAAATTATGTGTGTATACATATATGTAAATATGCACAGATGTGATAGTAAGACATTGATAAATTTCAAGTTGTACTCTTATTTTTATAACAGATTCTCTGATAATTACTTTTTGAAGTAATGAAATCTTTAATTTTTAATTGATTAAACTTAAAATTTACCAATGTCTTACTATCATTATAAAAACAATCAATTAAAAATTATTAATACAAATAATCCAAATGATAAACAATAAAAGTAGGACACATGATTATTATCTGCAACTACTTGTATAATTCTTTATCTTATCTAACTTTAATTATTTTGTATTATTGAAAATAATACATTTTCAGTTTCGTATTATTAAATTTTCTGAGAAAAGAAAATTAAATAATTCAAAGAAATAAATATCACATTTTTAACTCTATTTTTATTCATATACTTGAGTTTTCCATTATAATAATTTAATGTTTCATTATCTGTAATTATATTATTTTTTAATTTCACAATATTTTGCAGATTCTAGAATTTTTCTCTATTTTTTTCTGTAATTTTTCTTATTGCTATTATCGCCATTTTTATGTTATTAAAAAATTGTACTTCTATAATTATCTTCGATTTTTTAAAATAATTGTTGGCCTTGGTATAAAAGTGACGTAAGCGTTTTTGCCGTCATAATTGCGAGAAATATTGGCATCTGTCGACGGACGACGACGTCAGGTGTGACGTCACGACGCAAGTGTCTTGATCGTTTGCCAATAATTCCGATATGTCACAATGAAAGTGGTTTTAAAGAACTATAAGCCTCGGAAAAAGAGAGAAAGACATATAACTAATGTATATAACCCAAATAAAAGATGGAAACTCAACAAAAGTATGTAAAACATTCGTAGAAAATATTAGCTATTGAATCGCAAGGAGTGTCACTACAAAATATCATTTCTTTCATAACAAAATTTGAGTTCATAATGGCTTATCATAGATTATAAAGATTGAAAGATTTATAAAAAAGTATCATACCGAACAGATTGCGACTATCGAATTTTATTGTCTCGCTACTTTGTGTGTAAAGATTCATAAAATTTTTAATACCTAAGTGTAGCTTAATGTGTCTATACAGTTGCACAAACACGCGGTAAAATCAATTTCAAAGTGCACATATATATATTTGTACAGTGTATTTTCTTGAAAATAACTTCGCTTTCTTAATGTTGAAGAGATTTACTCAAAGAATCCATTTGAAAAATTAATTGGGGTAATTGGGCCGAGTTCATCCTTTTTCTTTTAACCACTGTCAGGTAAAAATGGCAATAACGCCATAACTATTAATAGACCGGGCCGCCGGCAATATATACGAATATATGTATAGTATGAGTCTTTATTTAAACGCGCTACTTTCGCGACCGAAAAATCAGCACGCCGTCCATATAAAACAAATATACAAATAATATACAAATCAATATTAATATAAAATACCGCTATAAAAATCAAATGCTTTAATCATCTACATGGAATAATAAGTATATAATTTATATTTAAAAAGAAAGTTTTATTCGTTAAAATATTAAATAATATTTTGTAACAATTATAAATTATAGCGCAATAAAGAAAGGATTGGATAAAATGTGATTTATTCAAATCAATAGAAAAAGTTTACCTTTTTTTAAACAAAAGTCAGTAAATTATGAAATTAAAATAAATTTCGAGAAACATTAATTTATTAAAAAGAAATATATCAATTTTTAATATTACTTCTCCCTTTCATATATCGACTTTCGTATATTTTTATCTTATCTTATCGAATTCAACAAGAAAAAATAAAAAAATAAATTCGTCACACAAATTATTCTTTATCAGTGTAAAAAGTTCGACAAATCACATGTGTATTAACAAACAAAAAAACAAGAGATTAACGGAAAATCACAAATAAAAATCACAAGTAAAAATCACAACTAAAAATCAAAGTGAAAATGACAAGAAAAATAGCGTGTAAAAACCATGTTTATATTGGCAATTTACAGGAGTCATATTTATAGATCAATTCTAAATAAATCTTCGAAGTTATATGCATAATGTAAATTTAAATCATATCACACTTTATATTGTTGAGAATTGTAATAATATCAAATTGAAATGTTTATTTAAATCAATATTATCCGAAACTTCTCGTTAGCAAAAGAAAAACGATAAAATTAATTTTGATCATAATTAATGAAGAAAAGTAATGAAGAAGATTCAAAATAAGATAGAAATAATTCCTATATTACCGACCTATGTTGATTGTGTTCCGCTCAGGGATAGAAAAAAGTTATATAGTCATAAACACTTTCTACAGATATTGCAGTACTGTTGAAGACTGATGGCTGTTCATTAGAGTTTATATTCTAATAACAGTGATACGCGCTACGCGAGTCATCTATTAACATGTATTACAAGCTCATGGTATTCACGATGTAAATTGCATGTAAATTAATGTAATCAACAAAGCATGACAAAATCGTTATTTATCATTAAAGATAATCACTAAAAAAACAGATTTTTTAGATCATTTGACGCAACAAAAATGCATAAACTGTACAAAAATATAAAAACTAATATCTCTACTAAATTCTCTTACGCATAACATGATATGATTAAAATCATTCCGTTACTTTTTTTTATATATAATTTATATCCGTTATATGTATATAAAATGTACATATGTATATAAAAAATCTATTTTTTTTTGTAAATCGTTAGATCAATTAATCAATAAATTTATATTATACCAAAAGCTTAACAAAAGACTTATAATTACTAATTTAAAAAAATTAAATTTGTAAACTTTTATATCGTAATAAATAATATATAATTATTAAGTTTCTCAACACACACACAACTATTATAAATTATCCTAAATTTAGTAACTGTTTATTTATTACTTAGAAATTTCAATTTAACATTAGAATAAGATAATTAAAATTGGGAAATTATTAAAAACTTAAAAAAATGTTAAAGAGAGAATATATATTATTTTTTAATAAATAGCAAAGTGCAATTATATATGGAATTGATTACATTACCATTATTGTAATGTAAAGATATCTTTGGAGATAATTACAGAGAGGAAAAATGATAAGTTTGTAGTGCCATCTATCGACAATAGTTAATATTTAATATCATAAGCTGCAACGTTGTTCGACAGTTACCAGTATGGAGTTTGCACAGCTGAATTAATAATTTCGTTTTCTTACCAAATTTTCCAATATTAAAACATTTTTCCATTGTCGATATTATATGTATACGTCTTTAATATTACATTTTTATTATCTCTTTATTTTTTAAAAAGTATGCTGTACTTCAGAAGTTATATACGATATATTTATTTAACACAATTTAATACAATATCAAAAAGTTTATTTTTTCTCTTACACTGTATTTTTACTGTTTTATGTCTATGTAAAGTTTGTGAAATGTAGTTTTTACAATCTCATTCACACACACAATTGACCTGTCTTGTTATCAAAATTTATTCGTATAGTGATAATGTGCAAGGGTGGCGCCACATGACTGGCACGTGTCACTACTTTTAAATAGCAGTATGCATTTTCAGTATGCAATTCCAATTAACTTAATCGATAATGAATTCCATCGGCAGAATTCTTCAAAACATAATTTATAACTATATAAATCGTTGTCTTTAATTTAATTTTTCTGCTTTATATTACACAACAAAAATCAATCTATTTATAAAATATCATAGACATTATTTGATAAGTAAATCACTAATTAAATTAATCGGAAGTCAAACTTTAGTTGGAAAATTGGATAACGTATAAATGGTTCAGTTAATTTATGAAGAAATTTTTTTGTTCTATTTTATAATTTTACTTGTTATAATAACGTTAAAATTAACGGTCGTTCGTAACATTAGTGCTGATACATGTGCTGATTTTAATCTATAAATAATTTAATAGTTACTCATTATTTAATCAATTCAAAATGAGCGCGTGGGTAGAAAGATGAAATTCCCCTTACCTTCCAAACTTTCAAGTCCGACAGCCAATTTTAGATTAGGTTCCAAAGGGCTTTGCCCTTTCGCCCTCGCATATTCACTTCTTATGTTTTAACAAGTATTTAATGACACATCGAAATGTTCTGTTTCGCACAGAAAGCATTCTTTAATCATATATAACTTTGAAATAAGTAATAACCAACGATTAAAACTTTGAAAAGGTTATTCATGTATAAATATCATATATCAATGTGAAGGAAGGGAATTTCACATTGATATATAATTTACATAAAATATCTTTTACTAGAAATTTAATTTTTTAAGAATGGAATAATTCAAATTCAGACAAAGTTGGTTCGTTCAACTTTGTCTTCGGTTGACAGTCAAGGTCAGTCTGAAGTATTTATTATCCGGAAGAAATAGCTGTACATATAGAGTGCCGATTGCAGGTTACGGACTCGAACGCAGCGATTGCTTTTTGGCTCGTACTAATGATATCGTAAATCAACTTACTCGCTAAAAATATACTAGCGATATACTAGTTGACTAAGAATATGCTGATGCAACTAATAGCGAACGCGTATCTCTTTCGTGGAGGCGGAACTATCTTTAACTCAATTATACTATGGGGTCTTTTAGATTTCATGGAGTTACATCGTATAAAATCATATTTTCATTGAAAAGAAATTCACTCTGAATTGGTCGAATAAATTAACAAAAACTATAAAAAGTTTTAAAATAACTTCAAATAGAAGTAAAATTTTGTATAAATTGACAAGCATATTTATCTAAACAATAGCGAAATTGTACATATTAAAATCTTTACAGTTCTTCATGATTAAATATCCTCTTTCAGTCTTTGAAATATATTGGTCTTTTCTTTTAAATTATATTTAGTAAGAGTGAATGTTATATTCTTTGTAATAAAAATGCATTTATTATACAATTTTATTATTGGTATTATTTTTTATTTAAAAATGTGTGCAGATTGAAAACTTGGATATCCAGTAATAATTTTTGTCTAGTGATAAGAATTATACATCACGTATTATAAATATCGTAAAAATGCTGTGTTTCATAAAACTGAAGTTAAATACATTTAAAAATATATTAAAAATAGTGTCGATAAGCTACTCAGAATAAACAAATAAGCAGATTGTGGTAAATAAAAAATTTTTAATGACTCCTACAAAAAAAGAATCAAATGACTCCTACAAAAAAAGAATCAAATGATAACATGTAAAATATCAATATAAAATATTTATGTATGATATCTAGCACAGAAAATGTTCAGTCGATGAAAGTAACGCGGCGGGATCGTGCTTTCGTTGAAGGATGGACCGATGGAGACAATAGCGCGTGTTCTACGCGATCATCCGTAGAAAACAATGGTGTCCTGTGGACGCGAAACACAAATGCATTGTGTACCGTGCAAACAACAGCGGATTTCTATTTGCAGCAAGAACATTCATTTATTGATTCGACAGCATATCGCAGACTGCTATTTCTCTAATCGACAGAAAAGCGAAAAATACCGAAGCAATGGTCGAAGTGATTTGAGCTAAGCTTAAGTTTCGAAGCTTCGGATGCCAAGACACTTTTGGCACGCAAATGCATAAATTAATTTTAACTGTCGTTTATTTTATAAAATAAATTTATTTTAAGTGTAGTTCCAAAGAGATTTACAAAAAAAACTTTTAACTTTCATATACATTCAATTAGATTAAGTTTGATATCAGAGATGGAACGACAGTATCTTTCAGTAAAATATTATTAAAAGTTTTTTTAAATCTTTTTAATATATTTCTAAAAGAGATTTACAAGATGTTTTCATGCAATAAAACTTTAGATAATTTTTATCTTTTCAAAATTTATCTGATATTTTGGATTTGGCATGTATGGCGCATTATTGCAATGTTTCAATATATTAGTTATATTTGTAGATATATCTCTAAAAAGATATTTGCAAAAAAAATATATATATTGAATGATCAAGCCCTATACTGGCAAACTGCGTCTTGTTTTACACTCGGCTCAAGGCCAATCGCGATATTGCATTAAGGGAACCGACGTGATGAGACACATCTCTCACTCTGACATACTTTGTTAAGAGACAAATTCGACCAATTCTAAACGACTGAGACTTTTGTGCGTAACGCTGTTTTCATTGCAATAAAAATTCGGATTAAAAAAACAAATAAAGAAATATTTTTCAAAAATAGGCAAATAAAGAAAAATATTAAACTCCATTATAATTATACAAAAATTAATATTCTTAATTTTTCATGGTTTTAATTATGGTTCATACTATAGGTTGTAAAATTTGTCGCGCTATCTAATTAATCTTTTGTGCATTTAAAAATAATTCGTAATATAAAAAAATTTGAATAAAGTTAGTTTCTCATTTAGATTATGTAGTTTTAGCGAAAAAAAAAAAACTATTTTCCATTAATTCTAAATTAATTTTTTTGTATTTTCAGAAGTTTATAAAGATTCAATCCGGATTCATCATAAAACATTACTTAAATTTTCTTATTTTCAATTTAAAAACAATAATATTTACAATAAAAATAATGACATCAAATTTTTGTTGCTATTTCACTATATTTTAGTGCATCTTTGCTTACTTATGTATCCTTGTCCTAGTAAAAAAAAATTATTTAAAATATTCAAACTATTTTTCTCTGAATCTTGTCACAATTACTATCAATCTGATAAAACAATAATTTAAGCTTATTTTTAGACTATAAAGTATATGTCATCGGAAATTATTTTATAGCTTTTTATACTGTATGGTGTACAATTTATTACACATGTTTGTGTCCAGTCCAGACATTTGTTTGTGTCCAGATTATGTAAATTTTATTCTGTTCAATATTCAATATGTCATCTTAATAATAATCTCATTAATAATGTTAAAATTTAGAAAATTGTTAATTATATTTCAATAACGTATTTTAAAATAAAAATTTATACTAATTGTAAGTAATATAATTATATTAGTAATAAATATTTTTAATTAATTTTGAGATACTGTACATAAATAAATCATTCAGAAGAATGGACTAATAATTCATTATAATTTGTTGCATTTTGATAAATATCATCAATAGGCTAGTCTCCTGTCAGAAGCGTGATGACTCCTCAGTGTATTTCAATAATGTGCACTTTTTTACAATTTACATAAATATACAGAAGCTACAGTTTTAATGCTGGTTTCAAACGGCACATTTAGAAAGTAGATTCTCTCTCTTGACAAGATATTCTTAAGTAATTTGCCTTTCGAGAGATAGCAAATACAATCCAATGTTTCTGATTGGATTTGAACCTGGGTCTTCGCACAGAAAGCAGAAGCACAATTCTTTGCACCTCAATTGCTACGCTAACACATTTTTACACTGTGCAAAATTTTAGAGAAATTTAAATTAAATTAATGTGTGTGTCGTGCGCGCGCGCACAAATGTTTTGAGAAAAAAAGGGGATCAATTTCTTTTAACGAAAAATTTAAAGAAAAACACAATTAAAGTTGCGTAAATGATATATTCGTTCGTACGCAACCAGAAAACTGACCATGTTATCAGCAACGTCATAAAAAATGCGATTTTGTTCCAAAATTAACTAATAAGTAAATAACTTTTACCAACCGTCTTAAAATATTTCCAACTCAAAAACAAAACTGCAAGATAAAGATGCAAAGTTATAGTTATAAATAAAATCAATTCTATAAATCAATTTAGTCATAATAAATTGATAATTTTTTTTCTTTTAGTAAGCATACCAAAGTTTATACAGAATAGAGTGTAAACTGTGATATAATCAAATGAGTGACTAATTTCAATAAATGATTGTTCGTACGACTACTTTTTTTTCAAGACGCACAGTGAAAGTTTAAAAATATAACGCGTCAGCAGACGTAACTTTATAGCGTGTTGTAATGAAGTTATTTTTAAAGATGAACGTATAAAACGGGAATATTTACAACAATGGCGCTGCAATAGAAAGGGTTGGTTCTGATAAAAAAAAAGTATAAAGTACATTGCCGCGCGTTTCATTGAGATAACAGTAGTATATTATTCCTTTAACTTCTACATTTCCATAAAGTTTACTTTGTTTTATCTCATTCAGTTCGTCATATATTTAGTTTATCTTCGTTATATCTTTTCTTTTTCATTTCTTATATCAAAATATTATATATTAATGTGATTGTATTCTTATACAACTATTTGCATTTATAAATTTTTACTTTGTATCATTTTTTATATCTATTTCTTTAATATTAAAAACAATGTTCTATTTTCTTGAAGCATTTTTAAGGAAGTTCCGCTGCTAAATTAAAATGAACAGATCTTCATGAAACTTTGTAGAAAAGTTCAAATTAGTGATATAAATTGACTGTCAAAATTTCGGAAAGCTGAACTAGCTAGTTATTTGAATATTAAATATTTTATTAACATGGGCTCTTATGGGAATCGATAAATGTTCACAGGATTTTTCAGTTTTTATAGTCATATTAGACATAGAAGTAATGAACAGATGTTAGTGAAACTTTACAACAATACATCTTAGCTGTCCAGAAAAGTAAATTTTTGAAACGATGCACTTGCTCGTTTGAGTGAAATAATTGATAAGATAAAAAAAGTTAACAATAATCGAAGTAATACAGCACATAAGTGTGGTAAATGTGTGCTAGTGACATAACATAAATTTCAAATTGTTGTATTTAGTTATCTAAGAGTGGTATAATAGTGAAAAATGTTTCTCAATTTAAAAAAAAATTGTTTCAGTAATGAAAGTAGTACTTTATAGCCGATTTTTTTCTTATATTCACCATTATTAACTTTAGATCATATACAGCAAAAAAAAAGAAGGCAACAAAATAATCATTTGAATATTTTTCTTTACTTGAATCCCTGTGCCACTTGTTGTGCCTGAGCAGAGAAATATGAGATTTTAATAAGAAAGTTCAATTTTTTTGTAGCATACTTCTGGTATAGTAATATTCAGTTTCCTAGTAATCGCATGTTCTTCGTGTACATATCTTTAAATTATTTTCTGAAACAATTCAAGATTCCGAGAAGAAATAAATTATCAGTAACAAAATCATCAGGCCGTTACACTTTAACGTTTGCTGATGAATATCGAAAGCTCAACTGTATATTACGTACTATATAATTATTCGAATTTAACACAATGACCTTGAGTGATCAATATCAAGAAGCTGAGAGTATTGAAAACGGTTGGTATTATTAACCGGATAATTTACTTTATATATGTAATATATAATTCACAATAGAATTTCGGAAAATTAAATGCATAATTAAGTAATTTAAGTAACTTACATCCATGATAAAAATCCACATTATTTAATGGCAATAAGATAATAATTGCAATAGTTTCCTTCATAATATATTCTTTATTGGTTCAGCCATGTTTCAATTGGAACCCAAGTTTGTCTAGTTCTACTTCTTTACTTAGAATATATATCGGATTGCAGTAACGTCATTTTAGGATTAAAAAGTTGTAGTTTTAGCATTGTCACCAAGCATGAATCCTGGGCAATCCGAAAAAGAATCGACCGAAGCAGTAAAGGTTAAGAGAAATCAGGATGCATATAAAATACGAGCCTTTTTAGACCACTATCCGCGGAATGAGTCGGGTCAGAATAGCCCGCTACCACCGCCACGAGGATAATCGATCCTCCGCGCAATCGAAGAGGTCGTCTCCGCGCTCCGCCTGGCAACCGCGTCAATACGCAATTACTTGGTCGACCATCAGCCCCGATTATTTATACATCGGATCGGTCGGTACTGTTGTCCGTCTGTTATCGAGATAAGTCACGAACAAAGAAGATGCGAGAGACAAGGTTGTGTTATCTTTGATCATAAAAAATGAGAAAACAAACTTCTTGTTACGTATCAGGCATTACAAACGAAGCATTTATCCACGTAAAGTTAGCTCTCAAACTTAAAAAAAAAAACAAAAAAAAATATTTCACTTGAATTCTTCATGATTTAATCTATTTCAAATATAGTTCTCTCAAATTTTTATTTGCATATTTTGTAATGTATTTAAAAAAAAATTGCCACCCAAATTTCACGAGTTTAATGAGATTTTGTGTCATAAAAAATGTGTGCAATACCGTAAAAATTAATTGTACACAATTTATCTTTTAATATAATTTTAAGTTAAAAATTATTTTAAAACGTTATAAAAAAATTAATAGAAAAAACTAGACAAAGATGTTAAATTTTATTAAGAATTTTTATTATAAAAAATTTTAATTTTTTTAAACCTTAAATAAAATTAGAATAAGGCCAATGTAATTGAACAGAATATTTTTGATAGATAAATATATGAAAATGCGATAAAATGCGTGAATAGAAAACGCATGATAAATATTTTCGCATATGATGACAAACTAAAATAAAAAGAGAGCTAAGTTGGTGCTCAGTCAATCATATGTCTAGTAATCTATTATTTAAAACATATGCACTGTCAAGCATGACATATAATTGAACAAATCGAGAAAATGTGGGACATAAAGATGACAAACTGATCAATAAGTGTGAGTTCAATAATTATGATGTCAAACGTTAATTCATATAACAATTCAACACTATATTAAATGTATAAGTTAATTCGGTGTATTTCTTTACAAAATTAAAATTTTATTTATATATTTCAAATAATATCAATATGATAATCAAAATAATCTGCATTATTTCTTATAAATTTTTGATCAAACGCTTAATTCAAATTCACAAAAAAAGAAACAATTTTAATTCATCGATGCATTTTTCCATTTCTTCGATGTTTAGTGCATCTTATACAAATAATAATTGCGGAAATCAAAATAAATGAAAATTCATTGAAATCAAATCTGGAGAACATGCCGGATGCAAAAACTTTGCAAGACTAAAAATTACTTCGTCGTTGACTGAGCGTTATTAAGGAGTAAAATCAGCTTCCGCGTTTATTTTTTGTTTGCATTTTGTCCTTCAACTTATCGCTTTAAATAATTAGTTGTTACTCATAACGATCATTTTATGAAACTTCAGTAGCATTTTTCATTAACTCAACTACAAAAAGAATATAGTATTTAACATCCATTTTATCAGCAATAAATACAACTGTTTCTTGAGATTGTATTCATTATAAAATTGAGTTAGGTATGTGAAGTTTTGTAGATATAAATGAGTTCTTAAAACTGTTATAAAAGAACATATTTGACATTTGAATAAAAAAATTATAGTGATTTGAAGCAAGTAATTCTAAAAATGTCGAGTTAATTATACACATAATATTACTTTTTTCGGATACATTTTACGAAAGCAAATAATGAATATTTTATAAACAGACTTTGAATTGTACGACTGGTTTGATGAAAATGTCAAAATCGCGAATGCTAATAAGGTAGCGAAAATCAGACTGTTTAATGGGCGAGAAGCTCGTTCAAACACGCTTATCGTCTTTCTCTTTCTATTTCTCTATCTCTCTCTTTTGCGAATAGTTTAATATCGTAGAAGCACATTGACCCAGATCTCGGACATGTGAATCGGTAACGTGATAGACCTTTATAACGCAAACAGTCTCGG
The DNA here is from genome assembly GCF_013373865.1 of Monomorium pharaonis. Lineage (NCBI taxonomy): Eukaryota > Metazoa > Arthropoda > Insecta > Hymenoptera > Formicidae > Monomorium > Monomorium pharaonis. Next base: position 1,778,584 of record NC_050470.1, on the reverse strand, counting down.
GAGGGACTCGCAGTTCTCCAAAGATGGATCGATCAGTTATAATAAAAATGAAATATATAGTGCAAGTACACACAAGAGTATAATTCCCGCAATATTCTTTTTTAACAGAAGTATCTTCAGTCTCTAAATTTTTATTTAATACTATCAAAACATCTGTAAATATAATAAATTAATAACAAAAAATAAATCGTTTCCTCTAATAATGTAATAATATTTCTCTTTGTGACATCATATTATAACTCACATAAAAATACGCTACAAATTTTATTGTTAACAATAATATAATTAAAAAATAGGCCAAAATGATTTTTTAACATATCGTCTCATTGCTGCAGAAATCGTGATTTTTTTTTCATTACTATTACTAATCATTGCTATTCTACAGTTATATCATACAGGAACACATATTGTGCGATCAGATTATATTTTTAATTGCATTGGAAGGTTACGGACATACGCAGGTCGCGTGCGCCAAAGATAGCAATGCGATTGCGTTGCTTGTGTCACTATTTTTGACAGAAGCTCTCATCGCTGACAACACGGAAGCTCTAAGTTATTTTAATTTATCGTTATAGAAACTCGATCTGTGATCTTCACGAAGTGAAACGTGTCTTGCTCGGTAATTTTCCCATTATTTTGCTCATTATTTTCACAATATATATTAAAAGTCAATTATTTAAAAAAGCATCACACTATTACGCCCCATTTAAAGATTGTTTTCAAAAAATATCATACATACACACTTTGTTCTATAAATTTATAAGATTTAGATAACACACAATTTCTAATATAGTATATATATTACTATAAGTTTTTCCAATTTAATTTAGATAACGTTAATAAATTTCTATAATTTTATATACATGTTTGAAGTGGACCTTTGAATCGATCAACACCTCTGAGACTCGAGTTTATTTTTATTAGATGCGACGTAATAAATTATCGTTCGAGCATAAGCAGCAGCGTTTACGAAAGTCAAAGTAGAAGTCTGAATCATTACTGTCGCCTACTTACGCCTACTATCACCTACTACCGCGGCAATTCGATGTCGAGCAGTATCTCACAGATAATCCATCGGAATGGCAAATTATATTACGTCCTTGGGGAGACGTAGGCCACTCAGTAGCGTCTTAAATGTATAATGATGTACTGTTTCTTGCACGAAAAACATTAAAGCACACACAAATAAAATAGTATTAGAAGTTATTCATATTTATTAGATTAATAAAAAAATTATACTTTTCCTACATAATCCTTACATTCAAAGAATAAGAATAGAACAATTTATGTGGTCAATATAATGTATGTATAATCATTTTATAAGAAGACAAAATAATTAAAAAGATTTTTACAAAAAATTATTTTAAAAAAACGTTCTTTTATATTTGTAACAAATTAAAAAAATCAGAATTATGCCGTTACAGACGAAAAAATATATTGTTCTTCATATTTATAAACAAAGTAAAATACAAAATTTATGTTAAAGTTGTTAGCTTTATTCAGTGAAACTATATAATTTAGCTCCATATATAGTTCGGTATATTGATTAAAAATTATGCAAGCATTATGCAAGTTCAAGGCGGTAACGGTTTATCTTACGCACTCCGGTGCATATGGATTGCACGGCGAGATACGTGATTTATCCCGTGCCGTTACATAAATTACCTTGCCAAAGAACAAGTATGCAACAGGAGAAATGTTTATTAAACACAAGTGTAATTAGGCTTCTAGGTTATATACAGCAATTAAATAATTAAGTTGAATTTGTTTTCGTATACATGGAATCATTAAACTTTCAATGCTACAAATAAATAGGTATACGTGATTGTGATTAAATATTAAATATTAGCAATCAAAATGCTTTCTTACCCAATTAACGATCCTATGAACAATTATTTGTTATATTTGTTTGCTAATTTATTAATGCTTTACTATCCAAAGAAAACTCAAGCTGATCAATTTGCTTTAAGCGCGTAATATTAAACTTTCTGTTATTTTAATATTTTACGTTATTTCTACATAATTTTTAATAATCCATTTATGTTTAAATTACTAGCTTATTCGAGACATTAATAATAATATAAATAAATTTATGCATATATAAGTTTTTTAAATTAAAGTTTTTAACAGAATACGATCTCACGTGCAATCGCGTTAGCGCGCATTACTACCTTTTATTCTACGTAATGGATCACAGCGCACGTTGCACATAAATGCAGTGGATCAATGTGCGTTAGCACACACGTACATCAAATGCTCGCCAAAAATGTAATGCATATATAATCGCATTTTCATGCGCGTATATAACGCTGTCATGGTCATTGAATTGCGTCGACACGATTATGATCGCGAGCGATGAGAATAATCAACACGAAAATAAGTGCACATACGATTTAATCCCCAGTTTGCGCGATAATATTATTAAATAAAATTTTTTCTGGTATTAATTCTATATTATTCACTAAAATTTCTCGTAAAAAATGGTTTCTTTATTCCTAAATTATTATGCTTTGTTACATTATTCTGTCAATCAGTTTGTGTTATTCAATTTCTTATATCAATATAATGTTTTTCTTAATTTTTTGGTTAATATAAAGAATATATCGACATTGCAATATCAGCATGTACAATCTGTACGAATAATTGTTATAAAATTAATAGAAAATTTTTAATTCCAGAAAAATTTTTTGTGAAATGTAGGTAGTCATAAAATCCAAATTAATAATCATATATGATAAATAGGTTAACAGAAAAAATAAAATAAATTGTCACGTAATTATCTTTTTGATACCGTTAATTTATTTTTAAGTGCTACGAGATCGCTCTTTTGTAATTTCGAACATTTTAGCATTTTACTATTCAATAGAAAAAAGTCGAACGTAGTCAATTTTAACATGTTATATCATTCTGTCTTAGAATTTTGTTATAAATTCAGATTATGTTATAAATGTTATAATATAATATTCAAATGCATCATTTGAGGCAATAAATCATCAAATCCACACGAATTATCAGAATGGATTAATAAGTGACAATTTAATGGGATAATTAGCAGCAAAATATGCCGAATATGCAATCACATGTTTAACATACCGCTACTCATTTAATGCGTCATGCAACATATTTTCGTTGTGAACTTGCTAGAGTATTTAAAAAATATATTTTCTAAAATATCAAATATGTGTATGTGTGTGTTGTGAATAATACTATATCTTTGTATCATAACCCTTACGAACAAATGTTGAAGATAGATGGAAGAAATAGCAAAACATACATACACATTCGATATATTATTATTAATTTTAAACATTTAATAATAAATAGTAACTTATAATATTTTAGTACCTCAGATACCATTCTTAATTCGTATTCGCTGCTTTATTTTTACTCATCTTTGTTAATTTTACGAGTCCTACTATATATTTTTGCAAAGTCTTTTACTTTCGTGTTTTTGTTTTCGTCATTTACTTTTAATGGAGAGATGATTTTTTAAATCATCTCTCCATTTTAATAATTTTAAATCAATTTAAACTGTATTATTTAAATATAACATTCATAATATATATAAATAGAAAAAGAGAGAGAAAACCATCGAATATTAATCATTAAATCTCTGTATAGAATAAATTTCGTAGAGTAATTAATAATAAAATATATCGTTAGACATGCAATAATCATTTTAAGCCATTATTAATATTCTGTTTTCCTTAAAAGTATAATGTTATAAAAAATACTCAAATTATTTAAAGAGAAACATTTTATATAATATTATAAAAAAGAATAATAATCTAGGTTCTTTGTAATTTTGTACATTTACGTTGCATTTCGTCATTAGGTCTGCTAGGCCTGCTGTGAGGACGTAGAAACCAGGTGAATAAAGGACTCGACGGAGAAATGCGGAGGAAGGGGGGGGTGCATGATCGACTCTACCCTCATTCTGATAGAATCTCACGACACTTCCATCGAGGCTGCCAGAAAGCATGCGACGTAAACCGCCAAGTCGACAAACGTGAGCGCGGAATCTTAGGGACAGCACGAAAAAGGCAATCGCTTCTGTTTTCTCCCCCACCTTCTACTCCAACACCCCCTCACTCCCTCGCTTTCGAGAGCATCCGGACGCACGCACGCATACGCGTATGCATCCCACAGATGTACCGACAAGAAAAGAAGAGGGGAGAAGAAAGAAAGAAGAAGAAAGAAAGTAGCGTACACAGAAAGGCAGAGAGGAAAAAAATGAAAGAAATAACGGGGAACGAATGAGCGCATAGAAAAATGAAAAAGGGACAAAGACAGACAGATCTGTTCCTTTTAACTGCATTTTCTTACACTCGATACATTTTATCAAAAATTAACTGCACTATTTTATACTTTGTATCTTCTTATGCTTTTCATATTTAAATTAAGATCTATATACGCAATTGACATAGCAGCAAAATAAGAAAACAAATTTAACAGTGTCGAAGGAACAAACTGTACTACCGATCTCTCTAACTTTAAGTAACTTAAAACTGATTATTTTGTTCCTTTTATTCATGTTGTTTTCTGCAAATTATAATTTAATTACATAAAAACTATACTTTTAATTATTCAAGTAACCAAAATAATTAAAAAATTTAGTCAAAGATTACTTTTAAATTTTGCAGTTGGCAATTCATAAATTTTGATCAGTCAATTTTTTAAGTTAGTGGAATTGATAAGATTCCATTAATTGATATCAATTCTACATCATTCTTTTCAATTGCACTTTATTACATTCAAAAATCATTTAATAAACACAAGTTTAGGTAAAAATAAAAATAATACAATACTGAAAGATCAGATTTAAAATCGAAACACTGCAATGAGAGAGAAAGACAAAAATGGAAAAAAAGAAATATTGTGCAGAACGCAGACGAGCAAAGGAAAGACAAAGATGGACGATGAGTCTGCTCTTTTCAACTGCACCTTCCTACACCTCCCGCACTTCGTTAAATCAATTATACTATTCACTATTTTTCACACTTGCCTACACTTTTCATATATAAGTAACAATGCTAAAATGAGAATGCACGTGATTGTCAGGAGGAGAAAAAAGAAATGATATGCGCGACAGAGAAAGAAATTAAAGCTAGACCGTGTCCAGTAGCAGTCAAAGGAACAGACCGTCATATTCCTTCCAGTTGCGACTTATTAAACTCGAGAAACACCCGATGGGCATGTGCATGCGTTAAAACTGGATGAAAGTGAAAGTAGACACGGTTGAAAGAATGGATCTTACGATGAAGAAGCGTACGTCGTGCGATCGAAGAGAGAAAAGCGAGAAAGGAGCAGAAAAAAAAGAGTATGGTAGACATGAGGTTATGGTACTTACTGCTGATCTTCATGCCGCCGAGGGGCGGGTTCGCGGGCGGCTTGTTACCCTCGGCGAAGGAGGTGGTCCTCGGTCGTCCGCTCATCCTGAAGCTCTCTCGACCGCCTCCACCTCCGCCTCCTACACACCTACACCGTGACTCAAAGAGGGTTGCGTCTCCGTTGCCTCCGTCCCTCTAGCCCGCTGCTCCAGATGCGTCTACTAGGTTAGGTTGGCCGGTGCTCCTCCGGCAGCTCTCCTCCTCCTCCGCCGCCACCGTCTGAAGTTAACCCCGGTAGTCGCCGTCGACGTCGTTTTCTCCGCCGTCAACACCACTTCGCACATCAATGACAGTCGCACACGCGATTATCACATCGCACAGGAGCGCGCGCTCGCGCGCGCACTTTCTCTCTTTCTCTCCTTTTTTCCTCTCTCTCTCTCTCTCTCTCTCTCTCTGTCACTTTCCTCACACACGGCGTTTCGCGTTCTCCACGTTATGCCACGGTACGCTCGATCGACGGACAGGGGTGGAAGGGCAGGGGAGACACGCAGCAGGAACGCAGGAGGACGAGGGACGGGGGACGGGGGATGGGGAGAGATGGCGACGAGAGCGAGAGGTAGCGAGAGGTAGCGCGAGGTATACCGCGTACCGACACACTGCTCCCTCACAGACGGACGACGATCCTACCTTCCTGCCTGCGTTCGCGACACGCGCGCAACGACACCGCCGACGACGCGACGGCGGTGCTCCGCACCGCGACGAGCGCACGCACCACCTTCTTCGCTTCTCCGGAGGAGGAAGAGAAGTCGCGCACAACTTCCACTACCACTCCTCTTCGTCGTCGTCGTCGTCGTCGTCGTGGCTGTCGTGTTGTCGTCGTCGTCGTCGTCGTCGACGTCGTTGTCGCGCGACACCACCCTCTTTTCCGACACACTGACGCGCACTCTCTCGGCGACGACGGGCTAGCTTCCTTCTCGCGTTGCTGTCACGGCGATGCGGCGGCGATCGGCAGCGGTTCCAAAGCGCGGTACCTCCGTCAGCCAATGAACGGCGGCGGGGGCAGGACGACGTTGCTGAGCGCCGCGGGCGAGCGACGAGGGGTGCGTGCCGCTAACGTTGTGGCTGTGGCGGTGGCGGTGGTGGCAGTGACGACGGCGGCGGCGGCGGTGGCAAACCGACGTTTTCGGGACGGCTTGTACGGCTACTTCTCGGCTCTCCTCGACTATACAACGCGACCGCTTCCTCGCGGCGGTCCTTCCGTGCCACGGGACGTGTTACGTAGCGGCGCGCCACCGCGCGGTGTTCCGCACGTCCAGGCCGACGACGCGCGAATTCTCACCTCCACGACGTCGTCTATCCGCTCGCGGCTATCTTCACTCCTCTTTTTTTCCCTCTCTCTCTTTCTCTCACTCACTCTCACACTCGCGCCGTCGCGCCTCGCTCCGTCCCTCTTTCTCTTCGCTCACTCACTCTTTTTCTCCTGCACGCGCGCGCGCGCGCTCTCTTTCTGTCTTTTGCACTGTCTTTCTCGTTGCGGAGCCTTCGTCGCTGGTCACTTCGATTTTCGCGTTATTACTCTACTCCTCGCCGCCAACGTCTGACAGACTTCCGTACGGCTGCATTTCGCCGCGATGCGAGTCGGGTAGCGCGAAATTACGGGAACGATCGTGGTCTCTGCTCGACAGGAGGTCGTCGCCGTCGTTCCTGTCGTCGTCGTCGTCGTCGATGTCGGTGTCCTCCTCTTCTTCCTCCTCCTCCTCCTCCTCGTCGTTATCCTTGCGTTCAACGCCCGTGTTCAATCCGGCTCTGTCTCCCTTCTTCTTTCTCACTTTATCTCTCTCTCTTTCTCTCCGTTTTTCACTGTCGCGGGCACCGGACAGGCCGACGCAGGGCAGTTCTCGACAGCAGCTTCCTCGGTCGGTCGCGACGACGCGATGGACGCTGGCGGCGATATCGAACGCGGAAAAAAAAAGAGAGTCGGCGCGTCCGCTGGTCACACGGCGATGGTGTAAACGTCGAACGATATACACGGCGATCAGCGACGACCTCTTTGCCTCCTCCTCCTCCTCCTCGTCGTCGTCGTCGTCGTCGTCGTCGTCGAGCAGCAGCACGGCAACACCACACCGACCATTGGATTATTCGATGCCTCCTCCTCAGACATTGACCCGTTCGGGCGAGATCGGGACAGTCGAGCGCCGGCGGACGTTGTCGAGCGTGACGTCAGCGACACCCCGCCCTGCCCCTTGCCGAGAGTGAGCCGCGTGCGGCGCTCGCTGTCGGGTGCGCGCGATGGCGCCGTAGTCGCGCGCGCGTCTCGCCGTCATTTGCGTCGGCCGCCATTGTCAGCGCACAATTCGAATCTGAAGAAGGATCCTATTGATTCCATTTCACTGAAAAAAATCGATCGATTAAATAAACTTATCAATTTCCAACTACAAGACTTAACAGTGATCGCATTGTTTCATTTTATTTATCCATATTTTCAGCAATGTATAATTTATTTAATGCAAAATGTAATACTTTTAATTAAGAAAGTAATTTTTTAATTAAAAAGTAGTCTAATCTTAAAAATGTGTTTCATTATAATTTAATATAATTAATGCTCTGTAAAATTATTTTTTAATTAGATTTGAGTTAATTTAATGTCATTTAGCATGTGATCTCAAGAATGAAGTTAAGCTCTACATATATACTATTAATAGTATATCTGGCAAAAAAGTATTTTTCTAAAATATCACGAAAGAAATTTAACTGATAAAAATGTAAGCGTATTGACAAAAATATCTCCTATTGTGCACTGAAAGAGAAAAAGAAACACCAGTTTATTTGCTTCTTTTTCGTCTGCGTAAAGTATTTATCTTCTTTGTCTGTTAAAGCGCAGAAACAAAGGTCTTTTATGAAAGAAGAGGTGGCATTATATTTACCGATACTCTCCTCGCAGCTATTACGTTTGTTTCCTTTGGCTACGTTACATCTTAAAACAAAATAGATATATTTGAGCGTTAAAATGAACAAAAGAAAAAAAGACAGTTGAAAATAAATACGAAAAAAAGTACAGTTTAAAAGAATAGATTTTATAATGTAATATTGTACTTGATACATACAACACATTTTACATCTTTTTATATCATATTATTTTATAATCATCTTGAATATTTTAAATGTTTAAAATGTTACTTATTATTTATTTAAATATTTCTCAAATTACATAAACTGTAAAATTGATAAATTTCTAATAATTTCTTGAAATTTTATGTTAAATTATTATGACTAGAGCTTGTTGTTTTAAGATACTAATAAAATTATTTCTGTACGTAAAGTTTATATGTTTAATTTATTAATTGATTTACAAACTGAACCGTTTTAGAAGTGTTATTTTATATAATTAATTTGATTATTCTTACTTTGAAAATTAATAAATTAAGTAATATAATAATAGTTTCTTTTGAATTTTAAATAAATTATAAACCAATTTCAAATTGCTGGCATTCATGAAACCATGCGATCGTTAAAACGTTTTTCGTAAGGCAAACTGTTTTAAAATCCTGCGTACACTATATATCGATATTTGGCAGTTTATTATTTTGTGCGCACGTTGTTGATTGGTTTACTTTTTTGTATATATTTAATAGTGTTATTTTTTCGCAAAAATTTAATGAAAGATTAATTAATTTATTATTATTTATCATTATAGATGTGTAGACGCAATGTTATGGTAAATATATTTAGAAAGAAAAATTTCAAAGAGAGAATATTTTGTATTACATTAACACAATATATATTTTTTAATAAAGTTTTGAAATATTTATGTAATTTATATAAATTGAAGATAAAATAATTTTAAATGAATGACAATAAAAAATATTAAAAATAGAATTTTTTAAATCACACATTTCTATTAAACAATATAAAACTCGAATTTTTTAGTCAAGAAAATATTAGTACAATATTAACAGATCAAAAAAGAAAGATACATAAAAAAAATAATAAAAAAACGAAATTTAATTTTTACCATTCCTGATAAAATTTGAATTTTTTATAGTCCATAGAGTGCTGTTTACATAGATGACACGTAACACAAGTTTACAGTAACATATATATGTAACGTAGGTTATTTATGATTTACGCGTTTTTTCTATTAAATGCTCAACTTTATCGAAAATTTATGGTAGACTATGTATGCGATCTGGTTTTTTTAGGTTTAAAGGGAAAAAGCTATCAGATTTATTTTCAAGTTTGTATATAGAGATATTGAATTTTAACTATACAGAATAATAGGCAAATCAGGAAAATGATTTTACCCAGGGAATAAACTGTATACATACTTCACATGTATATCTCCCATTACAGGAGGTGAACCTATTTATCGACGATTAGTCATTCCATTTATACGCGTTCCCATGAATTTATCCGCGACAGAGATCCTCAAGCGGATACGTCAATGCAAGTTACCCTTAATGTCGCTGGTAACGTAGAAACCTAAGATCCATCCGTACGCGTTAGTGCACTAGCGCCGTCTGGCGGAGCAAGCGACACCTTCCCCTTTTGCCCCTCCAATCCCTACCCGTTAGCCTGTCGCCGGCGCCGCGCCGGTGGCAAAGCGCGGGTTACGGTTTAAGTTGCATTTTAGATGCGAACGAACGCGCATCTCTCTTTTGGGCTCGCGGTTACGCGGTTAACGTTTCGTGAACATCGGGCGCGCGCTACGACCCGGGTGCGACCACGAGTCGATTGTGAACGATCCCGCGACGCGGATCGTCACTGCGTGACGCGGAGTTGACCGGTGAGTTTCAATATTTCTCTCGTCTGTTTACTTGCGTGCGCGCGCGCGCGCGCGCGCTCGTATTATATATATATATATGTGTGTGTGTGTGTGTGTGTTTTGTCTTGAATCATGGTCGCGCGCTGAGACACCGTCACGCAAAGACGTTTGCTCCTTTTATTCGCATTCTATGTTGCAATCGAGAATGTAGCGAAACGACGGTGTCTTCTGTGCCATCAAGCTCTTGTTAACTTTTCCTCGGAGTGATGGAATTAGATATACGTATAGTTTCTCAGATCCGTACTTCTTCTCCAATTGCGAATTCTTCGATCGACTGGAGGCGATTAAAAAAAAAACCAGTCGTTCGTTCGGCCATTTTAGAACTTTTCAAACTTTATCGGTAATGTGGGATGAAAAATGAAATAACTTTTCGACGCTGATGCGCTTATTATTTTTCATTCGCAACAGCTGCTTTTTCGGGCGATTAGTCCTGTTGTGACCTTAATACTTTCTCGGCGTGTACCTAACGGCATTCTGCAACGGGGAACGTAACGACCGAAAAATTGATTATAATTGGAGTCAAATTGTATGTGTCGCAAATTCGATACAACGAATTTTGTTTTGGCAATTACTTTGTTTTCGACTCTCCAGTTATTGTTGTTTTAATATCATTACAACGTTATTTGGACGTCCACAATTATTTAATTTTCAACGTATCTTTCAATTACATGGTAAATAAAGACGATAAACGAATATTGGAGCATGTCGAATAAAATAACGAATAAAAATAGTATTTTATTTGCAGTGACGTTATGAAAGTGTTTGTAAAATACAGTTCAATTATAACATATTTTTGCGAAAACGAGAAAATGCAGAGAACATCTTTTCATTTTCCCGTTATAACTCGGAAAATAACTCGTCCACGACGTTTTCGTGAGAGAAAGATCGGGCCCGACAATGGCCGAGGAATCCGCAATTGAAAAGAAATATATCTTTTATATCGCGGTTGATCCGGAACACCTTTGTATATCTGACAGGGAGAAAAGGGGAAAGGGCTTTTTGAGGGAAGAAAGGCGGACGAGTGTGTGTGTGTGTGTGTGTGTGTGTGTGTGTGTGTGTGTGTGTGTGTGTGTGTGTGCGTGTGGGCAGGAAAAATGTATAAAGTACGATTGAAACGAACAAATATTCTGCGCGTTTCCCTGAATATTTCAACTCTTTATCACGTCGTTTCTCGTGCCAGTTTTAGCGAGTGACATTTCCCGATTAAAATCCGTGATATTTTGTATTTGGCACGTTTGTTTTGGAAACTGCGCGGTGGTTGAATATTTCAAGTACTCATCAATTAAAGCAATGGCAAAAAAAATGACATGTTACATACAAAATGTTATCCTTTAAAGTATTTTCTATTTCACTGTTATATATTTCTTTAAACTTTTTTGTGTTATTATTATCAATCGTCTGGAGCTCTTGTGAATGTGAAAAATTGCAAGAAGCCTGTTGTTAATGTGCTCCATTTTTATCGCAATTGTTACTCACACAGAGATTAATAAATTAAGTTATTTTGGAATATCAAATAACAATGTTGGATATTGAAACAAAGCAGAAACCAAGGGCTAATGCTGGCAATTTTATAATATGAGACGAGAGAAGCACCATTGTGCTTTTTGCCGCTCAAACAATTGAAAAATACTGTTTTATTGTTCACTACTGTATATTTATTTAATTGTTTTTTCAGACAAATGTTTCTTATTATTATTTTAATTATTCCAAAAAGAGTAACACACTTATAAAACTATTGTTCTATACAACTGTTTTCTCGCAAAAATTTTCCTAATACAAGTTTTAAAAATAATATGCTAATAAATTATTTCTCGTGTATTACTTCAAGGATTGTTTCAACTGTGCCTTTCGCACGTCTTGAGCAATGTCTCACACAAAATTATGCCTCATAAAGGATAATATGTGTTTTATAGCAAAATTAATTGAGCGAATAATAGGAAATATTTCGTGAGAGAACCGGTAGCCAATATACCGTTGGAAATAAACTTCCGCGCGCGCGCGCGCGCGCTCAAAATTGAGCATTAAAAATCCACGGGTTATCAAGCGACTACAGCGGCATTATATCTTTGTCAGATCTCGTCAGCGTGAATTAGCTTCATCCTTTCGGTGCCGCAAGCCGGCCAAGTTTCAACGTGGAAAGATCGCCCGAGCTTCTTCCGTTTCTGCCGAGAATTCCGACACTACTGGAAGGTTGGATGCAGGGTGCGTTCTCCACTGCTCTTTTTTTTAATCTTATTTTTGGTTAAAAAATAATAAAAGAGAACCCATGCCGCGCTCCGTAGGAAAGACCTTTGACCTTAAATACGTAGGACGTGAAAGAAGCCGCGACGCTACGATTCTTTGCGTGTCGCGACGCAAATATAATCGCATTCATTCCCGTTGAAAGGGCAGAGAATTCGCATATGGTGCAACGACCTGTCGCGGTTTCTTTCCTTTATTCTTAATATATTGGTATTAATATCAAGATCTCAAAACCCGACACATATTCAGTATACATTACGTATGGATTTCTCGCATATTATTTAAATCACGATGAATAATAAGGACAAACGAGAGAGAGAGAGAGAGAGAGAGAGAGAGAGAGAGAGAGAGAGAGAGAGAGAGAGATTTATTCTTGGTCCACCATCATTCCTCTGCGATTTATTAATATGAAATCTATCATAATGAGTTTTCGATACTGTAACATATTATTGAATATAATCTCATTACGAAATCCTGCTAAATTCAAGTCTTCGATGTAAATATATGATGATAGTGATCAGATTCCACGATGGCCACTGTTCGCATAATGGATATTGATACGTTACGATAGCCTAACGAGTTTTAAAATATATCTGAAATGTTTTACATAATATAAATATCTCGAAGATATACTCTTGATAACTTTCAATTTTTTTTCCTTAAAAATTCTTTGCCTTCATAGCAAATTATTGATATTTTTTTATTATTAGAAAATATTTCTGAATTGGCTTTACAGAATTTTAATTTCTTTTTATACAATTAAAGTACGTACAAAAATGAAGAGGGCAAAGGGTAATTTTATATTAATAATAAAATAATTGTTGACATTGAAAATGTTTTTAATTATGTAAAAAAATTTTGTTGACTAACATAAAATTGTTTTTTGCTCTCTTTATTTTTGTGCGTACCTTGATTGTATAAAATCTGGAATTTTATTAAATCAATTAAAAGATTTAATAAAAACATATCGGTGATTTGCTTTAGGATTCCCTTAAAGCAAAATGTATTTCGTGATTTGATTAAAATAAAATTATATGACGTGTGATTTTTTTTATATGATGAAGTAATTTATATTTTTTATTTTTGTTTTTTTAATTATTTCTCGCAATCTTTTCACAGTTATGGCAAACGCTGTTTGATATTTGTAATAACAAGAGTTTTTGGTGTATGTACCGATTCTATTTCGCATAAAACCAAATCAATTTTGTGTTTCTTTTGTTTTTTAAGTGGATTTTATTAACACAACTCTGTGAAGAAGATGAAAAAGAATTTCTATATAAAATTTAAAAAACTCTTTAGTTGAATAATAGATAATAAAGTTATCGATGACACACATAAATAACAAATCTTGAGATTTTATTACCAAAAATATTAAATACTCTTTATCATTATTACAAAAAGTTTGTAAAAAAAGATAAGTAAATGTAAAACTAGAAATATAGAAAATAAATTATTTGATTTACACAAAGACGCGAGAATTTTACCACCAGGAAATGCAAACGAGAGACAAATTTTGAAAATGATTTATGGATTTCATTAATCGGTTTGATCAATTTGAATGTTCTTTAAGTCTCAAAGCGAGTGTCGCGGTTAGGTTGCACGACTAGCATAGTAATCCGTTTCGAATGTGATCGTCGAACTAATCCTGTCTCTGAATTCCCACTCAATTTCTGATCAGCCACGCGCGCAAAAGCGCAACACACAGCGCAGCGCAGAGGATGCGTGCAAATTAAACGACTCTGTATGATTCTCGGCCTCCCGTACATATTAGTTAATACCATTTTGCTGGTATTCGATGGAAGCGCAGGGAATATCGGATGAATTCGAAGCATGGCTTCATCACCCAACTATGGTAATAGACAAGCGCTATTTGATCAATTAAACTAAAGGCTGAAATTTTTGTGTAAAGAATTTTATTTGTTACTAATTTTTTTATTTTTCGTTTATCTTATTTTTATTATTTTAATGTATTTTATTTTATGTGAAAGTTGTCGAAGATTTAGGAATTTTTATATTTTTAATTTTTGATATTTTTGATATTTTCATATTTGATTAAACATTTTTTATTCTTTGTTTTACTTTATTAGATTATCTTATATAGAAAAAAAACTTGTTGAAATGTTGTTCCAAAACCTCATTTTGTAAGTTGCGAAATTTTTTCCTTTTTTTTTTAATGTGAAAGTATTGATTAAAGATAACCTAACACATAAAAATGATAATAAAACAAATAAAATACTTAATATGATTTTTTAAATCTAAAATCGATATTTCCCACATTTAAAAGAAACGACATTATGTTCTTCAGAGTATCACTACTGTCACTACAAAATAAACGTTGTGAATTATGTGACACCCTATACAACAGAAAAAGGGGGAGATATTTATCTCGATTGTTCGCTGATTATTCCGGTTAGGGATTCTGGCACACGTTGATGTTAGCTTAAATAAGCTTAAAATACGTACTTACCATATTTAGAAGGTCCACAAGGACGCGTGAGATAATCCTAAACGGTGCACGAGAATATATGTCGCTAATCAGCGTCACACATAATGCGTGCGATAGAGCTCGGTGTATATAATAGTACCGTTAGCCGTATATGGATACGCTACGTTGCCAATATTATTCTGCCACCCCTTCTGTACGAGGCCCCCTTTTGTATTCCTTGCACATGCTTTCTCACGGAGCTTGACGCCACTGCAGTCGACATGCATTTTGAAATTTACCAAGGTCCTTTTTTTTCGCATTTATGTGTGCGCGATTATGTGTTTTGACATTCCTCATGACAGATGGTTTGATTTTCAGTGATATTATTTGAATTTCTGTAACAGTAGAGCAGATATAATTTTATATAATGTAATATAAATTATATGTCATAATATACTACAATAATGCATATCTAAAATGTTATTAATAATTGATTTGTAATTAACGAATATTAGAATGCGTTTATGGGCTGTTATAGATATGTCAATTTAAAGAGAAGCCAATTATAGACTAAAGAATTTAATTAAATTATATTGTTTCAATCTTCCGAGCACATCAAAGTTAATAGACATTATTATGGTTAATAAATATTTTATGATTAATAATTAAAGATTTAAGATATTTAAAATATTTAAAATGAAAAAACTTGATATTAAAACAGTTCAAAAATTGATTTTTTACTAAAAACGTTTTACCCATTATAAATTATTCATACGATATTACGGGATATTACTGTTTCGTTTATATTAATGAAAATACTTTACTAAATATTATCGTGATATTGAAACGATGTAACACAGTGAGTATCACTGATTTATCTTGACACTCGCATAAAATGTATTTTTTTAATCTCTTCTACATATAGATACACATTTAACTGAACTCAGACCAGTGATCTGTTTCAATTAAAATTCATTTCTGAATATTATCACAACGCTCTTTTGTTTTTTTTATTCAAAGCCAAACATCTATCAATCCTATCTCGTTAACTCTTTTTATTAAGGTACTTCACGATAATATTAAAGATTGAATCGCGATAACACTATTCAATAAAGAAAACTTGTTTTTTTTTTAATTCAAGAAAGATTTTCTGTAGTTTTTATGCTGAATACAATTTCAGTCTTCAAAATGCTTTATAATTTTGAATCTTAAAATGATTATCTTATAGCTTTGGAAAAGTTTTATTCTAAATTAAATATGAGTACTTTGACATTTTTGAAAGAAAAAATTTGTTGAGAAGATTAAAGTTTATACGATCTAGATAAAATATCATGTACGTAAGGGCACAGTTTAAGAAACAAAAGAAAAAAAATGCAAGGAAAAAATTATTCGTTGCAATTTATTATCTGCATTGAATCTTTCTCATACAAATAAAATTGTAAATTAAGACTCGCTGATAATTCTACGGTTTTTAATCGTCTATGTAAACAAGAGGATTTTCTAGTTTGTTAAGTAAATTTGGATGGTTAAATTAAAAATTTAAAATTGTATGATCAGTCTGGTAAAAATTGTCTGGTAAAAATTGTAATAAATGTCAAAAATTTTTAATGATACAAATTTTCATATTTTTACAAAAATTTGTGAATTAGAATAAATTGTAGATTTAGGGATTTTTCAGATTACTGAATTTAAATTCAATGTTAAAGTTGACAAATATGATATGGCAGATCCAATTTCTGTAGGTCGTTTGTAATCGTTTTTGAATGTAATATAAATTATATAAATTATATCACACAAGATAATGAAATGCAACGAAAAATTTCTTGCGTTTTTATTTATTTATTAAATTGTGTAATGCATCCTTGTGTGCGTGATCATATACATATGCGTGTACACAGGATAATAATGAGTGAATTTTTCTGTTTTATTTTCTTTAGAAATAATTCTGCTTCTATAAAAATTTAACTTTTCTGTAAAAATTAATGTAAAATTTTATAAGTTCGCCTCGTTTGCTCCATTAAATATTATTATAACATTTATTTCTGCATTATAATGTAGGTCACGCATTTATCAATATGCAAGAGATACTATTTCGAATGCTAAATCAATAACACGACTAATATTACATATCTTACTGAAATAACTCGATGCTCGCGAGAACGTGATGTACTTCTTCTATCCACTTCGCTCTTTAATTCAATTATGTCGAGCCCAGGCGACACACTATCTCTTGTATTCACCCCGGATGATTTCCTTGACGTTTTCCGCGACGTTGACCCAACGACAATCCATTTCAATCTGCCTGCGAAGCGATAACAGTTTTAACGATCACAGAGAAATGTATGTCATACATCTCTAGTCCATCTCTCATGTATCCTATCTCCCGAATACCATTAAAGTTTGCGCTCTCGTCATCTGCAGCCGTGTTATTGGTCTGTCCCCTATTCTGTCTATGTTTGCGTAATTTTAATAATTGAAATTCCAAATGGACGAATATGCTAATCTCCGTTTCTCTCGCTGTATTTTATTCACATGTATCTCTCGGTCGCGGAACCAGCCGGACTTGTTTTTCTCCTCATATACATATACGAGAGATTGTATCCTGGCGCTTTATATCCGGTCCAGCCCCTAGTCTATTACTTTTTTACTACATATCCGCTGATCTTAAGTCGATCGCGGCGGCTTTTTGCGCTTTGTATTTTCTCCACACCCGGTATTCCCTCTCTCCGTTTTTCTCGTTCTGTTTTTAGCCCTCGATATAAATTTCTCTCTCTCTCTCTCTCTCCTGAAGATATAGTGTCGAAATAAATTTTATGTATGGTAGAAAAATTGAATATAAATTTTTTTATTACTTTCATACATTTTAAACATTAATGGACTATTAAACGAGAGGAGTAATCCAGGGTTTAAAATGTGGCCACTCGGCTCTCGGAATACTTGCGGCATGAGTGTGCGGCTTTATTAATGCTGGAGTATCGTTCCCCATTCCCTAACGAGCTGATGTCTTCCGCGGGCGAGCCCCCGATCCCGTTGTGATAGGGGACACAGTAATCAAGCCGAGCGAGCGATAGCGGATCAGAAGACGTATTTCACCACGGTGTACATTTTTAATCGTACGCCTTAGACTGTTTAATATATAGCTGCTATAATTCTTAAAAGTAAAATATCTTTAAACGGCAAGATATAAAAATATATACATCACAGATTTAAATTTCATTTCTCGAAACGTGTGATTTTATTTATAAATGATCCATTAATATTAGCTTATTGATCTCATTTATTGTTAAGAGTTTGAATTGCTTTTTTTTATCTTTTTAATTTATATATTTTGAAATTATATTATATCTGCGAAATACCTACACACACACACACACACACTACAATATTAAAGTGTCGGGTAACAGTACATCTTCGATTCAGTACGATTTTTTTTGTTTGGTTTTGCTTCTCTCAGTTTTTTTTATGCACGGACGCATGTCATGAATAATCATTGACTGATTTTTTTTTCATCACCTTGTTTCCAACTTTCGTATTCATTGATTCGTGAACCGCGAGCGAGACGCGCTTTTGGAAGATATATTGATCATTTAATTTTGTGTGCCACATGAGTTTGGTGGTGGATCATTGTTCAATCTATTTGCGCGATTCGACGCAAATCTCTCGACGGCCTTCAATACTGCGCGGACATCGAGCGCTATTTCGTAGGCGATCGCCGACTGATTTCTGTACAACGCGACGCGCTTTTCATTTATCATAATGAATAAATATTTGGTTCGAAATGCGCCGATCGAAATCCATTACCGGTAGCATGTCGTGACGCGTTCCGCGATTTAATATATAAAATCTCGTACCGATAGTGGATCTGTCATTTCGTGTTGTTGACTTCACTCCCGTATAGTTTGTTTAAACTACGTGGGCAGCGTCAGCGAGATTTGACACGGAGATGGCGAAAATTTGGTTCTCATTTTGCCGAGAGTTCGATAGAATCGCCGTCGTTCGCGTTGAATAGTTTGAAATCTACACAATGTAGGACATTGTAAAAAAGAGAACAACAAAAATATTTTTAGAATATTGCATTTTTATTTTACCGCACGAAAAAACTCTACTTTTTAGGATTTTACTTATTTTATTATAACTAATTATTTCAAATATAAAGAATAAAGATTATTTAGATTATTATATGCTACTGATTCAGAATAAAAAATATGAGATTAATATACTTTCGTATGTATATATATATAATACTTTATTATGTTAATACATATTTTTATTTTTTAAATATATATGTGAAAGCACACTAAACAGATACATCTAAAATGTATTATATTATTTTAATATCTTAGTGCCACTTTTCGATTTATATGCATACAGACAATATTCTATTTGCTATGCATTGCATAAATTTTACATTATTCGACGGAAATTTTTTTGACAGCTGATTTTATTATATTACTCTGAAAAGATATTTATCTTCCGTAATTCAGTACCAATTTGAATTGGTAATGTACATTAGAGAACAATTTTGCTTAACAGTAGCCATTTAGAGATTGGTTTTTCATCTTTCTCACCTCTTTTCTGTTTCTCTGTGAATGATGTTATTGAACGTTATTCCTTTTTACAGCTTTATATTATTCTTAAATGTATTATATGTTCTACCTCGAATTTCTTTTAATAGAAGTTATTCCGTTTGTAATTTTATTATTAATTATAAAAATTAGATATTGACGGTATGTAAAATATTGTAGATTTAAAAGCCTTGTGCAAATTAAACTTTATTAAATCAAATAAATAATATTTTATTTTTATAATATAATAAATGAAACAATGTAATAAAACAATTTTCTATAAATATACAACACGAATGTATATATGCGTATGCAAAATTTTTTATTAAAATTGATTATTTATAAATCTTTAATGTTCTTCAAATTTAATTAATGTATAATTTTATATTATAACAGTTTTTATAAGTGTATATATAAATGCAGAGTTAAGCCATTTAGGTACATAATTTTTGATAGAATGGTACGGCAACTACCATTCCATGAAATATTCGAAATTTCGATTGTACCGAACTGTAGCCGATTGGGCTTTCATTCATTGTCATTCGCGACACGTTAGTTATTTTTATGACTGACGGCAACAACGGCCGTTTAATCCTGCGACAGTAAAGTATTGTAGCAGTCGCCGTAAAACGGAATAATCGCGCATCGACAAATACATATCCCGAAAATGGCATAATGGCATTCGATCGTTCGAAATTTACAGTAGCCTTCGGCTGTTGATTATTGACAGTACCTTGGCGAAATATTGTTTTAAACAATCTCTCCCGTCCGCTAATTTGCAGTTTGACACGTCGTTCGTTATTATTATCGGTTCGCTTCATCTTTCCCAACATGTAGGTAAATATCGACGAAAATCAAACAAGCTTGAATGTTAGTAACTTTTGGTCAACAAAATGTTCAAGATTACGAGTAATTATTAAATCTAGTAAGTTTGATAAGCTATTAACTTTATTAGTACTTAATATTAATAAGATTAAAATTATTATATTAGTACTTATTAATTATCAATAAAAAATTAAAGTCAATTTTGTTACGTTTCAAAATTTGTACTAATTTGTAGTAATTTTAATTGTAAATATCATGATTTTAATATACGGAATGTTGAAATTTAGATCTCTCTAAATTTAGATCGTATATTATATTTATTAAAATTTTTATTTGCATTTTCAAATAAATACTTCCATTGAACATTTGACTAGTTATTTTTAGTCAGATATACACACAATTTTAGTTTTATATATCTATTTTGTTATATAGGAATTGTTAGATTTAAAAAATGTTATAAAACTGAAGTCCACGTACAAGTTAAAATTTAATTTAAGTTTTAAAAGCATGTTTTTATCAGATATTTGATAGAATAATCATGTGTGGTCAGCTTTATTTTTGGCAATAAAAACTGCAGAATTTTTTTGTTGTGTCGATATCAATTTCGATGTTTTTATCCTTTTGAAAGATCATAATAAAATTGATGTTTGTACAAAAGAAATCGGTAGTTTTATTGATTTTTCGATGTATATATGTCGCATGCTTGATTGAATATTCTTATTGATGTAAACACAGATTTTAATTATACATATAGATATTGTTATAGAATACAATAGTTAAAATACGAGCTCTTCTTATATTTCTATTCGTATGTAGTACTTCTGTTTTTCTCAATAATTTCACATATATGCAAAGGCGTGAAATATGCATGTATAACGAAGTTCATAAATATGTAAATATGATTGACCTACATTTCTTGCTTAAAGAAGTCTATAAAGAACAACAGAAACATTTACACGCTATAAAATTTTTCTAGTCACATTTTTTCTAAAAATTTACTACTTTTTTATTTAGAAATTTATTACATATTGAATTATATTTATAGGAATATATAATAGAAATATAATATGAATATGTAATAAATTTTTCTTTAATTCTTAGTACATGTATATTTCATGATTCGCAGAAACAATTACTAAATTTAAAAAATTAAAAAATATGTTATAATTAAATAAATAATAAATGTTTCAATTATATACAAAACTTGAACATTTTTAAGTCGTTACTAGTGACAAGTAATACAAAACAATTCTCTCTCTCTCTCTCTCTCTCTCTCTCTCTCTCTCTCTCTCTCTCTCTCTCTCTCTCTCTCTCTCTCTCTCTCTCTCTCGCTCTCCCTTTCTTTTTTTCGTTTTCTCTACGTTTTTTATTCTGGTACATTTATGAAGAGAAATCTATCAATATTTCCTGCCACATCGAAACGTACATATACAACGATTTACTTGGAACATATACCCGAAGTAGTGCCCGATCGATCGTTATCGATCACACGCAAACGTAGCTTCGTAGTCTCGGGATGAGGCTGACCTAGGAAAATGTTTGTTTAAAAACCATATTTCTCCACTCGCCGCCAATGAAACCGCAGGTGCGGGCACAGAATCCCATAGATTTTTCTTCTTCGTACGAACCGACTTGCCGTTCTCGCGGTTTTGCCCGATACCATATTTTATCAAACTGTCTTCCTTCGATCCTATATAAAGTTGATTTTTTTGTTTTTTCTTATTTTATCATTTGAATATAACTTTACGCATCAATATAGTTTTGCAATGAATGATTCTACTAACAATAAGAAATGCTAAAGAAATAATATCAGTAATAGTTATTGTATTTGTCAAACAAAATAAAATTGTGTAATTTCATTCTTTCGTCCTACACATAATAAAATTATTTAATAATTTTAATACAAATGTAATGAATATATTTTTATATCAAGAATTTATATAAAAAATTATAATATAATCACACATAAATATACGATTCAATAAGGGAGACAAGTATAAGTAGGTAGATTTTATTGCAATCAATAGAGCGGACACACGTATTGACATACGTCAGTTTTATTCGTAAGATGCAATCTATCAATTTTATTGGTGACATGTCAGTTTAAGTTTAAATTCTTCTTCTTGCGATGCGCATTTATATTAGACTCAAAAACGATTTCCGGATTTTCAATCAAACTTTTTTTCTTCGGGTAGTTGTTTAGAATGGTTTAATTAAAATAATTTATATAAAATATTATATAGATAGATAGATAGATAGAGAAAGAGAGAGAGAGAGAGAGAGAGAGAGAGAGAGAGAGAGAGAGAGAGAGAGAGAGAGAGAGAGAGAGAGAGAGAGAGAGTTACACAATTATATAAAACTACATTAAATTAATTGATAAATTTAAGTTAGTAAAATAAACGTTGTAACAGAATGCAATTAGTAGTAAATAATGCAAAGCAGAAAAACGTGGCAAGGTAAAGAAATAAATAAATTATAGATAACCAAAAATAACAAATATAAGATAGAACGAAGATAAAGAGAGTAATAAAAAAATAAAAAGGTGAAATAACAAAGTAGTAAAATGTAAAACTAAAATGGGATATAAAACGACGGTGTAATCTGGTAGGTGGTGCATGGTGCTTGAAATGGGAAAAAGAGCAATGCGTAAAAACCAGATAAAGGGTGATTCCACTGTCCTTTTTCGCTCTTCTCCCGTTTCCTTTAAGTTTTCTACAAGTGGTGGTTAGAACACGTTTGTATCAATCAAGAAACGTGAAAAATGATTTCGGGGAGTGCTGGCGCACGCGACGTTTTAAACGGTGATTCATAGGATATCACACAGAGACGGTAAAAAGGAGTTAGGGAGACGGATAGGGAAGAGGGATAAGAAGGGGAATACGCGTAAAAGCAGTCGATACGCCGATCCGACGTATATTAATCGGATTTGCGTCGTCGCGTATTTTCGTGTGCGTTCACTGCGCTCGCCATTTTTCATTCGGCCGCTGAGCTGATGAAAATGTTGTTCGCTTTTCTCCCATTTTCCGGCGGTGATAACGACTTGGCGTGCCACCGGATGGAATATTACCACGGCGTGTGGTATGGAAAAAAACCGGACCTTTAACCCGTTAATGGCCAACGTTCCATTTTTCGAACAAAGATTTTGCGACTATAAAGTGTTTTTAGCAATAAATGAATTTTCTCTTAAAATCTCTCGATATTTAATTATTAAAAATGTATTTAATTTTAATAGGCATTTTAAAGATACAGATTACGTACACGTATCATTATTATTTTGTTACTGCATATTTACCTCGGGAATCTATAAACGAAAGGTGACTCGCTGGATCTTCGAAATCCTATTTTCTGTCGCCGACTGCATTCTTGAGTACATTTCAACGTGTCTTCTCGAGTTACCGGATAAATCTTGTCTCGAATCTTTCGATTTTTTTTGTACAAATCTTTTCAAACCGGATTTTCGATCAGCTTTGAAGCGTTTTTAATCTTGTCACCATCGAATTTCTTACCTAAGACGCCCTTTATTTGGATTGCAAAAGCTGCTGCACACAATGGAGAAAAGAAGAGTTTTCACGGGGAAACTTGATAGATAGTCAAACGCTGATCTAAAAAATCGTTTTTGTTAAATTTCTCTTTTTCTTACTTATGATAATTTTTCCAAGATAGAGCTTTGAGAAGAATGAAGCTAAGTGAGTGAATTTTAGTATCTTTAAAAAATCTATTGCAATTTTGTCTCGAGAATAGTATATTTTTAAGAAAAATTTAAAAAACAATAAAATACTTATGTGATGACATAATAAATGAATAATAATTGTTTGATGATAATAATTGATTTTAATTGATCAATTAAAACATTGGATGAATTGCTCTCATCTCTCCTTTTTCCCCAAGATAAGGGATGAACATAATCAAAGATAGCTCAGTATCGAAGCTCCTAGATGATGCAAACTGCAACGTTTGCAAAACGTCGGCACAACGGTGTACTAGGACGCGGCATGTTACTGAAAGCTCTTTTTTATTAGAAGCAACATCAATGGCCGCGAAAGCTTTAAATCTAAAATAATTAACCAATTTTATTCATAATTTTTTAAATAATAATAGCTCTAAAGTGCTCTATTATGGGAGTATTAATGTCATCGGATAGAAGTAATAAAATCACATTTTTATTAAAATTTCACAAATAGAGATTTTTTATCTCCTTGTATCTTTTCAGGCGATATTAAAATATTAGCAGTACGTAGTAAGGTAATTTCGTCGTGAGATTAAATTTAGTTTCGTGAGTGAAGTTTTGAGTCAAGACGAGGAAAAATTCGTCCGATAGGAAACGTATTTCGCGGTATGACAAGAACAGTTTCGGGCTAGGCAAATATCCGGCCAGCTTACGACAGGAATCTCCCGACGGAGGTCTATCCGACCCCGCCGCCAGAAACTTTACGGCAGAAATGTGGAAACGCACGGAACTTTGAACTCGTGCGAGCTGATTCGCCTAATACGACATATCTAGGTATTTATGTGAGGAAAGATTTTTACAAAATAGTACTCGTGAACTTTAAAGAGATCACTTTTCAATTTAATCTAAAAAAAAATACTCGTTCACATACGATGGACAGTGCTGTGCAAAAAATGTTAGCCAATAACTTCAGCGTCCTACATAACTATTTTAATGGTCTAATTATTTTCAGACCTGTGTATCGAAGTTTGAAACTTTTAGATATTTTAGCAAATTTGTTTTTTTTCTACATACAATAGTATATAAAAAAATTAATAAAAAATAGAATAATAAACGAAAATAAAATTTTAATAATAATAAAATTATTATTTCTATTTCATTTTTAAGATTTAAAGATATATGCCATAATTCTACATAGATTACTTTTCTTATATTTTATTTCTTTTATATTATTATTTTTATATTTAAATACTTTTATATTTTTATTTATTTATGTTTTTATTTATTTTTATTTTAATTATTATTGTATTTTGTACAATATAAAAAATTATACATATACGTATAAACACAGTTTTAATTCTATATTCAAGACTCTTCTTTTATATTCTTTCTTTCTTCTCTTATTCTCTCTCCTTTTCTTTTTCTTCTCTTTTTCTAAATAACATTTTGACTTTATTTACGAATGCAACAAATGAAGACGATATGTTATGTATGTTTGCCGTGGAAACCTGACTTTCGCGTGGCGAAGTTTTGTGAGAAAAACGACAATGTTTTTTAGTGCACCAATGTGTCTCTACACGTATCAACCTCCTATGTAGTTTCAAATATAACTAACTTATGCAGAGAGAAGAGGGAGAGAGCTACTCTCGAGAGCTCTAGAATGAGGGGGAGAGAGAGAGAGAAAGAGAGGGAGAGGGAGAGAGAGAGAGAGAGAGAGAGAGAGAGAGAGAGAGAGAGAGAGAGAGAGAGAGAGAGAGAGAGAGAGAAGAGATGGAGGAAGAGGAGAAGGAGGAGGAAGTTCATTTGCATCGAAATCGCGAATTATGAATCGCAAGGAAATTTTAATTAACTTTGAAGTCGAAAACGAGATACCTTCGGCGCGCTATAACCGAGGGAATTTATCGGCGCGTGCGATTCGATACGACGCCCGTAATAGGAATAATCGATTTACTTCGTCATGCGACGGAGCGAATTATGCATACCATGATTTCGCCAATTTACGAGCACAGACGTCTTTGAATGCGTTCGTTTACAGGCAAAAAACGAAAGCGTTAATCCTTTAATTATTAATTTAATTAACTCAGACAGCTTATTTAATCGATATTAAAAGAATTGTTATATAGAATTAATAAGAATTGTAATAAGAATTGCAATAAAAATGTAATATTCTAATATACAAATAAATAAATGAAATTCTAACAAAGATATATATAAATGAAATTATATTTAGAAACTGAAATATATAAATTATATATATTTGTAACTTAATTAATGAAAAATACAGAAATTTTATGATTTCAAATTAGAATCATGTATGATATATAATTATCATTATTAAAGTGTATATTTATTATTATATTTTTATTATTAATTAAGAATTATCAGTAATTAATTACACAATTATTGTAACCAAATAGCAGACTGATTATTATTGATATTTAACCACAAAGGATATTATTTTCATTGAGACATAAAATATGATAATAGTAACAATGAAGCAACTTGACTTAAAAGATTGCTGAATTTCATTTAATGAATTGAACAACATTAACTTATTACATGCAAAATGAGTAATAACTGTCTGGAATACAAAGACACGACTTTTAATGAAATACCCAGTAACAGTTATGAATGCTGGAAATCAAGTAACGTCATCAGTGTTCTTCTTCATGAAGGTTCTACTTTCTAGAAGCAAAATTCCGACCATGCCGCCGCTAACGAGCGAACGTTAATTAAAGATACGAATTTCGTCGCGAAACGCTAATTGCGTTACTCTTTGATACACCTCTCATTGTGTCCCTTGCGGCCTTCGATCCCATAAGTTCATTATAGCGTCGTTCCTCTCTCAATCGGGCGGGGGTGAGAAGGAAAGCTTCTTATGAACCGTACGCGAGAACGAACTTTCCACCGTCGTCTCTTTTTCGGTACCCGGAAGGAATCCGCGAGTCCTTTGTCGTGGATTTAATCCCGCCAACATTTACACGTTTCTATCTGTGCAGAAACCAACGAAGACGACGACTATATAAGGCATCCTATACATACTTGGAAATCTCTTGGAGTCAACCTCCTCATTTTCCTTTGCGCCTTTATAGTTGCTTACTTTGCCTCGTAGTTCCTTTACAGAGTTTTGATGATTATCCTTGTTTTTATATTTTTTATTACGAAAATCTCCTGCTTAACGAGTTTGAACAAGTTAGATTATGGAAAACTGAAGTTAAGTCGTGATAAGGCAATAAATATAGCCGATATAATAATAAGGCTATTATAATTAATATGAATCTAACGATCGCGTTATATTATATTCTTTAGGAAAGTGATTCATATGCTGTTGTGCTTCTCCTGTTATCTATTGTTCAGGGATAATTAGTTTGATTACGATGTCATCATTACGTTCATAGAAGATATTTTGACGAAGTCAATGAACAGAACGTATACAGTGTTTTAAAAGATTGTACACATCTTACAAATTAATATTGTGTCTCTTTTATGTTTTTAAAGTTACTTATTAATTTAAATTAAATATCAACTGACAATGAAACTTTATTCTAATATATAACTAAAAATTATAAAGTAATGCAATTGTTTGAATACAATTTTACTTAGTTATTTAATTAATTGCATAATTCAATAAAATACATCTCTTTTGTTAAATTCACAAAAAATACCATTTTCCATAGTTTCTTTAATGCCTCATACAATTTCGACTATCAGGATATTCTATCACTTTAGAACTTTTTAAAGAGTTTTAAACTAAAATAATAAAAAAAGCTATTTTAACGCTCTAAACTATACTACAGCATATGCTACAATATATAAGAGGAAAATTATATTCTATTTAAAATTAAATATATTGAAGAACTTTTGATCTTCAGAATTTGTCATAAAGATTAAAATTGTATGATTTGTGATTGAATTTTAAATCTATAATATTAAATAACGGGAAATTTATAATTTATGCCATTGAGGATTACGCATAATCTACTGAACATTTTCTAAATATTTACTTAAATATAAGGATGAGATAATATCTGTCGCACCAATATTAATGACTAATAATAATTTTCGTGTAAACTTTTGCAATCTCCAGTTCACGTAAGATGTATGTCGTGTATTCATTGGTTTTCAAACACAATCCTTACCTGAAGCTGGAATATTACAAATTAAATTAACGAGCAATTTTTTTTTAACTATACTTTATTTATTTATTTATTTTTTTGCGAAACACAACACCTCAGTCAGGATTTGAACCTAAATCTTCTTACACTCCGTATAGGCTTCTTATCAATTCGACTACCGAGACATATGTATCGCAATGGTTAAATATATACGTTGAGAAAACGTCTTTTTTATGTGTATTTTCGCATCTACTATACTAAGAGAAATTAGGATCGATAAAAGTGTCCAAACATAAAAATTAAAGAGTTAATATTTATATTAATTCTAATTTTTTGTATTATTTATTTAAAATAAAAAATTTTAAGTTTTTGGTAGATAAATATAATGTAAATTTTTTTAACTTTGAAGCGACAAAATAAATATTACGGATGTTAATATTTAAAAAATGGGTTTAAATAACTGAATATAAATCTAAATTTTTAATTTAAAATTTAAATTAATATTACATAGATATGAATATGGATTTTAAAATTAAAATACAGTTTGATAGATTCAATATTAGATAGATATTTCTGATTTTGAACGATCTCAATTTTTTTGCTATGATGTGTAATAATATAATTGATCTAATAATTGTCGAAAATCTTATTATCTCTTTTTAAATAGCATTTCTTTATTAAGAGATCTTTTTTATTGAATTACAACCTTGAGAAGAAGCAGTTTAAATTGCTTGAAGAACCCCAGAAAAAAGAACAGAGAAAAGAGGATATAATATAACATCTATATTTTCTTTCAAATATAAAATATTTTAATAATAAAATATTTTAATAATTTTGTCTTAATTGTTTTCTCTTTTTCTCTCTCACTCGCCAGTTTGTGTAATAAAACTTCGCGATCGATGATTAAATGTACCATGAACGGTCAGAAGGGCCATCATAATGAGATAAGCTCGCGTTTGCTCGATCTGTATGACACTCGAATTCGGTACAGCACGGGGTCGGCACCATATGGCCATACGCCGGTTCTCTTTTTGACATCTGTGTTGGCGCAACAATGGTTTCGAGCAGTAGACCACGAGTGCTCGCGGCTACTTGACTTTTGTAATACAGTTATAGCCTCTTCCATCTTCCTTTTCTCTCTCCTGCATTTACCTCGGCTTTCCTTGTCCACGAGCCAATTCAAGTTAGGTCCCATTTCGGTCGAGTGAATGTTTGATTCAAGCACTATTCAACTCCTCGTTTCCATCTTGTTCACAAGAATGATCGTCGAATTAATTCAATTTGACATTAATTAAGCAGCTCGTTCATTCAATCTGTGTCATTTAGAGCATTATTCGTGCAGAAATAATGAAATACTTATCTTCTCTACAAATTGTTCTATAGGTTACATTACGCATTTATCAGATAATTGCATATTATCTTGATAAAACACGACATTTAAAGTTTTGGGACGGTAAGACGTTTTAATGACAACATTTTTAAACAATGTATCTAAAAAACTTTTTATGTGACTTTAAGATTTATATTTTTTAACACGTGTGTGGTTTAAGTTATCTTCATGTCAAATTTTTCATATGAGTTTACAAGAAAAATACTTAAATATTTTAATTATAATATATGTTCTGAAATGTAGTTTTTTTAAATAGATAAAAATAGGCTACGTATTGTTTTGTACAATTATCTTTGAACTTTCTAAAAAAAATCAATTACTTTTGAATGCTTTCGGTGCAATATTTCAAATATTTGGATTTTTCTCCAAATATTACCGATTCGAACAGCTGTGGCTGGTCACGTTAAGCAACGGCTGTCCGAAGGAAGTTCGAAATCCGGAAGTTGTCGGGAATTCCACATAGATCCGGTATTCTATCGAAGGCGATCGCGTGCGCGCGCGCGCGTTTTCGGGGTTGTAACTTGGCATCGAAATTTCTCCGGCGCCACCGAGAGATCGATCGCACTATTCGGCCACTTTCCTGTTAGATGTTATATCGCTAGACCTCTCCGCAAAATTACTAGCAAACTCGCAACATCGGATTATTACCGGGCAAATTCCGTCAAAACTTAACGGTTGAAATCGAATATCTAAGTCGGAGTACGCGATTTCGCAAGAGGCTCTAAATTGTTAGAGGTGAATACCTGATGTTTACACAAATTACTATGTTACATTATTGTGTTTGATGAGACATAATAATTGTGTTGATAACAAATATACATATATGGCGATTATGAAGTTCAAAAAAAGTTTCAATTTGGTAATTGTTAGCCATATAACTCATTAAAACTTGTTGTAAAAATGCAAATATTTTATTTTACATGCTTATAAAAATATTATTAATTATTAATAATTTTATTTCTATAAATCTTTTTTTATTGCACATTTTATTGAATTAAGTAAAAATTAGTGTGTACTGCACATTTTACTGATGTGCAAATAGTTTGATATTTATTAATATTTTAAAAAATTTGAAAATATCTGAAAATATTATCTGAAAGTACATATTTGCCGAATCTCTCTTATGCCTTACGAATCTGCTTATAATCTCACAATCCTGTCGAGTGGGCTGAAGCATCTTGCGCAGCTTTGTGTGTTTATACTGTCGATCGCGCGTCGAACGAAAAGACAAGTTTTCACATACGATCCGATTTCGTTTCCGATCCGAGTTTGGAATTTGTTTAGAGATGTGGAAAAGCTTTCCTCCGTTCCAATTGGGGATTTCTTCTGTATCGCGATTAAACGAGCCGCTCTAATAATTCTTATTCTCCGGATTATATCCGTCCGTAACAAGAAAGTGTTAATATAGTACTTAATACATTAATATTGAAGTTTGGTGAATGTGTTAAAAATTTCATTATAAACTTATTAATAGTCTAGATACATTGTAGATACGTTAAAGTATCTACATAAATGTTTTAACATTTCCGCATAGGTACATTATTATAGATATATTAACGTATATAAATGTCTTAACATTTCCGGAATCCAAGATTATTAGGTATTCTTGGTTAGACGGGTAGTATTTAGATATCCGTTACTTCTTGAAACTTTAATAGTTTGATATCTAAGTTGATAAGTGTATGAAAAATTAAATACGCATTATAAACATTAAAAATAAGATTAGAAATAAGTAAATATAAAATCAAATAAAAGTAAATTATCCACTAAATGATGTAGTTGTCTATTTTTAATAGTTAACAATAATAATCAATAGTAATTATATACAACAGTATAATGAATCAATATGTACCGAAGGAGATGTTTAAGATTCTGAAAAGCATTAACAAATGTTAGTGCACACTGCTAAAGAGAAGACTGATATACGACAGTGATTCTATCTCCAGACAAGAAAAGGGAAGCGAATACCATATTGTGCATGGCAGGGGTGTCGAATGGCATATTATCGATGGTTAAATCGAGACGTGTGTTATTTCACTCGAAATAATCTTATAGCACCTCTGAAGAATCGCTTTTGTCATCCGTGGATGATGAAGGTAGATGCGAGAATTCCAAAGAAAACGCGCTGGCGCATTTGCACTGAAAGGGGAGAGCAGATTGAAACTACAAGCGAACGGGAAGTTGCGGCGTCTCGGGTACTTGAGAGTAAAGAGTAGCATGGGGAGGAGGAAAAAGGGGGAGCGAGATTTATAAACCTGTATCATCGAGGATTAAGCCCGTTCCACATCGTGTAGACGTGCAGTGGGCTGGAAAGGAAGGCAAGGGAGCGAATCGGACTTTAATGAGTGTCTTTAATCTGTAATCTATCTCAATTCAAACATGAGGATTACGCGATATGTTGCCGAAGTTTGTTGATATTGACCATGAATTAACGAATATTGTTAATGAATTAAAGAGAAAAAGTCTGTCCTACGGCTCTATCATGTTTATAACAGTGAATTATATTTTAATAAAAAATAGAGTGAGAAATTATACGAAAAATGAAGAACATCTATGCGAAGATCTAAAAATAACAGCATTTAAAAATATTGATATTTTTGATAACTTCTGGATTGTGGTACATGCATTATTCACAGAGATGATAATTTATGCATTTAAACAATGTCGAGCTTTTTTGCCGAGTCAACGATTCTTCGTTCAGCTTGATCAGAACTTCACACCATACTGCGCGCCGATTCCATCGAATTTCTGTCGCGTTCATTGTAGAAGGGCGGGGCAGTGCGTCGTACTGATAATCCGGAAGTGACGCTGGCGTCGTCGGACAATGCTTCGTAGAGGGTATTACTTCGAGGAGGTTACCGCGAGAACAAATTGCAGAATGGGAGTACGTAGGAGAAAGCATGCAACCTAAATTCCCGCTGAAGACCGGGACTTCCGGATATTTGCATGTAACACATACACACGGCTATCGCAAAATTGCTGTCACACGGCGAGTCACGCGCAGCCCAATCCGAGATCTCGGAGTTACGATCCGTATTAAAAGTGCTATGCGAGGTATTCCATAAAGTACAAACCGAAGAAATACTTGTCCGAGATCAACTTAAAATGCTTAAAAATTGTGTAACAATTAAATGCAATTAATTTTTATAAATTTAATTGAATATAATTAATTTTTTGTTATGAGTTTTTTACGATTTTTTAAATACTGCAGCATTCTTATCAAATTAATTAGAGATATTATTTTTAACTTTAGTTCACGATTGTGTTTAAGTTCCACAATATTGGCACGCTGTACTTTATAAACAATTAAAGTATATTTAAAAATTTATATAAAAATATTACTAGAGCATCAAAATCCGCTTCGAAAACTAGTACTTCTTATTTCTTAAGTTATTTGTATATTAGTCTAACATTTAACTTAATATTGTAAATACAATCAAATTTTAAATTGATCTCAGAAACATGCTTCTTTAGTCTGTACACGAAGCATTCTGTATATCTTTTTAGAAATTAACAGCTTTAAAGTTAATAGTTAACTAAGTTTGCATTACACAGCAAATTTAGATCCCTTGTCTACCCTTCGAACAAAGTTAGGTAATGTTAGATGAATACTTATTGTTACATGAGGTTTATGAGATTTATACAATTTATGCACTGAGAAAAAATGTTAATTTGACTAAATTTTCCAACTAAATTAAATTTTGCATATTCAAGTATTTATATATTTCAATTAACTATATAAATGCTTGAATTGAAATTTGTGTATTTAAGTGCATAAATTTTTGAACTGACAAAATTTTAATGTGGAAAATCTTGTCAAATCAACAATATTTTTTTCTCAGTGTGGCACTTTTATGCCACACTGAAAAAAACTTGCATAAATTTTTTTAACAATTTGACAATTTCTTTTCTGATCTCTGAATGATAAAAGAGACTTAAATAGATTTACTGTCTCTTTAAATATAGATACAATGGTTAATAACTCTGCGGAATATAAATAAAAGAGTGTTTAAATGGATAAGTGGAAATGAAACGAAATAAAAGCTAAGTGAATGCGAAATACGGTTTTAGTTGGCAAGTGAGAAAAGTGAGAAAAAGGTCTTGGACGAACGAAAAGCGTATTAAAGTATTACAAGTGGCTTGACTATAAATTTTCGATTCGCTTGACACGGCGCTGCCGCTATATTTCGGTATTGTAGAACATAGATCGCGCGAATATATTAAGCAGGCCGTACACGCGAAAATCGTGTTAACCATCGCGCGATAAATTCCGGTAGCAGGCGGGCGGGCGATCGGGGGTGTAACGGAGTGGCTGTACGATTATAAATTATCAACTCGCTAGCGATCTCTTTCTGCTAACGAATCGCGCGTAATTTGCTCCGCCCGCTCGTGTGCCAAGCGATGTTGATACTTCTGAATAATGCAGTCTACGTCGACTTAAGAGAAAGAGAAGCGCAATAGCGCTGCTTGAACGGACCTGAAATTACTAAGAAAGTCTGTCTAACAAATATTCCAATATATCTACGTAGTCTTAAATTGTTACTTACCATTGTTAAATATAATTTCTTATTTATTATACTATTTTATTTAGATATTTTTTTTATAGATAAAATTCTCAGAAATTTTATTGTAGTATTCCGAATGTTAGGAATTATATTTCCTTAATTAAAACTGATAAAAATTGTTACGCTCTATTATCGTACTAGTCGTTTATAGCTTTTTTTCTTCAACTAACTAAATAAAGAGTAAATTTAAGTAAATAATAAGTAAAGAAAATTATAAAGAGCTAGGCTACTCTATTTAAAGGTTAAATGCAATTCTGACTGGTTTGCAAAACGGACTACAAGGCTACGATTTGTCATGCTTTCAGCATCGTTCCACTTGGATGTGCCTCATACATTTAACACGTTTAACAAGAGAATTAAGTAAGACGTTATGCGACAGCGTGAGAGCTGGGGGATATACGGGTGAACTCATTTATCGTCGTCATCGTGTCGTTACGTTGATCCTGGCGTGTCGAATTCTTTCACGATGTACAAGCTGACTGGAACGAAAATTGATTCGTTCCGTTCAGTTTAGAGTTTTAGAGATCTGGATCAGCAGTTTCCTAAGTGGAGGATTACCTGGGGAGGCGATAAGCGCCAAGGAGGCGGGCTAAATCGGGAAAGTATTGCTAAAACAAATTTTTCAATTTCATTGAATAAATTAGTTTCCTCCTTATCCCAATAAACATTTGTCATTGTGTTATACATATCAATTATTATTGATACCATTAAACTATTTCTTATAGAGAATCTCTCTGGTTAAACTATCTCTTAAACGTCTATCTGAGATGGCAAGGGTAATTTAAGAGGCAAGTTTCCGCTACTGTCGCGCGTGATTCCAATATTTGCGTCGTACTCGGCGGACTTCGGTTTGGGTATTGTAAGTCAATCTCGTCGAGAGTTCAATCTATCTTACGACAAGATGTCGATCGATGTTTGAAATCAGAATTCTGTGGAGCTCGTGATGTACGGCGCTGCTTCGAGGAGGACCTCGTGATCAAACAGCCGCAAGATTAAACCTGTATCGTGATTTAACTTAATATCACGTGATACTGTTTGCTGACAAATTGCATCGATTTGCTCGAGACGTGTATTTGTTCTAGAAAACTCACAAAGGAAGATGAAACAATTTCATAACGTTTTAGAAAATTTATATGGAAGGAGGTAAAAAATAAAAATTATTAAGATAAATTAACATCTTCTTTTACATCTTATTTTGCAAGAAGGAACTGATTAATATATAAAAATAATTAACATTAAAATAATTCCAAATAATATATTAAAACGAATTAAATTTAATTAAATTAAACTTAACCGCGTAAAAATGTATATAATTTATATTAATTTATATCTACGTATGTGTACATATGATATTTAATTTATTTTACTGTATAACACACTATACACAGTTGCATTTTAACATTTTATTAAATTGAATTGAATTAAATTTTAATATACATTACGAGGAATATGATATCTAGAATGTGATGACTACGTCTCAAGTCTTCTTCATCTCCACCCACGGTTTTCATATTTACATTTCGCTTACACAGATGGTGCATTAACCCTCGCCACATGAATTATGAGAGCATCATCTCTTCCACGCGACCGCAAATTAGTTTCAATTACCACCGAGAACAGGCTTTGATATGATAACAGCCAAAGCGAGTCATCGTGGTGATGCATCAAGTTATACTTCTCCAAACTTCAGAGAATCACGCAAACAGCGTCAACACATTTTTTTTTAATTATGTGTTTGAAAGCACTCTTATTCTCATAAAAAAATCTCGTAAAAGGTTTGCTTACAAAAATAAATGAAAAAAGAGCGATGACGAGAAATAGTTGCATTAGCGTAAATTAAAATATAAATAATTTAGCTGTTTAAAGCATGATAAATGACAGGCAAAAACAAAAATTAATTAAATAAAAAACGTGGTAGCGCATAAAAATAATACATAAAAATGAAGCTCAATATATTAAGCCATAAAAGAACCGATGACTCGTATAAATGTAAGTAGTTTCAGAAACGTGTGTCTTTGAGAAACTCTGACGCAAGCAGCTGTAGCTTTAAATAAGACATAAATATCGATGATATTACCTGCACATCGCGGGAAAGCACATCTTTCAGAAAATTGATCCTCACCATCAGCATCCAGCGCACGTTGAAACCACTCTCTTCGCATTCCCCTTGAAAAGCGAGGCATCGCCGGGTGCGAAACTGCAACCGCGAACTCGGTATCTCTTTCTAGGACATTAACGCGCCGCTCGCGCAAGATGTAAATATCGCAATCATGGGCACGGGAAACTTAACGGGGGCGGCTTTCTCGAAATACGGCGGGTATGTCGCGCGTGCGGCATCCCGACACGCTCGAACAGAGTCGGCGGGCTGGAGATTCGCGGACACGCGGAGCACATAAATGCATTATTCAGGGAGAGGCGCCACGAGGCGCGGCACAGGGTGGCGGTACACACACTCTACTGCGTTTACGTTACTTCCAGGAGATTAAACTTGCATGCGGCGCGCGCGAGCGAGCTATGAAGTATAGTCGCAGACGGCATGGCCGACATGCGACTTGCGCTCGGACAATGCGCCGGACCGGTTTCGGATGTTGTTGCGTACCCTTTTTCGATTTCTCCCCCTGTTTCTCCCCCAGGGATGAGAGAGGGGCAAATTTCGATTTTATTACACACGTATCGCGAGCGCGCGTTACATGTGTTTTATCAGAAAACAAAGGAAGCACGTGAAGCCTTCTCGTTTTTATACATAAATGAAGAACGGTAAATTGAATGGATAAGTTGAACGGGTAAATGTAATACGATGGTTTTGAGGCGTGGCGACGAGATGGGTTTACGATAAAAAGTACACAAGGCGAAAGGGGGTGTGACGACCTGATAATGCCCGAGGAAAGCTTAAACCTAATTATGTGAGGCGATATAATGTTTACGGTTACCCACAATGTTATCCCTGGTAGTTTCCAATTTTGCATCGGATGTTAAATTTCCACGTGTATATACCGTGAACGTGACACGAACGGATTCCGCTTTGTTTCGGAAACCGATACCACGTCGCGGCCGGCAGCACAGCACGTCCCCTTTAACCCATTAACCCAAATAATTGGCGATTCGCCAGAACCGGCCAGCATTCGGGGCCTGATGTATTGCTCGAAACCGCGTTAACTTCGCCGCTTAAGACCAATCTCACTCCGCAACAGCAATTCCATTAAGTACAATTGTAAGCGTAAGCGATTGCCCGCTCGATCGTTGACATCTTAACGTCGCGGTCAGATACATGGCACATATTTCGCCCGCAATTTGCAATCAGCACAGGCGCGAGGTACCTTGATGAATTGCGTAATTGTGCGCGAAACATCAGATATCGAAGGTTTCTGTTTTCCGGAATTTTTTTTTAAACATCTCTTTCCGCGTAGTTACAAAAAACTGCCTAAAATTATAATTTTTTGTAGTTTTTTTCAGTACTGAATATAATTTTGCTTTATCACGTCATACAGTTTTAAAATATTTCAGATTAAAGTAGCGAACAGAGTTATTTTAACATAATTTATCATGCCACAGTTGTAGTATATGACGTGCTAAAAAAGTTTTATCCCCTTCAAAACTAAGTTAGAACTATCAATCCTTAGAAGAAACTCTCTCTCTCTCTCTTTCTCTCTCTTTCTTGTTGTAAAGAATAAAATTAATAAAATTGTCATAAACAAGGATTAGATTTATTACATCAAGCGAAGCTTCGATCATTCGTAATATTCGTTGTTTTTTTATATCATATTTATACTTGCAGTAATATTAATATTATATATTTTTGTAAAGATAAAAAAGCTTTAATTTTAATATTTGTCATATATTTATTTTGCTATTTTTATTTTTTTATAATTATCTCTTTACTTTGTTTATTATTTTTTAATTATCTCTTTTTATAATTATCTCTTTACTTTGTTTATTATTTTTTAAATTTTATAACAACATAGTTTAATATTTTGGTTGTTTGATATTTTACATTATATTAAAAATTTTACATTCAGAAACATGAAAGCTTTTAAGATTAACTTTAATAATTAATAAAGAATATAGATTGACACCAAAGTCAATGAATTTGTTTATAATTTTTTTCACACAATGTAAGAGATTAAATTAT
The DNA here is from genome assembly GCF_013373865.1 of Monomorium pharaonis. Lineage (NCBI taxonomy): Eukaryota > Metazoa > Arthropoda > Insecta > Hymenoptera > Formicidae > Monomorium > Monomorium pharaonis. Next base: position 1,740,510 of record NC_050470.1, on the reverse strand, counting down.
CAAGTATCAATTACCAAGTTTTATCATCTTTAATATATATAATAAATTCCTTTGAGGACTAAAAAAGTTTTAACAGTTTATTTAATTTGAAACATAAAATCTCTCAAATTATAATCTCTTTTTTAGTGTAATATAAATTTGTTTTTAATTTTAACATAATACAGCATTATAAAGCTAAAATTATATTTGGCATAAAAATACTTTTATTAATTATTTCCATGATAATAATTAATGTTTTTCTTCTAATAAAGAAAAATATGTTTTACTGTGTATTCAAATATTCTTATGTTGCATTAAAGTAGTATACTCCAGTTGCGAAGTATTCGTATCTTTGTTTTTACAATTTTTTTCAAGAAAAAGTTGCAGTAGAAAATATGGAGAAAAACGCTGTTGAATTAAGAGTTAAAACACTATGTGCCGCGAGTGTGCTTCCTCTTATTCGAGGAAATATTGCAGGGAGAATCGCGGCAATTAACCGAGACTCGATTCGAAACGTGAGAGCGACGTTGACGGGGGACGACGAATTCGCTTTTGGAATGATTTATCGTTCATCCGGGTACATCAGGACGTGCTACACGTGCGCAAGTCGCCGATTACACGTGTGCGTGGAAGTCCGCTACGAGTCGGTATATGCGCGGAGAGTCGTTAGACACGGGGTAGTGGTGGTGTTTGCGCGTTGGTAAGACGAGGAGCCTGCTCGTCTTGATGTCGTGACGAGGGTTGAGGGAGGGCGGACGTAATAGCGACAGTGATGACGAAGTAATGGAGCCGAGGCTCGCGGAGGAGATCGTGGAGATCTCATCGTCGGGGCATGCATGGGCTTGATTCCACCCCCGGTGCCTCAGATCACGAATGCACCAAAGTCGTTTTGCATTCCAGTCGAATCGGATCAATATACGTTCTTCGTGCACAGGGTGACCTGAAAGAAACAAAATGTTTCGGGTTTAGCGAGGTCGCATTTAGAGAGTGTTATTTTTACAATATTACAGATTGTTTAGACTAAAATAACATTTATCCTCGTGTAACGGCATTTCAGATGCTGCTTATTTGGGCTTGAAATGAATATAATTCCAGCTATACAAATGATTTGTTTATGAAGCAACTTGAAATACCAGGAGACTGAAATGTCGGAGATTGATAAGATAGTAACATTGTTGTTTTTTGTTTCAATGTTGTACATTTATGTAATTTGATAATTCAATCAATTATGTAAATGCGTAGCTTCGAAAACGTTGTATATTGTTAGTTGGATAAATACTTTATGTCACGGCAAAACTGACTCGCATTTTGTATTCAGATCAATTTGACAATTATCGCTGCTTCGTCCATAAACAATGCAAGATTATTTAATTATAAAACTAGGTGAATAATTTTACAAAAAATGTTATAAAAAGTATATTGAATGATTTATCAAGTAGACATTGAATTATATATAATATTGATTCCAAGAGATAAAATGGTAATAAGTTTTATCTAGTAAAAACTTTTCCAAGTTGATATAAAAGTTTTGTAATTTTTTTATTATTAATACTAATTTTTATTATTTTTACATTGAAAGTGGTTACAAATATCTTTACTCTTTTAATAAATTGTAATATACGAAATGATATAACAAATAACCTAAAAATATGTATAAAATATAATTTTAAATAAAAACTTGAACTTCTTAATCACGCAAAGAAATTTTTAGAAATAAAGTTTTTAATTTTTTGTATTACATTATCTATTAGTAAAAAGTTTCGTTTATTATTTATGTAGTATTTATTCAATATTTATTTTAAAACATATATAAAATTAGTGTTTTATATTGATATTTGATATTTATGAGACTCGTTAAGTAACTAAGAAACTTAAGTTCTCTCAAAAATTTATTAGAATTTATGATCTCTCTTTTTCGAAGTTAAACACTACATTAATATAAGACAAAGTCCTTTTAATATAAGACAAAGTCCCTCTTGCGCAAAGCTGCTTCATTACTTTCTCTCTCTCTCTCTCTCTCTCTCTCTCTCTCTCTCTCTCTCGTGAATTAGTAGGATGAATTTTCCTGCAGTGAAAATTTGCCGCGAAACCTTAATAAGACTAGTTTCGGAATCCTTTATTCTCTACGGAGTTTGCCCTCCCATTTTCCTTCCTTCATCATCGTCTACTTGCGTTTTTCGACGATGGGTGAATCATCCCTTGACTACCTCACCCCCGAAAACTTCGTTCCGCCTTTAGCAGTGGCGTTCCGGGTATAAGCGTTATTCCCCCAACTCGTAACTCGATAACTCGATAACTTGCCTGTTATCCGCAAGGTGCCGAGTAAATTTAAGAGGCCGCTTAAAATTCTACGCCTTCCGCCAATGAGGTCCCCTCGAGCCGATAGATAGTTCGCAGCCGATTTGGACCGTTAGTTACCCCGAAGAGATTCTTTACGTGGCGTACTAGAATTCATTTCAGTTTTTTTTTTCTCTTCCTGTCTTCTGAGACCAACAGAGATTACTAAGATAATTCGTTATTCTATTCTACTCTACATTTTTATTGATAGTAAAATGAACCCCGACATAAGAAACAATCTTTTTATCAATTTGATTAGTATTGACACATCGATGTGCCGAGCGTTACAAGAGATTAATTATAACTTTTTAATTTAAAAAATAAATGGAGGGCATCAATTTGATAGTGACTGGAGCGCGCTTGTGGCTAAGGAAAATACGAATTGTCGAAAAGCAATTCCTTCACAGATCTGACTCGGCAGTCTATAACTCCGCGAGTCGCGCTTGTCGGATTCGATGTAGCGGCAAAGCGATTCCTCGACGAGGAGCGCTAGCGGGAAAGAAAACGGCGCCACGACGCTAGTAGACGTTGTAAATCACCATCGAGGATTTACCGATTGCCGAGATGGCTCGTTCCGATCTTTGTCTCGCGACATTTATACGGGGTGTCCTTTTTATAGGCTGTTTCGTCGATTTCGATCGATTCTTTTCAACAAAGATGATCGAAACAACTTTTTGAATAATTAATGATTGAAGAAAGATGTTTTTTTAAGTAAATTTCAAGTTAACTTTGCTTTAATAAAAAAATTTAATTTGAAACTCTTATTTTGATGCTAAAATATTGTAAATATAAAGAATTTTATTTGAATTTTCAGAAAAATGGTGTTTTAACTCTATAAATAAATCAATTTCTTTGCTATTTTCTATTGACAATATATCGATAAAATATCCATTTACAGTAGAACAGCATTACTGATGTACAATTTATTGGAATTAATGCCGACGATAACAATCGAAGAGGTAATCGAATGGAAGAGCCGTGCCTGGCATTTATTATAACATTTTAAGATATCAAATTTGAAGGCTCAGCTGATGGCCTGGTTAATGCAATTTAACGTATTGACGCATATTTATATGTGCATGCGATTTCATCAAACAAGCGTTGCACAAGTAAATTGATAGTGCACGCGATATGGAATATAATTCACTTCCAGGTCGCATTTAACTTTTGTTGAATATCGTATAACGAGCGTGACGTTAAACACACATGCACGAAGGAAATAGATAATTAAAAGAAAAATATTTTTTAAAAATTATTTCTACATTGAATGTACACACGCAGGCACATATTTACAAAAAAAAAAATTAAAAATCTAGAAAGACATAAAAAGATTATATACAAAAATGTATTATAATTATGTGTAAAAGTTAAACAAGATATGTGTGTAAAAATACAAAAATTATTCTTTTCAAAAAATTCACGTAATGAAACAATTAATATTAGAGCATGTATGTGTACGATTTGAGAGGGAAATGAAGAATTATTTATTCAAATAATCTAGCAACGTATTTTATATTGTAATGTATGTAAGTTCTGGAACAGTTACGGAGTACAATTTTGCAATACATTGTTACCCATAAAACTGAGCGATAGAATGACGTTGAATTTAACAGTGCGTGAAGAGCTCGTATAGAATAACGTTTGTCTGACTTTTCTAAATACGGGTCTGCGGCGATTGGAAGCTTTACATGTCGCCTCGATATACTTAAATCGATTTAAGAGACATCGGTGGCGAATCGCGTGGTGGTTCTCCATCGTTGGTCGATAATAATGTCCGGAAAAACGCCGAAGGCGATATAATAAATCGAAAACCCACTTGCTGTAAGTGTGTTCGTCGTGTGCTACCTACGCACACATACACAGACAAACGCATCCCGTCCACTCTCAACTACGAAAACGTTTAACTGCATTCCAATAAATAACTTTTATGTGAACCGCGGCGTCGTTCTCTCGCAAAGATTTAAGAACTGTAGTAGTTTAGAAGACAAGTTCTGGGGTGATTCGCTTCGCGAGCTCCCTAATTTCTATTTCCGCCATGACGTCACGGTTTCTCTCACTCTCACCGAGCATCCCTTGAGCATCGCGGAAGTCGTTACGCGGTTGCACGAGGGTGACTTTTGTGTTCCGTGACGATGACCGCGTTTTTTCTTTTGTGCTGGTTTTGACGTATATACAGGATATCTTGTTATCACCGCATCGATGATTAATAGCTGAATTATTTCAGTAACAAAAATACATCAAACGTTCTTTAAGATAAAGAATAGCTTCTTCATAAATCTCAAATTCTAACAGAAGAGATTATAGTCATCCTGTTGATCTTACTATTTCCTTTGAGATAAAGTTTTATATATAAAAGAAAAAAGATTTTCTTAAAAATGCTTTTCCGTCAATTCGTTTACCACGTTTACAGGTTCGTGGTATTGTCGAAATGAAAACTTGGCTGTAGTGTAAATAACGCCGCGAGGACGATTGATTGAAGGGAGTGATGGTCAGTTTCGTTTTAGTTTCGCGAATAATGGTTAGATTTCGATAAACGAATCGAGTACGACCGTTTGTCACGTGAAGCCAGCTATTTGGGTGAACGTCGCGAATACTTTTTTTATGATATCATTTGATTGATTGTAACAAAGAATATATAGAACGACTAAAGTATTACACACGTGATCAAAATTCGTCACTATTATTGAAACATTAATTTTCAGGAATTTTATTAATCACAATTTTTTTACGACTAAAAGTTTTAACAGTAATTTGATTTTGAAATCAACACGATTTTTTTAACATGTTACATGTCATAACAATAATTCTTAATAATAAAATAGTTTTTTTTTACAACTTTGCAATCTTTTTTTCAAATTTCTCTTAAAATTCTCAGAAAATATCGAAATCTTGTAGATATCTGAAAGATATCTTATTCAAGATGTCTAGAAGTTGTTTAAAAAATTTCTGAAAAGACTTTATTAAAGATAAGTATAGAATTTTTAAAAAAAGATGACTATATGTATACAGGTATCTGAAAAACATTTTAAAATACATTTTTAAGATGTTTAAAGATTTATGTTGTTTTAAAATATTTGTCACATAAAATGTCTTTTAGATTATTTCTAAAATATAAAAAAGAAGGGTGGTATTTATGATTGCCAGGTATTTTGAAGGTTTAAAATTACGTACAGCATAAAAAATAACTGTAGATGATTCAATATCTCGCTTGGATTCAAAGGAAACTTTTTCTATTGTGAACTACGTTATTATTTGACTTTTAGTTTCCAAATTTGCGAGAGAATAGCAAAAAGTTGGTGTTTGTGGTCGTGAACGACGCGCGATTCTACCATCCGATTAATTATTCGTATTCGTAATTTGATATTCTGCGCGCGCGACCCAATATTCGTGCATAGCCGCGAAATAACGATCGAATGGTTTCCAAACGCTGCTGAACAATAAACCAGATTAATGTTGCTCCATTCTTGCGGCAATTAATGTACTAGTTTTGTCGCAGGCATAATGCAGAAGTGTGTTAGTAACATGCAAACAATTGTTTAAGGGGGCAATCGTATGGCTGATCGAATTTTATATCTTTGTTTCAATTATGAAACAAATTCAAATAAACATCAACGGTGGTAGTGAAAAAGTGGCTCCACAGTATCGTAGTTAATTGATCAATTCGAAGTCGAATTATCGACACAATGATTCTAGGAATTCTTTATCTTTTCAATCGAAACTTTTGTTTGGCTTCACGATTGCAAGATACAGCGAAATGGAAACTTTCGTATTGACTTTGCTTCTGATTATTGACTATTATTTTTATTACTGATTTGATATAACTGTTGATAAACCTGATAATGTCACGTATTTTTTAAATAAGATTCTTTATATACATATAAAATTTAGAGTTATCTGTAGTTTTTAGAAAAGAACAAAAGAAAGAAAAAAAAATCGCGTTTTCTTACATTTTATTAGTTTCAAGATTAGATTTTGCTTTAACTTGATTTATTAAACTTATTTATTAAACTAATTTTAGACTTTGTTTGTTTTAGGTGATCTAGTGATTTCACTCAATAGTGCATAAAAAATCGGGAAATTTTGCATTGGTGGCGAAGATTGGCGTTTTTTGGGTAAGTGAAATAAAAAGTACATAATTATAATAACATTTAAGTAAAGAAAAATAGGAGAATTGAAATCTCTTTAAAGCATTCAAGAGGGAAATACAATACATATTTTCCTCCTTTATTTTAGCCATTGACTCAAATTAATATATTATTAATTAATAGTATGGTTTATTTAATTATTAAAGCAATTAAAGGGGCCCTAGATAGATATTATTCATGAACAACTTTTTGTTTAATCTGTTATTTGCTAAATGAGATTGAGATTCGCCCTTTTTCTCTTCGACTCCCCATCGGGGAACTCCCATTATTGTTTTCCGGCTGTGGACATGGCGGAGGAAAAGCAGACGTCTATTCGTGAGAAGCGGACGAAACATCTGGCCGAGGAAATTTAATTTCTAGCTTTAGCTCTCTCTGCACTCTCGCTTAGCACTAATTCCTCGCCCTTTGTAACTCGATAAAAATCGACAGCCCCCTGTCACGCCTTCTCTTAGTCTCTGTATCAGGGAGTAAAAAAAAATGAAGGCGGAAAGGCGACGATAACGTTCGCCAGTCCCGTTTGTACGCTGATTGGAAATGTTTGTCTCCGAATCGATCTATGATCCAAGTCTGCTCACCATCCTCCTTCTACCGTCCACTGCCTTCAGCCACCGGAATTTTCCTCGTACTGCGAAAAGCTCTTTCCTACCGGGAACCCACTTCGATCGGTCGTAGGAACAGCTTGCCAATTCTCTCTTTCTCTCTCCTTTCATTTATTGGCGGTTTCTGCTGAAAACCCGAATCGAAAGTGTAAAGAGGGAAAATGAGAAAGGCAGGAGGAGAGAGAAAGAGAACAGAAAGATTACGGATCTTTGAAACTTATTTGTGTAAGGTTCTAGAGAGCCGCGGGCGCGCTATCAATTGAAACGACCGTCAATGTTCGTCTTCGTCTTGACGTTGTTTTTGAATTTCCTTACGTCTTAAGTTTTACGAACTACGAATTTTCTTCGAACCTCGATTTAGTGTGTTGCGTTCTTTTTTTAGTGCTCGAAGAGCTATTCGTAAAAGGTTTTCTCTGTCTTGTATATACGGAGGAAGATAGAATTATGTGCTACTAAATATCGATGTATAAATAGGTCAATTTGAGATAACCTAATGAATAATAAAGAATCAATAGCTATAATATAAATATTACATTTACATCTATGTATAATTGAATTAAATATTGCTTTCTTTTAAATTGAGCAATCCGTACCCCATAAAACGTTTTTAAGGATAAAAGGCAATGCAAAAAGAAAATAGCAACTTAGATTTCTGAGATCCTTTTTCAAACCAGCAAAGCTGGAAGATGCGAGACACATCGAATAGGACGAACCGTCCGGAAGAATGCATTCGCTTTCACGCGGGATAGAAAACGCTAGAATTTTCATCAAAAGCACTGTTTGCAAATAACGAATGAAGATAAGATGTGAAACGGAGAGGAAGAGAGAGAAACAGAATGGATGGGAGGAGACGAAGGAGAAGACAGTTTGAAAGAACGATGCAAAAAAAATTAATTTTTCCGCTTGTGACATCCTTTGAGATAGCTTAGCGAGAATTTCGCGACGCAGTCACCTCCGGCAAGGCCTTTTTTGCATTCTTCCCTCTCTCCTTCCCTCTTCCCTGCACTCCCCTTTACGCTGCTGTTTTTCCTTAATGATTCGAAGGGGTCATCCCTTTTCGCCCTCGGGCCGACTAATGTCTTTGTCATGTTGACTGTCGACAAATCGCCCTTTGAAGCGAGCTCTCCTCCTATTCTTTCTACATCACCCCTCGTATCCTCCCCGAGTATCTTCCACCCTCATTTCCCCTATGCGCGCATACACGTCATTTCTTTTTAGAGTGCCCGAAACTAGGCTTTTTCATATAAACCAGGAAGGGAAACGGAAGAAATATAGGCCGAAGGTGAAAAAGGGAACGGAGAGCTGGTATCACGCGCATCCACTGCGAAAAGTCTCCACCCTTATTTCCAGAAGGCAGCAAGCAGGAAATCAGCAGCAGGCGAATGGCTAGAATCTGATTCTACCGAGCCTTCCTTCTTTTTTTTCCTCTTTCCTTTCCGGGGCGGAGTGTTTAAAGCCCGTGAAATGGGCCGTCTCCCTCTCCTTCCTATTTCCCTTGCTCTGGTTCGCCGATTTTCTTGCTCTCTCCCTTTCGCTTTCGCTCACCCTGCAGGCTGAACTTGGATGCAGGGGTTGCTCCCCGCTAATGGCCGGTAGTTTCTCCCGAAGCTCGAAGGTTTTTTTGGGTACCAAACTTGCGGTTGCCGAAAATTTTAATTGCACCGTCGGCTACCTCGCCCTTTATCTCGTGCACGCATTACTCGATGTTTAAATTCTACTGGATGTTTTACCACAAGTTTCACTTCTCTTCGAAATTCTTGACTGCAAGAGGAAAATTACGGAAACTTTTCTTTTCTCTCTCCTTTCTTTTATCCTCTCTTTCTCTTATCCTCTCTTTCTCTTTCTCTCTTTCTTTCTCTCTCTCTCTCTCTCTCTCTCTCTCTCTCTCTCTCTCTCTCTCTCTCATTAGAGCATCAAAACATAAAACTATAGATATTCTTAAAATTTTTAATTTCACTCTTAAAATATTGCCTATATTTAAAACAGTTTGAAAATTCTCTTAATTCTCAATATTTAAAAAATAAGTAATATTTTTTATTTTTAACTTTTTCTGCTTAAATTTTTTTTTACATTTATTTAATTGAAATGAGATTATTAAAATGACTTTAGGAAAATAAACCGTTTAAATTAGTCTAACACATACACATAAGGTAAAATTAAACATCATTGATCAAGATTGAGATCTGTTATTAAATGTGTTGTGAGAAATACAAGTTTCTGTCCATTAGAGCACAGTAGCCTTCCAATTACAGACGTTCTTTACAATTACACTTGGCCAGATCCGAATCGCAGGTTCATCGATCTTAGAATTTTGTATCGTCACGGATATTGTTCTGAAGTAACGTCTGCCTCCTCAATCCATCTCCGCGGCGGCTATGATCGATTGTGTTTAGCTGGACCAAGGCAAGAGACGCAGATAATACCGCGCGCCGTTCTTAAATTGCGATTTATATTTCGAACTTTTAGAAAACAACAATTCGTACTTCGGATCTTAGTATCCTTCTCATGTTCCTTTTTCCGTTTGTCAACCATTACTTATAATTTTGAAGTTGCAATGTGAAAACCTATTTCTTTTCATTCAGATTTGTTATTTGGATAAATATATATATGTTACTGTTATTACGTTTTATTATTTTATTTTATTATAATTTCTGTTATAATGTAATATATATATATATACACAAAAAGAGATAAGAGAATATTTTCTTCTTTCTCACACATATACAAGACAAATATTATTTATATAAAAAAATATATTTTATTTATTTTTATGAATATCAAATGTGTATTTCTTAAATTATGAAAACTTGCATAAGTATTTGTAACTATAAAATTAACTTGCGCAATATACTAATTTAGTTTTTTTATTTACTTAAATTCCGTATGTAGATTAACGGGAAAAATAGTCATTTAACAAGAGTTTATTGGAGATCTAAATTTTAACAAAATTCATTTTATAAATTAATTTCGATCTGACAAGTCAAAAAATAATCATCGTTTGTTTGAATTCCTTTTTGCGCGTTTGTGTAGGATAGAATGGAGAAAACATGAAATCCCGATAACGTTGTCCAATTAGTTAAAAGTTGATCGTATTTATTTCCACAGTACTTTTATCAGAGGTATCTTTGTTTTTATTTCACCAAAGCAATATTATCCAAACCATGTTTTGCATTTTAGACAACTCAACTGCATGGAAATTTATTTACAATTTTTTAAGTAAATTTTTTAAATTTAAATGTTAAAACTTTTTTTTAGTAATTTATTATATCCAATAATATTAGAGAAAAGTCACCGATATTGGCACATTACTTTGTTTTTAAACTATATTTTTTTAAACAAAAGTAAAAAATAAAATTTTGAAAATAATAAATATAAACTAGAAAGTTTTCTATCAGATGGTATGGTAGTTTTTATAACAGCTTATAATTTTATATGTTGTAATGTTTTTCGCAACATAATCCGTAAAAAGAACGTCTGAAAAATTGAGCTTTGAAACTGGCAATGCAGACATGACCTTATAGTGAAATTCGTCCGGTGTCTCACTTTTTAACAATAACTATTGCTCTAAGACCAATTTTTTTCAATTTTATTACAGAGATTGTATAGATTGTACAAATCTACCAATAGTATAATATTAGTTTAGTACTGGTGCTTGACATGTTTTTTTTTACTAATTTCAATACAGACATAGTAAATCTACTGGCGGTATACTGGACTAGCGCTACTCAATACTAGTACTATTCAATACCGATCCACGTATTGGACTAGTGTCATAACATTGAAAAATTGATATTTCGAGAGTTTAATACTAGTTTTGTGTTTTTACTTGGAAACCGTCAAACTATCGATGTCGTGACTTACGTTGTAAATTTGAGTACTTTTTAATTGCAAGCAATAATATACCAAAGTGGCATTACGTTTAGAAACAAAAAGATTCATATATTCTGTTTTTTTACAACTAGTCGGTATGCAGATTGTAAGGAACGTTTGATCGGCTGTAGAAACTCTTTCGAAAGGGAAAAATTGCGGCAGATATTCCAGTCATGCATATACTATGCGCATCGATCGGATTGTGAATAGAAACGTTGTAGCTAAATCGCCAGTCGAGCAAAAATAGCGATCGGGTATGAAATACTTTCGCCATTACTATCGCGCGACATAGACATTGCTAGGTATAGCAGAGATCGCACGAAATATCGGAATACCGGCACGAAACGAGATGTGGAATAAATATTCCACTCGGAGAGTTACAGCTACCGGGTTTGTAATCCCTAACGAACCGAAAATATCCATATTTCCGGCCGATCGGCAAAGCGTCGAAACGTCGCTTCCTCCATTAACGAATCGACCCGATCGAATATCGCAAAAGTCGAATACCGGAGACCGACGATTGAAGCGTGAACAACGTCGTCGAAGCCGGAACAACGATGTAATCGACTAGAAGGTAGAATCTCCGTTATCGGAAGCTCCATTATTCGAATGTTCAACTATTTCAATATTCCGTGTTCTGTTATCCACATAGAATAGCTACATGTAGACTATCTTCTTTTCTGTTAAAATAGGAATATTTCACGCAATATTTATTTTCCGGAGCTGAAGACACGTATTCAAGTTTGAAAGTATTTGTGATATTATAATATGAGAACTGAGATTTTAGACATAAAAATGGTTCCATTATTTAAAAAATGATACCGATATTTAGAACGTCATAATGAAGGTACCAATCAAAATTAGCCAAAATTATCTTTCAAAATTAAACAATTTTTGTTTAAAACATTTTTTGCCAAAATATTTAATTTGACAAATAAAATGTTCAATATAATACTTTCACTAGCGGATTCTGACGTCAATAATGGGGTGATTTAATAAAATTTTTCGCTAAACATCATGTGTCGGACATCGAACAGTTTGAACACACTGAATCTTATGCATAAGAATTTGATCTACAGGCGCCCGCGTTAATCGGCCTGCATCATTTTATTTAAATTTTTTAAACGAATTTAGTAAGACTAATTTTTTAATTTGAAAGGAGGGTTTTAACCCCAACTCTTCCCCTAGAATCCGCGAGTGAATACTTTAACTGCTTCATTCTATATATTTTTTGTAACCATTTATTCAACTTATTTTTTTTACAAGAGAATGTTTTAATTTTAGTAAAACGTTTGCAAATTTATAAGTCATAAATTTAGGCACGACTTTGTAGAGAATTTAAAAATTTATGTAACGTAGGTACTTTAAAATTATTAAGTGAAACATGACATTATAGAAGTAATTTATGTCATAAATTCTACATTTAAAAAAACTTTCTAAAATAACACACACAAATATATATATATATATATATATATATATATATATATATATATAATTATACACACACAAAATCTTTGAGATGTCAACTTGATGAAACATATTTTTTAAATCTGTTTTGAACTTTTCATATTTAATTAAAAATAATTCTTAAAAAATTGTAAAATTTTTATGAAATTGTTTAAATTATTTATTTTGCTTTCTTGTAAAAATATTAATCGAAAATATTTGGTGATCTAAAATTAACATTTCAGTCTCATGTCATGATAAAAGATTCAAGAAGTATAAATTTTATGCATTTTGGTGATAATTGTGAATCTGTCAGAACGTACAAAATAAAGAGAAAGGTAAATCTGATGATTTCTTTTTTCGGATTATAAGTCACGTCAGCAATGCGAAAAACACGAAAAGGTAACTAAACTGTAATCCCTCGGCAGAGATGTACTTCTCGCGGACTGAGAACACGGAAAATTGTGTGCCACAGAGATAGATATGTATATCCACGGTGTCGTGGTCACACACGGGATTACTCGTCGTTTGACTCGCCGAGAGATGCAAATCCACGGAGAACGCACATATGTCGAGTTGTATTCGACGGTATTTAACCGTCCAGCGCGAATACAGCTTCATCACTTTGCAATAGTAATTCGAATGCTCTAGTTATATCACTGTCGAAATCTCACACCTGTGTCGTCTGTTAGTTTTTTATTAGAAGTTTGTTGGTTTTTTATTAAATTTTGTTTTGAATAGAGTAAGAGTTTAAATTTTTATTTTAATTAAATATAAAAGATGAACCGAAGAGAGAGAGAGAGAGAGAGAGAGAGAGAGAGAGAGAGAGAGAAAGGAAAAGAGAAAATTTATATATAATACATGTAGTTAGTATAAAAAATGAATGTAGATGTTCATGCAAAGAAGATACTTTTTAAAACGTTATTTTGGAAAAATACACATTAATCACACATTAATACACAGTAATATTTTTAACACAATAGATACATATATATTATATTTGTTTGTTATTAAAATTGCTAATTAATGTTTACTTTCTAAAAATAAGGTTTAAAAAACCATCTTCTAGACGAACACTTTTTACACTTATTGTATCCTATCTAAAAAAAGGCATGTAAAGTCGATTGCTCGCATTTCTCGAAGTTCATTGTTGTCGCTTTTCCGCGATGCCAATTGGTTCTCTCGCTGCGCTTACTTCGTGTTGCAAGAGTAGCTGATGTGAAGAATGAGTGAGTGAGTGAGTAAGTGAGAGTGAGTGAGAGTGAGTGAGAGTGAGTGAGAGTGAGTTAGGAGTGAGTGAGGAGTGAGTGAGAAGTGAGTGAAGAGTGAGTGAGTAGTGAGCAAGTGAGTGAGTGAGTGAGTGAGTGAGTGAGTAAAGACTGAGTAAAGAGTGAGTGAGTGAGTGAGTGAAGAGTGAGCCAGGAGTAAGCCAGGAGTGAGCCGGGAGTGAGCCGGGAGTGAGTCAGGAGTGAGTCGGGAGTGAGCCGGGAGTGAGCCGGGAGTGAGCCGGGAGTGAGCCGGGAGTGAGCCGGGAGTGAGCCGGGAGTGAGCCAGGAGTGAGCAAGGAGTGAGCCAGGAGTGAGCAAGTGAGCGACTGGCTGTCTGGCTGGCTGGCTGGTTGGCAGTAAGTGAGTGAGTGAGTGAGTGAAGAGTGAACCAGGAGTGAGCCAGGAGTTAGCCAGGAGTGAGCCAGGAGTAAGCCAGGAGTAAGCCAGGAGTGAGCCGGGAGTGAGCCGGGAGTGAGCCGGGAGTGAGCCGGGAGTGAGCCGGGAGTGAGCCGGGAGTGAGCCGGGAGTGAGCTGGGAGTGAGCCGGGAGTGAGCCAGGAGTGAGCAAGGAGTGAGCCAGAAATGAGCAAGTGAGCGACTGGCTGCCTGGCTGGCTGGCTGGTTGGCAGTAAGTGAGTGAGTGAGTAAGTAAAGACTGAGTAAAGAGTGAGTGAGTGAGTGAAGAGTGAACCAGGAGTGAGCCAGGAGTAAGCCAGGAGTAAGCCAGGAGTGAGCCGAGAGTGAGCCGGGAGTGAGCCGGGAGTGAGCCGGGAGTGAGCCGGGAGTGAGCCGGGAGTGAGCGAGAAATGAGCAAGTGAGCGACTGGCTGCCTGGCTGGCTGGCTGGTTGGCAGTAAGTGAGTGAGTGAGTAAGTAAAGACTGAGTAAAGAGTGAGTGAGTGAGTGAAGAGTGAACCAGGAGTGAGCCAGGAGTAAGCCAGGAGTAAGCCAGGAGTGAGCCGGGAGTGAGCCGGGAGTGAGCCGGGAGTGAGCCGGGAGTGAGCCGGGAGTGAGCCGGGAGTGAGCCGGGAATGAGCCGGGAGTGAGCCGGGAGTGAGCCGGGAGTGAGCTGGGAGTGAGCCGGGAGTGAGCCGGGAGTGAGCCAGGAGTGAGCAAGGAGTGAGCCAGGAGTGAGCAAGTGAGCGACTGGCTGTCTGGCTGGCTGGCTGGTTGGCAGTAAGTGAGTGAGTGAGTGAGTGAAGAGTGAACCAGGAGTGAGCCAGGAGTTAGCCAGGAGTGAGCCAGGAGTAAGCCAGGAGTAAGCCAGGAGTGAGCCGGGAGTGAGCCGGGAGTGAGCCGGGAGTGAGCCGGGAGTGAGCCGGGAGTGAGCCGGGAGTGAGCCGGGAGTGAGCTGGGAGTGAGCCGGGAGTGAGCCAGGAGTGAGCAAGGAGTGAGCCAGAAATGAGCAAGTGAGCGACTGGCTGCCTGGCTGGCTGGCTGGTTGGCAGTAAGTGAGTGAGTGAGTAAGTAAAGACTGAGTAAAGAGTGAGTGAGTGAGTGAAGAGTGAACCAGGAGTGAGCCAGGAGTAAGCCAGGAGTAAGCCAGGAGTGAGCCGAGAGTGAGCCGGGAGTGAGCCGGGAGTGAGCCGGGAGTGAGCCGGGAGTGAGCCGGGAGTGAGCCAGAAATGAGCAAGTGAGCGACTGGCTGCCTGGCTGGCTGGCTGGTTGGCAGTAAGTGAGTGAGTGAGTAAGTAAAGACTGAGTAAAGAGTGAGTGAGTGAGTGAAGAGTGAACCAGGAGTGAGCCAGGAGTAAGCCAGGAGTAAGCCAGGAGTGAGCCGGGAGTGAGCCGGGAGTGAGCCGGGAGTGAGCCGGGAGTGAGCCGGGAGTGAGCCGGGAGTGAGCCGGGAATGAGCCGGGAGTGAGCCGGGAGTGAGCCGGGAGTGAGCTGGGAGTGAGCCGGGAGTGAGCCGGGAGTGAGCCAGGAGTGAGCAAGGAGTGAGCCAGAAATGAGCAAGTGAGCGACTGGCTGCCTGGCTGGCTGGCTGGTTGGCAGTAAGTGAGTGAGTGAGTGAGTAAAGACTGAGTAAAGAGTGAGTGAGTGAGTGAAGAGTGAACCAGGAGTGAGCCAGGAGTAAGCCAGGAGTAAGCCGGGAGTGAGCCGGGAGTGAGCCGGGAGTGAGCCGGGAGTGAGCCGGGAGTGAGCCGGGAGTGAGCCGGGAGTGAGCGAGTGAGTGAGCGAGGAGTGAGCGAGCGAAGAGTGAGCGAGGAGTGAGCCAGGAGTGAGCCAGTGAGTGAGCGAGGAGTGAGCGAGGAATGAGCCAGTGAGTGAGTGAGTGTGTGAGTGAGTGAGCGAAAAAGGGAGGAAGGGAGGGAGCAAACGAGCGAGCGTAACTAGATAAATATGTAGCTAGGTAGCTAGGTAGCTAGATAGTAGTAAGTATGCAAGTAGGTATGTATGTCGGTATGTATGTATGTAGGTAGGTATGTAGGTATGTATGTATGTATAATTAAACTTTACATTTTTTTATTCAAAATTGCAGAAGATTAATGTAAACGAAAGATAGAGAAAATCAAATTGTAATTATTATTATTTTTAAAGTAAAAAGTCAAATAGCGCGCGCGCTTGTAATGTTCTAGTATATTAAAATGAAGAAAAAAGAGAGATGATAAAAAGTTGATATCGTGATGTTTGGAAAATGGAAAATGGAAAGGGGTCTTTAAAAGGTCGTGCTGTGCACTCGTCAGGCTTTCGAATTTAGAAATACCACTTAAAGGTCATCGATATTCCATGGCGCTGCCATGGCTAAAACGACCTGAAAAATTCACGACCAGATACGCGAATTGCCAATGTGTCTCGCTACGCAGATACTAAGTGCCTCATGAAAGATAAATATTTATAATCGTGTTGAAATAAGGGCTTCTTGGCCGTGCTTACAAACGGCGTACTGAATAATCTTGAATCGTAGCGTCGGCTTCATTACACGCTGGATTCATGCAAAAGATTTGTTTTTTTGTTAAGTTCTGTTTTAAATAGCATTAGGAGTACAAAGTTTCTTCGAAAGAAGATTAAAGAAACTTTCAATATATATATATATATATATATATATAAGATGAAAGAAATGTATTGGAAAGTTATAGGCGATTACAGCAAAAACTCTATATTCGTAAATTTGTTCGCATATTTTATATACTGGCAATATGACTATGTATTTTGCGAAGTTAAAACTTATTTAATTTTACGAAATAAAATTATCTTTTACTTACTAGATACGTTCTTGAGTTTATGGCGAAGCAGCAGTTATCGCCTGCGATCGTAATTTCTCAGGTTCTGACGTTGAATCTGATGCCTTTAATGACTAACGCACTAATTACGTCGCGTTCGACATCAGTTGCGCGATATATCGCGCGTCGCAATTAGCGAGACGGATCGTTTCTCGCGCGAGATATTATCCTGGCATTGCATAATGTGGACCGATTAATAATCACTAGGCAATACCATTATTGATTGTTAGTTGTCATCTATATATTGAACTGCGTGCGCGTTTTACTAAACGCTTTTGCATTTGCAAAACATGTTTTGTAATCTGTAAACTGAGTAGAAACGCGATGCACTTTTGCACCGTAACGCTTTGAAAAACGACGAAGATCGAACAAGCAAGTTGAAACACACCGTAAATTTTAATACTCTCGTATGTACGTACATTCAAAACAGTAGTCTCGCATTAAATTTTACGCGACCACACGTACAAAATTTATTAACTAAAAGTATATTGCATTAATAAATTTGCATTAATTACAATTAAATCTATTTTTTTTATTTTGCTTATTATCAAACAGAAATAAATGTGAAATGGCTAGATAAAAAGACAATCAACCTGTATTAAGGAATTAAAAGGTTTAAAATTAATTTAATTATTTTTATATGATTTAGTTTATTGAAGAAAAATGTACTTGAAACATGATATATACACAGTATAGGATTGTATACATTTATACACACAATAATTTAGTTTTAGTGAGTTGTATAATAATGGAACTGTGTGTGTATTTGTGTATGTGTTTGTTTGTAAAATCTTTGTTTTTGTTACATACTAAGTTCTTATTCAGAAATTTTCATTTAGTTAATAAAGTGTAAAATATATAACATGAAATCTATAAAATTGAACTACTGTGAAACATTGTGGAGTATCAATGAGTATCGAGCATCGATATGCATATCAAAGGAAGAGCCTCGCTTCAACCTCTTCACTGAATTACGCTCGCATTTTGTAAATTTTAGCAGTTAAACAATTTACAAAGCCACGCACAATGGTCGTGTTTTATCATTGCGTTTATTTTGTCATTGGACTTTCATTCGCTTTGGCTTCGTTTAATTAACAAATATAAGCTTTCTAAATGCACTTGTAATACATTTCATTGCAATCGAATTGATTGCATAGAAGAACTAATAAATATAATAAAACACTACACGGAAAAGTACTCCAACTTTTATAATTAATACATATCGTATTTGATTCATTTTCTGAAATAATTAAAAAGTCGCAAGTCTTTGTTCGCATAATTGCTCACCGTTGCATCGTCATATCGTCATGCCGGGTCCGTATATTCCTATTGTCCACGATTCATTTGGACGACGCCTCCCTCAGGTCTTCTTTCTTTTTTGCCCAGTGGAACAACAGTTTCAAATTTTCAGGATGTGCATTCGCACGGCAGACGGGATGGAGTTTCAGAACAGTTTGGCCTGGTCTTTTTCTCTCTTCTTTTTTCCCCGCTATCTTTTTTTTAGTGTTGCTTGTCGCAAACTCGATTTGCAGCCTCGGCAATCGCTGATGATGAACTCAACAGCATTCGGATTGACTTGCAATGCAGTCGTGAGATCTTTGCATTTGTCCGTTTTACAAAATTATACGGTAAAATATTTTTATTTTTCCAGTTTGGATATGTATCTCAAACTATTGAATAATTTTATTACTGCTAAATCTTTGCTCTGTAAATAAAAGTAACATTACCTTTGCCTATAATGAAAATTAATCTAAAATTGTAGAAAAATTAAATATATAATATAGTTAAGATGTGTATAATAATTTTATTACTATTTTAAATTACAATTAAACTATTATTTTATTATAAATTACATATACACATACAAACATACCTATTATACATATATGTATACATATGCATATATTGTATTTTATATATCTAATATAATTATGTGTTTGTTTATTAAACAAATAATTCTATCACTTATTTCTTCTTAGAAAACTTCTGCATTCTTTTTTACATTGCATTCATTATAATATATTATTTTGCGCTACATATTATGGTTTATTTTATAACTCAGCGCATTATGGATTAAAAACGATAACCGAGGTATTATTTGACACGCGGGTTGCACCACGGTGTACCGTAATTGGAATAATATTGGTATGGCAGTAGCGTATAGAAGAGTATACGTGTGTGTGAACACCCCGCGGGTGCTTTGCGGTTTCCGCGTTGCACCTACGGTTTCTGTGCGTGCATTGTTAATGGAAATTCCGGATATAATCGTCGTATCTGCACGACTCGTTCTTGAAATGTCGCGCGCCGCTCTTTTCGTCTGGCTTTGTCCTCGCCATGCGAGCGCATCGCATTAAAGTTAACCGGCGTTTGAGTCGTATCTCGTGTTGGCATTGAACATAAGAGTCTGTAAATTAAACAAATATACACACAATTTACATATTCGGCTAAATTAACTATAATCCTTATTCAGGGTTAAAGGTGACGTTTTACATTTCAAAGGATTGAGATATTATAAAATTTCAGCAGACTTGTTTAACGGTTGTTAAACGAGAATTTTTCTCAGCCAGTTTGATTTTTATCGTATTTGTCAAAAGTTTCACGTAGAAGCGTTTATGCGTCGAAGAAGAGTTAACGAACGAACGAAATATTTGTTAAAAGCCGCCCGCGTGATTCGCGCGTTAACCCAGTTAGGATAATAACTATCCCGCGGTATGAAATCGCTGTTATTTCCTTAATATCGAGCGGCCTAATTCGCGCCTCACGAAGAGGAAGAGTGATTTATCGCGGACGAATTCGAAGGATTTAATTTCCGCATAGCCCGCTTAGCCCTTTACCTATCCCTTATTTTTTCCCCTTTCTCTTTCGGCGATGAATGATTACTTTTCGATTCGTATAGAAGATTTGTATAGAAGAATAGAATCTACCTTTCTTTCTTTTTTTCTTTGATTCTCCACCCCTTGCCGTCTAATATTGGTATAAATAAGTCTAATAAATTAATTGAGCTCAGCTTGGCTCCACGAACCGTTACCTCGTTTCATTGTGTAACACCGATGATTTAAACCGGATTTTAAAGCGGAAGATCCAATATATTTGAGAAATTTCTTTCCGATAGGCAGCACGTGTAAAATCGAATACACTCGTCGAGTGATTTAAGTCATTACGGTTTAAAAAGCTCTGATATATTCTTGTTGTCAAACAATAAATGAGCGAACATATCCTTACCTTATCACTTTTCACAAAAACATTAAAAAAATTAAGCTTGTAATCTTTCTAAAAAACAAAATCTATAAAAATACAAACTGTAAAATTATGAAATAGAGAAGTTCAAGATAAAATTTAATAAAACAAAATTTTCTAAATTTTAATATTGCGTTATACATTTATTTTACACACACACATACACACACGCGCGCGCGCCCGCGCGCATACACGCACACAAAATAAAAATAGCTGACCAAAAATATCTAAGACAGCAGAGGTTTTAGTCAGTCTAAAAGCTGATATGAACATATGGCAGTGATTAACTTGATGAATATTGACAAGCGATCTATCAGCACTTTGTCAAATTAATTAAATATTGTTGTATTTTCAGACGAGCCACTTAAAGTGCACTATCTCAAATTAGATAGTAGTAAACTAATTAGACAAATAGATGATATGCCATTCCATCTTCATTAATGTCGTTTTTATCCGGTATATAACTTTTTTTTTTAATGAAGTGTTTTATCGGATCGACTGATGCACAAGTGTTATATTTCAATCCACGTTATACACATTTCCATTACCATCTCATATGTCGCACAAAGCTTACTTATTGTAAGAGAGCAAAAGCGTTTTATATCTAATTACACATAAAAATTGCACGGAACTAAAAATTAATATTTAATTGTCTTCTAGTTTTATGAACTAAAAACTATATTGAAAATTTAAATAGGATATTAAATAAAATAAATAATAAAATGGACTTTTATTATTTCAACTGATTGGCTATATAATTAGACTTGTTGGATGTTCGTAATATACATTTATAATAATTTTATTGATAATTATATGAGCACTCTATTTTTTGAAAATATGGATCTTACAACCAGTTAATTTACAAGTTAAATTTTTTTTCCATTAACAAAGAAATAAAATTAAGTGACAATGCGAGGTGAGACCGGTAAGAGGAACGCAAAAAATTTAAGCTAATAAAAACCGTAAAACAGTTCAAGCTCTTTTTTTAAGCAATTTTTTTGTAAGCAAAAGGAAATAGGAAAAATAATTAGATAAATTAAATATGAAACATTATTGAAAAATTACTCTGAAACAAAAATAATTAAAAGATGAAATTAAAAGATGAAAACCAGAAAATAAAAACGAATACCTGGATACAATGAATACCTGGATATGGATCACTTGTGGAAGAGCTAGGATACGTCTAGTATGTATGGTAGAAACTGAAGTACGAAAATAAAAAAAGTTGAGTTTGCTTGGTTCGTTACAGGATTGTATTCAGGTGTTCGTTTTTACTTTTGAATTTCGTCGTTTACTTATTTTTGTTTTAAGATAAGATTTTTAATAATTTAGCAATTTGATTTATCTATTTTTTCTTTTTCTTTTTGCTGAAGATAGCTAAAAAAAGAACCAGAACTACATTGAACTGTTTTCGCTAGCTTAAATTTGTTGCGCTCTACTTACGTTGCGCTCGTCTCGTATTGCCGATTAATTTTATTTTTTATTTGTTGAATATTTCACGAGACTTACATGACTTTTTTCCCATTAATTTACCGAAAGTGTGAAAGAAAAGAAAACCAATTTAACGGGGTAATTGGACTAGAAAGACGATTTAGTTAAAAGATAAAAATCTCCTTCAACGCATATAAGTGCAAGTTTTAGGTTCTCGACCTCATCGCGCGGGTGGTGATTCATGCGGATCTCACATAGCATTATTCCATTGTTTTTTGTGGGTATGTCTTAGAGCAGTGCTCGGAATTAGTTGCACATTTCGCCTCGATTCCTGAGGCACCGCCTGCTATGCCCCCACTACCGCTGTAGGCTCGACGGCCGAGCCGCCGAACGCGCGCGTGGCCTTGTGTCTCAGGAGCGTTCTACGATAGATATGCCTGGTCTATTCGCGTGATTAAAAAATTTTCTTGCGCTGTGAATAATTTTTTTATTTTTACAGACAATTAAAGTTATTAATATTATTTTTACGTTTATAAACATATTTGTATATACATATAATGAGCATAATATAACACAATGTAATAATTGCAATTTTGTCAATAGCTTTCCACATCACCCAGGAGGAAAAATATTATTAATAACTTTAATTGTCTGTAAAAATAAAAAAATTATTCACAGCGCAAGAGAATTTTTTAATCACGCGAATGGACCAGGCATATCTATCGTAGAACGCTCCTGAGACACAAGGCCACGCGCGCGATCGGCGGCTCGGCCGTCGAGCCTACAGCGGTAGTGGGGGCATAGCAGGCGGTGCCTCAGGAATCGAGGCGAAATGTGCAACTAATTCCGAGCACTGTCTTAGAGCAACGAAGAAAGCTCGCGGCCAAGTTCGTGTTGCTCGCAAAAATCGCTTCGAGTGCCCGACGGTCGATCGTGTGCGTCCGAGAAAGTTTACGGCGCCGCGCTTCGAAAACTTTTCCGACTCGCTGGAAGAAGGAGGGAAATGAATGGCACAATCGACGGGTAATCGCGTAATCGCGGGGGAAAGAATAACGTAGCGAAAAAGCAGAAGATAATGCATTATAGTCGTTTATGATCGCGAATTGATGGAAATGAATCAGCAGGACTGCTAGATATCAATAGTATTCACTGTATAGATGAAAAGTATACAAAATATTTTTGAAATATGGTTGTATATTTTTGCGCATATTATATCTAATGCATTATCAACATAATTGCAGTAAAATATAATTAAAAATATAATTTGAAAATACTAAGCAATTTGTTAAAATTGTAAGTGGAAAATTTTTACTTTTTGTAAATGTATGTAATATTATTTAACATAACACTTTCTGACATTTAACATGAAACTTTTGTTCTTAACACAGTTAAGTGAAACTTAAATTTAAATTGATTTTGTATTGCATGAAGTTACGAGGTTTTTACAATTTTTATTGTAAACTGACGTCGTTGCGCGACAAAGATCCCTATTGTTCTACGCTATTGTGGTAGAAAAATAACGGAACAAGGGAGAAGGGAAGAAACACGGGGTGAACGGCAATCGTATGCTGACGAAAGCGATCGTTTCCCCTTGTCGACGCCATCGTGGCGTCGTGCAACTGCAATGACGAAAGACGATGCATTAATGTTTGAAGAGGGAGGGAAACTCGGGTCCGATTGTACATGGGGTGCGTCTCGATGCAGGACGCGCAGACAGAATACTGGAAAGAGCGAAATGTGTGTGTGTGTGTGTGTGTGTATGTGTGCATATGCGTTCGGCGCGGGCATTACGCTTGAATCATGCAAAAGCATCGATTCTCCGAGTTTCACAGGAACTAACCGGTCCGCACGCTGTAGGTTTATTCGTATCACTCTTCTGAATTCTCATTGTATCACGATTGCAAAGTTATCCGTTGCGAAACGACGACCTACGGTTTTCAACATAGCGTGTTGTTTGCCATTTCTTTCGCAGCATCAGACGTTCGAAAAATTTAATTTGATCTAAGAAAACAAAATTATTTTTAAAAATAATTACAAATGTAATTACACACACATACTCATATGTATACAATGAAATAAAGTTAACAGTTTCAGAGATACATTGCGCATTATATTTTAATAAATTGCCATAGTGGTATGAAACAATTTTAACGTATAAATTTTTTAGCTGTATCTTGAATATTTTAATATTAGGCAGATAACTGTGTAAGTTTTAAACTGAATAAATAAATATTTTGTTAAATAAATAATAAATACGTAAATAGAATAAATTTTACAATGGACTTTTCAAGCAAAATTCTTCTCATGAATACATTTACGTTTTAAAATTGCATTATTTGTATTGAATCTGCCAACGATCTCCAACTGTTAATATCTTCTATTATAAATTCATTTATATCCATATTTTATATCCATAATTATTTATGAAATATTATGCTAACGAGAATTATTCCGAATGCAAATGAAAATTTACTAAAATACAACTTTTATTTAAAATAAAAATTAATCACTCTAATTTCTCTAAATATTTATCTACATTAATCTATAATTATCAAATTATTTAATAATTTTCTCATTACTAAATAATGTAAAAATGTATATACTTAAAGTCTACATAAAAACAAATTTTCTACCTTATGATTAATTGAGAGAAATGTGTACTTTAATTAATAACGTTTTAAAAATATAACCATTTTATTACAGAAAATATAAAAAATTAAATTTTTTTAATATAACAATTTTAAAATTTAAATTACAATATCTCAATTTAACGAAAGTCATTTTGGCGTGACAAATTTTATTTCCCAAAATCTTTAATTACTCGTGCATCATTAACTATCCAGCTATCATGAAATGTATACTCTCAACCGCGGAATGGGCCTTACTGACCGCATTTTATGGAAGTCACGTAGATGATGCGCGGTATCGCTAGCGTTGTCATCCTCGACGGCACGTAATAACGCGCGCGGTGCGCGTCGCGACGCCGACGCCTACGCTGAAGCATCACAGCGGCGGATTAATCCTGATGAATTGCCGGACGGGATTGTGCGAAATTGCGCATCTACCGGGTGTGTCGCACGAAAATCGAATTCGTCGACATTCTGGGCGTGCCATGTCGACAACGTCGTTGCTCTAATTAAATGGGCCGCCCATACATACTATGTGGCACGATTGAACGAACAGACAAACGCAGAGTGGTGCCGGCGCTCTCTTTTTTTCCAAGTGCTGAACGTGTCGCCGCTTGATAACGCGATAGTCGGGAATTTGTCGAGAACGACAGGACGAGCGACATCGAGCGAGCACATTTACTTGCAAATGAAAGCGGTGGACTTAATTAACGGCGAGTCTCGCGAAGGCACTGAATGTGAAGTCGCAGCCGTCGCAAAGCATTAATCTTCCTAGTCGTTAAATTTTTTTTTTTTTGGAGAAAGGGAAAAAAGATTGGTTTTAACATAGATATCTTATCTGTTTGTCATTTTTCATTTTTTGCTACACACACACATAGGCGCATATGGACGTATGCATATATGTGTATACATAGATATAAATATATATCATATGCGACTTGACACTATTTATAATAACTGTTTGATTCTGAGTTAGAAAGCTAGCTGTTATTTAGTGTCAATAATTAATGCGAAATTTAACAATATTAATTATTATCGTTGACCTAACATTGGTTATTGTTAATTATTTATCAATGTTTATTGTTATTTCTTGCTTTATAATAATTATCACCGTTGGTTGGTGAAAAACAATATTTAAAATTCGATATTAAGATATGAATCGATATGAATAGTTAATAATTTGATAAGTATTGATGCTTTCTTTTCAGCGCAACATATTTTTATAGTTGAAATGCAACATATTTTTATAGTTAATTCTTTATTTTGGTTTTTTGAACTAAAATAATAATTGTATTTCTACCTCACTTTATTATAATTTTAATCTTAATCTTTATTATAATCTTAACTTTATGTTAATTTTAAATTATCTATATAAATAAAAATGTAAATGTTCGTTTGTTAGTCATCTAAGATCTCCGTAAGTTTTTCACCGATTGCTTTGAAATTTTAACACAACGTTGCATTCGTAACCGGGAGTGTTCTTATGGGGTCTGATTATGGAAATACCGTATGTTTCAAAAATGATGGCCATAATTTAAGTGTAAAAAATAGTTTTTCATTAATATTATTGAAATTTTGACACATTGAGACGGGGAGAAACGGATAGAGACCGTGAGAGACGGGGAGAGACGGGGAGAGACGGGGAGAGACCGGGAGAGACGGGGAGAGATCGGGAGAGACGGGGAGAGATCGGGAGAGACGGGGAGAGACCGGGAGAGACGGGGACAGACCGTGAGAGACGGGAGAGATGGGGAGAGACCGGGAGAGACGGGGAGAGACGGGGAGAGACGGAGAGAGACCGGGAGAGACGGGAAGAGATCGGGAGAGACGGGAAGAGACCGGGAGAGACGGGAAGAGACGGGGAGAGACCGGGAGAGACGAGGAGAGACCGGGAGAGACGGGGAGAGATCGGGAGAGACGGGAAGAGACCGGGAGAGACGGGAAGAGACGGAGAGAGACCGGGAGAGACGGGGAGAGACCGGGAGAGACGGGGAGAGACCGGGAGAGACGAAAAATGTTTCTATTGTGTTTAAATTAAGATAATAAGAAAAATAAAAATGGCTGTTATTTTATTGAAAAAAAGGAACTTATTTAAAACAGTCTTTTGAATGGATTTCTAAATCCATGGCAGTTTTTAGAAAAAAAAGTTAGAAGTACGTGAATAAATGAATATTAGATTTATTACAGATAGATAAATGCTTATTCAAAAATAAAATAAAAAGAGCAACAGTAAAGCAAGGCTCTTGAAAGTTAAACAACGAAAGCAAAGAAAATTTGAAAAAAAAACGTAGCATAAGAATAGAGAGCCACAGCAACGCGTGGCAGGGCATAGCTAGTTATAAAAATTTTATGTTTTTATAAATACCTACTTATAATTTTTTTTAGTTGTGGGCACACATTTTTTTTATGTTAAACATTTTTTATAATTATTTTTTAAATTATTTTTATGTGTGATTAGCAAACTTGTAACAATAATTCTACGAATTACTGAAATACATTCAGTGCACGATGGGATACGTAATTGGAGCGTTCAGACGTCAAATAGGGATTTTCGCAATAGAGCGCGCGTCATGATCGCGCTACGTCGCTAATTGGATCGCTGAGCTATTAACTCACAGGCAGGTAAGATTCCCCGGTTAGCTGTTGATCCCGACGAAGTTTCGTGGAGACGAGACGATGACGCCGGTAATTAGGTGATACATACTCTGTACACTCAATGTTTAAAGCCGAGAGATTCACGCTTTTAGCTATCAAATTCAAGACAGACTCAAGCGCAATACCTCTCTGCACTTTTATTTTTACCAAACTCATTTGTGACGATATAGAGTAGAGTAATCAAGGAGATTATTGAAGATACAAACTGAAGAACATTTAAGTAGCATAAATAGGTAGATTCTCAATTTAGCCAGAGGGTATGCTCCTCGCCGTATTGCGACGTCGATATTGATTTCGTATTATCTCAATAGGTTGCTTCCGCTTTCGATTCTACATGATCCAATCGGAAATAGAAATAAAGACGGCGGAAATGAAGGTTACGCGCAGATATGAGATCTTTTATGCCTCTCCCAGCATGGAGAAACAGAGGAAGTGGATGATAGGCTAATATTAGCACATTCTCACTGCTTCTTTCTCCCCTTTCCCCCTCTCTCTTTACAACCTGGGTAATCCGTAATCCTGCCGTTACCGTAATTCAGACGTAAAAATTGGAAAATCGTAACGCGAATCGTATTTGTTCACAGACTCAATATGTTACGGATATACGATGTATCACCGGAAGATATACCGATGTGTATGTCAACGATTCGTGACTGTAACTGATGTATCGTTTCGCTCTTGCTACATATTAATCCGCGCAACTCTCTCTTTCTCTCTGTGCGAACTATAACGCATGAAATCCCCCTGCGAACTTTTATCGGGACAAAAATATTCTATCTGGTTGCACGAAGTCTATTTTACACTTTCCGTTTGTTTCAAAAGAGATTATTTTTGTAGTTTGAGTACGTTAAATCTGAAAAGTTTAAATTTTACTCTAAATTTCTTTACAAACCTATTAACTTTGATGATTTGTTTTTAAAATTTCAAATATGCATACAAACAAAATCTTTTTCGAGTTTAATTATTTCAATGAAAATTTTTCTATAACTCTTAACTTAGCTTGAGTTTAATTCAATTTCCAATTTATTAAACTAAATAAATAAAATTTAATAAACTAAATAAAATAATTATGCATGATTTTTTATTATTAAATTTTTACTTGATAGTGAAAGTAAATTGATTAATAAGTAAATCTTTCTAACAAAAATGGTAATCTTTCATGTGATCGTTCTCATGGAATTAGTAAAGCTTACAATGTTAGTTGGTTAAAAACAGTTTCGGGGACGGAGATTACAAATTCAAATTTTGTTCTCCTTGCATTATTTTGAATGTTTAACTCGAGAATTATTCTCCAGTCTAAAGACATCTCTATCTATACTCTAAGAGGAAATGACACTTGTATATTAAAATATTCTTGCCTAAATATAACGTTAATGTTATATCTATTTTTGAATTTTGTCTTATTAACATTATTAGTTCTTATACTTTTTACATTATGAATTATCGCTGCTTGTTCTTGTTTGAGTATATAATCAATAACGTTTAAGTGTCAGTTAATATTTCTCAACTATTGAAAAAAAATTTACTTTTTAATTTAATAACTTTAGTTATTTAACTGCTTAACCGATTTTGTCACAGTATAGATATCGTTCAAACTTACAGTCATTCATCCGCGTAATTCCAATCGCGGATCTTACGAGCGATTCGCAATTACGGCGACACCCGCAGCTAAACGCTAAACCCGTGTACTCCGTCCACGTTTGATCGAGACGAGTGGACGGCTTGTTAACCACCACCGCACGTTCACGCAAGTGCGCCACTCGAGGTCAAAGGTTCACTTCAGCCTTCGGTCGCAATTGCTCGCTCACGCGGCCGGAAGTCCACGAGAGGACTGTAAGAAGATCTTCTTTTCTCTCTCTCTCTCTCTCACTCTCTCTCTCTCTCTCTCTCTCTCTCCCCCCCTCCCTCTCTCTCCCTCCCTCTTCTCGGTTCGACTTTTACGTTCGACGGAATTACGAGCTTTGACTCGGAAACTCCTCTCATCCTGCTCTCTTTTAATCCTACCGATCTCTTCTCTTTTGCAAGCCAGAGACGCTGATATGATGCTAATATTACGCGATGCAGAAATATTTCGTGGGGACGACTGATTTCACGTAGCAAATCGGAAAATATATTTTAGACTTCTTAATCTCTTCTTCTCTCTTTCTCGTTAACAAAAATAAAGATATAAATGTAATGAATTCTAATAAATTCTTCTGAAGTAAAGTAGAATTATTACTTAATTATTAATACATTTATTATTAACATTTTTTACATATTTTAAATATGTTAAGTATTATTAAGTATTATTAATATTTACTTTATAGTACTGATTTAAATTGGAAGAATATTTTATATTAATATTTAATATAAAGTTCTTTTTTATCATACGTAATTCAAAAATTTTAATAAAAGTTAAATGTAGGAAGAATTCAAGCAAATAAAACTAAAAGAACAGACTTTTTTTATTTGTAGAAGAAAAAATCCGTAAAGTATGAGGAAGCGATGACCGAAAATTTATGTCATTGATTTATTTCAACGGACGAGTACGAGAAATTTAAGATAATTTTTCTAATTTCCGGAGAGAAAATAAAACGGCGAGATACGACTTCTTCGGAACTTGGAATCATTGTGACATACTCCGTAGTAGGAAAATTTAAAGTCTCCCGTGTCCCGCAAGGACGAAGAATGGGAAATTAGTCGAGCCGGTGAATTAGTTTTCCCGCATATATAGGTCATGCGTAAGTAAAGCTGGAAAAAATGTAATTAACGGATAATGCGGCAAACGCTCGTCGTTTCTCGTTTTGCCTCTCTATTCTTTTTGTTAAAAAATATATTGATATGAAGTGCCTCATGTGTTATGAAGTAATCTGTACAGAATTTCGACATTCGTTCACGATTGATTTAATTACGATTATTAACTTTAACTATAGTTAATATTTACTCTTTTCTTTTGTAATGTTTTAACTTTGAAGACAGATAAAGAAATTGGAACTAATAAATATAGAAGTGAAAATATATAACTTAAAATATTATTTAGAAAATATAACTTAAATTTTGCTAAAGTGAGAAAGAAATAATGCAATATGAATTAGTAAGTATCTGCTTTTATATAAGTTATATGTTTTATTATGTTTGTAGCAAAAAGTATATTAATGCAATAATTTTTAAAAGTAAAAATTGATTGGATATTGCAACATACATCAGAAAATTATATATATGCATAACATTGAAGGGAAATGATTAAATACACATCCAATTAATTGTCAAATTTTATTGTAAATACTATAACGTTGTTATACTTCAATTTTATAACAAAATATTGTAAAAAAAGAATTATTTTTTATATGCAATTTATACTTGCAATTTATACTTTTTCTATATAAAAGCAAATGTTATCTGTTTATATTTACAATATATTGAATGTTTTTTTACAAACTTTGGAGCAAGAGGAATAAATTATTGTGTTCGAGTAGAAACGCGATTTCATTGATCGGTGGTTTCTGACGATGCAACAGCGGCTTGTCCGTCGTTGTATTCAGTATTCGGTATTTCGCAAAAATATCTCTCTCGGAAACCGGACATTCACTAGTCGACAAGCCGTAAATCGATCGGCGCGTACACGCCATAAGTTTGAAAATTCTTCTGACGGTTTTCGGGCTTTTACTTGGAAAAACGAAAAGAGCCGGCGAACTTCTTGAACCAGCAAATCTATGTACCTATTTTCAGCCCACATTTCGCAGCGGTAAACATTCAATCATTCCGATTCTATCATAAACGAAATATCTGATATTGTACAGTTTGTAAATAAAAAAATATATACACATATATGTATAAACTTTTGTAATATTAACAATAATAACTAAAAATACAGATCGATGAAAAAGTCAAACACAAAGATAAAAATCGCCTATACTGATCAGCAGCAGGTCCTAGTGTCTAAATAATAAAATTTGGGTGAATTTTTACTACATAACTGCGCGCCGTAATTTTATCGATCTTGAAATACAGTTCCCATGTGAAATCGTAATGCTTAAATTCACAAATTAAATTATTGACGAGCAATTTAATAGTATTGGTATTTTGAAACATCTATAAGATCCCGATCTTCCCGAAAAAATTGTAAAGAATTTATTGCGAAAAGTAATAAGACTATTTCATCTTTATTTCTGTAACATTAAGTTTTAATATTTGTACGTAATATCGTATGTTTTACTAATGATTTTAATTTTAACGACATATTTTTTAATCAAGTTGAAGTCATTGTATATACTTTCAGCTAAAATATTAAGAAATATTAACATTTATCACCATTTTTTATTTTATGACATTACATTTTTGCAATCAATAATTTTTATAAAACAAAATTTACTGAAAAGGAAGAATTTTTTAAAATTACTTGTAATCATCGATGCCTTAATATTCTTGCTAAAAAAAGTTTATTTTAAGTTTATTAGAAAATTATTAACATAGAAGTAACAATTTTTAATTTGTATATTAATAAATTACAAAAATTATTTTTAAATATGTATAAAGAATGTAAACATCACGACATATTCTTAACTTTTTACATACGTTTATATTATACATATTTGTTATATGTTGTTAATTATGTATTAAGACATTTTTATCAAATTCTTTGTTCATAAAATTAGCAAAAATCATAAAGAGCTATCAACAACAAGTTATTTAATGAATATTTAACGATGTGAAGTCATCTGCACCGGTGAACTTTCATTTGTCGTCTCTTCCGGTTAGAAACTCCATTGTTATAAAAATTTATAGAGTGGGCTGACGCATCAGTTATCGCTCTTTTCCCAACGAATTTTTGAAAAAAATATTCCACCTCGCGTTGTGGTGTCAAAGGTTTGCGCACATTGCGGTTGCATTGTGTATATGTGTGCGTATGCGTATCATATGAATGTATTGTATGCATATCGTTGTTATGCATGCGTATCGTGGCCGAAATTTCGACTAAAATATCGAATCGATACTAAGTTAGGGTGAAAAACGATCGTGGTTACGTGATGATCAGGCAACGAGTTTTTCGATATTAAAGCTGATATCACGAGATTTGATATAAAAAATGCACGTACATTTTGCTGTTATTATTTGAATAAATTCTGAATATATTATATATACATTTCCACTCTCTCTTATTAATATATGCAAAAATTTAATACGTAAAAGATCTAGCTTTTGTGATAAAAATATTCTAAAAATTGAATAAAAAGAACAATTTAAATGCTTTGATAAACGTAAATGGTTGTATCTAATATATTTATTTAAACATTATTAGTGTGCTAATCAATGATATTATAATAATTATTATTAAACATGATCAAGAACAAAATTTATTTATTATATATTGATTTAAACATGCGTGCAAGTGTATTAATTATATCAGATACATTGTTATTTTCTCTCTTTTTTTCTCCCTCTCTTTGCCTTTCTCTCTCTTTCTTTATCTGATTTCTTTCTTATTCAGATTTTTATTCTTATCAATTAAAATCTTTCTTAAAAGATTGAGAATACCTTCTCAAATTAGTATAAATCAACGAAAATATTTTTGAAAAGCACATTACCAGCTTTTTCTCGAGGTAAAATATCTCGTTGACCGGCCAGCGATAGATCACCACGTAACAATTAGTGTGGATGGTAATTACGCGAACAGCTAATTACTAAAAGTCGAACCGTCCTATATCGGCGGCTTGTCAGCGAACCTCGCAGAATAAAACGCGAAAAGTTTCAACACTGTTCTCGTAACTCACTTTTTCTATCATTTTTTTCATGGTTATCAGCTTTCATGCTTTAGAGCGAAATGCGCGAACGTTTTCCGCGACTTCATGACGATGAACACTTCAATTTAGTATAAAATATATCCCCTGTGAATGTTGCCAAAATTTCTAATCTTTTTACTACAAAAGCCTTTTATTTTAGTGAGGTTAAACGAAACAAATAATAAAAACAATATTAAAATTACTTAAAAGTGAAGTAATTAATTCAATATTAATACATTAATTGATAATTAAAATTCAAGATTTTTAATTTTTAATTTTTAATTTTGCCTGAAAATTTATTAAATAAAAAGTACGTAAGGTATGATTATGTATGTGTAAGAATTTTTTTATCATAATTTTTTAATTATGCATTTAAGTTGTTACTTTTGGCTATTGAGATACGTGTGTACGCAATTATTTTCTAATTTACTACATTAGTTCAACAAATCATAAAATTCGGTTCATTCGTTGATTAAAATATTATGTTTTAATTTTTGCCAAGCAGAATCACGTAATTTTATTCATTATCACCAATTGGAATTCTATTTTCCATTAATGAAATTGTATTGCAACATTACGAATTATTAGCAACTTGAAACAAAACAAATCTTATTATTACCCTCATATTATTGCGTGATTACGGTGCTAATTATGATCATGACTATTTCATAATTCGAATCTCATATCAAAACCGATTGAATCCACATATATAATGATTTAATTTTAAAGGGTAAGAGAACTATTATTATTTTTTTACAATTGAGATATTTTAACAATACTATAATATATATTAATTATTTTAATATGGTATTATATTATTGTAACTGTATTTTGATATATAATGGTGGATATTCAAATTCTGATAACTTTTTGATATTATTTTAAAATTGATCAAGAACTCGTAATCTAATATTGTATCTGTTGTATTATAAAATGCCGAAGTGTCAAGAATTGTAACATGTTAATATATATTATGTGTATATCTAGTATACATTTTAAAATTTTACAGAAAATTTTAAATTTACATATTCTCTCCTCCCCAAAAGACGAAGAACCTAAAAGTATCGGCCGCAAGAACTTGGTTTCATAACCTAGTAGATAATATGTTCTCCTTTGAAGTAACAAATTACTTTATAAAGTATTTAGCGCGAAAAAGTTTCCTAGCACTCTGCTATGGCAAAAAAGGACAAGGAAAAGGGAACATAGAAAAAAATTATGATCAAAAATCTGTTTTTAATTTTTTTTTCTCATTAAGAGTCCCTTTAACTTTTTTATCTTGAGAATATGCATAATATTTTCAGTAAGTTTTCTTATGTCTGAATCATTGAGTAAATAATTTAATATAAGAATTTTTTAATATTATTAATAAAACTTATTAATAAAATTAGTATTATAGTTTTTACGAAGTTGTTAAAATTTGTTATTAGTATTAATTTTAAAATGGAGATTGTCTTGTTTGCTATATATTTATATACAAAATTAACTTTATTAAAGATAAATATATTTGATGTTATTACACATAGAAACGCTTAATACTATATATGTCATTATATCTACAGAACATAATTTGTACCTAATTTGTACATAAATTACTATATTTACATTATATAATTTGCAGAGATTCCCAATCCGTATGTTATATATATAGCCATATAATATATTATATATGCATTAATTCTATTCCATTATGTAGCTACTATTATACATCATCGTTTGAGGTATATTTAGCGAATGCAACAGTTGTTTATTTGTGTAGTTATTGTCTACAGTTGGTATTTTTTTAACCTATTAAAATAGATCTATTTTTACAAAAGTTGATTCTTAATTGTTCCTATAGTTTCGAATTAAGAATAAATTGCATGCAATGTATTAATTAAATTTCCATGGTATATGAAAATATCGACGATGCTGAATGTGAATTGTGTTTTTAGTGCATCCGTTGGAATTGTCCAGCTTCGCGGCGCGTTAATTACGCGGACAAGGCCGCGCGTTGTAGCGAGAATTCCGTTTAATACGTTGTTTATCCTCGGTCGTGTTACCGGCTTGGTTCAGACGTGCTCTTATTTTTCTACAATACAATCCCAAAAAACACACCATTATTTTTAAAACACACTTGTCTACAATGTCCAAGTCATTTGCAAATTATTAGAGAAGTGTCAACATATTCATTTTGTTCTCCATCTTATGTAAACTATTATTCGCTGGCTTTAAAAATAAGATGCACGTTGTGGAAAACTCTCTTCACGTTTACGTTTCGAACTCGCCCCAGTATCCTTATAAATCGCGCGAGAGCACGGCTTCCTTTCACGTGGATAAAAAAAAACCGCAAGAGAATCTCGCTCTTTCCCGCGCAGATTCGTGCGGCGATAGAGGGCGGGGAAGAAGATTCACGGTTCGATGAGCCGAATCATCCACTTTGCGAGTAGCGAACTCTTAGAGGACGCCGGTAATGTTTGAACAGAGTCCGCGAGCTGACGAGCGGAAGTTCGATGCGCCGTCAGCGTGCTCGCGACCCTCCCCCCCCTCTAAAATAAAAACTCGCCTCTCCCTGTCCCCGCGTCCGCCTGCACCCCCCTCAACTACCGACAACTTGAACAAATTATCCGCCCCTGTGCGCCCACGGCAAAAGGAATTTTCAAGCGGAATAAGAATCGAGAACTCGTGAGCGATATCATCGTCTGATTTGCGATTCCGCAAATGTAATTGTTCGATGGATTTTTCGTGCTTCTCGGCGAAAATGTTCCGGAGAAAGTTGAGGCTGCCGAGTATGTCGCCGCCCCGTAAAGAAATGACAGGATATTATGGTCGACATCAATTTTCCTCAAGTCCTTTGAGTGACGGAACATTACGAAGTTCGGAGATAAACTCTGACCGAGATGATGTAAATTTAACGACTCAAATTAAGTAGGAGAATGAAATTATTGAGACACAATAAAGCTATTATCAGATTCGATTTTAAGAATACGTTTCGGACAAAGATATGAGAATGAGATTCGTATTTATCTTCATTAGCAATCAAGGGAGTACGAATACTTTTGTAACTCTGTATATAGAGCACTTCGAATAATTTTGACGTATTGGGCAAATTTGTTGTAGATATTTAGCGAAAGCAATTTTTCTTAGGCTAATATCAAACGTACTTTTGCTTCCTGCATTGCAAATAAATTTATTGGTCAATATCAAAGTTGCAACATGTTTTTTCGTTTCCGAAAGTAGCTTCTGCTCTTTCTTTATTTTGTCGCCGAAGCGAATGGAAACGGTTCCGCCTTCGCAATCTCTTCGATGATGACGTCTCGTACCTTTGATCTAGGTGCCGGATCTTCGCTGTTTTCTTTACTTCTCCACTTCCTATCTTTACTTTGGAGGTTTTGAGACGCATCAACCGGCACTCGAAATATTAAGGAATTCCTGAATACAGAACTATGCTATCGGCATGCACTTTATTTGAAGGGGGAAGAGAACATCTTTTAAACATTCACATTAAATTTAAACATTCACATTAAATGTAGAATGACCTAAAAATACTATGAACTGAAAAATGCTAGGAAAAGGAATTTAAAGATTGAAGATGCTCTACAAAAAGATCCCGAGATAAACGCTCGCTCTTTACGCTAAATTGATTTCTAGAACCTTGTATAAAAAGTTGGAAAGAGAAAGATAGAGTGTGTAATATAATCGGAGATTTGTTTCTGGGAGTTAACAATTCTCGCTCTTCTTCCTCTCTCGCTTCTGACGTTCAATGGCGCGGCCATAAGGGCTGTAGTCGGAATGTCGTGTAGTCTCCGCGCGGTGTAAATTACGGCCGGCCTGTAGCCGGGAAACTCGATGTAATTTCCCGACGGTGACGATTAGACGCGCGAAACACAGCGCAAATTCTCCCAGAAGGGGTAGCGACGTGACAAATCCGGAATATTTGGTGGAATATACGCAACATCAGAATACGACTCGAACATGGGAGCGAAAAACGGATAAATTAATATGAAACATGCTTAATGCCTCTTTCCACAGTCACGTTTTCATTTTTAGAGTGATATAACTGGACATTTTATTATTCAACAGACATATATGTACATTTTTGCATTTTTATTATAAAGCTAATATATTCTCAATATTATATATAAGAGTAGAACAAGAAAATTGGTGCCGATATGTGTGATTAATAATCGCCTACGTGCTGCTCAACTTATCTCCCGTTTAATTTACCAGCGGATTAACGGCCGAATTAATTACGGAACAGGGCAAAGTACTGTTTTTTTCATCCTCGTCTTTCGTTTCTGTACAGATTGGATGCAGTTAACTGATCGGGGCAGCAAACAGAACGAAATTTCCAGGATACTAAACTACGCGAAGGAAAGTGAAGCTTAACGGTGAGTATAGAAACGTTTTTCTTATTTTTTAAGTCAAAGCATGTAATAAAAGGAAATTCTATATAGAATGCGTCAACAATCATACAACGTGAGAGAAGAGAACTTAAAAGAATCAAAGTAAAGAAAAGACTGGTGTAAGACTAGTGAAAAAAACTTTTATTGTTCTTTTACTATTTTGTTTCTCTCTTAGAAGAAGATATTTAATGCGATGTATATAACTTTATTTTATATAATTTATGTACTGTATATAAATTATATTTTAATTATTTTAATTTTTAATTTTAAACCGTTCAATTTTTTATTTTATTTTTATTTAAAACTTTTAAAAAATAACCATTTTTAACTTATAAATGATAAAATAAAAACAAAGTGAATTAAATGATAAAAATTAGAATTGTACAAGATAAAATATATTATTAATAAATAATTTGTGTACGTATTTTTTATGTATTATGCATTTTGAATAATATTTTATTTTTGCAACACACGATGATACTTTATATTTGCATTTAATTTTATATTAATTTTATAAAACGTTTAGTAGAAAATTAATTATATTATTACACAGATTGTTATAGTTACATAATCATATAACAACAATCATGGAATATTTAAACACTATGTTATATAAATGCTTTGCAATGAATTTTTATCTTTTGACGATTTTTAAACATTTTTGAGAAACAAAAGCACAGACTCATTACATACGGTGATGTAAAATAATGGAATTAAATTAAATCAAGTCCGTATTTCTTTGCATGGTTCGGTTATCGTATCAAATCAAATATATAGATTTCTGCGAGAAATTTTTTCTGTAGCTAATTGAAGTCGAAGACTCATAATTAAAGCTGATGGAATTCAAACATTAGAATATAATTACGATATAAGAATGTTTTAATCACAATTATTTTTATTTTTTAGAATGTAATTAACATGAAAATTATTAGACTTTTGCACTTAAAAAATTGTTTCTCATAAAACAATACATGTAAAACTATTTAGTTATTTTAACTTTAATTAGAATAGTATTTAACAATTATAATAAATACTAATCTTTACATCGAAAGAAAAAGTAATTTGAGAAATGGACCATTAACATTAAATAAGTTAAGATTTACGGAGATTTTACTCACTCGCATCGCGCGCTAGCGATACATATTTTATCGTACTTAACGGTGTGCCCGCATGTGCGGATGTCGGATAGTCCTGGTTGTTTACACAAGGTGACTTAAGGCGAGAGATTGGAAGGAGCTGTTTGGCTAACTAACACAACTCTCGTATGATAAGTTGGTAACTACTACGGACATATAAATAGCTCGCTAAGTAAAATAGTTCCATTAGTATGCTTTGCAAATGCACAGCATTGATACTCTGATTTTCTTTTGAATTTGAGATGTTCAATTAACTTGATTTATGTGACACACTATCTATTGTTTTATAATGGAACATCCATTATTAATATAATAGAATATTAAATAAAGCATTCAACTTTACACTGTATAGAATAAATATCCCAAATTAAAGGAATATTTTACTTTGTTGGGGCTGAAAAAAGGGCTTTTTTACTTGCTTGAAAGAAAGGTTTTTAAGAATTTTGTCGAAAGAAAAATAATGAAGGAATTAAGATCCAACTATTGTTAAAATATTTATTGATTTTTGTGATTATATGAGAATTTTTTATTATTGCATATAATTCAGTAAATGATAAATAGATAACACTAAATTTGAAATTGTAGTTTCTTTTATGAAAATGATAAGGAACTACTCATGGACCTGAAACATAAGAATAAACAATTTTCTTAATTTATATGAGATTATGCCGAGTGACCTAAAATCAATATTATAAATTAAAAATTGATCAAATGGTGACCTTTTAAAAATTAAAATAAGATTAAAATGTTTAAAATAATCTATAAAATGTCACCATTTGATAAAGTTTTAATTTATTGATTCTAGATCAGTGCACGACTTTATATAAATTAAGAGAATTTTTCAATTCTAATGTTTTAGTGGTTTTTAATTACTTTGCAGAAGAAATCTATAGTTTCGAATTTAACGTCATGTATACATTATTCACTGAATAGACTGTTATAACACAAATAATAAAATCAATATAATTTATAATTTCGTCTTCTAAATTGTTTTTTAAATTCTAAATTCTAAATTATCTTTTAAAGTCTAATTTTCACGATTTTCATAATTAAATGGAATAATTTCTTCTCATATTTTTAAACTTTTGCATCTATGATTATGCTGCACATCTGTTTTATTTAACTGTCCATCAGCTAGACATCATTGGCAGACATCCTTTAATATTCTTTGATGTTGCATTACCGGACGGGATTTAATCAGTCGCAAGTAATTCGGCAAAGCGCGGAGCAAAAGGTGTCACCGCGAGCAGTTCGACGGAAATGAAAGGTCTCTCGTATACTCTCGGTGTATATTGCAATTGCGGCGCTTTGTCGTTGCGTGTGTCGCCGACATTGGGATAAAGTGGATATCAGCCAAGGGTAGTCGATTTAAGAGTCGTCATTAACGCCCGAAGCGGATCGCGAGTGTTGTTGACAGCGCAAAACTGGAATCTCTTTAGCTTTCAATCATATAAATGGCATTATAAATTATTTAAACTGATTCTTCAAAATTAAGACATAATTTTATTATTGGAAAATCACATCCTTGGAAATAAGATTTCTCTTTATAAATAGTATATTTTACAATATATTTTAATATATAATTTACAACTCTTTAGATGTGATTATGTAAATAATTTATCAGATAATATTTTTTTAAAAATATCTTTTGAATAAAGTTGAAGCATCTTCAAAGATTTTTTAAATTATCTGCTGCTTATAACTTGAACTTGTTTTTTTCGGATATATCTCTAGAAATCGTATCTAACAAATATTAAGATGTTTATAACATTTGCTACACATGAGGAAAAAAAGTATCATTTTTCCTCTTGCTGTTCTCTCGCTGTTTCACATTTACGTGACCGTGCGTAGAGTGTGAAGGCGGGTAAAACATGTTACGCGGTCACGCAAATGTGAACAAGTAGGAGAGCAGTGTAAAAAGAAAAATGGTAAATAATAGGGAAAACAAGGGGTAAAGAATATGGCGTCTCGCTTGTATAGTTGCCGAGAATAATGCGAATGAACTAATAAATTGTTGGTCAAGTTTTTGAAACGTGTAACAATTTTGCCGAGGGCGTGTTGGAAGGCGTTGCAACGGCTGGTGCCATTGTAACGCCGTAATGGCCGCTTTAAATAGTTTAATGAATATGGAAGACAAGGTGCATCGCCGAGTTCCATTCCTGAAGTTACTCGGCCGGCAATAATATTCTCGCGATGCACGGAACACGTTGTTCCCTTACCTCTAACGCGGTATAGGCGATATATGTGACAAAATAACATACTGCAT
This sequence comes from Monomorium pharaonis, assembly GCF_013373865.1. Classification (NCBI taxonomy): domain Eukaryota; kingdom Metazoa; phylum Arthropoda; class Insecta; order Hymenoptera; family Formicidae; genus Monomorium; species Monomorium pharaonis. The sequence goes on along the minus strand of NC_050470.1, from coordinate 1,700,148 downwards.
GATTGGTGAACTAAGCCACATTATGTAAATATACGGGATGTCTGGAATAATTGAATGCCCTTTCCGTTCGCGAATATTTTGACCCATTTGAAGTTATCCCTTCTCGACGAGCTAAGCTTTAGGAAGGGAAATAAATGGCAGGATTATATTCTTTAGTCGGTCTCTCAGACGGGCTATGTTTTAATAGCATTTTGAAACGCGCGCACGTTCAAATATCATTCTTGTATAATTATTGCATTACTTAACACGCTTCAGGTTTTCATTATTTAGTCTATTAATTATACTTATTTGGATATTTTTCGGTCATTTGCACACACAAAATTAAAATTGAAGTAAAATATATTAGGTTACGTTCAGCAATTACTCTTATGATAATTAACAGATTTAAGCATGGCATAATTATTTCATTTGGTCCAAATATATGATGGTAATATAATGCGTGTTCTGTTTTACGCTCTCGTTACACGAGAAAATCGCTCGACCACTACTCGAATATTAATAGTTCGCCGGTAGATAATAGCGGAAAAATGATAGTCGGCCATTAACTTTCAGTGCACTCGCGTGCACCCGCCGCTGGCCACTAATGATCATGACAGTGGTTACAATAGAGACGAGGAATAAAGATCGACTTTGGCAATCGCTCAACGTCACTCGCACTTTGCAAATAATTGTCCGTCATTTAATTTGCATAGCATCGCGCTGATGACAGTTTTCTCTAACGTATTGCGTCACTGTACTCACGAAATATTATTCTGTTATTTATGAAACAATATGTGTTTAATTTTAAAAAATCAGTAATATTTCTCGCGTTAAAAAAAAATTTATTCTCGTAATCTTACAATCCTACATTAATCTAACCAGTTCAATACTGGTCCTCATTGTTCCGAAATCAGGCAACGGCAGCAAGTCGTTTGTTGCAGCTTACAGTTTACACAAGGGGGTAAGGTAAGATCTATGCACGACGAATCGATTTCCTGAGGATAAACGCCCGGGCGGGCAAATAATCGGGCGCGTTCGAGGTGTCGTTATAAGGGGACAGCCAGATGTTATCGCTCGGCGAGATGGTGGCCCGGGGATGCTGGGACAATAGATACCCGGCCCGGTCGGGATTCGGCCGTTTGGACGCACTCCAGATTGTAAGCTAGAACAACAAGCAAAATCCCGTCTACGTCGTTGATTCGCAAGAACGAACCATCCCGCGGCGAGTCTTGTTATCAATGCTGACAAAATATATTTGCGAGTAAGGCAAATAACAATTTCGAATACATATGTGTGTGTATAAATGTATCTCAAGATATTGCCTTTCGCTGCATATGCAATATTGTTTCTGAAAGTAGCACTTTCACAATACCCTGTTGTAGTATAAATGCCTTTCGACAATCAAGTACGCATCGTGGATAATATTATATGTACATTTAAAGTTTTACGAGATAATTGAGATTTTTTTAACAGCAAATATGCAAATATAGAAATTGTGCGGTGAAAAATTCATAGAAGCTTACTCTAATTTTACAAATGCACGTATAATTTTAATAAAAATAATTCATTACATTATTTTACATTACATTACATTATTACCACCTTGCATTACGTTATTATAATATTCTTTTTTAACACATTTATGTAATTATATACGTATATTATATTATTAACGAGCAAATGGATATGCAGAATTTAATGCTTAAAATATGAAAATGTTTTCTTTTTCGATTTTAACATCAAGACAGCACTAATTATGAGCAATTTGATAAGAAAGAAAACTCTTTGGAAAGTAAACTTGAGAAACATAAATAGAATTCAAAGCTACATATTTCAGTAAATTTTAGATAAAGTTTACTGAAATATAATTTTAATTTAAAACTAGTTATAGATATAATGTTAGAAAATTAAAATAAATGATGACTTCTCCCGATATTTTCTCTAAGAAACGAATAATTTCAAACTGATTAAAAAATACGTTGTTAAAGAAGCAATACATGACAAAACATGCACTTATTTTTTTATTTACTTTGATTTAAATTCTCGGATATATTATTTGAAAGTTTTTCATATAAAAAGCCATTATTTTATGTACGACTGTTCAACAATAATTCATTGGAAAAATATCTCCTGAGAAGTGGAACTTGCTCATATTCTGAGAAACTATCCGCGTTATTTCGCCACGAGATTAATTATCGACGTCGCATAAATATTCGACGGAATCGATCGCGCGCGCACGACGCATTTGCGAAAAGCCATCGCACCCTTCTCTTTCTCCTCCCATTGTGAAATATTTGCCGATGCATACCGAGCATGATTTAAAAGGGCAATTTCGTGATAGTAACCGCAATTAATAACGGCGCCGGTCGTTATACACTTCTTCCGGCGCGCGCCAATCGATCGACAATGGATTATTATCGATCGATATCTTTGGCCCTATTGTTGTAGCTACCACAGTTATTTCGCCGAGGAGTTCGTCCCGATTGATCAGCAGAATCGGATTGGATGTACGTTGTTCCGGTGATTGCGCCAGGAATGCAAATTGTAGCATCGCAGTCATTGCCGTTGTGTCGCGCGAATTCGATTATGAAAGCAAACGCGCTACATTCGATGGACACTATTGTTGCGTATAAATTTTGCAACTCATCGGCATACTCTACAAATAGACATGAAAATATTTGCATAATTTGTAAAAAATTATTAAGAAATTTGTAGCATTCGTTACAAGAAAAATCTCTCATCTAGAGGCAATTTTTTGAAAATTTGGCGCATAAAGTCTATCTATTCCTTTTGAAGGGAAAATGAGAAAATGTATTATTCAATTGCTGTATATCAAAGAAAATTTATATAAATTATAATTTATATAAATTGTAAATTATAATTTAACAATTTCTGAAATTTAGAAAAAATACCCGTTAATATTAAAAAACGATGTGTTATACAAAAGAATTTTATTTTGTTTTCAAAATTACAGTCTAAAAACTGTTGAAAATGAACAATTTTCTAGTTTTGCTAAGCTTCCACAAAATTGTAAGATGACAAATTGTAAAATGACAAAAACCGTAAGAAAGAGGAATGGACATGTTCGAAACTACTTTAACAACGTCCGCAAATTCTTTTTCCCCCTTTTTTTTTTCGTTCTCTTTCCGCGGTCGAAACGATAATTTTGTATGGAGGAACGTCAAGAATTTTAGCTCAGTGGGTCGGGAACTGAATCTTCTCCAACTTTACGTCCAGCCTGGCAAGGAAAAGCTCGCTCCACTAACAAAGCAAACTTTTCTCAAGAGCGGTGAAGAAAATGCCGTGGCGTGCATTTCGTATGCGAATTCTGTCGGCTCCGGGATGCGTCACGAAAGTGCATTCCCGGGTCGTTGCTATTTTTTGATCTTCTTCGTATGAGTAACAACCGGTTGGGTTGTGGTCGATTATATGGGATGAGCAGTCACTCATGTATGCGGTGTGGAATTCATTTGTTGACCTTATAAAATTCAAGTGAGAATGACGCGATGAGTCAAGCCAGCAGAACACAAAAGATTCCACTATACTTATATTTAATAGCATCATACTTAACCCATTGAGATGAAATATTTGATACATCAAAGAAAAATATATACATAATAAATACCATTAATAAGAGACGTCAACACGCAAACATTGGTTGAAAATAGCGAATGAGGACATGAGCAAATATTATTAGAAAATTATGTATAAAATATTTATTATTTCTCCAAAAATTGCTCTTAGAATGTGCATATAAATATATGCTTAGATAATTAAATAATATGTATATAATTTTCTAATAGAATTATATACAATAATAGAAAGGAATTATATAAAGCTCCCTAAAATATTTAAATAATTTTTGTAGTTATAGCTGTCTGATTTCTTCGTTAATTATGATTGATAACTCTAAATGTAAAATCTGCAACGATGCGCATGTTCGTCCTCGAAATTTAGTGTTGCGGGAGCAAATCCGGAAAGTTAGCGCAAAGGAGAGACGTTGGTCTCGTGTCACAGGCCATCTACCTGTCGTTCACACATGAGAACCGACGTATCGTTGACACCTGTTCGAGCGGATAAATCACACGTACGTTGGTGGCGTAACGCGCGCCCGGTTATGTCTGGCGTCTCTTTTACAAGCCGAGAGTGAGGTTGAGGGTGAGAGGCGGTTTTGAATGGAGCCGCCACAGGCACGGCGACACCCACCTGTTTCGTTGGCGAACTCCGCGAACTTCACTCGTAGAACTCGTACCCCTGCGTACATTATATGTGATAAATAAGCGTTTCGGTATGAGGGATCCCTCGCTGCTCAATTTTCTGCAACATAAAAAGATATGTTATACAAGCCAAGAGTATATAATCAAACTGTTTTTTTTTTATTCGTAACTTTTTCTATATTTTTTATTCTTTTATACTTTTTTGTGAAAATTAAATAATTAATTAAATATATATTAATTTAATAAATATATATTAAAATAGAAGCAGATAATTTCTCTAAAATTAACCAAAAATGTAAGAAAAATACAGTTCAAAGAACTATGAAAAACGTAAAGTTGATAACATTTGTTATTTTAAATGTGATATCGTTAATTTTATTTTGATTGCATGACTGTTAATGTAAAAATAAACAATATAAATTGTTTTATAAAAAAAAATAAAAAGCTTTAAAATAATTTAACTTCGTGTATAAAAGTTACGAGAGTTGTGAAATGTCAAATAGTTTTATTTGTAACAGAATGTTATATTTTTATATGCTGCATTTGAATAACTATTAAGACAATCCATTTGACGTATAACAAAGTTTTAAAAAAATTTAAAAATGACAAATTTTCTATTTTTATATTTTACATATTTTAAAATATTGAAGGTTTATTAAAATTAAAGAGAGATACTTAACTATGTTTTCTTATTAGTCATTTATATTTATGAAGTTTAATTAAAAAGTCATTAATGTTTGAATCTTGGAAAATAGGTTGATATTATTCTTCCTAAATAATTTAAAAACATCTAACATATTTATTTTTCTGGTGAAACGAATTTGAGGTTATTTCTAGGTTTTCATATTGTTTCAATGCGTTTGGTTTTCAGAGTATCTGTAGAGAGAAAATATTTAACTTTCGGTGAACCCAACGAATTTGTATTCCGCGCATAAATCCGTCTAGCGAAGCGTAAAATTCGCGTCCGATTTTGGAGTTATGCTACCAACCGCGCACCCTACGCGTAATCTAATATTTATACAATTAAGCCGATGGCGGTGGGCGAATGCCAGGGTGAAGGGACGCCTAACGAAACCTCGTTAGGCCGATCGGAGCGTGAAACCGTCGGCGGCGGTTTCAACCCTTCAAAATGGCCCCTTCCGTGAAAGATGGTTGAGCCTGTTGGAGTCTGGCTAATTTTTGCGAAAATTACGCGAGAGGCAATCTGTCATACCATAGGAATGACAAGACGCCATTTTGTGTAAGCACCGCCTCCTTGATGTACCTACTTTTCCATGTTAATTCTCGCTTTATGTCAACATGTGTTAAAAGAAAGCTTGCAATATTAGTTATAGACAAACTTTCCAAAGTTAGTAATAAATAAATATAAATAATTAAGCCAAGTAAAAGTTCATATACCTTTCCTGGTTCTTGAAAACTAATGGATTTCTCAAGTACTTTAAAAGTTTTCAATTAAGTTCTCTCCCACTTTGTATAATTTGCATACAAAAAAATAAAGTTTACAGAGATTCAATTTATTTTAACTTAAAATGATTTCTTCTAAAATTGTGCTCCAATTACTTTATGACTCCCGCTTTCCCATGACTTGTAATTCTTCCCCTGCTTATAGTCGACTTAATAATTTTCCGGGGTATCTCGAAAAGGCACCTACTGGTTTGGGGTTGCATATCATGCAAGGATCTCGTCCCCGAGAGCATGCGGGCCACTTTGTTTCGGTAGTGAGAACATCAAAGGACCCGCTACCGCCTCTTCCTTCTCTGCTTCTCTCTCTCTCTCTCTCTCTCTCTCGCCAAAGGGAGAAAAATGAAGGGAGAAAGAGAAAGAGGGAGAGAGTTCATATAATTTGCTTTTCACTTCGACGGATTTCAATACTATCGGAAATCTAGGAATTCATCCATCCCTCCTCTCGTACCCTCCCTTTTTGCTTCCTCTCGCTCGGCAGTAATGGTGCACGTCTCTTCTACAAAGGCACGAAATTAGTTTCGGACGAGATTCGATTTTCTCCGACGGCTGGCATACGGGATCGAAAAGAGGCCGTTTAGCAGGATACACGATGTGACATCTGCAAGAAAACGAAGGCGACGAAGAGATGTACTATCGGAATGATCAGAATTGACATTAAGGAAAAACGTCGATTTTTATTGTATAAGGAAGAGATTTATATAAAGTGCAACTTTACAAAGAGCATGTGCAATTCATGTTGACATTATCGAATATCATACCAATGATAAATGAGATATATAAAGGAGCAGTGCTTAAATAAATCTCCTTTAAAAAATACAGAAATATTATTATAAATAAAATTATATGATTTGAATTTCCATATTATTACAAATCTCTATTTAAACCACTGTTTTTGTAATACCATTTTTATGTAAATTTAGAAAAAATTATTCATTTCTAGGCTTTTTTGTATGTACATAACGAGGCTTGATGAAACACAATTGATATATTTTCTATTTTATTGGCATCGAATTGTCATACAAATTAAAATTCTGTCGTCTAATTTATTGTTGTAATTGTGATGTAATAAGTTAAGTGTATATGCATATATGTGTGAAATAAGATATATTGTATCTCTAAAACAGTTAAGATCTATGGAAACTTTTGATATTATATATATATATATATATATATATATATATATATATAATACATATTTTATAATGGTAGTATAAATTTTATATATTTAAATGTATTCAGATTTAACCATTTGCACAGAACTTTCTGTTCTCTTTAGGTGAAATATCGAGGTAATTTTTTTCTGAGAAAAAACTCATGCACTGCGATTTATTCGCAAGAAAAGAATTCTTGATAAACCACTGCGTTATCGTGCCGCCTTTGCCTGGAATATTGCGCGTAACTATAATAGCCGATGACGTTGCATGCACTCCGCGTAGTTCTCTGCTTCTACAAGCGGCTTTCTTACGAAATAAAGATCGACGTTGTTTCTCCTTAATGTCAATTCGCATAACTCCCGTGTATTGTGTCTCGTGACGTCGATGTTCATCGTCTTCGCTTTTCGTAAATGTCACATCGCGTATCCATTTATTTAGACTAACGACGGGTACGTATAACACAATTGGTATACAATGGGTGAGGTTTCATGGAAAAAATAAATTGGAAATGTAGAATAAAATATTATAACTAAGAGACTATGCTTCATATTAAATTATTTGAATTATTTGAAAAATTATATTTATATTTAAATGTGACTTATATGCGTTATTGATATTATTTAACAACAGTTGTTAAATATCTATAAAAATGCAACACTTTATTTAAAATAACTAAAATAACTCTCGATATTTGATATGTAACTTTCTTAGCTGATATTCTTTTATTGTTTTATTTAAAATAAAATGCTATAATGACAGTGTATTTATAATTGCTGCCAAAACAAATTTGACGACGTATAGTGTAATGAAAATTTCAAATTTATTAAAATTAGTAATTTTAGTTTTTAATTAAAAATATTTATTTATATTAAAATAATTTTGTCTTAAAATAAAGTTGCATTAAGATAATTTATTCGATATTTTCGGTCTATTTTTTTGCAAGCCAGTTCTTTATCGTTTCTATATTATATTCGACTAGACGATGTATATAAATGTATAGATAAACTATTGGCATGAATAATATGCTAAGATAGATTAACATTTTATTCTTTATATTAATTTAATTATGCATTGTTTTCCAAAAACTCTCTACTTTGTAAATGACTTTGTTACCTTAATTTTAGATACTTTAAAAATATCACATATGTTTATATATTTATGAGCGCAAGTATGTGGAAAGTAAATTGATTGAATAAAAATAATATATAAAAAATATCAATTATTAGGTAAGTTTGTACGTTTGCATTTGGCATATTTAATATTTTAGTTAAAGTAGACGTTCACGGCAATAAATAGTAATACCCTTACTTCATTTAAATTAATTCATTTTATTTAAAAGATTTCTTTTAATTATGCAGGAGGACACCTTAGTCTTGCTAGGAAAATCTCGCAAAATTAAGAGCTTAATTTCTTGAAAGACATTCCGATTCCTTCTTCAAGAAGGCAAGTTTCGCAGCTTAGTTGCCATTTTCCGCTGCACTTATTTTCCCATACCCAGTCGGAGGACGTAAAGAGGACCCGATTTCCAGCGTCACAGTCGCTCTACTGTCGTAGAAGAATCATGGACGCGCGAGTTTACGGAGGTTGGCATGCAAACTCGTCCCGTCGCCGTCGCGAGAAAGAGAAACGAATCGCCTTTTTATTCCGTCGGCAAAATCGATACTACTCGGCGGGGCCCGCCCGTGTGCCGACGTGAAAAAGGGCGCCGTGGCCCCCGTGGATGGATGGATGGAACGACGGACGGACGGGCACGGCAAACACCGTACGACGGTTTTCCAAGGATTCTTTCTACTCCTCCTCCCAAATACGGTAGAAAGCCGATGCTGAACTTAATATCGATTCGATTTACGAGCCTGCAATTGAATAAAATATATTCGTTTTTGTAACACAATCAACATAATATATACTTTGCAAGATGATCTGGTACATCGGGAATACCACAGAATTTGCAATTGTCAAATAAAGATGAAAACATGATTGAAGATTTAGATTTATTTGAAATGTCAGTTATTTAATTGTAAAACATGACAGAAGTAATATTGTATTAAAATATTAATTATTTTATTAGATTCAGTAATTTAGTTATTATAAATATAATACATTACAAATGAAAGTGTATGTGTGTATTATATATTAAAATGTTTTTCTTTATTTTAATGTAGCTCTAAACATTTTAAATTAGACATGTTTTAAATTTTAAAATTCAAATCAAAATACAACAATATGTATAGAATGTAATACATCTAACACATCTAACAGATTATTCATCGGAGACTCGTAAAAGCCAGTCGGTCATAAACGAACTTCGAAGGGTCATGTTAAACGCGAAATACGAGAGTGTCCATTACGATTTGAGCTTCAGATGGTAAGGGTGAATTGAGTTGTGTATCGGATTTTGTATGGACCAGAGACATTTATAAAAGCTTTCATGACTGCATTATATACTCGAGAAGGAACGAGTATAATTATGAAATATTAAACAGACAAGATTACTTTGATATAGCGCTGATAAAATTTCTGCTTAATTATACATAGTAGATAGAAAATTATGTATAAGATTTTCTTCACATCTGTTGAACATATTTTCAATTAATAGTTAATATTTGATAGACATTATCGGCAACTTACAGCTGAATGCTCCTTAAAAATTAACGTAGTGAACTTCCTATGACTTACTTCTGCTTATGGAGTATTGTAGCATGAAAAGAACACTTATAGGTGAGAACATTTATGAGAACAGTAAAAAATATTTGCTATCTATTACAAATCTTATATATATATATAAGAATTTTTATATAAATAGAATATTATAATATTAAAACGATATATTATACGCATATATGTGTGCGTGTGTTTATTTTAATTAAATAATATAATGATAATAAAATATATAAGATTTATTAAATATTGATTAATTAATTACTGTTTTAACTGAACTGTTTAAGTAGACATTAATAACGTTTTCCTCGATTAATGTTAACACTTTAACTCATCATGTTCCAAATCTGAAATTGAGTTCAAGACAGGGTTTGAAGTTCTAATACGAAACTTGGATTCCCCGCGAGAGTATCCCACGATACACACGGGTGAAATCACATATTGGAAATAGATCTCGAAATCCGCACTTCTCATACTTCTGGGATTATGCATCGGGTGATCGATAAGTCCCTTTGCCAAGGTGCATTAATATTCGACGAGTTAGACATCTGACGATTTCTTGGCAAATTTTATAATTTACGTGAAGAAGATGGACGAAATTTTCGTTGGACGATTTCGAACGTCATCGACCTCGAAATGGTTGGGCACTCGTGCAAATATCCGCGAAAAAACATCTCGGTAACGCGCAGAACCCGGCCGGAAAAGACATGATCGTTGGATGCAGGAAATGGAGGATTTTCACGAATATAGGTGTATTTCGTGAGATCCTCTCGAAGATTTTTATTTTTTTTTTATTCTTCAAAAATCGTAAAAATCGAGTAAAATTTCAAGAAAAGCCTGATACAATAAAATTGTTTTATATATATATATAAAACAATATATATATACACTGAGAAAAGTGATCCGTTCAAAAAATAACAAATGGACATATTGCCAATCTCTTTAATCGGGAAAAACCGATAAAGGCTAAGATGACCGATTAAAAGTATTCGATTAGAAAGTTCCGATCGAATATTTTCTAATTGGAACTTTCTGTTTGAATGTTTTGGATCGGTCATTTAAGCCTTTATCGTTCTTTTTTCCGATTAAGGAGATCGGTAATGTCCGTTTGTTACTTTTTGGATTTTTGGTTTTTTTTCTTAGTGTAAATTTTATTAAAGATAATTACAATACTAGATAAATGAGACGCAATGTTTTAAATGTAGATGTAACTTTTAATAGATTAAATTAATATAAAAGCTCTTGTGTTTGGAAATAAAAGAAATAGAATATATAACAGTCTTTCTAATAGTATCGCGTTTCGTATTACTTCTCAAGTTTAAATTTCTAATCAAATCCATTTACGAGTAAATCGAATTTTGTAATAAAGAAATCTCTATTTATATATAATCAAGTAAAATGTTACACGTCTATTTTCGTAGATAGATACAAATTTCGTTCTGTACGACATCGCTTGGCTGACAGTACATGCAAGTACCTTCTTCAAGAAGTATAAAATGGCAATAAATCTTGTCAAGAGGAAAATAACACTCTGTTCACACACAGACGGTCATTCGGTCGTCCGGGAAGAAAGACTATGCTTTCCGAAAGTGGGTGCTTTATTCTGAGCGAAATTATACCGCGGCGAAGGTACAGTTATTGCGTCACGACACGTAAATCGATACGTTGGTCGTCCATGATTCCGCGGTGTAAAATATCGCCGAGAAATTGACGGTAAGGCACAGCAGATTATCGTAGCCGCTAGATATCGAGCTACGTGCTAGCGTGTTCCACGATAACATATGAAGGATGTGTCATCCCCTTTTGGCGAAAGTAGGAGGGGATCGTTGACTCGTCTCGAAAATAACGCTGACGCAAGTCTTCGATCCTTCGTGATGCCCAACCGGTTATTGTTTTATACGATACAACAGACACTAGCTGGTCAATTTCTCGACCGACGGAAATGGCGCGGCAACGATATCGTTTTATCTAGAGTATTTCAGGTAATCTCTCGATTGGCTAGAAATAAAATACTCTGGATTTTAACGTCGAGGATATTATTGCCGCACGCATTCATAAAGCGTAACTTTACCATAATTTTGTGGAATAGATTTAATAATACACATAAGTTGAAAGCAATTATTCAATTAGTACCATAAATTTGAAAGATAGTACAATAAATAAGGGGCAATTAGACATTAATCGATTATAATTTGTATTTAATTACTCAATGTATTTTTATTATTGTGCCTTATATAATAGTATAATTACATCTGATTTAATTTAGCTAATTATTATGATAGATCAACTAAAGTGACTACCTTATTTGTTTTTACATTATCATAAGTACAATTAATATAAGAAATATAAGAAAACTTTCAAAGTTAGTTACAAAGAAAATTTTATTTATATTTTAGATTAATGTGCGTTAAAAAATGCTTGATTTCCGAAAGTTTATATATGAAAAATGGCGATTACCAGCAATAATTAAATATAAAACAATTTTATTTGAAAAACAAGCTTTTTAATTACAATTCTAACTAAATTCTATATTAATACTTGCAAATACTTACATAAATTCAACGCAACGGTAAACGCAGATGACTAAAATGACACACGCTGGTTGATACCATCGTTGTTGACTGGCATGAAATAGGGACGGCAAGAGTGGTTGTGCAAGCGGTGATTAAAGTTATCGACCATAATGAGGAGCGGGAGCTCTTGAGTTAACGACTACTAGGTTAGTCGCGAGCCTTCATATTGTCGGCAGCGGATACTGCGAGAGTTTAGATATAACGATGCGAAATATACTGTTGGCTACGGCACTTTTTGAAAAAATCTGCACGAACTAAGAATACCCCAGATCGTTTATTATCCGAATATTGTTGATACAAAACCGGTATTTCGCATCTAACGGTCTAATAGAAAACATAGGGAAAAAAAAGATAGAAAAATCTCAAACAACCATAAAAGGATAAGAATTTCCGGAAACCTTCAAGCTAAGCTCTGGCCAGATCATCGATCTTCCGGCATTCCATTTTTCTTCGCTCATTTGACTGATCGATGATGCACCCCAGGTTTTCATAGCTATTGAATCGATGAATTTCATAGCTGTCGAAGCACCTTCTTCGCTTCCGGCAACACGTGCTGCATTCGCTTTTTACACGTGGATCTTGTTTCGTAGATTAATGGTCTTAAAATTTTCAATTTATTATCAAAATATTTACATAATTATATTGGATTATCTTAGTATTCGTAATATTACTAGGATTAATTATAGGTACGTGGAAATAATTAATATTAATGATTCTGCATGAAGAAGCAACTAAGAAATCTTTTTGTTTTATTTTTAAAAAACTATCTTTATTACAAAACCTAAAAATAAATTAAAGAGGAAAATTGCAAAGGGGTGGACTATATGAGAAAGAATAATTCTATTTGCACATTTTTTAGGTTTTAAAAATTTTAGACTTTGAAAAAATTTATCTTTTGTTCGCGCGCCTTTAGGTATCATTATACTCGCGTCGCCGAGAAGCAGTTGCCTTCCAGTTCGTACACACACACACACATGCACACAAAACACGCATGCATGCACATATAGCTTCCGCGGGTGCGACAATGGGGTCGACGTCATTACGGAAATATTTCTCTTCACCGCGTTTTCCTCTCTTCACCCTTTCTAACCAACGGTTCCTCCGTTGCAAAGATCTCTTCGACGGCGATACGGCCTCGCGAACGGGGCGCTCTAAGCTGCGAAGATCGCCTCTCATGAATATTCACCTGTAGCGGCCGAATTAGTCGTCCTTTTCCTCCTCTCCTCTTCCCTGCCCTCTCGTTTGCGGTAACGCGAAACGTGCTACGAGCACTCTGACGCTAACATTTACGATAGACTACAGCAATGACGATCGCTATTGTTGCAATTTCGATAGAATGTTACATTCAATGTCTTCAGAATCACTGTCTGTTCTTTCAGCAATTTCTACGACAAATACATACAATTAAACTTACGTATTTTTAATATTCTGAGACATACAGCAATTCTTTTTTTCTACTTTAGCTCTTTTATAGATTTCAATTTTCTTTGACTACAAAACATCGCGTTCTTAATAATAATAATTTGTCTATTCTTAACACTTCAATAATCTCTATTATTTATTTTTATCGTGTATATATATATATATATATATATATATATATATGTATGCAAAATGACAATGTCTAGACAATAGCTGTTGTATTATATATGTGACATTATCTATCTTTGTCCTTGTATGTATAGAGTATTATAGCAATATGTGTAGTCGTTATGATCGTAGAATAACATAAAGAACAGCATAGAATAATGCTGTGTATATCGGAAATAAAAACGCTCGACTTTATAGACGTTTCTTGTGCTAATAATTAATTTTTTAATATTGTGATTAGTAAATATAATACTATTAATATCTTATAAATAGTAGAAGAAACGATATTACTTCTTGCATCTATAATAATTACTTGTAATATTTTCGTTATTGGATGACAAATTTTAACATATACTCATAGAATCAGTTATTTAATAGCTCGTCCATTAACCTAGTAGCGCTAATGTGTCAATACACAACTGTCGAAATTTTTTATAAAGCATTTTCGCTTGAGCATTTCAAACTTTCAAAACTTTTTGAAGATACATTTTAGCAATACATTTAATTATACATAATTCCTCTTTTTTTTAAACGAAAGAATATTATCACACGATTATGTGTAAATTTAAGTGTTTTTTTTTTTTATTATTTAACATTATAATCGGCACACGCTTTGAATTATGCAAAGTTAAGCATTTTAAAATACTGCTCCTAAGGCCTGAACGTAGCGTAACCTCTTTTTCAAAGTTTTTATATTCAAGTAGTTATTCAATAAATTGATTGTAGTTCTACTGCTATAGTTCATATGTATTATAAACTTGTAGTACTATTGTAGTCTCTATGTGGAAAAATTATATGTATGTACATACATTTAGATATATTTTGCAATATTTTCTCTTTATTTTGAATAAATGTATAATTTTATAACAATACTGTTTTTTTTTAACACTAAACACTACAGACGCGCGCTTCGCGCGCGCTATTTAACTTTTTGTTTTTTATCTTTTAAAAATAAATTGTAACAATAATTGTGACTATCAAAATTTATAGTTTGACAGCTGGAAATGACACAAAGTGAAGCAAGTCATAACGCATTTGACAACGAGATAGCCAGACAGCCAATTAACATCTTGGAAAAGTGACAATATCAATAACATTTCCTTTTGACAAAGTGGATACATACACGTACAAAATCAATTTTTGAAATCTATTTTTAAATCTATTTGAAACCATTATCGTTTGTTTCTTTTCGTTTTGTTATGCAACAACACATTTTTATAAATAACATCCTAAGTAAAATAAATATATTTTGTAACTTAGAATCTAGAATTGCTTAAACAATACTGAATCACATTAAGTTTCCAATTTAAATTATTGATTGTTAATACTATTATTGTACGAAATGGTTAAGCTACAATATTTCTTCTCTAGCTTCATCGAACAGAATAATATTGAATTCTCTGCCTGATCTTATTATTACAGCGTAAAATATTTTCTCATGCAAATGTATGTCGAACACATTTCCATACAATTTGTGTTATTGTAATTAAGTTACTGTAGTTGAATTTGTCACAAATAGCTCGCTCTTCACCTTCTGTATTATATACTTTTGCTTTTATTCTTAAAATCTCTGTATCTACTGTATAAAATCTAGAATTTGATAGCGATGATAAATGGTATTAAACTTATATTATTTTCTTGTCGATTAGCTTTTTAAAGCATCTATATTTTTGTATTATTTAATCTGCTGTATATAATTTGGATTTTCGATTATTATGATACACAGTGATTGGCTTCCTTAATTTGGTGAAGATTTATGAGAAGCCGCGGTGAGGGCCGTTAGGAATAATTAAGGGAAGCTCATAATTATACCTGACAGATATCTCGCGATTCTCTTTTTCGCGAATTCGGCCCGGCTTTTCGAAAACCTTCAAACCCGTTTATCAGTTTTCCGGAATTTCAGTACATATTTCGTTATTAAATCGTCTCGCTTCTTGCTATCCGTAGTTAAATTTCGCGAAATGTTAATTATTACAAAACACACTCTTACGACCGCAATTAATATTTTCTTTTGACAGATAAATGTATTCATCGAACAATTTAGAATGTCTATAAAATTTGCAATAAAAATAGCTTTACTGATTGAAAAAAGATTAGATAAAATAAATATGTGTTTATCAACTCACAAAATTAATAGTTACTTAACTATGGACTATTGTTTTAGATTATATATAATTATATTATAAAATAATAAATATAACTATTGAAATGATATGTTAATAAATATTAAGAAGCGCAAATCACGATTTAATCTTATTACTTTATTAAAATTTACTTTACGGTTCAAGGCTAATAATATATTAGCAAAGTATAAACGTTAAATCTCATAATCAAGAACTGCACAAAGACGAAATGTTGTGTTCTCCAACTGGCGGACGTTCAAATGAGCTCCCTTTTTGTTCGTCGCCGGGATACTTGAAATTGCCATACGGCTTATTATGGCGTTACACCCTTCAATCGCAAAGTTGAACGTCGTAAAAGCGTCGTGGTACGAACCGCCTCTCCAGACAATAAGAAAAGACGGCAGTTTCGCGACGAATAGACATTTCTTCGGTCGCGTATTAAATAACGGTCTTAGTAATTTTGTTGCATTAAAAAGTTTTGATCCCCTCACAGTGAACGAGGATATATCAAAGGTTCTTGAAAAAATATTAAAATATACTATATAAGCAATTAATTAGAGTTATATAAGAAATACATGTAATACATATCTTTAACAATCGAGTAAAGTTTCAAAATTTTACTGAAATGACTGTATATTATTAATTAAAACCCAAAAACCTTAAATAACTGAGAATTGTTTAAAGTAATGCAACAAAAAGAGAGAGGGAGCAACGGTGAGAAATTGTAGCAAATGCCAAGTTATACCTGGTGTATCTGTTTAATTTACTGCAAAATCGTGAAATGTATGCTGCACTAGTCCTGTGAGCGCGAGTTGTTATGTCATCCGTTAAAATGTAGGTATATATCGCGAAATGCCGCGGTTAAAAAATGCAAGTCGCTGTAAGCGAAAAAATATACTTTCACGCCGCACAACATAACAAACGCATCGTTGCATATTTCACTGTTGCAAAAGCTGACAGAATCCAAACGGGGATTAGCGGCGCGGTTTTGCAGTTTCTGCTTTTTTACATGTGTTGGAATTTTCTTAGGTTAACATGCCGCGTGATCCTTCTCGTGCAGGATGGTAGAGCGTACTGACTAGCGACAAAGACGACAAGTGACAAAAGCAAGAGAGCGAGTATAGACTGCGCGCTAGTGGTACCCGGTAACAGCCATGAAACTAAAAAACAAAGAAAGAACGCAGCATATCGCAAGCACTGGTACTGAATGAAGCATGAACGACCTAAATACTTTAATTTTCCAACACTCCCACTTATTTAGGTTCGTTTAGCACACCTATTTTACTTCTTAGATAACTAAATTGCTGTTTTGCCACTGGCTTTGTAAGTATATCTGCGAGTTGCGATTTTGTATCCATATATCTTACATCTATGTCACCACGCTCATATACGTCTCGAACAAAATGATAACGCACATCTATATGCTTGGTTTTCTTGTGATACTCTGGATTGCTTGTTAATTTAATCGCCGACTGATTATCTACATACATAGGAACTTTATTGCATATAAATCCTAATTCAGATATGATTTGACGTAACCATATTGCATCCTTCGTACCCGTAGCTAGTGCAATATATTCAGCTTCGGTTGTAGAGAGCGCGACTACACGCTGTTTTTGGCTTGCCCACGATATTGCACCACCGTTTAACAAAAATACGAATCCGCTTGTCGATTTCCGCGTATCAACACATCCAGCATAATCCGCATCTGTATATCCGCATATCTCACAATTGCTCCCACTATTTCCATAAACAATTCCGAGATCTATTGTCCCCTTTAAATATCGAAAAATCCTCTTAACCGCCTGCCAATGCTCTTGACCGTAATTAGTTAAGAATTGACTCGCTTGATTTACTGCATATTCTATATCCGGCCGACTAACTCTAGCGACAAAGAGGAGAGAGCCGACCGCTTCACGATAGGGAATATTTGCAACTTTTCTTTTCTCCTCTTCGGTTTTCGGACATTGAAATAGAGACAAATGTACTCCAGATTCAGCAGGAACGCTTACAGGATTTGCATCTTTTAAATTAAATTTTTCAAGCAACTTTTGAACATAAATTCTTTGTCCAATTTTTACAGTACAGTTTATACGGTCACGATCAATCTCAACTCCGATAAATTGCTTAGCATCTCCCACTGTTATTTGGAAACTTTTCTTTAAAAAAGTTAAAACTTTATCTATTGCCTTTTTTGAACTTGACAGCAAGAGGCCATCATCTACATAAAGTGCTAAGTAAATTATTTTTCCATCTATTTTACCACAAAACACGCAATGATCACTTTCTGTTGGACAAAAATTAAAAAGCTTTAGAAATTCAACAAATTTTGAGTTCCAACAGCGAGGAGACTGTTTGAGACCGTACAAACTTTTATGCAACTTACATACCGCATTAGGTTTTATCTTATTTTCAAAACCGCGTGGTTGATCCATGAAAATGCTCTCTTTTAAAGTACCATATAAAAAAGCCGTTTTTACGTCGAATTGAGCAATTTCGTAATCCTCCTTAGCTGCAATAGCCAAGAGCATTCTAATGGATTCATACCGTACCACTGGTGCAAAAGTGTCAAAATAATCGACACCCTCACGCTGAGCATAGCCTCGTGCCACGAGTCTCGCCTTGTAACGCTTAATATTACCGCAAGAATCTGTCTTTTTGTTATACACCCATTTGCACCCGAGGGCTTTCTGTCCTTCTGGTAGTTCTTCAAGCGTCCATGCTTCATTTTCTCTGAGGGCGTCCATTTCTTCACACATCGCTCTTTGCCATTTATCACCATCGACACTAGCGACTGCACTTTCATACGTCATAGGCACAGACTCGACAGCAAATGCGTAACCTTGTTCACTATAGCGGTCCGGCTCACGTAACTTATTTCTATCGCGTAATTGTCTTTTTATCAGGGTCGGTTCGTTATTCAGTTGCTCATGATCCTCAGCTTCTGAATGATCTTCAAGATGATCTTCAACTGACGACTGTGGTAGTTCACCATCTTCTTCTCTGTCGTCTCCAAATGGCACATGAAAAACCGCTTCCTTCCTAGGCGTTTCTGTTGTCCAATTTTCTGTCATCTCGTTAAAATCCACATTACAGCTTACATGTATCTTCTGCGTTGCAGCATCCCATAGTCGGTAATTTTTGGACTCTCCTTCATAACCAACGAAAATCATCTTTTCGCTTTTCTGATCCAGTTTCTTCCTCCTTTCTTTTGGCACATTTTTATATGCAACGCTTCCAAATACTCGCATATGTTTTACATCAGGTTTGCACTTAAACCATCTTTCATATGCAGTCATGCCATTTAATTGCTTTGAGACTGTACGATTCAAAACATATGCTGCTGTCATGACAGCTTCAGCCCATAAAATCCTAGGCACGTTTTTGGCAATTAACATTGACCTGGCACTTTCGACGAGTGTCCGCATCTCGCGTTCTGCACGCCCATTCTGTTGATGAACATACGGTGTCGACTTCTCATGAACAATTCCTTTTGCTTGCAGAAAACCACTGAATTCCTTTGACAGATATTCCTTTCCGTTATCAGTACGTAACACCTTCACTTGATTGCCTGTCTGCTTACATACAAAGGCTTCATATTCTCTGAATTTGTCAAACACTTCAGTCTTGTGTCGCATAAAGTACACCGTCCTGAAGCCAGTGTAATCGTCCTTAAACAAAACAAAATATCTTGAGCCTCGTGGAGATTCCACATTTACTGGACCACACACATCCGAATGAATCATTTCTCCTGGCCCCTCAGTTTTCTCCCGCATGCTTGAAAAATGTGGCTTTTGAGTTTGCTTACCCATTACACATGCTTCGCAAAAGAAATCTGTTCTGTTTTCAATCTGCATTCCATTGACAGCTCCAATGTCTTCTGTTTCCTTGATGGATTTCACATTAATGTGGCCCAACCTTTCATGCCACAGCTTTAATGAATTTTGCTGCACCATATTACACTCTCCTGGTATCTTTACATCAAAAAGCATCCGGAAAAGATAACCGTAACGAACTCCTTCTGCAGATAGAGTCCCATTACTTTCTCGAACTTCGCATCTGTCACGATAACTATGAAATGAGAATTTTTTATCAGTTATAGCTCCCACTGAAAACAGATTTCGATTTAAACCGGGAACATAGAGTACATTTGTCAACTGTCGGTCAATCTGCTTATTACCGGCACTCACCTGAATGTCTATTGTACCGACACCAGCCGCAGGAAGTATTCTATCTCCCGCTACTCTCACGGAACGTACCTCTTTTACAGGTCCAAGTGTACGAAAAAAATCACGTCGGTGTGTCATGTGCATACTAGCACCTGAATCTGCTAACCACACAGAGTCGTCCTTATCCGTTGTTTCCAAAAACAGCGCTGAGATGTCACATATATATGCAGATCCAGATTCCTCTTCTGTTTTCGTGTTAGCCGATTTTTCCTCGATCGTCTTCTCCTTGCTACTCTTGCCGTGGGAAAGGCGTTTCTTACATTCCCGATACCAATGACCAAATTCGTGGCAATAATTACATGGATGCTTCTTCTTGGCTTCTTCTATAGTTCTGATACTTTTCTTCTTTTTACTTTGCTGATCACTAGTATCTGATTTTTTATTATGCTTTATTCGCATACCTTTCACTTGCAATGCAAGCGATGACGCTTCTTCCTCCACAACTGTCAATCGTTTGTCTTCTCTTATAATTCTTGCAATAAGGCTTTCCTTTTTCTGCTCGGCTTTAGCGGTGCATTCCCACGCCATTGTGAATGCAGAGAATTTCGGCGGCAAACTGCTTAGCAACTTGGACATTATGGCGGCATCCGAGACCGTTTCGCCTGCATCAACCAGCTTTCTACAGATAGTTTCAAATTTTTCTATCTGAGTTGCAACAGGCTCACTATCACTTACGCGAAACTCATAGAATTGTTGCCAACAACGCTGTTTCGCATCTTCGGTCGTATCACCATACAACACATGCAGCTTCTTCCAAATTTCCTTTGGCGTTGCGCAATTCACTAGATTAATGTGCAACGACTGATCCACCGAACCCAGCAGAATTACGGATGTCTTTGACTGACGCTTCTTCCAATCCTTCCACTCTTTTAGCTTTGTCTCCTTGTCGGGCTGCTCGTCCGTCCCCTCGATGAATCCCATCAAATCTTGCGATTCTAGCATGAGTGACACGCCATATTTCCACAGAACGAAATTTGTGCCATCGAATTTCGTGAGGTTGAACGCTTCCCTTTCCGCCATTCTTACTCAAGGCGAAAAAAGAGGATGTACTACACGACAGAGCACAACCGAACTCAGACAACCACGAGAATATATATATTTAGGTTAACCGACCACGAACAGGGCACTCAAGCAATAACACACGCGGCGCAGTGGAAGCGTGCTGGGCCCATAACCTGTTGGAATTTTCTTAGGTTAACATGCCGCGTGATCCTTCTCGTGCAGGATGGTAGAGCGTACTGACTAGCGACAAAGACGACAAGTGACAAAAGCAAGAGAGCGAGTATAGACTGCGCGCTAGTGGTACCCGGTAACAGCCATGAAACTAAAAAACAAAGAAAGAACGCAGCATATCGCAAGCACTGGTACTGAATGAAGCATGAACGACCTAAATACTTTAATTTTCCAACAACATGCACGCGCGATTTCCATTAAATGCTTTAGCTAAACCTTTTTACATTTTTTCTCTACTTACGCTAGTAGAAAATTTTAATGTAACTTTACGTTCGTTACAGTCATCCATATTTGTTGAATTAATGTAAATATTAAGTAGATCATCGTAAATATTATAAGGAACATTATAATCCTCAATAATACAATAATTTTTAAGTTATTACGATAAAAATATATGTAATATACATATTGTATGAGAATAATTTTTTTGTGTTGTACTTTCAGTTTGAAAATATTATGTAGTCTTTTGCTATGAAAACGTTGCGTTGACAATTAATAAATTTTAAATTTAATAAATCTTGTCATTGTCAAAGTAAATTTAAATACTTAATAATTTAAATAAAACTATATATTTTTTGTTACGAGAAGTTAAATATATAATACATAGTAATTAAACATAATAGAATATTGGTTAATTGACATATGTATATATGTGTCTGTATATAAAGTGTAAAGAATTAAATTTAAAATATAAAAAGAACAAAAGTTATAGAGAACTGAAAGATTAAGAAATAAGGTGAGATTGCATTGTACGTATAAAGTTTTTTTTAGCGTAAATTATATTTTTTATTTAAATTATAATCTCGTGAAAAGGGTAAAGATGGGATTGCATCTCTCTTATTAATTGGTAGGATTGATGTTCCCGTTAGATACGAATGATAATAATTGGTGATACACGTGGCGAGTATTATTGTACGTAAGTGCAGGGCAGGTTCTCAATTGTGCACTTGGACGAAGGGCGTATCGTGCCACGAGATCGTACACTAGATGATACATTTGGATTGATAGCGAAGAGGGAGAGCGGACCCGTAAAATGATACCTGTGAGGGGTGGCTCGAATGTTAATTGCCTGCATAATTAATGCCATTACCCGAACCCAACGGCTTTCTCGGTTATATTAAAGTACATGGAGTTACCCGTTGCATGTGTACAATATTCAGAAATGATATAAAATATTTAACACTACTCGTAGTATACGCAATGATTATATTTTATAAATTTTTAATTTATTTACTTATTATTTATTAATATATAAAAAATGCATCTTTATTAACATAATACGTAAAATTTATTTGATTTTTTATTAAGTCTTTCTTTGACCCTTTTTCTAAAATTTTTTTCTACATTATTAATTTCTTTTGTGTTCACTTATGTGTTATCTGTGATAACATAAAAAATTATCATATGCATGTAGAGATAGAAAAAATAAGGAAAGAGGAAGTAAGAGAGAGAGAGAGAGAAAGAGAGAGAATTTTTTGTTAAAATTATCAATATATTATGTATTATCGATTATTCTCCATATGTGTGCGTATGTGATTATTTTCCATATGTATGGTTTATTAGCGAATAGGTATATATTTCTCATATTGCAAATTCAAATGAGGAATATTAATTAAAATGCAATTCATAGAGGTTCATATTATTTCTTATCGCAATTTTTTGCTTATTGTGAAAATAAGTAATGATAAATAAAGTTTGCCACTGTTGCTTTAAAGTGAAATATATGGCGCCATTTATTAATTGGAGTTGAATTGATTCTATCACGGTAATTGCGTCGTCCAAATTTAACCGAAATAGTTCACCGAGATGAGAAAAATTATCTATTATTATTTAGAGCTCCAAAATTATTAAACGTAACGGTTAATATAATACAATCTAATTAAATTGATTTTAAATAGAACAATTTGTTTAAATTATACTTTTATCTAATATACTATATATATATTGTAAATTAGTTTATTTTATACTTTATTTTTAATTACATTTTATTGTATTGAACAGCAAGTTATTTATTATTATTGTAGGCTTTATTGTAGGTATTATTAGATTCTATTATAAGTTTCAAAAGAATTATTGTATTCAAACCCTTCGACAGTGCGTACCTGACTCACCTAACTTATGTGCAACCACATGACATTATTTGAGGGCTGTTTTTAACCTTGTCTCTCCTTTGGCTAGGGAGCGATATGTGGGCGTCGATTAGATCATTCATTGCAATCCCCTGTCACGCACTGTTTTGCGGTTTACCGCGTTTCTCCGCCTTTTCAGATCTATACTGCGCTAGGGTTGCGCCCTCTCTCCTTTCCCCTTCTTCCTGAATTTGTGTAACCCTGATGTCTGTGCTTCAAAGTTTTTAATTTTGTTTTCAGTACCTATGGTTACGTATGCAACGGGGATTATTAACGCGAATCAACTTCCGCGAAAAATATAGTAGATCGATGTCAAAAAACGTACAATTTGCGATTATAAAGCATTCATTTTAATGACAGGGATACATCGTGTATTGTACCGAAACGAGGCGCTGAAACGGATGTATCACATGTTTACGTGATATACATATATATGTGTATGTGTGTGTGTGTGTGTATAAAAAACATACACAGGATATTATTAGTTTCGCTATGAAACAAACTTTATCAATTGTTCGATTATTTTGCAATGTTTTTATTTTACATAATTTATATGTTTAATATTTTTAAATAAATAAATTATGTGTAAATATGTGTGAAAACATATGATAATTTAATTATGTATTTTGTAAAAAGTATTATACATAGATTCTATAATAATATATAATTTTACAAAAGGAAGAAAATTTTTTGTAGGTTTTTTGAACATTAAATCTGCATATTATATTCGTTAATTTTGATATTGGATTCATATCCAATAATGCCTATATTAAGATTTTTATATTACAAATATTTGAAAAAATTAAAAAATTTTTGAATTTTTGATATTATATTGATATTGTTATATCATTACATATTATATGTATATGACAAAAAACTGCGCAACGACAATATAACAATACTGAACTGTCGTTAAGAGTTACAGAATAGGCCTATTAGTTATATAGTCACATTATTAATTTATAATTCATAATTTTTTTATAATATAACAAGTCCAATATTTTATTATGATAATTTTATTAATTAATTTATAATATATTTATAGTATATTTTATGGAAAATTTTAATAACATACATTTTAAAAAATAAATTTTAATAATATCTTATAAACATATATAATAATTGTAGTGTTGTACAAGTACTTGAAGTTTTTATTTTATCGTTGAATTTTTTACAATTAACATTTTTAGCAATTAGAAGTTGGAATTGTATTTTTTGTATTGTATTCAGTATGAAAAAAGTTATAAAGTAAAAAAACAGGCAATAATGATTCTTTTTGCAAAAAAATTATTTCTCCATGAACTAACAAAATGTTTATTATGTGTATTATTTGTATCTTTAACGTGCTGTCAGTAAAGCTTATTTTAGACGATATGAAATCCGAAACAGGATTTTATGACATATGATAGCGTTCAAATTTCGTTCTTACAATTCCAATAATAACCAACAGATTTTTGCAACGAAAATATCAACGTTGGCTGGCGATCAGCTTGCCACTATCCGGCAGAATTTTTGAAAAGCGCAGTCGGCATCGAACATCCCCGAATCCCGGTACGAGAATAACGACCACGGGCATGTATACTGGCGGAACGAATAAACGTTATCCGGCTCGCTTTGATCATTCATTCTGCTGGGCAGAACCGGGCCGGCGAGTCCGCGGTACTAGAATAAGTGCGCTGCGAAGTACTAAATTGCGCTAAATTGCGGGGGGAATGCGTTAACACGCTCCAGCTACATACCGCGCAGCCTGCTCTGATCGACAATCAATTTGACGCCGAAGAATTTATCACGTTTACTGAATGGAACGTGCCATCTAGTATTGATCTACGGATGATTGAGGATTATTGTTTCAATTTAAGACAATTAAATTACTTTCAGCTTTTCAATCAAAAAGTTGATACAAAATATTTTGTATTACATAAAATAATGTGCTTCAAAAGTATACGTTTCATAAAATGCTCTCGTATAAATTTAAGCACTTAAATATTTCTTTTTATAATCAAATACCTTTTTATAATCAAATACCTAAATTAAACCTTTACATTTTTTATTCTTTACTTTTATTTTTTATATTTTGTTTACAATAACATTTTTTTAGCTTTGCTCTTACATTGTATTTCTTTATTTGTATAGTTAAAAAAAGTTGTTCTACTACTAAAGCCATGTAAATAATATACTTTTCTTTTTACCATTTTCTTAGTCTCTGTACATGTATAATTATATAGCGACGTGAAATGTTAAAATAAACAGCAGAGAAAAGTATTAAGAAATCATTTTTATCAATGTATTATATTTTCTCAAAATTTTTTAAACAGAATTTAAAAAATATTACATATATAAACATATGTATATAAACATGTGTCTATGTGTGAAACAAAATTGTTAAATTTAATTAGAAAGATCTTTCACAAATTGTATAGTAAAGAAAGAACGATATTTTTTCTGTAGAAGATGTGCAATTTTATAGTAAAAAATAATGGATCAATGTGTTTGAAATATATGTAGATCCGTCTAGAATAAACTGTGCTGCAACATTGAACCCGCAAAGGGTTAATAATAATGAATAGAGGGAGTTGGAGAGAATGCGCTTTAGATTAATCTCCTGTGCTTGTCTTGTATTTTGTATAATCCGGGTATTATGCTAGAGACCGATGACACAAACTATTTTCGTCTTTAATATTGAATGGCCAGTTGACCGACAGTCACTTCTCTGGAAAGCCAGATCTCTCATTGTTGCGAAAAGCTGTGCCTTTGTCGACCCCATATTTGTTGACTCTGTGTTTAACCCTCATTGTGACCTAGTAAAATTGTTCCGTTAATAAGTATGTGACAGATATCCGTTGCGTCATGTTAATTTTAGTAGCTTAGTAGTCTCTTCCTCCATTTTTTCTTAATTTCTCTCTCTCTCTCTCTCTCTCTTCTGTGTTTTTGAATAATCTAGAAGCATGGTAAAGTTATCGTTGTGAATAATATACGTATATTGATTATTTGAAAATGTTGTAGAAAAAATGTTGTAAATAAAGAATTTTTTAACATTTCTTAATTTATACATAATTTTTATGTATTTAATTTATAACAATAAAAAAAATTATTAATCTTTATTTTCCAATCTAGTGTGGGGGGAGTGAAGAGACATGGAAACACGTTTTGGAGGAATAGGAGGTGAAAAAAGGATGGCAGGAAACGATAGTGGAAATTTTGGGAAAGGGAGGAGATGGGGATTGGTGGAAAGAGAGAATGGATAATTTGAGGGAGGAGAGCAAGAAGGACGTAATGGAAGGGAGAAGTATTGAAGGGGAGAGGAAAGGAGAGTAAGTGAATGAGTGAATGAATATGGAAAGATGAAATGTAATTGTTAGAGCAACGGAAACAGAGGTTCCTGGTATGAATGTATAAATGTGAGGATGAATGGAAGGAGTGTTCTCTCTCTCTCTCTCTCTCTCTCTCTCTCTCTCTCTCTCTCTCTCTCTTTGAAAAGTGTATGCGTAGCGTAGTACTTTGTAGTACCTTGTAAAGAAAAGAAAGACTGTAAGCGAAGCGGGAGTCCGCTGTACCCCGCAAGGGCTGTGGCGAATAAAGTTCTATTCTATTCTATTTTCCAATTTATAAATTATTTATATGTGATTTTTATATAATTTTTATGATAATTACAATAACAGTTTTTAATTTTGCTATTTTTTTTATGCTAAAATGTTTGTCAGATTGACAAAAGAAAAATTAACGTAAAATTTTAACAATCTACAATACATTTAGAATAAAATATATTGTTAATAAAATAATTTTTTTATGATAAGTAATATATTTCCTTAACAATCTATATAAATTAATATATATATGTATATATGTGATTATATAAACATATGGATGTATAGATTTTTACACTTTTAGAAAAATTCAAGTTTTATCCACGTAAGCATTGCGTTGAATACTCCATTAGGCGAGAAGATTGAACGATCTTATACATAGTTCGAAAAGCTTGAAGAGTTAATTTAGAATGTTGCGATAGCTCGTGGCTCATTCCTTCAAAATGGAATTTATAAAGAATTCTAGACATTGACTAGTTCGCTTTGCTTTGTCTCTTCAAATTTTAACTTACTTGAAACTACTTAACGATTGAATCGATAACAACGTCTGGTACAAACGGTGTTCTCTTACAAAACTGTACAGACACTCGAGTGGTTGGAGAATTTTGGAGATTCCCAAGATAGAAAGAAAGAAGAAAAACAGATAGGAGAGAAGAAAGAAAAAGAAAGAGGAAAAGATATTGACTTGTTCATACGATTGTTGTTTTGTTTATTTATTTAAAATATATATTAAAAGGATTTAATTGATACAGTAACGTTTTTCATATCTTAGGACAAAATACTTTTTCACAATTTTATTTCGACAAGATGTAAAATAATTAAAAATTGAAAGATTCACTTTTTACCGTTTCTTTTAAACTTTTACTTAACTTTTACTTCTTTTAAACTTTTCATGTTTAATTGAAATAGGGTTAAAGTAACTTTGTTTTGAGAAACGCTTCTCTGCTTTCTTTCTATTATGCATTTCCCTTTCCTGTAAATTGTCTGGATATCGTTGATATGAAAACGATATTTCATACACGTAACAGTCTTATACTACGTAAATATTATTCATTTCGCATATAATAGGGTCACCGGCGACCCCAAGTGTATTACAAGTACAGGACGGAGCGGCGACGATGCTTGAAATATTATCGCTTGGAATATTGTTTGACATTAGGTGCAATGCATGGTGTAATGCGCGGCGTAATGTGTAACTGAGTATGAATTATGCCCCGCGACAAAGGACTATACGCGCACCGGAATTCGAAATGGCACTTGCATCTCGCGCTGATTTATAACTGCGCCCTCCGTGCGGCATAGAGGCAAGCGTTGTTGGAGCACTTCGGTGCTAACTGACGGGATTGAATTGACAATATATGGATATATATATATATATATATATATGTAGACACATACGCACGAGTAAGAGCGGAAAAGTCTGCCGTGCACGACAGACAAATGGCGAGACTTAAGTGGATTTACGCTTTTTGCAATCAAATCGGTCACGTTCTGCGAATTCGAGAAAATCCTACATGTTCGAGAAAATATCGTTAAAAATTGTATCAGGTGAATCTCGCTCAAATTAACGCCCGTCGATAGCAATCCATTCGGAATATGTTTCCTTTTGATGCTAGACTTGCCGATATATAGAGTGCTCCATTTCAACACCAGAAGGCTAACTAGCTATTCTAGATTTAGAGATATCACAAATGCACAGCAAAATTGATTTCAATCATTGCGACGTATATGCTTTGTAATATTGGTCGATTGTACTTTGTAATGTTGGTGAAATTCACGCTAAAATAGCGTAACACATTTTAGGTATGGATAGGTTGGCGAAATGGTTTAAATTGAATGTTGAGCACATGTGAAAGACATAGTAATAAAACACAGACGCGACAGACGTATCGCGCAATTTATGTACGTCTTGTATGAGATGGAGGAACAGATCTTGCAAATCTGTGAAATTGTGAAATAACATGAAAAGAAATCATGCGAATGTATTCTTTAATATAATTTTCCATAAAAAGTATAATTTATACATTTTAGAATTTCATTTTCAGGACGTATATTGAACTCTCCTGTAATTTAATTCATAAACTTGATATATACAAAACATTTTCTACGAGATTATTTTTAGAATGGCGAAAATCAGATGTTGAATAGTTTTTTGGCAATTAAATAATATTAAGGAGAATATTTAAATATAAGAGAAAAGAGAAACAAAAGTAATAATTTAATATCCTACTTGCTACTGGAAACATTCGAATATACTTAAAATGGAACATTCTATATATGTAAAATAAAAAGCTTAATGAGAATATAATTACATAATAACGTAGATAAAAATTATTAATTTTTAATAAGTTTTTTTACTATATGTTATTTGCATGAATTTTTTTTTTTTCTTTTTGTCATTTTCCTACCGAAGAAAAGGTAGCGAGATGGAAAACTGTCGTGTTAACGGCGAATCGAGATGATATCTCGACGCGTGGCAAAAAAGCCACCGTGTCGCCGTCGGAATGGCGAAAAATTTGTCTCGGCATGTATGTAACATTGTTGCGTGCAGACCACCGTAATGGCGCAGCCGGAATTGCAAATATTCGTCCTATGCCATTCTCACGAACCGCTTGTATTCCTCTGGCCTTCTCTCTCTCTCGTTGTTTCTTTTTTGATCAATTTTTAAGAAAGCTGATTCGTTTTTTTACCTTTTCATTAATATATAATTGTATGTGCCATACATGATTAATTGAGCCTTAAAAATACATACATATAAGATACGATAAATAAAATGCATAAGATGCTGATTATAATGAATTATAACAATATATACACATTATAAAAACAAATTATAAAAAATAAATGATGTACATATGTATTAACTAGCATCGAGGATTGTATTAGACTCTATTGTAAGCGTTTTTGTGCTATAAAATGCGACTTACCTGTTTGTTTGTGTGTGTGTGTGTGTGTGTGTGCGTGCGTGCGTGCGTGCGTGTGTGTGTGTATCTCGAGAAAATATTGATTTATCTCTAAAACATTTTTTACATTGTCACATTTCAATTTTAAAATGAAAAAATATTTAATTTATATAATAAATTAAAAATATTGTTTTAAATTAATAATTTTTTAAATAATAATATAAAGAGATTATTAATAAATTGAAATACAAATGCATCTGTATTCAATTTGCAATTCAACAAGATAAGTTATTCGAACTCGTTCGTAGCGCAGCAACAGTTAGTTGACACAAAAGTCACATTTTACATGTCATTGTTACGTAATTGAAATTAACATGAATGGTGATTTTCGTCTCCAGATTTCGTCGCGAATTACAGAGTTCATTTGATGCGAGCTTAAGCGGCGGATTTACATAGTAAAACGCCGAAGGACGTGACACGTGCTCGTGCTCCCGCCTTCGATCCGCGAATTTCCTCCAGCGAATAATCGTAGCGGAATACAAATGCGCGGTTGGTCGGCCGGTTATCTACGCCAGGAAATTAACTCGATTGTTAACCCACATTCACGCACTCTATATGAGAGATGGCGATCCACAGATACTGTCAAGCACTATGGTTTCGCGGAGTTATGACCAGGGTGACACATTCGAGTCTGAATCAATCGACCGCGAATCAA
The DNA here is from genome assembly GCF_013373865.1 of Monomorium pharaonis. Lineage (NCBI taxonomy): Eukaryota > Metazoa > Arthropoda > Insecta > Hymenoptera > Formicidae > Monomorium > Monomorium pharaonis. The sequence continues at coordinate 1,669,597 of NC_050470.1, read as the reverse complement.
AACCGCACTTGATACTTATCTAGGCGATATGTGCGATTAATATGTCGTGTTTGTACACGCTTTTGCGATCCAAGATAGTATCGATTGACTGCAGTTTTCACAAATGGACTGTGGTATCGTGTAAATGATATACGATACCGAATTGAACAATTTTAATTGAGAATTATCTTTAGCGCGGTGCGATAATTAAAAAAGAAAGAAATTTACAATGAGTAAATTATCCGATTAAGGCACCTTGTATTGCGGTTAAGCTCATCATCATGTACGCGCGTTTCATGAAATATTCAAGTCATTAGCGAAGTAGAGGACCCTATCGCATTATGCACGCGGGGGTGGAGGGGGAGTCGTGAGTTTAGATTTGTAAATCACAGCTCTTTACGGTGCGGTCTTTCGCGGCGAATAGCCCGACAATAGATGGAGACTATACATTATATTCAGTCGCGAAAGAAGCAGCGTAAAAAGTAACGTCGGCGGCGGTGTAATCGCGGGCAAACAACACATGCAAATTGCGCCACGCTTGCTAAATTAGCCGCGAAACGTTCTTAAGGAAAGCGCGGGCGGCCGATATTTCAATCTGCGGGCTTTTATCGTTGCATTGACCCGATATAACGATGTCATTGTTGTAAATTATGAATACCATTACACTCGGTCTCCTTTTCCTTCCATGTTTATTGTGTTCTAAGTTAAAGGAACGAGAGAAAATTAAAATTATCGTATTCCTGTTAAGTTCTGGAACGTAATATTTTTAAAAATAATATTTTTCTCATCTTTTTTATAACGTGACGTGCATAACAACTGTATCACATCTGGATATTTTTATTTATTTTACTTAAAATAAAACTGCAACCTTCCTCTCTTTTCCTCTCAATTCTTAAATAACTATTTTCAAATAAGGATATTAAAAATTATTTTTCTTTCGGTATTCTTATAATATTGTTTCCACGATTTATATTTGAAATCAAGTTATTCCTTTTGATATTATCATTACGATATAATCGTAAAATAATAGATAACAATAAATCTTTGTTTTATTCTTTCACATTATATATTGCAGCAAAACTGTCAGTTTATCGGTCTTATTTCTATATTCGGAGCAACTATAGCAACAAAATATATAGCAACAACAGTGCGCTGCTTCATCGTAACTAAAATTTAGCCGCAAAACACCCTCGATGAAGGTTCTTCACACCGCATACTACCGACCGAAAGCGGTTTGCGGTAGGCGATACCGAAACTTTGCCATATAATTTCCCATAGCCGTAGGGGCGGAAAAACGCAGTTGCGATTCCAGTATAGAGATGAGGAAAAAGCTCACGGCCAATAATGAGGATTTATATCGCGCGGCGTTATCTCGCGCTTTATAATTACAACCGGGGGTATGGTACGCCACTCCTGAGAGAGAGAGCGCGTCTCTCTACCGGGTCGTACTTAACATCGAGAGTCACGTGCCGTCGCGCGACCGGAAAGATAAGCTACGTGCCGCGCTTGCGCGCAGAGGAGAGGAAATTGTGCGTTTCTCGTATTCGGGAAAGGGGAGACGGAGAGGCGGACCAGTTTTCTCGTCGTCTTGCATTTCGGAGTAACACGGAGAAAAGTAATAATCCTCTTATTCACGCGCTCCGCCGCCCGAAGAGGTAGATTGTGTTGCGTCGCGAAATGGAGCCCGATAACTGCCGCGCGCGTGCGCGCGTATGACGCGCGAAGCGGATTACTCGCTCCGCTCCGCTCCGCGTTTCGCATTGTCGTCGCGTCCGTCACGACGATTCCGGGTGATCTCATCCGTTGCATTTTTCATCAACGGTGCCCATTGGAATTCGGGGGGGGCTAGCGGATCTATTTTATCATAAGATAAAGTGGTGCACAAAATTTCGATATATATACGGCCTCGATCGGATTATAATAATCGAAACAAATGCCAAAAATTATCATAAAGTAAAGAGAGTTGTTTACCGTTTGTTTATTATGTCTCCCAGTTTTTGTCGATTACCGTTCAATCGTGTAGATAACGCATTTAAAAAAAAAGTGATGGAGATTTGTGTAAAACAGACGCACGCTCCATAACACAAATCTGCGTCGCGTATTCGTTGCAATCTCATTATCTCCGAACGTAATTCTCGATGCAGATTTAGCTCGTGAATGACGTGAATCTGCGCACCGAAGGGTAAATAATCCCATTATCCAATCCGGGAAAAGAGATACTGCCGCCACGGGAGGGTGAGATGAGGGATTTTACCGCGGAAATCCGTAACGGAGAGCCTGCAACACGAGAGAACAGACGATGATACTCGCTTAAATGGGGAGCGAGAAAGAGAAGGAAGAGTGAAGGGAGGGGTCGAGAATGGGGGCGAGGGGGGGGGAGCTGAGGCGGACGGAAGAGGGCTGAATTAGCGAGCTACGTAAATTAGGGGCGACCCTTTAGGCCCTTGTTTAATTTAGCGAGCCCCGGCGTCAGCCACGGCCAAGATACACACGTTTTACAGCGTTCCCCCTCTCGTATAAACTCTGTTTGCACAAATTCATGTCAGTCTAGGTTATGTTACATGCATCCGGCTGCCATATTCCGGTGCCCTTCAAGAGACAGACAGTCTTGAGAACACCATGGTGGTCAGAGTTTCTCGTTAAGCACCCTTAAGGGAAAAACCAATAGTAATCTTCTCTTTTTAACATACTATTACAGCTGATATTGTGAACATAGTAACGTGATATTTTACAAAAGTGATTTATTTTATTTTATTCAATTTATAAAAAACATTTTATAAAATTTCCTAGAATCTAATATTTTATATACAACAATACGCTTTGTGTATATAAAATATCTCTTTTGTACATGTGTACGTGTAACATATCTATAACAAATAAAAAGACAATAGCTATTTGTAATAACAATGTGTATTTTTATACATGCTTTTTAAACTGTACAATTTTTTATAGTCAAAATAGAATATCATTGTTTACGTTGTTTTAATTTCATAATGTTGGTACTCTGAATTTTGCGGTGGAAAAAGCTAACAGTAAAGGAAAAAGCACACAGTAATAGCGAAATGTTGCATTTTCTTAATCACGTTTCAAAAGCGGTGCGCGAAAACGGCGCGAGAGCACTCGCAAACCGTGAAACGGAAATATGATTTACTGGAGAAAGAGTTCCGTACGACGTTCGGCGGAATATTTTTTCCGCGCGTGAAAAGATTTCACAAATTATTTTCCGCATGCAAGTGTAAAAGGGTATACGGTGTCCGAGTATAAACAGGAATATTGAATGTGTGAATATTAACATACAGACATCGTTTCGTCTACATAAATAACATGTGAAGAGAAAAATCTTTTATTATGCATTTTCGATATCGTCGCTGGTTTATATATTCATGCATATGTACTATTTATGTCAATTAAAAAATATTCAAGAATCGATCGAATATTTAATTTAAAAAATTGTTAACAAATATACTAATTAAACAATAATTTCTTTACGCACTTCAAATTTATGATATAATCTTGTTTTTATTTATTCTATATTAAGAGAATTTAATAAGGGAACTTTTATTAAACTTACAAAAAGTTTATAGTATTAAAAATACATAGAAAACGTCATGTCATTATATTTTACAAACATTTTTATACTAATATTAACATTAAATTATCTTCTAAAATTTTTTTTTAAGCATTAAGAAAATTTATGTTGTTAATCTACTTTGCTAGAATTAAATATTTACTAATGTATTTGAAAATTAGTGTTCTACAATAATACAGTTTAATAAATAATTTAATATTATAAATAATCACTACACAATATCGTGTGAGCGATTATTAATAGAGTTCAGAGATTTATCAATCACACTATATCAATAACTGTCAACAAATATTAAGTCAAAAAGAGAAAATAACGATTCTAATTTGTAGTGATATTCTAACTCAGAGCTTAGTAAGTTTAATAAATTGACGTTTATGAATTATTAAGGAGAGTTTTTCCTTAATAATGAGTGTAAAGTCAAAATTAAAGAAAGTTAGTTTACTTATAAGATATAAAATAATGACAAAGTTACTTCTAAAAAAACTTATGAACATGATATCTTGAAAACTATTAGACTAATTGACTTCTCTATTTTGACATATATTTTTAAAATAAATTAATATTTTTAAAACAATTTTTACTTTATATGTTATTAAAGATACGTAGAATAAATATATGAAACTTGAGATCAATTCGGATAGTTTTTTAAATTTATAAAAATAACCTTGTTTTTTTGCGCAATAAAGTTGAAAAGGCTCTTTAAATATCCATAACATTATTGGTCAGTTAAAAGTTCTTCAAAAGTTGACTTTAACAAATATATCGGATGACCTACATAGTGTATAATATGGACGGGAATTATAGTTCCATTATAGGAACTTTAAAAAATATGTTGAGTTTTTAGTCGATAAACTGCCAGATTTAAATGGCAAATATTCTCTTGCAACAACGTTTAGTAATGTGGGACCAGCATGATGGTTTTTCGACTCACAGCTCATATTGTTCGGATGTACATCGGATGACGTTTATACCAAATAACATGATCCCTATCGTTTGATTGAATCATTGTGCAAATATTTGTCGGCCAACTTGTTTATCGGATTTAACACATCCCGCTACATTTTTTTATAGACATTATAGCCCTTCACACAGCAATATATTGCTAATATTTATTATTCGCAACAAAATGATACGAGAAAACACATTTGCAATTTTGATCTAATCTTGTCAATTATTTTAATTAATGATTTTATATACAAACGTACAATCTGTTTCATAGGGAGTCACTCAAATGCGCGGATTGCAAGACTAATTAATTATATGACCCATACAAGAACGACGATATTCATCCCGAGGCACATTACGTGTTCAAATCCCTATTGTGTCAGAAGGTCGCACTCCGCACACGACGATTCTAATCCTTTCAACAGAGGAAACGAGCCGTAACTATCTCGACATGAGATTGATCTCCTAGCATAATTATCGGAAGTAAAGACCATCTTTTTTAAAGACCATACTTTTTCTCTTTTTGTTTCTTGTTTTGTTGTTTTTCCTCTCTTCTCTTTTCTATCTGTCGTATTTTTTTTATAGTTAAAACCAAATGAAAATATATAGTATTGCATTTTATATATTTATTTTACATATATTTATTATATTTATTTTACATATGTAAAAAAATTCTAAATAGTATATATTTATAATCAAATGCTTTAGTACATATAATACTTTTTTACGTCTATTTGTAACTACTTACTATAGGAAACGTAAATATTTCGTAAGTGTTTCGTGGTGGCTTCAATCCTTAAGCATGAAATATGTACATTCAACTCTACTTTACTTTCTCTCTCTGCCCGTCTGGGATCTGAGGGTTTTACGAAGTCGTAAGTGCCCCGAAGTGAGAACAAAGCCACCGTCGCGTAAACTGTAAGCCGTCTGGACGGCAAACTTGTGAAATTGTTAAGCACCGGGACATGGACGGTCTTTCCGGCTGAAAGCTTCGCAAATCTGCCTGCTCGCGAAATTGCTTCCTTGGTCCACCCGGTCGTTGTTAATATTCCTCAATACTTTACGCGAGAAGATCAATAAACACTATATAATGAGTATGAATAAATGTGGAAATAAAAAGGAGAGAAGGTATTATTTTATCTGAGAAATCTGCGATGGTTCACAATTACTTATATTATTTATAGTATAATTGTTTGAAGATAATATTCATGAAGATGAGTTATCAGTTTCAGAAAATTATTCGTAAATACTATTCTTGTATTCAAGACTCTCTCTCTCTCTCTCTCTCTCTCTCTCTCTCTCTCTCTCTCTCTCTCTCTCTCTCTCTCTCTCTCTCTCTCTCTCTCTCTCTCTCTCTCTCTCGATCAGCATAGAAATCAAATAGATATTAATTTTCTAAATTTAGAAACAATCGAGAGGATATTTTAAAAAATTTTATAAGTTATTAATCGTATAAGTGGGAAAGGTTACAGTTAGGTAAATGAAAGCGACATTGATTTAATTTCGAAAAGATCAAATTGTATATTACATTAGATGGAATGTATAAATGTGATGGAATAAACCATGAGATGTAAAATCTCAATAAATTAAGGTCGTTTTTTTAAATTATACAATTATGCAATTTTTTGACAGATATAAAGGACATTAATGTTTTGAATTTAAAAAATATGTTATTAAGTAATGTATATGTTAAATTAAAATATATTAATTGTGTATAAATATTGCGAATAACTTTTTTCGTTTATCGTAAAATTTTTTATACATAAAAAATGGATATCTCAAGGTAAACTCTAGTGAAATATTAAATCACATACTCGCAAATAATTTGATATCTAATATTTCTAGCATTTCATGTACAGATCCTCAATTTTGTTCATCCCGTTCTACACTCTACGTTTTTAATTTTATGCGTTCATTTTATATTCCTTTTTTCCCATTCATTCTCTTTATATTCTTCTTCTACCGTTTTCCACAATGCGTGGAATCTCGGGAAAAATGATTTTAACTTTAGCTATATTTCACCAATTGAAAACGAAAGCTAAAAGATAGTTTCTGCCACCGAAGTCAATAATGATTGTTTAGTGATTTATATGTATAACAATTATAAATGATAACAATTAAAACAATTGTAAAATAAATATAATTAAACCTATAAAACTATATAATCTATAAAAAAAAATAATTAAGTAAATTTTTTTGAAATCTTATAGTTTAAATAGTTTTTAATTTGGATAGTATAATTTGGATCTTTTAGATGTAAAAGTTGGATATGTCGGACAATTAAAACTTGAAAAAATGTAAATCTATACGTTTGAATATTTATATTATAGAATTTATGTATATTTTATTTTATGCACATATCTCCTCATTTATTTAAATAATTTCATAATTTCTTTACCTTTTTTTTCAAACATAGATTTTAAATATTTGGAAAAAGTGTCTCTCTTTTCCATAATTTGAAAAAAATTCTTTTATATAATGTTTTATAAATGTGGATTTATAACGCGTTAGAAAAACAAATTCTTCAATTTCAACGTTTGTGCGCGTGCAGAGTTTTCTCTCATGTCACTTCTGCGTGGCTCTGAATAGCGCAATTCATATCACGATCCTTTCGCGCACACGATTCAAAGTGAGATATAAGCGACAGGACGTTTGTGACGACTCGTGGTTTGGGATCTAATTAAAGAAAAGGTCGGCGTTTTAATTAAACCAATTCGAGATACATGTCGCACGCAGGCACGCGCGTACCCACGCACGCACGTACGCATGCTCGTTTACACACCTACATATACCGCTATCAAAAGATCTAATTGAAGCAGAAGAAGAGAGACGGTTTGCGCCACAGTACTTCTGAGGCTCCTGCCAACGGCAGGACAGCTTTTAATTAAAAACAACTTGCCGCTGTCGACGGGACCTGGTCGTATCGTGCGCGACGCGTCATTAACCCTTTGCGGCACGGTGGTCGATATATCGACCACCTATCTTGAAGTCATTTCTTTAATTTTTCGGACACCAAATACTGTATTTTATTACTTTTTCTTGTAATTTTACTTTAGTAAGAGTCTTAGTAATATTTGGTAAGGTATAATTTTCCTTTATTATTAGTTAATTTTGTTATATAAATAAATAAAGTGAAAAAAAGTGTGTGTTTTTTACAAAAAATGTATGTCAGAAAGAAGGAAGAATCATGAAGCTGTGAAAATCAGTATACAGAGGTTTTTTGGGTCGCTGATTACGAATCCGCTATCAGATTTCGACGATTCTTTTTCAAAATGGCGATCCAATATGACGATTTACGATTTTGAGTGTTTTTTATTGGTTTTTTATAAAAATTGGTATACGGGGATTTTTCAGAACGCTGATTACGAATCCACCATCAGATTTCGACGATTTTTTTTATGGCGAATCCAATATGGCGATTTTGAGTATTTTTTATCGGTTTTTTATGGAAATATACAGGGATTTTTCAAAATGCTAATTACGAATATAAAAATTGACTTGCTGTGCTAACTGTAATAAAAAAAGTAAATTGTGGGAAAAAAAATTGTAAAATACAAAAATACAAAAAAAAAAGAAAATGGAGACAATGACCGCCACGTCCATGTTCGTGTCTCTGAAGTAAACTAAGTGCGGTTTTTTTTATGAAAAAATTTTATGTTCTATGTACCATTGTCGAAAAAATAAAAAAATATATAATCTCAACAAAACATTTTTTATCACTCATTATTTGAAATTTTCCATATTTAAATTTCAAAAATCTGATCTACACATAATCAACCTAAAAAAGCTAGTTCTGTACATCTGTTCTTGTAAAAAAAAAGTAAGAAAGTCCGAAATTTTTCAACATTCCGACCCTAAAAAATTCAATATATCAATTTCTATAAAAAACCTATAAAAATACTCAAAATCGTAAATCGCCATATTGGATTCACCATTTTGAAGAAAAATCGTTGAAATCTGATGGTGAATTCGTAATCAGTATTTTGAAGAATTCCTGTATACCTATTTCCATTAAAAAACCGATAAAAAATACTCAAAATCATGACTTGCCATATGAAATCCGCAATTTTGAAAAAGAATCGTTGAAATCTGATGGCAGATTCGTAATCAGCGACCCTAAAAACCTTTCTACACCAATTTTCATAAAAATCCGATTAATAGAAAAATGTGTGCCGCAAAGGGTTAATCGCTTGACTTACAACGTGTAAACTGCAATCGGTTAATCCGCGCTTTCGGAATACACTTACATTTCATATGCAACAATCTAATGTATTATCCAATCGTTTATCTAGCACGTTATTACCAACCGCAACAAGTGAGAGTACGATATGCCAGTGCCCTAAAAGGGGTTAACGTGCTTCCCCTTTCTCATTCGCGCGTTAATTATACTAATGCAACTTCGAGGTCCCTTAAGCATAAGGGGTTCCATAAAAAAAGATCTCCCAACGTAATAACATTTTCTGCCGCTTTTATATGCATTAACACGCACCGCACCGTCTCGCTTCAAAACGAGTTATTCGATACGAGGCGTATCACATTCGCACGTAACTGTTGCTAATTAGCGAGTTTCCATTCATAGCAGAGTGGACGAAGATTAACAGGTTCTCAAAGCTTTTTTATTAAATTATTTTGAAATGAAAGACACAGGATTTAAGTTTTATCTTGATATTTTTTTGAATTGTTTATAATGCACGTAACAACCGATAAGTTTTGTTTTTCTTGCGTGATTGACGTTGCGTATATGTATATTCTATACAACGTGTGTTTGGTAAAACAACATGAAATATTTTTGTAGATCTAATCGCAAAACGTTCTTGCCCGCGTGCACGAAAATTCAGTTGATATTAATTTTGATATTAAAGTGACGTTTAATTAACTGGGGCTTAATAATTTAATCTTTCAACGGTTCGCAATGGAGAGCGCCTATTAACAAGCGAATGGAACTAGGAGCATTTAATTATGCCCCTCGCGTACCTTAATTTTCTATTTATCTCCTTTTTTTTTAATTCGTGTTTATCTCGTGCATGTCGTCCAAAACATTGTGCAAAACAGAGTATAAAATTTATTACAGAGAAGACTCAAGTTTATTATATTCGCGCAGTTTATTCACGATGGTTCTCTTCACCCGCTTACCATTTTGGTTCCTTCACTATTTTCTCTACCTACTCTGAAAGTGTTTTATGTTTAACTGATTAACGTAACCGGTTTATTTTAGTTTAATTAAGCTATGACGAAAATGCCTGAAGAAAGGATTTTCTTTCAGTCATGTCAGGTTTTTGTATACATTTTGAGTTCTTTTAAAATGCTTAAAAAATATTTTTTTAACAGAAAAAGTTCTTCAAAGAATATTTTATTACTATTTATTATTATTTTTTAAAATCACTTTTCTAATAAATGAGAAAATATTAATGTTAAAAAATGATATAACATTCTTTTGTGTAACTTTTGTATAAGTAAAACTAATAAATAATGAGTTTTATTTTGCGTGCATTTCAAAATATATAAAAATAGAGAAAACTTCCATAAATATTTATAGCTTATAAATGTATATACCAGCTACACTTTCGATTAATTATTACATTTATTCAATCACTTTATTTTGCTTTAATTAAATTACCTGCGCGTCCCGCGAGGACGACGCGATGCGACGTGTAAATATCGGCTGCAGCCGTCGCGTTAGAAGGCTGTCGATCGCTTTTATCGGCTGAATAAATAATTAGCCGTATTATCATCGCGGAGAACGAACGGCTGCGCGCGATGAAAGGCGGTAAAAAACCGTACGTGACCGGCGAAAAAAAACCGACCGACCGATCGCCATTGTCTCGAGGGTTGCTTTTATTTTCCTTTCTCTCTCTCTTTCTCTCTCTTTCCTTCCCTCTCTCTTTATCTCTCTCTACCGTCACGGTGGAGCCATTCAGTCGCAATTAGGATTATTTATTTATCGCGTTTGCAACGAAGGCTCCGATGGGTCGAAGGGTCTTCCTTTCCTCTTGCCACCCCTCCGACCCTTTATACCTTTTTTTTACTATATTGGTTTGCATCGTCTATATCGGTTTACGCGACCATTTCAGCCGCAGGCAAGCACATTTTTGTTTTTGTTCGCATATATATGTATATATCTCCTCGGGTTTTCCTCGGCATTTAATTGTCTGTCGATTAAATTTGCGTCTTTATTTACGTTTTTCCTCTTTTGGTTTCAAATTGAGAAAAGGTTTATCTTGATTTAATCGTAGAAATTAGCAACGATAGTATCACGAAGATTGGAAATTTTTCGCGGGAATCTAGTTGTAATGAGAGAGAAAGAGAGAGAGAGAGAGAGAGAGAGAGAGAGAGAAATAAAAAGAAAGATAATGTTTTTTGACTAAATAAATTTATGTTATCTTTAAATTTTAAAATCTTTTAACGTTCTTTATCTCTAAAAAATTTTTTAAACAATTTTTACATTTAGTAAATTTGAAGATTATTTTAACACCTTTATTTTCTAAGCGTTAAATACACATAATGGAATAATTGATGTTACACGCGTTCTCTATATTATTATGGTAAATATAAATCTATATAATAAATAAAAAATATAAATCATAATGCTAATAATATGTGCCTGCACACATGTATATGTGTATTATATCCATTTAAATTCAATATTAAAATAATTTGTATAATAGTATTATACAATAACAAGTAAAAGTACACAGAATGTATCTTTCATTAGCGAGTGTAATATTAAATTATTAAAATCAATATTTAATGTACTGCACAGATATTACATATTAATGTAAAATAAAATATATCCTATACTGTATAACATCTTTCAAAAAGCTTTCTGAAAGATATTTGGCAGCAGATGTCTTTCAGAAAGCTTTTTGTTTGCAATATATATAAATTATCTAAATTTATTTTTATTAATTTTATATTATTAAAGTCATGTTTTTAATTAAAATAATTGTGGCAACGTATTCCAAATGAGAAATTTTGAAAAAAGTATTGAAAGTAGGTTGAAAAGCAAAGAAGCTAATTTTGATGGACCTCGCCGTTCGTCAAATCGCCCGTAAATCTGATGTAAAAGAGGTAAAGCTACGTTGGAATCTTAGAACGGTAAACCGAAGTACGCGGGAAGATTAATCGCTAGAGTTGCGCGGGATTAAAGCGAGCTTAATTTCGAAGCGAATCGCCGAGATCTAATCTCTCTAGTTGGCATCGTCAGGATATATCTTTCGTTGCATCGTATCGCGTTTCGTATATATTTCACCTTAAACGCCGCTCCTCTCTGTGCTCGTGATATTATAGCTTGCGCGCGTATCTCCGTCATACTTATTAATCTTCTCTCTGTTCCTCTTTTCGTTCCCCCTTTCGCTTTTCTCCTTTTCCTTTACGTCGTTTCGCAGACGTTTACCTCTTTGTCATTGCGTATTATAGCGCAATTTGCAGATTCTACTCTTAATTGTCTCCGACGAAAATTCTACTGTGTGGAATATTCCACACTGTTTTCGTTCCCGCAAAATTGTAGATGAAATTCTTCGCGGCTTTAATATTTTCTATGACGATTTTAGCTAAGAACACAATAAATTAAATATAGATATTGAATTATAATTAAGAAACGTATTGACAGGACAACATGTATAATAAAAAACTTAACGTCGAAATAATATTGTCGAATAATAATATTTTGGAAGAATAAGTTTGAATTTAAAGGCGTATCAAAGAATAATAATTTGAGAAAGTAATTTTGAAATCTTAAAAATAAATAACAGAGATTTAAGTGGGGAATAAAATTTTATTGTAAACAAGTAATCTATCATAGTTGTTTATAATATTTATGAAGTGATTGTATGTGTTTCTATGAATACGTAAATATTAAAGTAATGGACAAGTATTTCATAAAAGTATAAAATACAATTTACAGGTACGTCATATTTTTAATATTTTATTTTTTTAATTAAAGAAAACTCTAGCTGAATTGCTAAATTATTCAGAAAAGGGTTTATATTTTTACATATATTTTTAATTTTAATTAATAGCAAATTTTGTAAAGGAAAATATATTATGACCTATTTACATTTTATACCATAATTTTGTGTGGATTAATAATTAATATTTAAACTAGAAACTCGACGTTTACATTCGTCAATATGTTGTTTAATCGATTTTAGACTCAGAGCTATGAAATGTTTATTATTTTTTATGTTATATTTATAAAAATGCATAGGCGATGTAAAGAGGAATAGATAATGTGATGTTCCCACAAAAATTGATTTAAAAAATTGATTTTGTTTAAAAAAATAAAATGTTCTGTTATATAATTATATATTTATTCAAAATATAAAGAAAAAAATATTATAGATTACATATATACAAATACAATACATATAATCCGTATAATAGACTACAGTACTAAAAAATTATAATATAAAGATTGGCATGTGTAGTAGAATTATACTTATAATGACAAGTCATTAACAAAATAATTTCATAAATAATTACTAGAATTTGTCATCTCTAAAGATTTGTAACAGATATATTACGAGTGTTCGTAATACAAGGATCATCTTCTCTTCTAATTGTTATTTTCTGTTAAAAAAGAAAGTAAATTGGTGAAATGTCGACAAACAAATCTTATAAAGCATATTTTATATCTTTTATAATATTAAAATTTAAATAATTTAAAACACACACACAGGGAATATCTTTCTTACCATTGACGAAAGAAGAATGTACAGTAAAAGAAAAAGTAAAAGCATATAATGAGATTCAACTCTGTCGTTTTACGCAAATACAATACTGAACTTGCAATGAAACTTTCACTTTTTTTATAATGGAATACATAAATCGATTTTTTTATTCTATATGTAACACTTTTATACAAATGTAATACTGGGCAGTATTAAATTGGCCAGTAATTAATAATTATTTTAAATGTTAAAAGCACTGTTGTTAGTACTTATAATATTCAGAATAAGTAATAATTATTGCCCAATTTAATACTGCTTCGTATTATATTTTTACAAGGGCAATTAAGATAAAATTTGATTGAAAAGCGAATGTTTTATAAGATGTTTTATATTTTATACGTCAGTCTATGTTTGAATAAAGTATGAAATATTCTGTAAATTATTCTCTTTTTAATGATATTACTATACTTTTACCGTAAAAGAGAGATTTACCTTTATCATAAATGCCTTTTATCATAAGCAATATTTTTCGATACATTTTATCAGAAAATCTTTGTATAATATATAAAATATCTATTTTTTCTCCTGGAACATTCGTACCAAAGATGGATTTATGATGAATGCTTAGTGAATATACTTACGTAATAACTTATTATTATATTGCCAGATTGATTTATTTCTTTTACCGATAAATTTAAAGCATGATAATTAATAAGCTTTTTTATTAGTAGTAGTTATATAATTACATATATTAAACAATTATTTGATATAATAAAATTGTGAACATTTATAATGTGTAAAATGAGATTGCAGCTGAGAAATTTATCTTAAAATATATATTCAATAATAAAGTTTTAAGGGAATTTTGAAAGTTGCATTCAAAGTTGCATTTATTAAGAGGAACATTAGAAGCATAATAGAACTGTTCATTTTAACTGCACTTGCTTTCTTTCTTCCTCTGTTTCCTTTCTGTATCTGACACAGAATAAGTGTGTATTCAGGCTTTAAGAAAAGGAGGGAACAGGAAAAATACATAGAGTGTTGAAAATACAACTAAAACGAATAAACCTATTGTTATACCCAGACATTTTTATTTTGTAATTCTTATAATAAAGTAAATACAGCTTTCTTATAAAATAAAGGTGAAGGTTTTAATAAAATATGAATAATCGTTAGTAATACAATTGATCAATAAATAAATAAAACAATATATTTAATTTGATATACAAAGATAATATATCTAATGTTAACACTATTTTTTTTAAATAATACAATGGAATAATTAAATCGAGATTTTTTTTATTATTTTACATTTAATTTTTTTAGTTGTGAGTTGTTTTTTAATTTTTAATTAATTTAGTTTAATTAATTTAATTTAAATTTAATATAAAAAAATACATACATACTTATATGTTATAACGTATTATATATTTTTTGAAGGAAAACAAAAATTAATATTTAATTAATTAATTAATTATATATTGGTTATTTATTTTTATAATTATATAAATTAAACTTATTTTGTTTAAATATCACAATTATGTTTATTAGAAACATTAATTATTTTCATGAATTACAATGTTAATTATTGTGATTTGTTTAAATCTGTTTGCATTAATTCTAAAGAAAAATCACGTATTGTCTACGCTTCTCCAAATCTTTGGGATGTTTTTTGGGCCCGATAAAAAAAAAGCAACAAAAGCGAACAGCACCGTATTATGCGCGGAAGTTCGCCCAATAACCGTTCGTCTTGGCGAAATTACGGCGCCAAGGATGGCGTTATCTCGCCGCTCGCGACTTAAATCACGCGTCTCACCCTCTCCTCTTGCTCCTTCTTTACCCCCTCCTCTTGCCCCATTTTTGTTCGGGAGTCCCTTAATTCCTCCTCGCGCGCAGGAATTACCGTCGCAGCCGTCGCTTCCGGTCTCTTTGGGGTTGTGCTGTCTTCATCCCCACCCGCAGGAAATCCCGGCTGAAAGCCGCCGTCATAACCGGTCCAGGTTTACCTTAACGCAGGTCGCCTTCCTTCCTGGAATGCATCCTACGGGAATTAAATGCGCGAAATTAAATGCAGGGTGAGAACAACCCCACGGGCTGAGTCGCGGCTTTACTGTCGTAACTCCCGAAACGAGCCTGGAATTGTAAATCATGTTTTCGAGCAAACCACAATATAAGGCTTTGTCCTATATTATCACTGATCCCATATTAGTTTATTTCTGGTTGTTTCTAAATTATTGATCTCTATCGTTAAATTACAAAATGTATTATTAACTCAGATTTAATTAATACAGAGGATAGTGTTTTCTTAATTGATTTTATAATAATCTAGACATAATTTCTGGAAATGCTTGATTAATTTAATGTAAATGAAATCAATTTGAGAAATTCACTAGTTATATTAAATCACGTTGAAGATATTTAATTGACATTAAATTAATTTGTTTCAAAAAATGTTACTTAAATTAATATAAATTTAAGATAAATGTGGATTTAATTTCGAAGGAGACAGAATAATCTGACATGAAGTTTTTATGTACAAAATTTGTACATATTTTAGTTTAAAACAGATTATTATTGTATTAATGTTTAATTTAAACATTTAATAATTGATATATTTGATATAAATATATAAAAAATATTAAATATAACAGACATGTAAATAATTAATTTCTGTTAAATCATGATGCTAAATAATCAATTTCAAGATTTGATCACTGACAGATCAATTTTCGATGGTACAGTTTAATTAAATTTACTGACAAGTTTTAGACATAGAGATAGAGATAGGATAGAAATAGAAATAGAAATGGAGGTAGATAGATAGATACAGACGGGGAGATTTTGCGTATTGTGTTAGGCGATTACAATAGATTTCAATTAATTATGAAATGCTTATTGCAATTTGGCATAACTTGAACTAGTTTCAGACAGGATTAATTTTGTGACCATTTGACGTTCACGGCAATTTAATTTGTAATATCTATTAATGGGTAGTAATGAACACTCCTATTCCTCTTTTATTACATCATGCATTATGCAACAATATTCCGTTTGATATATCAAAATAGAATTAACTTTTGATAACGGAGATTGAAATTGAATATAGAGCGAAAAATACACATTTTTGCTTTAAAAAGCAGAGATGCATTTTTTGCTTATAAATTCTTTTATAAATGTCATTTTTTATAAATTTGTATGAATAATTTTTATATTTTAATTGCCATGCTTTTACGATTGCAATTAAAATATTTTAGATAGACCACTTAGACTTTAATTAAATCCTCAACGTTAAGTTTTTAATATTTAGACATGATTAACGCGGTTTTCACAAAAAATGACATCTTTTATAAGAAAATAAAACAAAGAAAGAGTGTGATACGATCATTTCACCGTGAAATAAGTTTAACTACTCGCATCGTTGCGCACAACAAACGATAGGGAAGTAATGTCTCTCTCAGTGAAAGAAAAGTCTCGAGTTCCAAATCCAAAGAATCGAAAACAGCTATTTCTTGGAGTTGCTGAAGATTATCGGGTTTGGTACAAAGATACTGTTTACAGGTTCGCGCAATCTATAAGTAGCCACCGCTATCGCTCTCCAATCGACAATAAAATAAAGGAATGCTATGTGCTCTGCACTCCACAGAAAAGATTGTTTCTACAAAAGAATTCTTGTTTTTTTATATGTATTGAATTTTCTTATTTTTTATTTTATTTTTGCTAAAAAATGTAAAATTTAATTTTTTTATAGAAGATTTTTAATTTAACATTTAAATGTAGGCAATATAATTAATAGACGTAAGACATATATGTTACTATATATCTATATTTGAATAAAGAGTAAGATTTAAGTAAAAATAAGATCTAATTATTTTATTATTTTATGTTTTAATGTTTATAATACAATTCTGATCTTAGAAATGTGCTTTTATAATATAATTTTGTCAAAAATTAAACGTAATAAAGAATTGTGGAAGTTAAAGTAGTATTTAATATAAAAGACCACACTATTAGAAGTCATTTGTATTTTATAGAATGTTATTTAATAGAAAGTTGTATTTTTTGTTAAACTTAATATTATTGTTCTCTTATTTTTAATTTTCTTAAAATATTTTGTAAATTGTTATAAGGTATTAACAATTGTAAAGAATATCTTATTAAAGAATATCTTATTAAAAATTCATAATACTTCTAACGGAAATACTTCTGTGTGTTATAAAAAATAAAATTCATATAAAATATAACGAAACAATAAATAGCATTGAATTCCCATAAATATTTATATGTTATAAGCTGTTACCATTAAGGGATATATAAGCTTACTTTTTCCATCTAAAAAGAAAAAAACAGAAGGAAATTTTCGTCGATAACATATAACATTAACTGCGCGATCTTCTGCAGAGTGACTCGATATACACACGAGGAAATGTATCCGGAACCCGGAACCAATATCGGGTTTCGCTAGTTTTCCGAGAAATATGGAAAAATTACTTCTACCGGGGGAGCGAAATCGGTTCAACTTTATTTTTTCTTTTTATGTAAACGAACTGTTTTTTTGGAAGAGATGAATTTGAAAATATGCATTCTTATCGTTCATAATAGAATTTAATAATTTGCAAAGTAACAATGAATAGAATGTATAACAATAGACAAACTTTTTACGACACAATCCGTTTTTACCTCTCATCAAAACGAAAAAAACATTGCACTTATGTTGAAAGATTTTAATTATTATTATTATTATCATTATTATTATCATTATCATGATTATTACATTTTTACTATTATGATTATCATTGATACATTTAGCAACTTTGTTGTAACTTTTATCACAATTTTTTATTAAATAATATAAAGGATTACATAGGTATGTTTGAGAATATTTTCGAGACTCTGAAAAATTCAGGTTTCATTCGCTTAGGCAGCACTCTGTGGCAGAGAGATCGATTTATGCGCCTTTCTTCTGGTGCAGCGAAACGCGGCCTAGAGTCCTCGGGGAGCACGGAGTAGTCTGGACCGCCTGAAAAGCAGGCTGAGTTTCGCACAAAGGTGCGAGCGTGTGTACAGATGCTGAGGAATTGGAGAAAGATTCGGTTCACGAAACACGCGATTGGTCTGGATCGTATTTCAGTGCTTTAGTAAAATTGGTCATGTTCGATATCATACCAATGTGTTGTAATAAAATACACTAGCAAAAATAAAATTACATATTTTGAACATACATATTTTGTTAAATTATTATATGTTACATATTTTGTTGTATTATTATATGTAAAAGATTAATAATTATATAATTTATAAAGTATTTTTAATTAAAACATTTTAATTTAAAATATTTTAAATTAAATTAAACGATATTTATATTTTTTATGTACAAAATTTTCAAGAGAAATCTTTTATTATATTTGACCCTTTTATATATATGTATACATAACGCATAATTGTATTACTTAATTTGCAACTTACATAGGAAAATAAATGTAATAATGAATTACATGAAATATTGAAAAAAACTACAAATTATGTAAAAGTTTATTCTTGGATATTAAAAGACGATTTCAATATTTTTAATTAGAATGTTTGTATACTTTTAATTAAATAATATGATTACTTTTTTTATTTTGTATAAACTGAATGTCTTTGTTGAGTCATTAGCGATTTAAATTAAATTGCAATTATTTGTTTAAAGTTTTCTCTTGAGCATAACGTAGATCGATAAAAGCCCTTTTCCAGCGTGATAGTGTTGTCACTGATTTCATACTTTCGGAGCATTGTGATCCTATATCGCTTTTCTGGCAATCGTCCTCACGCTAAAAATTCCGAACTGCACTGGCCACTACATCATCGCCTTGTTGCTGTATTTTACGGCAATAAGAGTTCGACCTCTGGCTCTCTCTCGGCCGCCACCTCCGCCACTGATATATTTGATATACGACTGAAGGGAGAATATCACATACACATACGCATGCACATACTTCGTCGATGTATATCTCGGCGAGTTTGCATTTCAAGTGCAACGTTAATATTCTACATCGTAAAATTCACCCAACGTAGGCGAACAAAGTTCCTCTAATCTGGTTATATATGAATATTCCGTACTTTTTTTATTTAGAGATTATTTATTATATATTTTAATTATTCGTAACAATCAATTTTGAATGAATTATAATTAAAAAGTTTTTTTAAATTAGTTTTTAAAGTTCATCTGAATATATTTTTTGAGAAAGATTCTTTTATTTATTCTATTTCTCTTTTTCTATCTTCGAGAATTTGTCACACAAAAAAAAAATGTACATATACAACGAAATCTGTCGTGCTTGCGATATTTTATCATTTTATTATTATATTAGTATTAATTGTACAGTGTGTAATTCATAATAATGTTTAAACGAAATCGAATTAATTATCATCTACATGAAAATGAAATCCAAATTCGAGCTGTCACTCCGCGCAATGTAGAAAGCTCTAATTTTCCTGAATTTGTGATCGTCGAACGAACGTGGCCTCTTTTTGAGAACTAAATGAAATACGAGGACAGAAAGTTTTCGTTGTAAGAATCAAGTGAATGGGCGTCACTTCGTCGGAAGGACGGGCACGCGTCCCGACGTCGACATTGGCGACGCGGAGCTTTCACTTGCCGAGCGCGCGTGCGATCTAATTAAATCGTTGGCGACTCGGTAAATTAAGAAGAGAAGTTTCCTGTGCTAATGAGACGTTGTTAATAAAACTCTTTTAGAAAATTAGTAATTCATAAGATTTGTGTTTTTACAATCTTTTAATTAATATGAGTAATAGAAATTGCATAAAAAGAAAGCATAAAGTTTTTTAAATTTATCTTTTTTAAATAAAATATAAAATTTTTCTTGTTTTTTTTAAGTTTTTAAATTTAATATCGACGTGAGAGAGAGAGAGAGAGAGAGAGAAAGAAATTCAGATTGTAAGAGAAAATATGAAAATTTCCATTGATAACAAGAGTTTCTATTTTTCTTTTTTTGTCTAAGGTGGAAGATTGTTCTCCTAGAAAACTACTAACACTCTCGATCACTCTGGTGTTTGAATTCTGACGCCATAACGGCTCGAGTTCTCGCCCATATTTGCTTTCTCGATCGAAGAAGGGCTCGTCATACGCCCCGGCACGTCAAACTATACATCCAGTCCAGGTGCCTTCAGTATCCCCCTCTCGATAAACGAACTGCCTTTACGGCCGCTCTCGACACACGCCATTATCGATAAGGGCGTTCTCGATTTTTTCTCAGCTACCATCGTTCTCTGCTTTCTTCCGCGATATGCAGTAAAAAACCTGAAGCTCGAAAAGAGGTCGATGAGGTGCACAGAAGCGTCGTTGTCCTCGTCGTTGTCGTCGTCGTAAAATACGATCCTAATTCTCATACCGATATGGTATTTGATCAATTTTTCGGGACATTTAAGAAATTGCGAGTTTCCGCCGGCTAAAAAATCACTCTCGGGCGCCGCTGCGGGGCCGGCCACGTTCGAGAGATCGATTTCTTCGCTCTTGCATTTCTCCTCCCTCTGGAAGGGCCCGACAGTAGAAACGAATCCAAAGGAAAGGCTTCTACTTCTAACGCGTCGTTATCTGTAAGCTTATGCAAATGCCCAGCAGTTTGCCACGAGGGGGATTTGCATACACTAGCTAAATTCAGCCCCCTCCTCTTTCCCCTGCCTTTTCCTCCCCCTTCGCCCACGAGGTCCCGATCTATGCGGGATCATGTCTAGGCATAATCTTAAGAAGCTCCCACCGCAGTTATACAGTGGTTTTCTCGGTAGACCGTAGTCACGTGAGAGTGGGCGCTCCCCCTTTTCCGTCGCTTTTTCTCGTTTTATTTGCATCCGTGCGCGTTCCGAAAACGTATTGCGTCCTTCTTTTGCATAGTGCGGACGTACCGGCCTATAATAAAGCTTGAATCGTGCCGTCATTCATTAGCATAAAAGCACGATACGCGCGCGTTTCGATCGAGTGGAGGGCTCGATCGCTATAGGCGGACTCCTCTCGATATTGCGCGCCATAGAAATACGAGTATCGCGGGGGATGCGTCCTAGAATTCTTATATCCGTCAATTACGCGTTATTCGATATCTTTATTAGAAAAAAAAATCTCTCGCGTATGAATTGCTAAAATGTCCACCGATCTGATTATCAATCTGCCGGATCGTAGCCGAGTCTAATTAGCATAATGGAATCATGCTTATGCGCGCGCCATAGAAATACGAATCAATTCCCGTAACGCATCGTCGCACCGCGAGAATTTTCCGATTGCACCACGTTTCGACGTTGATTGGATGCCATCCTTTGCGAATCTCTCTCTACGATCGCGAATTCATCATTGAATAATGTGGTAACCGGGCTTACGCGCACTTTTAATTAAACTTATTAAGCTGTTTTAATTTGCATTTGTATCAGGATATTGCTGTTGCAGCCCCGTTTTGAGTTTAAAATATCTTTAGTGGCTTTGAAGCGGCTCGAAAGTGGCTTTTAGCAGTAAATTAATAAAATTGTTACTTAATTGAAACTCCATTTATTCAAACAAACCTTATTAGCTCACTTACAGTAATGCATTTAAATTAGACCGTGTTTATCTCTGAAACGTATCAAGGTTTTTATTTGCCTGCATCATTTTTCTTCTCATATATGAAATTACCCGAGCGTCAAGCGTAATGTTTCACATTACTTTCGACGTAAAATAAGAGGCTACAATTTAACGTGTTGAAAGTGCTACAATGGAGGATTGAAAAGGGTTGAGATTATCCGAGCGGAGGGTTAAATTCGTCGCGTCTCGACATCCTACTCGTCTAACTTTCGGAATAAACAACTCTCGTGTTTTGCACACGGGCGGCATTCTCTCTCTCTCTCTCTCTCTCTCCGTTCGAGTCGCAGCTCGAATTCCATCAAGGCGCAATTAGCATACAGCAATGGAACGTGCGTGACGGTAAGAGGCGCCGAATGGACCGCGGTGTCGTAGGATAATTTTCGCGGTGCGACGTATGGCAATCGCAGTGTCGAAACTTCGGCCAGTTGCGAAGTTATATTAAACGTTCCGACGGGGTATACACATATTCATACGTCTCCGCCTCGTTCATGACGTTGCGGACGTTGCGCCCTTTGTAACAGCAAGTGCCAGTTTCGTGCATTATTATTTGTGGTCCGGTATATGTCGCTTTATGCTGTGAAATTATCGCGGCGAGAAAGTCGAAAGGGAAGGAGGGTGAGAGGCAAGAAGGGAAAGAGAGGAAGAGAAAAGAGATATGTATGTCAATAATTACATTCAGATCATGATATGCGCGCATCTTTTTGTAAAATATAAAAATAGTTATATAGAAAAACATTTTTTTAGATTTGGTATTTCTATTCATGTGATAAGAAAAGATGTGATTGTTGGAAACATATTAATATTTTTCGACGAAATAATATTTTCTTTGATTACAAAATATTGCTCAAGGAAAAAATTGTATAAAAACGATGTAAAATAATTTGAAATAAGAATATTATTTTTTACAATTAATTCATTACTTGGAATAACTATTGCAAAATTCAATTCTTGATTCAGTTTCTTTCAGTTCTGCAGAAAATTTTTGAAAAGTTTGTCTGCGGTCACAAACGTGAACCCCGATAAAACTAACCATTTTCATTTTGCTTTGTATTAAATTTTCATCAATCATACTTCTAAAAAGTTAACGGGGTGGCCGTTTTGTCTTCGTATGCAATATGGAGCCTTATATTATCAGAAAAGAAGTGTGCTATCTGTAAGAGCCATTAGCGATGTGCAGGTATGCACATCGTATTTAACAATATTTATTATTTTTTAATTGAAAAGCTTTGTATCGAGAGGACAGTGGTATGGTTTGTTTCCAAGAAAGATTGTGTCAAAATTTATCATTTTATTAAATATATATTTGTGTGTTAGATTTTATTGTAGATTTCTCATCGCATATACATATATATATATATATTTTTTTTAGAAGAAATTATTAAATAGAATGTAGCAGGAAAATAGTATTGTTTAAAAAAATTATGAGAAAAATTTTTATCTGTGTCGTCATAAGAATAACGCTGACAATGTAATGCATATATTAATGCAATTCAGCGCAACTATCATTGTCGTATACGAGTATCAACTCTTCGCAAAGTAGTTGCAACTCCAGTAGTAGCTACTGTAGTCAAAATTAAATGCAAATATTGCAAAGTCGAGACAACACTGCGCAAAGTCTTGGACTTGCACCTGCCTTTACGCAACACGCGGTACCTTCCAAGACGAGTTTCGCCCGCAATCGGAAATAAGTACGAAACAAAGCGGCTATCGTGCGGTTCACGAAGTATTACGAGTATCCCAAGTGCGCTGTTTAAAAACTTTCGCGCATTATCTGCATATGTTGCATCGGCCATACCCACCGCAGCGGTTCTGTAACGGCTGCGCTCACCGCGATGATATTCGGTAGTTTTGTGATTTATTTCATTCGTGAAATACATCGCGAGCTCTGATATACCATTGCGCAATGTAAAAAATTCATCTGATTTAAGAGAATAAAAATTTAAAGGAAGAAAATGTTGGAGACCAAAGTAGAGACATACATAAAATATCAGAGCTCCATGACAAAAGTATTTAATTTTAAATAATTTGTAATTGTACAACTCTAATAAAATATAACAATACTTTATTTCTTTAATTACATGATATTAAAATTTGATTTATATTGAAATAAAATATTATATAATTGAAGATTTTTATTTCTATTTTTTTATATTGGACAAATTTTGTGTCGGATAATTTAAATAGAATCAGTCTGAGATTGATTGATTGAAGTTTATTCAGCTTTCTCAGCTATTATGTTTTACATAGATTTACATACATGCTTCTTTAACATCCGTTTAAATACATCAATTCTTTTACAACTTCTAATTTCTGTTAATGACAAGGTATTGTATAATTTTACGCCCTCGTAACACACGCTTTTTTGCGCATTTTTAGTTCTAACAAATTTTATTGCGATAGTCCCTTTCTGTCTTGTTTTTCTTCCATTTTCATTACTAATTATTCTAGTTTATCTCTTAAGTAATTTGGCGCCAAATTATGTAAAATCTTAAATATAAATATACATACATTATAGTGTAGTCTCTGTTTTATAGACATAAAATGCAACGCTTGTAATATGTTCTATTTTGGTGTATCTATTACATTGTAATATTACTCGCATAGCGCGATTCTGTGCTACTTGCAATTTATTCAATTGCGTTTCTCCCATATCTACCAGTAGAGAACAGGAGAGACCGGGAGAGATCGGGAGAGACGGGGAGAGACGGGAGAGACGAGGAGAGACCGGGAGAGACGGAGCGAGACAGAAGAGACCGGGAGAGATGGGAAGAGACGGGGAGAGACCAGGAGAGACCAGGAGAGACGGGGAGAGACGGGTAGAGACCGGGAGAGACGGGAAGAGACCGGGAGAGACCGGGAGAGACGGGAGAGACCGGGAGAGACGGGAAGAGACCGGGAGTGACGGGGAGAGACCGGGAGAGACGAGAGAGACAGGGAGAGACCGGGAGAGACGGAGAGAGATAGGGAGAGACGGAGAAAGACCGGGAGAGACCGGGAGAGACGGAGAGAGACAGAAGAGACTGGGAGAGACGGGGAGAGACGGGTAGAGACGGGGAGAAACGGGAAGAGACCGGGAGAGACCGGGAGAGACGAGGAGAGACCGAGAGAGACGGGGAAAGACCGGGAGAGATAGGGAGAGACGGGGAGAGACGGGAGAGACGAGGAGAGACCGGGAGAGACGGAGAGAGACCGGGAGAGATGGGGAGAGACGGGGAGAGACAGATTCCTGTGGCACACCGTGCTCAGATTGTATTAATTTTGAACATTTATTACCAATACGAACTTGTTGCAATTTATCTCTAAGATATGTTTTTATCCATTCTAAAACATTTCTTTTAATACCATACTGATATAATTTTTCTATTAATCTATTTTTATCTATTGTTTCAAATGCTCTTTTGAGATCCATAAATATTACTCCTATTACTTTCCCCTCACTAATTGATATTTTCCAGTCATTAAGAGAGAGAAAGAGAGAGAGGAAGATGTCCATCAGGAAAATTGAACAAAACTCAAATTGATACGGAACTCGCGGATCCCTGTGGCTTTTCGTCGAAGCTTTCGCTCGCTGTTCCCGACAGTAATTAAATAAGCCGAGTTATACGGAGGAGGAAAGTTCACGAAATTCGCGAACGCGCCGTGTGTACGTTAAAACCGTCCGGCCTCTGGAAGTTTGTGAACAAATGTTATTGCACGACAAAGGCATTGCTATGCGATATCATCTGCCGTCATATTTATGAAATCTCATGATTATCATAGACGAGACTATCACTACTAGATTGTTCAGAGAGGAATGTGAAGAAAAAAAGCTGCATAGCCTTAGAGGATCATTTTATCTACATATCTATAATATAATCATATAATTATAATTATGCAATTATAAATATAATTATTAAAGATTATTAAAGTATTTACTTTAAAAAATTAAATTATAAATAAGATTTAATTACTTATATATATTATATTAGAGAATTTAATTTCCAAATATATTCTATTTTGAACAGTTTTTTATTTTTTTAAATGTTTTAATCAAATTTTTTTGTTAAGAAAACAATGACTTGAATTTTATCCAAGAATTTGTATTAAAAATAACGTATGTACATAATCTAGATAAAAGATGACTTGTTAGGCCAAGAAAATCCTTTAATTTATGTCGCGATAGTAAATGGTTTTTCTCCCTTGGCTTGAATAGAAATTATTTTTTTCTTTTCCCGCTGAGAAAATTTTTATCTATGTTGCTTTTCCCAGCGGAGTTATTCATATGCTAGCGTTTATGAAGTTAAAGTGAATTATTTTTTAAGCGTTATTTTTTTTCAAAATTGATTTCATAAACTTTGCAGTATTATTGAAGAATTTTGAAAATTATATGTATAGAATTTCAAAATAAATTAAATAGTAAATACGTGGCAGAAATACTTATTTATTCATTTAAATCAATATAAAACATTCTGTTGTGATATTAATATTACTATATTAAAATTAAAATTATTTTTGACTAATTTTTAATTTTTATTATTACATATATTTTAAAATTTATTTTTTAATAATAAAAATAATTATTAATATTAAGCTAATATAAATGATAACGAACGTATCAATAAAAAATGTCAAAAATAAAAACACATAATTATATATATAACAATATAATATAATATATACAATTTATAATATAAAATACAATATTAACGCGTAGCAGCAGGATATCATACACAACACTGATTATTTGAGGAAAAAACGCGAGTTAATAAATTTAACGGACAATAAGCACAATACAAAAAGCAAAGAAAAAGCCTTATTAATTTCAACTACATAACACGTTTTTGCAAGACCATATCTCATAAACAACTCCAAAATGTCTACTTATTTATAACATAAAAGTTCTAGAGACGTTCTTTTTTTTACTTCGAGTTGATTGCCTCATATCGCTCGAGCGGATTAGTATTAAATTAAAACACAAGAACAAAACAAAGACGTAATGATATAATACAATACAATTGTGAAATTCTGTGTATTTATAATAAAATTTTAATTAATAATTTCTAACAATTTAAAATATTTTGTATATTGAAATTCTTTTGTAGATATACCGTGTCATGTATTTCTTTGAAAGAATAACATTCGCCTAAAAAAATTCCTATTTATCGGAGATACCATCGATCGTAGCAACAATGTGTCCACGTCTTCTCTATAGATGGAAGAGGAGAATGTTTTTCTCTAAAGAGCAGCCTCGTGATGGAGAAACGATATGCCGTTACGTATCGACGTGCTTGTAATGGAGCTGTCGGGCAAATTTTCTGTGATACAGAGCCGGAGGCGCGCGTCGTATCGCATCGACTTTAAATACAATGGAAATCGACCCTTATCGCCGTCACCTCGATGCTTTAAGAGCGATCGGTTGCTCGTTATTCGTACTTAAATTTATCTAGATATTCAGAAGAGAGAGAAAAAGAGAGAGAAAGAGAGAGAGAGAGAGAAAACTTGTATTATTATTTTAGAAAAAAATCTTCTAAAAGAGAAAAGTATATAATGAAAATCTTTATAACCATGCAAAATGATCTCGCTGTGAAATAATTTCATCATTAATCAGTCATAGTTGCAGTGCACAATATTCAAGCAAAACTTTTAATTTTTTGTTTCAGAATCACAATGCATCATTTTTTGTACAACTCTCTCATTCTTAAAGTGCTACTACTGATGGTCTTGTTCGCGACGTCTGGTTTAGCGGTGTCAAAATCGCGCGGCAAAAAGAAAATTGCCAAGGAGACGAAGGAGATGAACATCTGCGACATTCAGAGCCAGCAGGCACCAATGTACTGCTACTGCAACAATGTTAGCCTGCAAAATGCCAGCGACGTCAATTGCTGGATATTGAGCAAGTTCGAGCGGAACGATCCCTTGTGGGATTACTTCACATCGCAAATCCATCTCGAAAAATTGACGTTTACGGTGCGTCAGATCGGTAGCCTCGACTACGTGCCCAGTCAGCTGCTGCACCAGCTAAAGAATTTGCGCGTGATCGTGTTCCAGTATGGGTGGCTCCATGAGCTTTCCGAGCGCGCTTTTAGCAATCTCAACGGTGTTGCCGAGATCAATCTCAGCCGCAACATGATCGTCGTGCTGCGCAAGTACGCCTTCGAGAACATGAGAAATCTCTCTGTCATCAATCTCGACGATAATCGCATCTCTGAGATTAATAGGTAAGGATAATAGTTGATGGCGAGTAGTTGTCTAATAGAAATGGCTATTATAACTTTTTATCAAGCTCGTTAATCTGAGAATAAAATTTTATTTATATTAGTTTATTTATTTAGTTATTTATATTAGTTTTTTATATTAGTCCTTATTTTTAGTATTTATGTTACATATTAATTGTATTATTTGCATTAATTGTTGAGAAAATACGAATAATATATAAACATAAAAAATGTATAATTTATCTATTAAAAAGTATTGTTTTAATATGTATTATACATAAGATAACACAAAACAATACTAATAAATTGGAAAATTATTAATTTTTTAAAATTGTAGCTTAAATAATTCATAACATTGATTATAACTTAATTATTGAAAAATAGTTTGTAAAAAATTGGATCAAAGAACATAACTGCAATATTATATGCTCTTGGATAAAAGATATTAAGAATTGAAGAATATTGAAGAATATAAAAATTATGCATGCTATGAAGAGTTTACTTATTTTACACAATATCATATTTTCATGTTTAATATTTTATATTTAATGAAATACAATATAATTGTATTTTATTTGAGAACATTTATGTATCTCCTATTTCATCATATTATGTATACAAGGTATCTCATAACTATCGTACAATATTTATTTCAAGTACATACGTACACATATACATACATATATACTTACCGTGTTATGTATTACATGTACATTACAATATACAAATATATACATATATACATATATACACATACATTAAAATAAATTTAAAAAAAAAGATAGAAGTAGTCAACTATAACATTTGACAATGATTTTTAAACGATAAAATGTCAAAAGTATTTATTAAAAGTGAATAATTCATTAATTGTTTCATCTGCGAGAATTCATTTTGTGTCCACCATTTAAGATAATGAATGATTGAATTATTATAATTTGATAAGGAAATATTCACGTATCATATTTTGCGGTTCATGACCTGTTACTTTTGATTTATCACTACATCGATTCCATAAAATATATTTTTGTACACAGAAAATTCTTTTTCAAAATTTGACATTTTACTTATCATTTAAGCTACGTTACTTATTGATTATTTTAATTATTTTATTTTTAGTTTGTTATACAGTACTTTATACGTATTATACTTATTTACTTAACAATAATATAATTATCACAAATAATAAATAATGCGAATACTGATTAACAAGGACAACAATTAACCTAAATAAGAAATTAATTTTTATTTAATTAACAAATGTAATAAAATATTTATACTTGATATATACAAAAGTTTAAATAATTATTTACAGAGACACATTTGTAAACTTACCAAACTTGCGCAAGCTATTCCTGAATCGCAACAACATCAGCACTATTCACGACAAGGCATTCAAGCTTCTAGGCTCTCTACAGGAACTCGAATTGAGCGGCAATCAGATCACTGTCGTCACGCGTGACAGTTTCCACGGTTTACGTAATTTGCGACGTCTCGATCTACGTAGCAATCAGATTACTATGATCGGGGATCGTAGCTTTATCGAAATGCCAGAATTAGTTGAACTTGAGCTCGATCAAAATCAAATCATATACATATCCGAAAAAGCATTCGACAATATGCGCAATCTCTGGAAATTGAATCTTAGCGACAATCAGCTGGTGACGTTAATGCCGGACTTTTTGGCTGGTGCACCCGGTATTCACTTTTTGGATTTGAGAGATAACTTGCTGAAAACCATGACTTTTGACAACATTAAACCAATTGTGACCAATCTCTATGGCATGAACAGCCACCTATACCTGAGCGGTAAGTACTTCGATCATTACATTTAAATAAAACTATAAAGTGTAGTATCTATTTGAAAGTTTTGGAAGAACCTATTTAAAGAATTATCAAATTTATAGTCCACTAAAGAACAATATTAAATAAAAAGTGGTTAAGTGTCTTAAAATAGATTTGTATCAAAATTAATAGCAGAAGACTGTTACGCATAAGAATTGAGTTTTCGAGAATATTCAGAGTTTGTAAACGTTAAATCGCCTGCTGTTGAGGCAATATTGTTCATGATCAAAGTCACAAGATTGACTGATCAAAGCGCATTATCGTATTTGCATGTAGAAAACAATCTAATCTGCGATTGCAAACTCGCGTGGATCTGGGGTCTACGGAATGAGACGAAGAACACGAAACTGAGAGATGCCCTAGAGGAGTTAACTTGCTTCCTTGAGAGCAATAATGCAACGCAGAAGAGCAACAGCGAAGACCTAGGGAGAAATCAGCCGCTCGAGATTCCCGGTAAGTTTTGCTTCACGCGCGAGTGCGCGCGCAAGTACGAATGCCTTTTGGCGAAATTTATTTCAGCTTTAAGTCAAAAAGAGGCAAAATGCAAAATGTATTTACTTTAAAGGCATAAGAATATTTTATCTACTACATAATGGAGACATAAAATTAAACTTTAATCATCCTTGTTGACAAAAATTAAAAATGAGAAATAATTTATTCTTTTCATATATAAAAATAGCTTTATATTTAAGCCGAATATAAAGCCACTTAATTTATTTTATTTTTTAAAATTTTACTTATAGAGAACAAATATTAAAATAAACAAAGTGAGAATACAATTTTTATTTCAATCACAAAAATAAAACATTTTTTATATAAAATATATAATTTTTTATATAAATAAATTTGTTTTAAATTAATTATATTAAAAAATTTAAATTTTTATTAAACATTATTATATATATTGTATTTCTTAGTTTTTTAAACAGGATTGTATTTTATTCTATTATAGATGACTATGTTGATGATAATTCGAGAGATGGTCATAACGAAGACGATGATGCTGAGAATGATTATTACGACGAATCCGATAACGAAAATTCGTCAAATTCTCACAGCAAGGTAGGATATACATCAGCTTATTGATTACATATGAATCTGATGATTGCATTTTTGCAATTTTTCTTGCAATGATTAAAATAATTGCCATATCAAAATAATTTCTTACAAATTTATTAAAATTTTAATTACTAAACTTAATCACAAATTAAAGTGATTTGTGATATGGCAATCTAAATGTTTATTTAAGAATATTTTAAACAATTAATTATTTCTAATCACGTATTTGAATCGCAATTATTTATGGAACGTTGATACGTATATTTGGTTCTAATAACGAGTATTGTTTTATGTAGCTATTACATTTTAATAACTAATAAATTGAGCAACGGCATTATAGTTATCTTTATTTTTTGTATTATGTGCACATGTGCACATATGCACATGTAGTGAAATGAAAACATTTGAAATGAGCGCATTATTGTTCAGAGAGAGAATTACATAATGTGGAACGTGAAATCGGTGTTTCTTTTTTAGTCCTATGATTGGTTACTCGTATAAAAATGACATGCTAACGTTATTTTTATGTGAGTGATTAATCATAGGACTAGAAAGAGACACCGATTTTTCAAATGTATTTATTTTAATGCATATAGATTTAACTTTTGTTTGATCAAGACATTAGAATCTCTTTAACTGATTGCGCGATACTACGCAGACTATTTTGATTTTTGTTTGCAGAACACTCGTGAGGGTAAGAAGTGTTGTACGAAGCATCTATTCGAATTGAAGCCAGAAGAGCTGCCGTGTCCGGAGCTTTCGCGCGAAGATTTAATGGCCTCCGAGCAGCCATCCAGTCGCCATGAAAACGCCCGCGTGGGCTCTTCCGGGTCCAGCTGGTTTAGCTCTGGTTCGACCTCGGTCCAGGCCGGTCAGTCCGTCCTCGTTGCCTCATTGCTATTGCTATCTATACTTTTTTTTACGTAGAAGCGACTAAACGTTCAGAAATGAAGCGATATAAACGTCATTCGGTATCCCGATATGCTCGAGTGAGCGAATGGAAAATCGTAGACATAAACGAAACGGGATGTGAAAGAAAGTGTATTTACGCGTGTGTATGTGTATATGCGCACATAGAAAACTAACTGGACAACCAAGAGACGTACCTTCGAAACTTTTCGAAGCGCTTACAGTTATCGTTCGTTGTAAGAAGAATTCTCTCTTAGAATTCGATCTTTAAAAATGTTTCACGTGACGTTTGTATCAATAATGCATAGATAAACAAGACCGCTAAGTCAAAATTGTTCAGTATCAAATCGCGACTACATTTGCATGTCATTTTGAAAGTTGGATTTTTTTTTTAACCTCTCGCGTATTTAACGTAATATAAAAATGTTTCAAATACGCTGTCATGCAATTTAATCTATCGAGGCCAACTATCGAGACGTAACATTTTATGTTCGCGAGTTTACTATGTTTATTATGTTTTCAACATACTTAAGTAAAAAACGATCTTATTAAAATAACAAGGTTACACATTTTAATATTGCTCGAATTCAAGCTCAAACGCGCTCTCTTATATGCTGTGCGTCATTCCCGTATTTGTACAGTATTTGTGCGTAGTTTTATTGTATGTATTATAAGAATACCAAGAAATATTGCGCACACTGCTGTTTCTCATTAGCTATTTCGCTTGCGTAATTACTGCCATTTAGACCGTAGTCCATTATTACATTTAACTAATTTTTGATCGAGACGATGGGTTCAGCTATAACGGCTCCAAATATCAATATAATTATGAAACGCCAGAAATTGAGATACTGCCATATAATTTAGACTAATATTAAAATTTTGATAGAGAAATTTAGACAGCAGCCCAGCAAATACACATAACTGCTATATAACATATATGTAAATATAATGGTTTAACGTCTATGTTATGTGGCAATTATACTTGTCAAAGAAATTAGATTAGATTATATTTGTGCTGGAAGATTTCTCTTAATTGTTTATTTATGACTTGTACAATAATTATCTCCTTTTTAGGATTTCTACTCATAGCTCCATTTATTTTAGTTTTAAAGGTAATTTAAACATTTTGATATAAATGTACTTTTTTAATTATTTTTCTTTATCTCTTTTGTAGCCTTTTACAGAATATTGTGAAATATTACACACTGCCAGTTTTGCTCGCTCAGTTTTATAGATAACATTAACATTTTTATATAAATATTTATAGAATATTTGTTTTAATATTGGGCTTTGATTTTTGTAATTTTTATACGATATTATGAAATATATTAAATATTATGCATAAGCCAATTTTCATTAAATATTTCTTCTTATAAACCAATAATTGAATCTTTATATTCTTAATATCTCTATTCTTAACTTCTCAATATTGATTGTAAGACTTATAAGCTCCGTATTCTTAACTAACCTTGCGCTGCTATATTATATATGTTAATAATTTGTATTTATCATATGACAACGTATGTGAACACTTGATTATATAATAATTAGAACAAAAAATTCAAATAAAAGAAGAGAAAAGATATTCATTGACGTTTTTTAGGATTGTTCCAACTTCTTGGTAAACTGATCTATCAGATAAGCATGTGTTTATCTTTATTTTTTTTCTTAAATGAAGACAGACACATATTTATCTGACAAATAAGTTTACGAAGAAGTTGGAACAAACGGTCCTTAGTAAATAAGAATTGATAATTTATACATACATGCATGCATGCGTATGTTCATGCATATCATATGCAAGCATGCGACGCATCGAATATCAACGCGCAGGCGCGAATGAGATAGAAAGATACACAGCAATTATTTTCTAATTTATTTATTTTGGCTTTTTCTCTTCAAAACATTGTTGACATGGAAGTTGCTCGGTCCATTTATATCTTTACCTGTATTGTTCCCAGTGAATAAATAAATTTTATTCATAATTATTCCTATTTATCCATTTATATGTCTATGGAAGATTCGAATAGGTTAAGAATACGGAGATTTGGCTGTTTACTATTTATATTTTGACACGTTATAGATATTTTTAACATTAAATTAATAACGATAATTGTCTATAATAGATGGATGGATGGCTTTGAACCCTTGTAGAACTTAATATTTAGAATATCCCGGAATTAAACGCTTGTCTAAAAGACTTGAATAAGATTTAAAAAATATGTTTCTCAGACATGCAGAGATGTCTTCAAAAAGATGTCTTGAAGACAATGCCTTTTAGACATGCATGCCATTGGAGCCAAAAATATCAAGAATCGATATATTGACATAAAATTTTTTTAGGAATTAATGGAGCCATTATATACAATCGTAAAACATATTAAGAATTGATATGGTTGAACCAATTTTGAAAGAAAAATTGAGATGGGCACTATATGATTATAAAATATTAAATTATTGAGAAAAGTTAAGAAAGAAACAATTGAATTAGTTTATTACGAAAATGCATGAGTCGAGTCAAGGGATTCTTTCACAAAGGTTGAAAAATTTTTTTTTTAATTTTAACATGCATATTAATATTTTAATACATATTTAGCATTTTGGGAAATATCAATATAAAGTTTTTATCAATAAAAAAAATGTCTTCAACAAAGTTTAATAACAATCATGTTCTTTTCGTAACATGTCTTTTGTATACAAAAATGAGATTAATATTTCTATAATTAGTAATACAATTGATATTTCTTTTCATATATGTTTTATTACGAGTAAAAAAATTTGATATTACATTAACTTACTTTCGTAAAAATACAAATTTATATTTATTCTATAATAACTAATTCAATTGTATATAAATTATTTAACATATTTCGTTTAACCCTACATCCTATTGTGTAACCTCCTAATTGATATTATATTTAATAGAAGAAATATATACTTCTTATGAAATATATTTCTTGGTATATGTGAAATGAGACTGAAAACAAGAAATTTTTCGAGCACTAAGCGTTTTTATATATCATTCTTCTTACAAGATTATAATCGTGATGTTTCTTGCGCAATATTTAACTAGCAGTTTCACAACGATTACGTCTACAACGATCTGTTTGTTTAAGGTGCACTTTCTTGCGCTTTTTGCGTGACAGTTTTAAGCTAAATATACTTATATTTTAATCTTTGAGTGAATAAAAGAAAAGGAACGAGGCTAAAAACGGAAAGCGCAACTGGAGCGAACAGACGTAATTTGCAACAATCAATTAGTAAGAAACGCACGATATGGGTAACGTGAAACATAGCCTACCCTACGGAACAATGATAAAGAAAAAAAATTATTAATAATGTTGAGGTGTTACTTGTCATAGTATATGCGTTGTCATAGTATCGTGATAATGTTTATATAATATATGAAACGTCGAATCGCAACACGACATCGAGGGGACAAGAAGATCGATCATTGAAATATCTTTTTTAACAATCATGACTTAATAGGTAGATTCCATTATCATAGAGAGATAAAAATATAATTTGCAAATACTTTTCTGATTTTTTTTATTTAAGACTTACTTCCTTATAAATAGTTCTTTATTATAATTAAACTTTTTGATATAAAAATATGTGTATGTAACATGTTTTGTATGTTATTAAATTTTATTTTATTAATATAAACGTTCAAAAAATTATTACAGTAAAATAGATGTCTTGTTCTAATTTTTTTATTAATTCTTTTTTATAAAATAGTCGATTCTTGCTGTTCGCTCGATGCCATAGTGCGGCATGACACCTGTTGTCGGTTGAAAGAAATACGCGTATAAATTAAAACGTTCCGGGGTATTGCGTGCACAACACGTTACTGAGTTATTCATAAAATACAAAATTAAGCCATGATAAATAAACGTATTTAGAAAGTAAGTTTTTAAACGATACATTAATCAGTTTTTTTTAATTCTTTTTGTTACTATTGAAACACATGCTTGATGAAACAATCAGGAATTTTGTTAGGATTATTAATTATAACTCTACATAATTCCACTAAAAGCAAACGCGTGATATAAATAAGAGTTATTGGAAAGAATTTGAAAAAGAAGATCCCGATCATGTAAGACATTTAACTTATAGATACCAAAGATAAGAAAAATTTGGTGTTAGCTGTTAGGAATCTCTCGTACACAATTTATGATCTGTATGATCGCACTAAGTAAAATAAATTAACTAAATAATTATTAAATCTGATAAGTGAATGAACACAGTACACCGTCAATCCCGAGTCCATTGTAAGTTAAAGTAAAACAAGGCCCTGTGAATTTTCCATAGGGTTTCCTTCTTTCTCTTTCTCTTTTTCTCACTCTCCTATTCATTCTTTCATATTATTAAATCTATTGAACGAGAAATGAAATTAACATATAATTAAAAATTAATTGGCAGATAAATTACAAATTCAATTAGGAGATTAATAATTAAGGTAGATAATCGAATAATTTGCTAATTTTATTTTCCATAATTTACTCCGCAAGTCTCCCACTTTATTTCTACTCCTGGATTTTCATATAACCTTCATTCAACGTACTGCTGTATCAGATGCGTTTATTCATGTAAATTTATTTATTAAAATTACATTCAACGTATGCGTTTTAATATATGTCGTGTGCATTTTATAATGTACAAGGAGATATTTCTTGGGAGAATGCAATTATTTTATATATATATGTATATGTACAATTAATTTAAGCTCTTAAGTAAACGCAACTATAATATATTAGGTTTAATCTATTTATGTATTTACCATCAAGCTTTGATATGTATTATATGTTCTTTTGTAAGATTTAACAATAATCAGAAATAAATCGTCGAAAAACGAAGAAGCTATGTGTGTTATTCCTCCTTTATCTTAATTTCACATTCCTTACTATTGTAATGAGAATTTTAACAATATTAATAAAAAAATGTTTATAAAAAGTTCTAATAAGAGAATTGTAATTTCTCACAAATGTGTGTGTGTGTGTCTCACTTATACGGTAGAACTTTGCTATTTTAATCCCTTCTATTCTTTAAATCAATCAGAATAAATTCTAGGATAAAGACTGTGTGTCTTCTTGTTTACTAGTAAACTTAATTTTTCCTTTTGTGTTGTTCTTTCACTATATATTTGTCATGTAATCATATAATTATATGTAGAAATATTAAAAAATGAGTAAAATTTATTGTAAGACAACATTTTTATTCTGCGCATATATTATTAAAACAATAGTGCAAAGTGAATTTCTAGAATAGAAAGGTAGTTCAAATTTACGATTTTTTAATTTGAAATAAAAAGTTAGATGTACAATATTCTGTAGAAGAAAAGAGGTAGTTACGGCCTCTTTTACGTTTTCTACAATACTATGGTGATGATGATGATAATGATAATGATGATGATGATGATAATGATAATGATGATGATGATGCACGCGCGCGCGCGCGCGTGTGTGTGTGTGTGTACGCGCACGCTTGCATAGTTTGAAAATGATAGATAAACCTAAATTATGCAAACTTTAATTGAAAAATGTTATGTGCAGATTGAAAAAGAAGAATTAACTTTTACTTGAACGCACAAAAAATTTGAAAATTATTTTAATTGCAGAAAATAATAATACTAAGAAGTGATCATAAACTATTAGTATCACTCCTCGAAAGAAATTCATTAAGTAAATTGTCAATGCGGCTACAACAATTTTTAATGTATTTGATGAGATTTGCCCACACAATAAAGCACATTCCAGGAAAAGAACTTTACACGCCAGACATCATCACGTGCTCCAAATAAGGACAGTGTATAGGATAATAAGGACATGGTACATAAACAAGATAGAGTTCTCGTACAAGCAATAGTAGCAGTAGTTGGGGAAATGACTTTCAAACTATCTATTGGTGCAAGTCAAAGGTGCGCAGAAAGCCGCAAAGAGGCTACCCATAATACCTAACTATGTTGGGTATTAACTAACTAACGCGAAGGTTGGTCAAGTCACAAGAATAAAATAGACTCAGAAATACAGGGATTCTTCTTCACATAAATTTCTCGTGTGAAATACGAATCTTTAGCAGAAATGGCTTCTGGCTGACGAAATGTGAATCTTTGTTCTCGCAACGGTACGAAGAAAAACATTCTAAAAAATTTGCATCTAGGTATTATTTGCTACCGCAAACGCGTAAAGGAATCAATGTGATTACCTGATATTTCGTCATAAGATAAGACATGATCGAGAAGTGTCCATATTACCTGGAATATCGGCTTTAAACAATTGAACCTTTAATGCCTTCAAAGTCGCCGCAAAGATCTTGGAAAGTGATGTCACAGACTTATTTACTATATATTCAGGGATTATCTCGTTGTCATGGAGAAGAAACATCAACTCGGATACCAAGGCAAGAAAAACGAAAAAAAGAAAGAAAAATCAGATTAGCAAACCAAACAAAAACACAAAATTAACTTATGATTAAATGTTATGAATTTTAGAAGATGTACAGAAGATATAAAGAATTTATAAAGACATTCTCTATAAAACAACTTATTCATAATTTTTTGTTTATTTATTACATTGCTTATATTCACAAAAAAGAAAAATGTTACAAATTATCTTATTTAATATATTCATATAAACGTAAATAATACGTTTTTTGTGAAAACATTTTATTTCTGTAATATTTGTTTTCCTTACACATAAATGTACTTTTCATAAAATATAGAAATACTTTTTTTACTGTCAACTTTAATCGTATTAGTACTTAAAAAATTAAATAAAAATCTATACTAGTGCCGTAAAACTATAATAATCTTTTGCATTTGTAATCCGATTTCTATAAAAAAAATAAAAACAAAAAAAAACGGGAACTAATCATATAAAATATGATAAAATATTATTATAAAGTAAGAATTAATTATACATACATTAGAACAGATTACTTAATACTAATTTACATGCAAGCTTAATAACTTCGTGAGATGCGCACTTTACTTATTATAAATTGGGTATTATGTTCACATATTAAATATTACCCATAGCTATATGATCATTGGGACAAGTGTTATCATTACGATTTTTTCCAAATTCAACCTGAGATTCATCTTCCAATTCCCAAACAACCGCATCATCGAATTTCTGCTGCTCAGTAAGCCATCCACAAAACATCGTACGTAGAAATAAACCTATAAGTTATATCACGCACATACATATATAAAAATAATAAAAGATAAAATTAATTATATTATATTAAGCAAAAAATAATTAATCTATCTACGGACAAATAATAAAATTCAATTAAAAAACAATGAAAAAAATGCAATATATCCAATAAGATATGTAGTTACGGGCTGCCAACTACAGATATACTTAATACAATAATATATGTTATTGCAGTATCAACATTGTACTTGCATTAACAGCAAATATTATTGTATTGAGTATTTTATGTAGTTGGCAGCCCGCAATTACATTTGTTATTGGCTATATTACTTTTTTTTCTGCATATGAGTTTAAAGCGCTGGCCACTATAAAGGCCATTTACTAACACAAAGGTCTAAATTAAGTTCGGAACACCAACTAAACTTTTTATATGTACAAAGAATCAAATTAACGATTGTTGTAAAAAATATACACTGATATATAGAAAAGCAATGTATTATAATTGTACATACATCCCACGCTTTAGAATTCTTGATCTTGATTTAGATTTTATATAATTTAGTTAAGAAAACATTGCGTTGATTTTTTATCAAAAAAAGGTAAAAATAGAAACAGAAGAAATTGAGAGAAAAGAACAGTGACAGAGAAAAAGAGAAATAAAAAGGAAAAAAGGGATAGATAAAAAGAAAAAAGAAAAAATAGTAAAAGATGGAAAAATATACAAAATGGGAAAGGAAACAAGGGGGGGAAAAAAGGATGTGAAAATAAGAAACACCAAAAAGTGAAATAGGAGAGAAAAAAGCAGAAAAAGAAATAATGAAGAAAAGAAAAAGTGCGAGCTGTAGAGAAAGTAGATAATTTCTGCAAGTAGAGAAAGTAGATAATTTCTAGTATCTCATTACAGCTATATAAAATTATGTTAAAATAAAAAAATGTAATTTTTTTATGTGATACATCTTAAAAGAAATATAGTTTTTACATTTCACAATTTATATTTAAAAGATAAATGAAACATATTGAATTTTTTACATTTCTTCATTAATAAATGACTACAAATATTAATCATTGCAAATATTGATGTAAAATTGATTTTTCCAAGATGTATGTAATTTAAATTATGTTTATGCACTAAAAAAAAATAAGTTTTAGTATGTTTATATTATCAAATACATATAACAAATTAATTATTTTTTTGACATACAAATAGAAATTTATATATATTTTTATTTATATTAATAATTTAATATAATATTGCAATAAGAAATTATATTCAAAATTTAATTAATAAAATTAAAGCTATCTTTTATTTATTTTTCTAGTATTTGTTACAAAATGCGACATAAACATTAATTAGAAGTACCTGTTATTAATCCAGAAACAATAGAGATCCCAAGGGTGACTGCCAGTGCCAGTAATTGATATCCAGCTTGCTGATATGCCGTCCTGTTGAATCCCGCTGATATTCGATAATTATAATCTCGCATTTCACTAAATTTGAAAGTTTCTGCACTTGGCGCCCGCGCAGGAAAGATCTATTAATAAATATATTATTAAAGACGTTAATTTTTGTTATTTTAAATTAACAAAAATTATAAATTTGGATTAAATTTGCAATATCATCAAAGCTTTATTTTTCAATTATTTCATTTTTTAATTATGAAATTTAATGTGCATATTTTAATGAAAAGCGAATAAAAAGTAGAACAAAACACATATGTAGTATATACAGTTCATGTCATATATGTAGTATATACAGTTTTTCGTACTATCAATAAATATATTCCAAGTAATTAATTTAGATAATATGCGTAAAATAATTATTATTTTTTTATTATACTGACGGAATTCTATGCGGTAATTACTGTAAAAATTATTAAAAATCACTATGGTCAAATTATCGTTTCACACAGAAACATACAAGAGAGTTTATTACACGTAAACGATGAAATGATTAATTCAAGTCGGCGAAATTACGTACTTCATACAGAGAATAATCATAAGTGGCTTCCGTAGCCAAGCCTGCCATAAGCGCACCAAAAAATGCAGCTAGAACTCCTGGCATCCCATGTAAGTTGTGTACTCCGCAAGTGTCATGGATATGAAGATGTTTCTGTATAATTGGCTGTAAAAAAAAGAGATAAGAAAATTGATATAAAAATAATTAATTAGAAATAAAATAGTAAATATATTTCTTGAATTTATGATGATCTTAAACATGAATAAATGATCTTAAAACATATATGTATATAATAATAAAATATATATATGATAATATTACCGTAAGATATTTGTATCCTAAGACACTAATTATACCAGATACAGCGCCGATTATCAGAGCACCCAGTGGTTCACACATCATACCTATGTGCATTGAGAAATCTGAATTAGAGAAAGCATACTTGAATCCTGAACAAGAGAATGAGATAATTCAATAATCCTAATTAAAAATACTCTCTTTAGACAAAAGTGTTTATATTTTATCACGTTTTAATACAACGTATTTATAACAATGCAATATTCCTGCAAAATGACTACAAAAGTTATGTTATATATTATTTTTATTCCCTTTTTTTATTCTCTATTCTTTATTTTAATAAACATGAATAATGCACTACATATTTAAAACAAAAGAAAAAGGAGTTTACACCTCCTATAACATTTACATATGAAGAAACTCAAAATTAAAATAAATAATATGTTAATTATTAAAAAATTATAATGTAGTATTGTAAACCTAAATATATATGGAATTAATATTTATATAATGTTCATAATATAATATAGATTTGTACACATTATAAAGAGTGAATAATTGTCTAGCATATACACCTGCAGCTGTGCCAATAGCTACGCCTCCAGCCAGAGTCGAGTTTTGCACGTGTACCATGTTAAATTTGTTGTCCTTGGAAACCAATGCAGACACGGCGAACGTAATCACGCAGCTCGCGGATATTGATAACAGAGTGTTGATTACAGCCCGCTGTTGATCATCTCCTGTCAATGCAGCGCCATTGAATGACGGCCAAAATAGCCATAAAAACACCGTACCTGAAGATAGTGATTCATAAAACATTTTATTATCTCATTTTAGCGGTTAAATCTTTAAAAAATCAATAAAATTATATTAAAAAGTAGATGAAAGTTCTAATTTTACTAAAAGTCGCTCTCCATCATTATTATAGAGAAATAGCTAATTTGAAATCTACCGATCATGGCGAAAACATCTGATTGATATGACGATCCTTCCAGATCATATTCCTTCGGTTTTTCCTTCATTCCGAGTACGAAGCTAATCGCTAATCCGAAATATGCGCCAAACACATGGACGAACATACTGTCACCAGCATCAACGGCCTAACAAATGTGTGTGAACAAAGTTCATAAAATATATTTTTAGAAAAAAAAATATATTTTGTCATATATTTATAATAAAAGAGTGGATTTATTTTC
The DNA here is from genome assembly GCF_013373865.1 of Monomorium pharaonis. NCBI lineage: Eukaryota > Metazoa > Arthropoda > Insecta > Hymenoptera > Formicidae > Monomorium > Monomorium pharaonis. Next base: position 1,627,199 of record NC_050470.1, on the reverse strand, counting down.
AAATTTTTTATTTGATCTCAATTTTATTTTGATTATTATTTTTCATTAATCTAAAACATTTGTAGATATATATTTTGTAGATTCTTTATCATATCAGTGTTCTTTTACCTAATCAATAATTGGAAATATTGTTTTATTACTCACTATAGTTTATGATTGAATTATTCTGATTGTAAAACTAGAAATACTAGACTTACCATAAATAGTTGTTCGCCTACATATTTATTAATGGTAAACATAATCAATTCCATTATCCCCATGAACACCAGTTGCATATATGTCACTTTGCCTAAAACTGCTCCCATAGAAATAAGCGGCGTAGCGACAGCAACATCAGCACTAAGAAGACTAAAAAATTCCACAATAATACATAATAAAGAAATAAATTTATTTAGTTTCTCTTGTATAAAAGGCTAATTTTATTTTTAATAATAATTTTTAATTAATAAAGTATTAAGAAACCAAATTTACATCTTTTCTTATTTGCAAAATAAAACTAATTAAAAATATTATCCAATTTCTTTATTTTTTAGTATTTAATATCAATCTTCGTATTTAATATTAATAGTGAACACACTACCTATTTAATGACAGATAAGCTTTGTTGCCTAACTTTACATTCATTATGCCGTCGCAGATTAAAGCCACCTGGATGAGAATTGCGCCTACGAGGAAGGTCAAACCAACAGCGCTCTGGCTGTATTTTTTGAGAAATGTCATCAGAAAGCCAAAACCGATGAAAATCATTACGTGAACATCTTGATACACTGTATCATTTTAGACAAATCCAAGAACAAAAAAGTGTTTTAGAAGCGATATATTTCGCTTATCTCATTACAGTAAATATATTATAACTTTTTTATCTATGTAAAAATTTGTTATAATCTAAAATAGATATTGTATGATTATGCAGATGAACAATAAAAAATTAAGTCTGTAGTAGATGTATTTAAAAAGACACAAAATGTTATTTATAATTATAAATATATTTGTGCATTTAGTTTTAATTTACATGTATTATAGTTTAATTTTTCTTAGCTATTATTTTGTACATTTTTTGCTTTATTATTTTTACTTTATTTACTGTTTTATTTTTTTAATATTTTATTTTATACTATTATATATATCGTATTATTTAAGAATGGGAATTATACAGAAATAAAAGTAGGGTGTTACTTGTAACATTATTATCGTTACCTCTTTTTATAGTAACAATTTAGTGATAATGTCAAATTTTTAAATAATGATAAAGTGAGAACTGGAAAAGTCACTTTTATAAAACGTAATCGTTACCATTATGTATTATTCATTGAAAAAAGGAATTAATACCGATATTTATCAAAATACCTTATATCTTATATATGTATAGTAATTTCACTCTTCTAAAATATGGCATAAATGCAACGGTTTTCTAGAATTCTTTTTTTAATTAAAAAGAAGGCAATAAATATTTTGTATTTTTAATAGTAATATATATTATAAATTTTTGAGATATAATTTGTTATTCTTAAATATAATAGTGAATATAATACTTGATAAAATAAGTTTTTGTTCGTAAGTGCACATATAACGAAATTATCTTATTTGTTATGTAACAAACAAAAGTAACATTACTGATGCATTATTCGTAAGCTAAACATACGAATCTTTAAAATTTTTTTTAATGCTTTGTGCACTACTTCAGAGTTCAATAATTTCAATATTATATATGTTTTTGAAAAATTCTTTTTCAAGAATATATATGTATATATATGAAAAAGATAGAATATCAAAAAGATGAATTGATAGTAGATAAAAAAACAAGAAAAAATGGGAATAAAAGAAGAAAGAAAATAGTGAGAAATTACAGTATCAATACAGAACTTACATATATATCTGACGGATAGAGAGTTCGATTTTCCATTTAAATGAGGTGCGATGCTATTCTGTCGGTTGCTGGCATCCGCCTCGGGGGCGTAATCATATATAGCAAGAAAAGCACATAACAACAAGCCCTCGATAAAAAGAAGCAAGATCGCGCGTTCTCGTCCATCGCACATCAACATTGTGTGGCACTTATGTACCAACGAAGCTATCGTATTGCGTGGTGTTTCGTGCACTTTTAAAAAATTGTTATTGACATTTTCGTATTTTGTGTGGAGATTTCTTTTCAACGCATTTGAATTTAATTTGTTGAAAATGAAAGTTTCTGATTAACGTTAATCTTAAATCTTAAAATTATAACGCAGTCTATCAAAATTTTTGTTATATTTTATATAAATATAAACACTAAAATTAATTTTGTATTAATATTGTATAAATTAATTTTACAATTATTGTGTAATCACAATTATTTCTAAAAGAAGTAACATATGCATAAACTAATTAAAATTGGACATAATTCTTCTTTTAAAAATAATTTTTATATAATCAATTAAAAAAAAACCTTTTAGATATTTGTAATTTAATTTAATACAAAATTTTATCAATAATCTCTTTTTTTACAACATCTTTATTTAATTTTATTTAAAATAGCTATAATTTATTGATTATATTAATGTATGTTACTTGAAAAAAGATTACGTAGTTGAAGATCCATTAAGCTCAATGATAAACTTAATACTTCAGGTATACCATTAATTGGAAAAAACGTTGATATGACAGTTCACTGACAAACGTTGGAGACAAACTGTTTCCATGACTAAATGTACAAATAAAATCTTTTCAACAAATCTGTTGACACATTATAGCAATATTTAACAAAGAAAAGAGGTCAGAAGACCCGACCCATAACTCTGTTATTCAAATGCTAAAGTGTATTTCTTTTCTTTTGTGCAACGCACAAATATATGTACATATATAAAAAATTCTATTTTAATTTTTCTATGCAACTTTTTGATTGGAGAAATATTAGTCATTTGAACAAATGTTTCGGATTAAACTTATTTTGCTTTAAATAAAACATTTATCTTAATAAGCTTTCATAAAACATTTGATAAAGTAACTTTTTAATTATTTTATCTTAATATTTTTGTGTCTAAAATGACAAACAGATTCGATTTTTTATTGTATTTTCTGCATAATAAAGATAAAATAATATATTTTTTAAACAATATTTTATAAATAAATAAAAACTTTTTGTTATTAAACAAAAATTGTCAAATATACTTTGTCTCTTTTTCTTATATTTATTTTCCTTTCTCTTCATCATTTTTTTTCTTTTTTTTACCAAAAACAAACCTAAATAGTTAGAGTAAACTTGATTTACTTACTTGGGTAAACTCGTAATGGATCATCTTCAGGTTTCTTGGTTTGTGCGGATTTATTACCTACAAGTATAATTAATATTTATTTTAATCAGTGGAAGCTGTATATAGTAAATAAAATACATTTAAAAAATTGAAAAAGTAGATTACTTATTGACAAAACAAACTCTTAAAGTTTTTACAATTACAATTTTTTTATAAATATTAAACAGTGTCCTAGTCTTAATTATGTAAGTTGTATCATAACATAATCAAAGTTCATATACACGTACGCATTTATATGTGTATGTATAATATACATATATGTGTTATACACTAACCAGTGTGATTTTTTAGCAAATTAGCATTTGCTTCTGGACCATACGTCATCATTGTCCCTATTAGCGCAATTAAGATGATCTCAAGCAGAAACAGCACCAGTACTTGCTGTTTTTCAGTGACAGCCGAGAACATTATCTGTAAAAAAAAAAAGAAAAATTTATTTAAATATTTAAAACAATTATTTTTGTTTACGATTAATTATTAATTTGCTATCAAAGATTTTTATTTTGGATAAGTATGGTAACACAAATTTTTATTTATAGCTAACTTTTAAAAAAGAGAAATTTTTTAAAAATTTCTTATTTTACTTTTTGTATTATTGTTGTTATTATTATTTTTATTTAATTAAAATTTTTTTTAATTGAAAGAATAAAATTATTTATTTATTTATAATATTTTAATACTTTAGTACTGTTTGATTTTTGCGCTTATAACTTGATTAATTGATTTCCTCGATAGATTGTCAACCAATTTACAAAGTTTCTCTGTTTTTTTATTATGTTATTATTATTTTTTTTATTCGACATCTGTAAGGAGGTATTAGGTATGTAATAAAATTTTGTTAAATAAAGATAAACATTTTTTAATGTTATAAAAAAATGTTTAATTGCTCATAAATATTTGCCTACTTATATCTTTCTATATTGGTAAACTTATTTAAAAGTCTAAAGTAATATTCTTTAGAAGACACGTACTTTGCACACCCATAACTTTTCATATACATTATAAATTTTATACATTATGAATGGGCAAATATCCATAAGCAGTAATTTGCATATCAATCGGTACGATACCTTTCCCATCGTATTTTGATAATTCAAGTTAATCAAATTGTCAATCGTGCCTCTTACAACGATGATTTTCTGTCTCGCACATTCACTGAAAAAATATATTTTATCGCTCACTTTTGCTGACTTACTTGCTCGTTAAATTTTATGAGAGACACGAAAAATGATATAAAACTAAATTAATTTTTATTTGTCATAGTAATAAATTAATAAAAAACGTAAGTAAAAAGTAAAGAATGTATACATTTGTTATCTAAGTATTGTTATTAACTTATTTTATTATTAATTAATTTTATAAAATATTTTTATATCAACAATTTTTACATACAATTAATAGAAAAAAATCTTCATATATAAATGTATAAATAAAAAATTTATTTTTTGTAAAAAAGTCTCATATATTTGCACATATCTTGCATTTGTTATATCGTTTGCTTTATATCTATATATCAGATTAGAATTTTAGTTCATACATTATATTTCTTTCACATATTCAATAATATGGAATAAATGCTATTTTATAAGATTAATTAAATTGAAATAGCAAATTTAAATGGTCAGATAAGACATGAGCAGCAGTGGAAATAATTTTGTTGAATAATCTGTATCGGTTTAACTGGGTATAGAAGTAAGTTTATATATACTATTGTGTTTATCTTTCTATGAATATGTGTGTGTGTGTGTGTGTGTGTGTGTGTGTGTGTGTGTGTGTGTGTGTGCAATACAGAATGTCCCAATTTGAATGTAATTGTGAAAATCCAAATGTCATTGACCTCGTCACACCATAAGTACGCGCATAATTTTTATTGGATATCACACTTATAGATTTTAATAGAAGTGTCACTCGTGGAACTGAATCACTATTACACTAAATGTTATAATATTAATTATAATATAGTATTACAAGTACAGTAATAACTGTAAAGTTATTATCCAATTTCTGATCTGATTTTCACTCTTAGTGAGCCGTGGTCGACGTGGGAAACGTCGCTTGTCGCACGATGTCGCAAATCATTCTGCCTCGTTTAAGCCTCGTTTAAATACCCCATACTAAGGGTCATCCCATGATCATCATTCCTGTTTATATGAACCCCAAGCTACAGAGAATTGATAACAATTGTCATCTTTACCTGATTTCGAACGGCCTTGTTATTTCAACAATATAAATATATGAAATACTTGTTGTTTATAAATAAAAGAATTTTTTTTATTTATTCTACATATGTGAATTCAAATTATCACGAACATGAAGTTAAAACTGGCATTTGTAATAATTTATTTAAAAAAAAAACAAAACATAAATATTTTAAATGTGTATAATTATCATATAATTTCAACATATTTTTTAAATACCAGCTTCTTTCGTTATGTAATACTGTCTGTAGCATATGTTATAACATATATTGTATTAAAGAAATTATGATTATAAAACTTGCTATTAATATGCAAATTTTTATCGTTTTTTACTATTTAACAATTTAATAACTAAATTTAAAAAGTGCTTAACTAAGATTACTACTAAAAAACTTTCATAAAATTAATATAAATATTTAGTATTTATAATTTATTGTACTATTATTATATTATTATAATTTAATTTAGTAATTTGTTTTATAATAATTTGTTTAATAAATTTTAAAAAGTTTTATTTTAGTAACTTTCTTTTCGGTTTCTTCTGGTAACTTTATTTTATTTTATTATTATTTATTTTTTCTTTTCTTTTTGTTTAATTAGAAAAAATTAATTTTTTTGTTATAATATCGTCATACATTAATATATCTATTTTTATATTTTATATCATCATTTTTATATTACCATTTTTATGCAATAAAATAAAAATATTTATTAAACGCAGTGTATTTTTTATATGTTTATTTACATTTTACAAATTCCAGATTTGTTTTCTGGATGAAATATTATTTTTTGTAAAAAATTCTTTACAATATTTTGAGAGAGGAAATAACAGATGTTTGTTAGCATTATTCTTAAATTGATTATCAATTTAATATCATAATTTACTGTATTTTTATTTAACTTATAATTATGTTTTAAAATAAAAAATTTATTCGGTGTGCAATTTGATGAACTTGAACAGATATATAAAATGATATGAGTAAAAAATTCAACGATCTAAATAAAGCTTATTTTTAATAAAGTTATGTTTTCAATATCGGTTGATAGTGTCTTATTATTATTCAATATTTTACACTTTATCACTTTCTATTCTCCATGAATATATAAAAAATTTAGTTTATTTATAGTTACCTTATGAAAGAATGTGTCAAAAAGATTGCTCACATAAAGGTATTATATTATATATATGGATTATAAATTGATAGGTAAATAATTAATAAATAAACAAGATTATGCAAGCGTAGGGTACAACATTATAAATATTTATAAAATTTGACAATATAATTAATTTTTAAGACTGTTGCAAAATTTTCTCTAATATATAATAAAACAATATGTGATAGATAAATAAAATTATTTTTTAGTAGTAAGATTGATGTTACAAACATATTATCTATTAACGATACAAACATATTATCTATTAACATCCTATACATCAACTGCGCGTGCAAGGATGAGAATGTGAAACTGTCTCTGATAATAAAACAGTGCTTACACGCAAGCACTCAATGCGGTTAAAATTGTATACGTCCTTGAAAAAACTTAAAAAATAAATTCTACCACATAAGCTTATATTTATATAAAGCTATTAACAAAATTAATTTTTTTAAATTTATCATAAGTCTTTCAAATTATAAAAGATTATTATATTGTCTTCTTTTAATATTTCGAATTTAATAAACATTCATGTAAATAGTATAATTTATATTTTACAAAAACATAAATAATCTAATAAAATTTTGTAAATTAATCTGAGAATTTATATTCCTATTTATCACAAAATTATTACTACCATATTGTTGCAATAATGTTCAATAACAATGTAACATTTTTAAATGTCATATTTAACGTATTATATACATCAAGAAACCTAAAAAGATATAATAAACTTTGATCATAACTTGGAAATAATAATTTTTAAAACATTTTAATAATATTTCGACAAAATCGTATATACAATCTTTTTAAAATATTCATACAATATTATTTTTTAATGTTCAAAAAATACATATAAAATTAACATTTCTAATTTCTAAAGACAGCTGTCAAAATTCAATGTGTTTAATGTTAATTATAACAAATTAAATATAATTTATTCAACGTTGGCAGTTTTTAATAAACATTAACAAATTTGCAGAGAGTCAAAAGTAAAAATATGATAAAATTATATATTTGACGAAGTCAAAAAAATTTTTTGTGTTTCTGTCTTTCTCTCTCTCTTGATATCTCTAGTTAAATTGTTCTTTATAATATTCTTCGTTTTCTCTATACAAAATTATTGTTATGATATTATATTCTATAATATTCATACTGTCAGATATAAATTTCCAAAATTTATATAACAATTAAACAATAACAATCTTTCTATTATTTTACTCTTCTTTTTTTTCTTCTTATTTTTTCTTAAGTACTTTTAATTTCGTTTTTCTTGCGAAAAACTGTCAACAATAAAATCACTTACATGGCTTTTTAAAGAAAAAATTTATTTTTTACTTTTTAAATAAATTGCAACGATTATAAAATAAACCATCTATACAAAGATAGCTGGTAAAATTCAATTGCAATGATAGTTACTTTCGCAGCACGAAGTAAGCGCAGCAAAAGAACCAATCAGCATCGCAGAAAAGCGGCAACAATAAAATGGTAACATCTTTTTATAAAGTGGATGTTATTTCGGATATTTTAAAAGAAAATAAAATTTCATTTGTAAACTAACTTCTTACTTACCTTTATATTGTATAACTGCTTTATAAAAAACAGGATATTGAAGGTAATTGATAAATTTTTTTATGTTCACAGATTGTTTTTACATAGAATGATCTGTCTCTCTGACACAAATTGTTTTTGCATCGCGAGTATTAGACGAAATTTGAAGGTTGTACTGATATCGGCAAGGAATAATTTGATTTTGCGAACAAAATCACGGGACGTCTAACCACGAGGACAAGCAAAACGATACTCGACCGAAGAAAACGAATAGTTCAATGCCAGTGGACAGATGACACGCGATCGATTTGCTCTGCTCAGGGAAATCGACGGTCAACATGTACCGATATAATTAGACTGCATGTCGAACATAAGACAAACAAGTCGCCATTTGTAGTCGCGATCTGACATTCTATGATCCACAGTGTAAAATCTGTGTAACCGGATAAAAATTAACTATTTTAGAATACACCGTTTTAATCGCAAAATCTATATAATTCTATTAACTTTTATTTAAAAAAGAAATTTTTGAATAAAATTGTTTAGTATTTTTGGAGGTACATGAGAAAATAAAAGCGTGACCTCAACTGTGGTCTCTAAAATCAGAGATCAATTCGATTTTATTAATCAAATTGTTTATTCATATTTTTCATCAATTTTCTCAACCAAAGTAAATATTTAATGTAAAAATACACATATAATTATATAATTAAATTAATCTTTAAGGTGATCTTAAATATGAAAATCGGCTATAAATACCGGTCCAACCAAAATCATTACAAATTTCCCGTATAATATAATTTCCAGAAAAATTTAATACATATAATGTTAAAATAAAAAATAAAAATTAAAAATTGTAAATGTTGTTACAGGAAATTGTTAAATTACAATCAGTAAAAAGTCATTAAAATTAGTAAAAATTTACTCATTTTTAATTAAATAACTTATAAATGAAATAAATACACTAATCTTTCAGTAATTATACACTAATGTTATACGATCTTTTTTTAAATTTCAAATAAATCAAGAAATATTCTTTAAAATTTTTGTATACTTAGAAATCACTTCATGTATTAAAAAATTTTGAAAACCATGTTACGGAGGTACGTTTACGCAATAAGTTAGACGCAGTAGTCATAGTTCTTATATTTAAGACCATCTTAAAGACCCATCTACAATGTGCTTCGTTACATGCTATTCACTTCTTGCCTATTGTTTTTTGCCTTTTTGCGCACTATTTTATCGATAATGTGTTTCTTGTCATGTATTTCTTTTTCGGAGTTAGTCAACATTTTATCTCGCCAGTTTTGATAAAACAATGCATGGAAAGATAAAAAAAGTAAATATTCAATGTCTCAAAGATAAAAAAATATTGAAATTTAAAAAATTTGAACAATATTGCGAAACATCATAATACTGAACTCTAAAAAATGACGCAATGTTTTGAAAATATTCCAAAAATTAACGTATAAAAATAACATCTTAAAATATAAATTTCTTGCGCAATTTCAAAAATATTTTATGAAATTTTTTAGACATTGTCTTAATTTTTAGTTTTCGGCATTAAGATAATTTTTCATAACATTGCTCGTCCACAGCAAAAAAGTAACAGACAAACAATAAGAAAAAGAAATCATAAAGCACACTGTAGATTAACCTTAAATATATCTCAAGATGTTATAAGCCGATTATAAGAGCCGTATTTAGCATCTTAAAACATTACTTAAGACAGTCTTGAAATAAAAATCGACTGTAAATACATTGGCCTTAGTACAGAAAATAAGAAACTAATTATCTATTCTGAAACAAAAATGTAATTAACGATTTGTCACATAAGGATATTTCACATTTATACACAATAAACGCTTACAATTCGTGTAACTTATGTCAGTGTCTTTAAAAAAGTTAATAATAAAACTCTTTTGAAACAAACATGAATGTAAGAAGTAAACTAATTCTATAATATAATTCGCTTTTGCAATAAGAATTTGTTAATAGTCTCATAATGTCAACATTATTCTTATTATGATAGCATAGAAAGCGCCGTGCAGTTAAAAATTTGACTTATATGAATTCACTGATAAAATATATACGCCAGAAATATATAGACGCCAGTATGAATAAAAACAATTTGTTACAAAACAGAAAGTTATCTACCTTAATTTAATTCTTTTCCTGCTTTTATAATGTGGAAATAAGACGGTTAAGATCTGCATTATTTTACAGTACAAGTTCAAAAAAACAAACATCTCGATTTCTCGGTGCCACCGTTTATCACTTTCAGCCAACCGTCGTAAATCCAGATGACATGTAACTTGAACATCGCGATTGTCGTGTGAAAATCCGCCGAATGTGAGTTTGCACAAGAGTTCGAGAGGCGGCATTTAACTCGAGAGACAATATCCCGTCGCAGTACTGCCGTCGTGTCACCGATATTTCCAAGAGAAAAATTGAATACGTGCTACGAGTTTGAATGCGCTTTTGCCCTCCTACGGTTCGGGATGCATCGCCTTTGATCAACTGCGGATCAAATTCTCCTCCGAATCGACTGATCACGCTCGTACAGGCGTAGATAGACAGCAAAACAACTCAGCACGGCATGTACAAAATTGTTGTATGTCAATCCATCAAACAAATCGATATTTATCTAACTGCTGGCTTAAAGATGATACACGATATTACCTAATCCCATCAACTTGATTTTCCTTTGTTTATTTTTTACGTTAAATTTAACTTTAAAGTGAAATTTAAGTAAAGTAGAATTTATTAGACAATTTATAATAAAATAAAATAAAAAATATATATGTACATGTGTATGTACATTGACAAAGCATATTTTTAAAAAATATTGTGTATATAAATAATAAAAGTTAAATTTTTAAGAAAGTATGTATTATACTAGATTAGTACTAACTTGATAATCCATCATATAATGCTGCCATAAGTAAATCCTCAGTTTTTAAATTATAATTAAGTTTAATGTTCTCTACATAATAATATCATTAAATTATTTATAAGTATATGTTACAACAATAGTTTTTAGAAAATTAAAAATATAATATGTTTAAAAACAAATTCAAATAAATACTTCCTAAAAAATTATTTTATATGCATTATTTATAAAAACTAATATTTATAAAATTTTCTATAATATGTATACAAACTTATTATAAATATACTTACAAATTCATTAACAGATATATTAAATAAAAAGAAATTTGTAATTGCTTTATTGTCAAGTGAAGTAAATGAATTAATTGTTTGGCTCAATCTAGAATAAACAGGTTGCGTGATTAAAGTGCTATAACACAATAATGGTTTTTTTCGACAAATCGCTTATATTGCACGAGCTGTGTTATATGCCAAGAAGTTGTGACGCCGTAAGGTCGAATTAATTTTAACGATAACGAGGATTTAACGCCCCACTTTCCAAAGTTTCGTAAGTTCAACCTGAAGTTTTCCCCAAAGTGTCGCAATTTGTGACAGTTGCATCGAGTCAGCTGGTCATTTGTTCGCTTCTTTCTACAGTTGTTTTATTAATCAAAAATATACAATATAAAACACAAATAAAAAAATTACTTAAACATTAATTTAAAGAAAGAAAAGAAAGATTTTCCCATTCCGTTATTATTCAATCGTAACTTATTTTGGAAATTATATACCTTATTTTTGATATTACAATTTGATATACAATTTTGATATACAAAACTATTAATTAAATTATTAAGCTGTATATCCAATACTTTAAAATTTGATTATATATATATATATATATACTTTAATATTCGTAACAGCGGCAGCAATTCTCAAACAACAAGAAACTTCTAACGTTAAAACATTATTGTTAGAAATGTCTAACAATAAGTTACAGCGTTACAGACTGGCAAAGTAGACATGGAGAGCCCTGTGAAAGAACATAACAAAAACACGGATGGGACGTCGCAACGTGTCATTCTTGGAATCCTCTTTTACCTCTAACTGTGAAAGTTTTATCTCGCACAAACGTGTGCCGAATTTTAAAATGAGTTATAAGAAATGTCACGTCTTTGTTTGACACATTTATTGCAGGTCAATGTTGAATATCTTATAACAATAATGTTTCTTCAGTTTAATTGATTACAAAATTCAAAATTTACACTTGTAATAATTTCTTAAACACGACAATGTATATGCAATCTCAGACTTTTAATAATAAAAGTTAATAATTTTAGTAAGTCTTTTTATAATAACATAATTAATAATTTATTCTTTTTAACATTGTTGAAGATTATAATTGTTTTTAATTTTGTTAAAGATAATGTAGTTTTTGTTTCTGTTTTTAATTAATATCTTAATTAATTTGTTATTCAAATTTAATAAGTTAATAATTCTTGCATTCTATATTGTCATCTATAACATATATGTAAAATTTTAGAGTTAAAGATTTATCTATTAAAACAGAATCCAATTTTTTCTGTTTGTTAATTTCTTAAAATTCTGAGAGATAAAAAAACATTATATTAAATTAAAAAATCAATTATAGTTTATATAACAGTATTATTTAACATTAATGTATATTACATAACATTTTTATCTTTATATGTATATATATACATCTATATAAATAAAAATGTAAACCGGGAGAAACCGGGAGAGACGGAGAGAGACCGGGAGAGACCGGGAGAGACCAGGAGAGACGAGGAGAGACGGATAGAGATGGGGAGAGACAGGGAGAGATGGAGAGAGACCGGGAGAGACCGGGAGAGACCGGGAAAGACGGGGAGAGACGGGTAGAGATGGGAAAAGACGGGGAGAGACCGGGAGAGACGGGGAGAGATCGGGAGAAACCGGGAGAGACGGGGAGAGCCCGGGAGAAACCGGGAGAGACGAGGAGAGACGGGGAGAGACCGGGAGAGACGGGGAGAGACCGGGAGAGACGCGGAGAGACCGGGAGAGACCAGGAGAGACGAGGAGAGACGGGTAGAGATGGGGAGAGACGGGGAGAGACCGGGAGAGACGGAGAGAAACGGGGAGAGACCGAAAGAGATGGGGAGAGACGAAAAAGACCGGAAGAAGCGAAGAATGTTTCTATTGTGTTTAAATTAAGGTAATAAGAAAAATAAAAATGGTTGTTATTTTATTGAAAAAAAGAAACTTATTTAAAACAGTTTTTTGAATGGATTTCTAAATCCATGGCAGCTTTTAGAAAAAAAAGTTAGAAGTACGTGAATAAATGAATATTAGATTTATTAAAGATAGATAAATGCTTATTCAAAAATAAAATAAAAAGAGCAACAGTAAGGCTCTTGAAAGTTAAAAAACAAAAGCAAAGAAAATTTGAAAAAAACGTAGCATAAGAATAAAGAGCCATAGCAACACGTGGCAGGCATAGCTAGTATATTTAATAAATTTATAAATAATAAATTTATTTCTTTCTAAATTTTTTACATTATATATTATAAAAAATAGTTGATATATGGTTATCTTCTCTCTCTCTCTCTCTCTCTCTCTCTCTCTCTCTCTCTCTCTCTCTCTCTCTCTCTCTCTCTCTCTGATTTTCCACTTGTCTTTTTCTTACATTTTATCTCTCCCCTTTTTCTCTCCTCATTTCCTCTTTTCCTATTTCGCTCTTTCCACTTTATTTCTTTTTTTGCCTTTCTCTCTCTTTCTGTTATTCTTTCTCCTTTTCTCTTTTTCTTTTTTTCTCTTTCTCTCTTTCTCTCGTTCAATCTATTGAACTATTTTCATCTAAATTTGTGAAAGAAAACCGCTGACCGGAAATTGAACTATAACTGCGAAAAATTCTGCATGGAGGATTTGTGTAAGAGTGTTATGCTTGCTCACAAAATAACGAAACAAAGAAAATAAAAACAGAAAGTATACATGAATATAATATGTAACATATGATAGATTCTTAAAACTGTTAAAACTAAAAAAATAAAGAAAGAAAGAAAAAGTTAAAAAAAAACGAAAAAGATGCCTTTATACAAATGTAACACTAGGTAGTATTAGATTGACTAGTATTTAATACTAATTTTAAGTATTAAAAGTTGTTATTACTGTATTATATTGTTAATACTTCTAAAACTTAAAATAAGTAATAATTACTAGCCAATTTGATATTGCCTAGTATTATATTTTTATAAAGTGTAAGTATATAATAATTATTAAGAATTAAAAAAGAGCTTTTCTTCACTATTCAAGTATGAAAATTTATTTTCACTTTCAATAGAAAAATTTTTTAACAGCTTAAATAGAAATACTTTTTCTCTTTACAATTTCTAAATTCTTTTCACAGATTTAGTAGTTGTATCATTTGGATCTGATCCAAAGTTTATTATCAAAAAGTAATATACTCTCAGCAACAATTAGTTCCGAATATTTAATTCCATTGCTTGCAAACTAATAAAAGTTCTTCCTCAATAGATTTTAATAAAACCCATTATGTAAGATTTTACTTTAAAGTTACAATATATTAATTATAAAAAATAATTGCAAAGAAATAGCAATTTTTATGCCTTAAAACATAAACTTTGTATTTAATTTATTTGTTAATATTATATGTTTTTAGATTTTCATAAATTAATTTCGGCAATAAAAATATAATTGCAATGTTGTCAAGAAAAACGTTCTGAAAAAGATAGAAAATAAAAAGAAATAGAATTAACGTCATAATAAAAATATTGAGTTCTTATCAAAAGCAAATACCGAGTTGCAGTTACATTGCGTAGAGCGAGGACAAGAGATGACAGAGCCGAGACATTGCAAGAGGGTTTAGCAGGACCCCAGATAGGGGCGTGTCGCTATATTAGGTTTTAATCATTCAGGGGATGAAATTTTAGGGACGGGGCGTGGTAGTCTGTCTCTCTACCGGTAACACCCCTTCCTGAAAGCCCTTCGACCTTCGCAACCATATTATGTCTGCGTGTCGCTATTAAGCCTCATACACAGAATCAAATGGTACACGTAATTCAGCTGTTGAAACAGTTTGACATTTAAAAACTTAAACTCAAGACTAATATTCCAAATTACGTAAATATTACTTCAAGTCGATACATAAAAGATTGTTATTATGTGATTAAAAAATGTGTTTAATTCTACTTATTTAACTTAAATTTTTACCTTTATACATATATATATATATAAGGCAACAATTTAAGATAAATATTAAATTATATATATATATGTGTGTGTGTGTGTGTGTGTGTGTGTGTGTGTGTGTGTGTGTGTGTGTGTGTGTGTGTGTAACTAATCTAATAAAATATATACAATCAAGGAGAATAGCCTTCTCCTGTTGCATTGTGAAAATTTCACATTTTGTAACAAGCATGCACGAAGGAAACCGCACTGCGGCTTGAAACCGAAGACGTTTTCGCGCAAAGATACGAAGTACTTCTCTTTTACCACCGCTCGAGCAAATTGCATTGTCAATTATTCAACACGAAGCGACGGAGTGGTTGTATATTCGATATATACGCGCATTCGGTCTTTGAAGGAAGAGCGGACAAAGTCGTTTTTGCATTTTTCACTGACCTTGCACATTATTTCCTCAAAGAATATTTCCAAAGTGCAAATGGCGATTTTCTTCGATAAGACAGGACCTCATATTATTTTATAAGACAAGAACTAAATAATGAATATTTAGCAACGTACGGCACAAACATAGTGAAAGTTTACTTAACATTTAAAAATAAATCTAAGTATATTTTAAAATTAAAAATTAAAAGTTATATTTATTAAAAGATCACAATTTAATTACTATATTAATTTGAAAAATTTTATTAAAAATAAAATGTATTGTTTTATTTTATTACACTTCTAAAATAAAAAGTTATATACGTGTATGTTTTTTGTACATATGTACTCATATGTCCATTTTGCTGATTAATTAGGGTTCTAAAATTACCTATAAAATGTAGAGGGATAATATTATTACAAGTTTTTTAATAATAGCAAATTAAACAATAGATTTTTTGCACAATTAAATTCAATTGTTAGTTATTCTTTCTCTTACTTCTGACACATTTTAATAATTAAATAAGACGGTTTTTGTTTTTGATTAATTTTATTTCGAGTTACAACGCTTACACTTACCAAATATAATGTTGAGTTCTTACTTTATTGCGTGTTGCATGCATCAGAGACGAGAATGAGCAGTTCTCCTAAAAAACCACTTTTCCTTCGCAATGCATTCTGTAAATTTTTTGCAATTAAAGTCAAAGGAAACAACAAAATCTCAATAATTAATGAGGCAAATGTTTCATGTTAAAATAAAATTATAATATAAATTATAACTCGCTGTTGTTAAAATTTAGGAAGAATAATACGTACAAACTATCTCTATTTGTTTCCTGTCCTATGAGAAATAAATTAATGGGAAATATCTAATAAAGTCATATGAATGCATTATGAATTTGCAATTGGAATTAAATTGAAACCAATTTCTCGACTCATGTATATGATTCGATATTAAGTTTGACGTTTCAGCAATTCGAAAATTATTGTTTTAATTATAGCTTAATTAAATAGAATTGCCCAAACTCATTAAATAAATTTTATATATATGTATATACGCATAAATAATTTAAAAATATTAATAGATAAAATAATATTCTCATGTACATAAAATGCAAAATCTTATATAACACAAAAAACTAAAAACATATTTAAATTTATCATAAATATTATTCTTATCCAAAATTAATGTTTAAATGCATTAGAACATTTTTGCGATTTTACATTTGTTAATATTTATCTATTACTATTACTATTTATCTTAAATTTGTTTAATTTCTCTCTCTTCTCTCTCTTTCTCTCTTTCTTTTTTTTTCTTCGTCATTTTTATTTTTTTTTCTAGAAAAGATAAATTATTTTTTGATAATAATAAATTTATATATATACGTACAAATAATTTTTCTATTATTTAATTGTTGCAGAGATTTATTACAAAATCGTGCAACCAAAAATTAATCGTACAATTATTCATCAAACACAATAATTCGAAGTTATCGATATTATTGTACATATATAATTGTGAATAAAGATTTGTGTAGCACACAATTGCCAAGAGACTGATGAAACTCTCAATACGAATTGATTGGTTAGCTTCGGCGTCTCTGGCTACGTCTTCCGCAAAATTGCTCGTCAAATTAGTTCGTAAATCCGAAAGAGAACATCTGTTCTCAACGTTGGCGAAGACGTGCCGCGATTCCCGTCTGTCTGTCTGTGCAGCAGCTTGCCCCAGGAGTCGCCACACATTGTATGCGCACCCGTATCGTCTTCACGAAGCGAAATTCCGCTACACAAAATCCCATAAATCTTCCCCTTCTCTCCTTATTCTGTTCCGCATACTCTTTTGCTGTGATCTCCAGCACGTTTTCTCATATGTAACGATTATCCCGATATTGCTTTTTCTTTCAGCAAGTATAAAATTCAGAAAATTAGCTATGCATTAGATTCTGTCTATTCATATATATAATTATGCTAATGAAGACTTTTCACATTGTTTCTGAATATTAATTAATTATATTCTTAAGAATAAGTTTCTCTTAAGTTCGCATTATATCCAATACTTAGTGTTTTCAAAACAAATCTAATCACCCCCAAAATTGAGTCGTGCAATATTTTATCGGATTGTATATCTCCAAATAAAGATTATTTGTTATAAATATTCCACTATCTATTGTTTGTGTAGCTACGGGATTATTGGATCGCAGCGCGCGCATACATTGAAGGCCGAATTTCGCTTTGATTCTGGAACTCCAGGTATCAAAGTTCGACCAATTTCGGAACCACAAAGGGATTCCCTCAAATCAACTAACTGTTCTCTATCTGATGGATGAAGGTGAAGGATCCCCGAAGGTGAAGGATGATTCTAGATAATATTTACGTCATCTCTCTCTCTCTCTCTCTCTCTCTCTCTCTCTCTCTCTCTCTCTCTCTCTCTCTTCCTCTCTTCCTGCATCTGCGATGTGACCATGTTGGTTTCTCCGTTGGCGTGGCAGTTCTCTCCGCTCTGACATTCGAACTGCCATTAGTATCGATTCCTGCGGCTTTCATCACCAAAAACACCACGTATTGGTCTGAAGATGCATCGCTGCCATTCACCAGGTCATTCCTTCTGACCCATGAGGATCTGCACGTGTTGTGAATCAGGTCTTATAGAGACCATTGTTAAATCCCGTCGTTCAAATGGTGAAACTAGAAAATAAAACAATATAAAACATTTTGATAGGAATCTTTCAAAAATGGCTTATATAATATTATTATTTATCTATTTTATATGTGTTCTTCATATTTTGTTTTCTTTTTCTCTCTTTAATATTTATTATTGTTTTGCATAAAACATAAAAAATATAATTAAAAAGTTTATTCAATATTTGATTTAATGCTTGATTCTTCCACATTATTTTGTGCACAATTTTGTAAAATATAAAAATGTACATTTTTCTAAACATATATTTTTACATAAATTAATTTAAATTTAAATTTAAAAAATAAATAAATTTTGCAAATACATTTTTTTAAATAATGTAATTTAAATTTAAAAAAAATTAATTTATTTTTAACTATATGATTTTCATAGTTAAAGTAGAAATACAAGTCAATTTTGTAAAAAAAACATTTTTTATAGCAAATTTAATTGGATTACATTAAAGCAAACTATGTGCATTAATGCCGCTGTACATTGATCTAATCTGTATATAAAAATAAAATACATATATCTTAAATAAAAAATATATTTATTTATCAAATGGCATAACAAAATATATTAAGAATTTTATAATTTAACCCGTTTATGCATCAATATTTGCCACATACTTTTACGCCGATTTATATATGATGACTTTATTCAGCAGTGCGCACTAGTACGTTAAATAAAATTTGTTGTTAAATAAAACTGTTTTGTAAGTTAAAAATTGGAAAACAAGTTATTATTTATAAAAATGCATATTTCTATGGAAACCATAATTAAATTATATTTAATAAATTACTTAAAATAAGAGAATTATTGCTTTCTTGAATAAAAAATTATCAATATAAGAATATAACAGTAAATTATGTAGAATTAATTCAAAATAAATCAAGTACGAAAAAAGCATATTAATTTGAATAGCAATAATACTTAAATGATACTATGCAATTATATAAAGTGCCATTAGTATTAGCATTTGAATAATTCGCGGAAACATTTCACGAGATCAAGTAAACAAGGTCAGAAGCTTTTACTTAATGTCCGATGTCAGACGAGATAAACATAGTTCTCAGAGAAAGAGAGAGAGCAAGTGTCAGATGTACTTGCTATATGCATCTTGTAAATAAAAGAAGCAGTGTAGAGAAATAAAAGAAGTAGAAAAGAAAGAAATTTAGTAGACGATATAAATCCCGAGAGATGTGGCTTAAGTTATTCTGCATCTAAAACAATTGGATCGCATCTTCGTCTCACTTTAGATCATTTCTAATAAAGTATTCTAACTTTCTTTCTTAAACGTCTTTTGATAATTAAATATTACATGTGTCACGTTAAAATAAAATAATTTTTTAAATAAAAGTATATCTTATTTTTTAAAATGTATTCGCAATTTTTTAAAATATAATAAGATATATTATTTAATAATCTTTAAATCTTAAAAATATAAATTTTTTTAATAAAAAATAATAATTAAAACAAATTTAATTATCATTATATTTGGTTTTTAAAGTTTTTTTTTATTTTTTAAAATTCTTATTCTATTTGTTCAGGTCATTTTTCTTTCACTATCTGCAAACTACTTTTTTTCTTGAAAGATCTTACAGATTATTTTTGACTTAAAAGTCTCGTGAAACTTTCATTCAATCTTAGAACGGAAGTGGACAGGTGGGTGAAAGTGGTTAAGAAGGAATAGAGAGAGGGGTTAAAAGAACGAGCTTACGATGTTGTAGCAGAAATGTGACTTACTGAAAGTTCTGCAGTGCAACGTCACGTTTTTCTCACGTTCGTTTCCATTGCAGCACAACTCGGTATTTTGCCCAGTCAAGCTATTTATGATTCGTGTTCTTTATTCCGTTATCGTAATGCGACTTGTTATTAAGACACCGGGCTGCGTTTTCCTTGAGGCGTCAAAGACCTCTTTTACTATGTCACTTTCTCATTTTCCTTTATACTTGCTTCTTTATGTTAATGTAATCTTTCTTAAATATGGAGTTTATCATAAACTGTTCATATAATATCATATCCGACTTTAAAATCACAACAATATTATACAAAATTTTTTCTTTCTTAGTTTTATGTTTGATATTTTTAATCAATTTCACTTAATATAGAATATATTTCATTAAAATCTATATTTCATACAGTTATGTCGAGTATTTTATGTATTAGTTTCCTGCTTCGTTTTTTTGCCGGCGGCTGTATGAGCAATGTATATAAAGGTTCGGGGAAAATTCGACATGCCGCCTGTTGCGGCAAAACCAGGATTACAACCCTACTGCGTAAGAAAAAAAGGGAGGTTGGCAGAGAAACGAAAAATCTCGCAGTAACGGCTGTTAGAGTGGCAGTAAAGTGTAATTAAGGGTTCATTCGGGCCTATAGGATGTTTTGGTTCTATTATACTACCACAAGGGGTGCGTGCGCAATCTTTACATATTCAAGGGCTACCGGTCAACCCAGCTCTTAGCTCAATCCCCTCCGAACACTTGGGGGCACTTTACAATTATTCCACCCTTATCGGCTATAAATTTCATTGAATACATATTCAAAGAGACTAGTGTCTCTTCGTTCGTCTCTCTTCTAGTCTGCCTGGAAAACCATCTCTTTCAAATACCTCCCTGTCCTTCCTCCTCCCTTATGAAATAATCATGGAATTATTATCTCCTAGCTAGCGGCTACCACTCGTCATTGCCACGTATTTCCTCGTTGTGAAATCCCGCAGCTCTGCGCATAAATTGTAGCGCTCTCATGCGAAGATCGGGAAGGGTAAGTGGCGACCAGTCGACGCCACGCGTCGAGGGAATTGCGTTGGCGTCGGACCGTTGCAACGGTTCAACTCGTAGATTAATCGATATAACTACAAATTCTATTTAGAGATTGACGTCTTAATTAAGAATTAGTTATTTTATTATCTACATATAAAATTAAAAAAAAAACAACGGCTTATCTTAAAAAGTACATAAACTATGTAAAAAGTAAATATAAATTAATATAAGTTGTGCAAAAAAATTGATCTCATTAGACATAAAAATATTTTTTGTTTAGTAATGTTAATATTAATTTTTCAATATTTACTCGTTTATTGTTTGTTTATTTTTTATCGATTTATACACTTTCACGCTAATAATTTTCTTATGAGGTTTCATAAATATAAGTCCATAGTTATGCGATCATTGGATATGATAAACTAATTGCCCCCTAATTAAATGACCCGTGCCAGTAGTGCGAGTCACTCCCCTTCTATGTAGTTTGGTATATCAGCAACTTCTTTCCACAATCACGTTATTTCATAACTTTTAGAATGCAATAGCGCATTGATACGTTAATATCAAGTTTAAATTGGTTGAATTGCATTTACAATGTTTCAAGTTTTCTGTCTTTAAAAATTTATGTTAATTATTTGGTTACTCAGTTATTCAGTTAAATAAAAAGTCAGCGATATTTTCATAAATTTTTTTTGTTACAATGTATCAACTAATTAATCACAGATTATTATCTTCTGAATTATTCTGAGTCATGTACTAATTTGCGCTCAACTCATAAATTCCGCAAAGTGTCATTAAATAATCAATATATTACAGATTTTTGTTACTTAAATCACACGATTTTTGTATTCCATTACATAAATCGCACGATATAACAATTCGCGTGTCACTCCGCATTCTTGATACAAAAACACGATAAATAAATTACTTTCAAATCGACAAATAATATGTAACATGACATGGGGCGCATTTAAATTTAAACTTCTTTTAAGAATTCAAATAAATATATTGCAATCATGTTTTGATTTTGATTAAATCTACATGCAGAATTACTGCCTTGATACGTTTACCTCAAATCGATGAAGACATGTATTTAATTACCATTATTATTAAAAATAATTGCACGGATATGTGTCTGGATAATATCATAATCCAAATTAACATTAACATATGTATATTATCATTAATATGATATCAATTTTATGATTTATATATTATTATCTAAATTGTTTGTAGACATGTATATATATCTACATTTTTATTTAAAAAAAAACATTAAAATAATTAAATATAATTAATAATACCTCATTTTTTAATTTAAAACTATATTTCTCTATTTTTGTTATTATTTGTATTGATCATTCATAAAAATAATTAAAAAGGCAGTTTTAAAGCAATATGTGTGACATTACAGCATTGCAAATATGATAAAGCATCTGTAGAAAAAAATCATAAATTTAATACTGTATTATTAAATTAAAATTGGCTCAAATACTTTTATTAACAGTCAAAAATTGTATATCAGTTGTTGATAATGTTAATACTTAAATTCTCACAATTACATTCAAACCCCTTCAAAACCTTATATTAATAATAGTTACCAAGGGTCGGTTTTAATCTTTTCAGTAGTACTACATGATTGATATTACCTCTACGGTGGATGAATGGTAACCTCCATGTACTCCTATGGTATGTACCATTACATGAATTGTACCAAAGTGTAACATCTGTAGAAAAGCAACACATTTGAGTGAGTACATTTTCAGGTTGCCATTCGTTGCATACGTCCTGTTTGCCTGGTCTGATGGTAGATGACTCTCTCTGTATGTATACCTTAAAGTCACTAGATCAGCCAAATGGACTCGCTCTCAATGGTTTCACTTTTTTTCAATAAAAAAAAAAGTCACTAGATATATAAAGTACCGCAATTGGTGCGCCATTTTGAGTCCATTACGACAATTTCAAACTTGTCTTATACGAACAAGGAAAAAACAATAAATACTAACAAATAAACATAACATTTATTTTCTTTTTTTGGATATGACAAATTCTGCTATATTCTATATTTTCACATCAAAAATGATAAAAATTTTATTATTTAGAATATTTCATACTTTCTTTAAGTTTCTCTTTCTTTACGTCGTATAATATCATCATAAAACAAAACACGCCGAGTTCACGGCTTTGTATTACGTGTAACATGCCTCACTCGTAGATTTCATAACTTTTATTTTGCATGCACTTGTAAAGCCGGCGTAGTTGACATTCTCTCCAATGACGCGTAGTGATTCAGCGCTGTGAGAACACGGTGTAACTCATGTTTTCTGGGAAAACCTTCGTTAAAGATCATGCTCAATCCATGGATTAACGCGTAATTGCGGTTCGCACGTGTACTGACTCGATACTGACTCATGTATATTTTTGTACAGTCATGTATGCGTATCTCTTTTTGTAAGACAATAAAATTCCGGTTTGCTTCCGGTATGCAAAAAATATTTTGTGTATCCTTCTTTAAAGACACTCACATTTTTCTTTATTAAAAAATATAATTTTTTACTTGTGTATTATATAAAATAACTTCTAGTTTCTTAAAATACTATTCCTTAATTGTGTGTGTGTGTGTGTGTAAATGGATTATTAATACAAAAATAATATTTTCTTTAAAACATTAGAACATTAAATTTATTATGGTTTATTGTTTGTTTAATTTCGGTAAAAAAATTTTGCAAAGTAATCATAAGAAAAATTTAAATACGAAAAAGAAACTGTTATCTCTTTAGATTTTCCAAGTCATTTCTGTATGAAGCAAAGGAAGCATTAACTAAAACTCATTGAAAAAAAACTTTAAATAAAATTTAACGTTGTAATGTTATTTTTGTTTTCATATTAATAAATTTATTTACAAAATTGGATCACGTTTGTTCAACAGTGTACCATTATTATATTAAAAGAAACATCAATGCAATTACATTATTTTGCTGCTTTGTTCGATTTAGCCTAATTTGCTCGTCCTTTTCTTTCATTTGCTTCGTGCGTAAGCATAGAACACGAAGCTGAAGTTAATCCAAAGAATGCTCCTGCAGGGCGCAATATATTTAGCTCTAACTACTGCGAACCAGCGTTTAACTTATCCGATAGTACCTGAGGGTTAATTATTTTCGTGCTGAGCTTGAACTCATCGCGTTGCTCGTTTAACTTTATTTCACAAAATTGGCCGTTCGCGTTTACGCTCGCAATTCGTCTACCAACAAGCTGAACGAGCGAGTAACGAAGTACCCTAGTTACTCTCGCTTGCGAAAAATACACGTGATTAAAGCGCGAAGTACCAATTTGTTTCGACGCGGCACTTAAATTTCAGAGATTCAGAATTTTCGCGCGCTGCCTTGCTCCATCATGATTACCCTCGCTATTTATGCCCAGGTATCTACTTACTGTTGCATATCGTACAACGTAGCAAAATTTTTTAACGACATAAGAATAAATCGGGCATACGTTTGCAGAATTTTTTTTTTTTTTTTTTTTTTTGACGCTCGCGTACATCTGCGGCGTTGCGACGCGTCGCGGCGCGTCGCGTCGCGTCGACCGGTTACTCACCGCGGGCGACGCTCCATCGATCGTGTCGGTCGCGAGGGACCGTAGGGGTCGAGAAAGAGAGCGAGGGAGACGAGAGGGAGACCAGGAGTGGGATAGCCCCCCTCCGACAGCGGTGTTTGCCCCTGCGAAGCGCGTCTATAGGGGTTGATATACTTGCTGGCGAAATAAAGGAGTCGCCGGCAATACGTTAAGATAAGAAATTAACGGGATGCGTGGGTGAAAAAAGGAAGGAAACAGCAGGGAGAAGGGGAAAGAGACGTAAAATCTTTAGCACGAATAGAAATAGAAATTCTGACACTTATCTCACGCTCCTCCTTAGATAACGTCTGTTGCGTTCGTAACACTTCCGACTTAACGATTAATCCGTCTAATCATATTTTATATAAAATTAACGCATTTGCGAAAGTGAGAAGAGATATCCATAAGAACAAGAGTGTGTTTACTTTTACTTTACTTCTTATGCAATTTATTTCCATATTAATATTGTCTATTATATTATAAATTGAAACGTAGTGTAATACTTAATAGCGCAAAATGTATTTGTTACAAATAATAATAATAAATTATATTTAAAAAATTCGAAAACCTCTAATAAGTACATGTTTCTTATTTAAGTATAAATATTATCATTATAGGTGTTTTTTAAGTTGTTTTTTAAATCTTTCTAAGGAACATTTTAATAAGAAAGTAATAATATTAAAACTATATAGAATGTAGAGAAAACGAGAAATTTATCAAAAAATTGCGCTCCAGAATATTTTCTGTATAATAAAAAAGGGTCGAACATTTTCCATCCATAATGCGCGTACCTACATGGCTGTACACAGCGATGAAATGGTTCCAGCTGGATAGTAATCCGGCTAATCCATCGGCGTAGAAATCTTTTACGAGACTCCGCTTATACGTAGGTAAGAACGCTTTGGAAGCACCAACGGATGGCTGCGAAGGAACAGCAGCGCTCGATTGGAAAAGTTCTGTACTTCCAGTCGTAATGTAGAGAAATAGTTATGTACTTACCTCCTGACTATATATCTTGCCTCCTCGTTTCGTGATCCAGTACTTTCTTTGTTTCCCTCGTTCCTTCGAACAGCATGGACAGTCTTCAATATAAACGAGAGAGTTTTGTTGTTCTTTTCACGCTACATTTCCTACGTCTATTATTTTTCTTTCGTTCCCTCATTAAAAGAAGTATATAATCATTTCATATTAAGTGTAAAAATATCTATAAAAAGCTTTATAAAATTAAAATTATCTACAGAGAAAATAATACTTCTCTCAGCACAATAAATTTTTATATTGTTCTTTGGTTAATGCAAGTTACATTGATAATGTTAACAAAAAAAAAAACAGATAATCGATTAAAAAGTATATGCATAATATATTGTACTAGGATGAAATAATCTTATACTACACACAGCTATATGAAGATATTGATGTAGGTACATTAATTATAAATAAATATGTTAAATAAATATGTTAATTATAAATGATTAAAATAAAATTAGCGCTTGTCACATTAGCTCGTCAAATGTTTGATAAGTTCAAATGTATCGCATTTAACACATTTTATTGTACTGTCAATTTATATATAACATTATATTACATACATATTATTTAATTAGCAATGCAAATTGATTATTCAGGTCATTTAAAACTTTCTATATAAAACTCTCTCTCTCTCTCTCTCTCGGAATATATTTAAAAAAATAATAAAACTTTCCAGAATGTAATAATTATATTTTGCGAATTAAAATTTGTGTTTTGCAAATTTTGTGAATTAAATTCTGTAAAGTAATTATTAAATTTCTTCGCAAAATATTCTTAATTTAAATATTTTCATGTCGGGTTAATCAATGTTTTTTCTACTTACCGGATAGTTAAAATTGACAGTAGTAGAAGTAAACGTCAGCTCGGACGTCAATATCCGTTTGCTTCTTGTACTTGTCTATTAACATCCACATGTTAAATTCGTATGTTAAAAGCAGATTAACATCAATTATTTATTTATTTGTACTCTCTTTAAAATTTTGAATTTTTTAAACGTAAAATGATATGGACAAATAAAGCATAAAATTTCTTGAAGCAAACAAAATACTTTATTGTTAGATATTATAGTACAGTACGTGTAGCCCGTGACACATTAAAACAGACCATTTAGTTATATCCTAAATAAATAGCCCTCTTATTCCATAACCAATCTTGATATGACCCTTAATATCTTGCTTTTTCCATCTCTCTCTCTCTCTCTCTCTCTCTCTCTCTCTCTCTCTCTCTCTCTCTCTCTCTCTCTCT
This sequence comes from Monomorium pharaonis, assembly GCF_013373865.1. Taxonomy (NCBI): domain Eukaryota; kingdom Metazoa; phylum Arthropoda; class Insecta; order Hymenoptera; family Formicidae; genus Monomorium; species Monomorium pharaonis. The sequence goes on along the minus strand of NC_050470.1, from coordinate 1,600,186 downwards.
CTCTCTCTCTCTCTCTCTCTCTTATTCACTATCTTATTCTTCTTATACTATTTTTTAAGAAAAATTCTCTCTCTCACTCACTTACTTCTTTTCTACTTCTCTCACTCATAATTTAACATCTGCTTTTACAACGAATTAATCATTAATAGCGAATCAGTTTCGCACATAACAAGATAGGAGATTGCGTTTGCCATGACTGGGACGAGTCTTTATTAGAAAAAATATTTTTCGTTCGGTATCTTTTTTTCGCATACATACATACATACATACGTACTTGCACTCTTACACGCACGATTTTTATTATTTTTTGGTATCGCTACTTTTCATACCGTACGCTCAAAAATTGTGTTTTACATTTTCAACACATATAAACATGTAAGAGAGAAAAGAAAGAGAGAGAGAGAGAGAGAGAGAGAGAGAGAGAGAGAAGGAGAGAGAGTGAGAAAAAGAAAGAAAGAAATGGGCAAGAAAAAATGAGAGAGGGAGCAACAAAGAGCCAAACGAATTTATCGTTGATCCACTTTACCGTTTGTCATTCTCAAAATTCTTTTATATTCCTTTCAAGTTCTCTCGTAGCTCTCTCAAGTTTTCTACCCTCAATACGAGTCGAAGCACGCATGAGTGCTGTTCTCGTGATCCGACTGTTATTACGAGCTTTGGCTCTCATGCCTGCGTAACTGAAGGATGAGAATCGCGAAGCTTCTTGACATTCTTGACAATTTTGATTCCGAATAATTCGCAGAAATCGCGATCATTACTTTATTGCAGCAAGCTGCGTTCTTGATGCGACTCGCCTGATTCTGAGCTCGCATCTTTCTTTCGAGATCTCCTCCCGAGCAAAAACATAATTATTGCTTTTTTCAAAAGAATAAAATTAGAGATTCAACATTTTTCGGGAGATCAGATTTCGGTTTCATCAATTGCAATTATTCGCGATTCTCTTCGAGAAGTTCGACTCTCCCGACTGAAAAAAGTCGCACAACCTACATATATAGACACGTATATATATGTACGTATGTGTGTGTGTGTGTAACTCGCGTATCGTTATTACTTCATTGTTTAGTATCTGGTTGTTACCGTCTCTCCTTTTTGTCTCTTCTTTCTTTTTATGCGGGGGTACGTACGTATAATCGCTACAAATATAAGTCACAGGCCAACATTTTTCGTAGTACAACACAGCACAATCATTGTCGCATCTCATTACGTTTTTTTTCTCCTTTTTTTTTTTCGTTTTCTCCTCTTATCCTCGCGTCCAATAGGTTTCCACATCGTTAATATTACAGAGAGTATCAAGTTTAAATCATATAATCGTAGTAATATATATATAATATATATAATATATATAATATTAAAATTGACGAGATATATTCTCTATTGACTAGGCACACTTAGTTCATAACAAGAAAAAAATTGTCTCTCCCTTTCGCTCGCACTCACTCGTATCCGATTCGCCTTCACTCCGCCGTTCCTCTATCTTTATCGCTTCAACTTGGGTAACTTTGCAACATTTCTTGTTTTATCTTCATTGCTACATCTCATATCTTTCGCCATAGGTAATAACAGATACGGGGCTCGAAAATCAATTTTTAAAAAAAAGAAAGAAAAAAAGAATTAAGAACAAGAAGTATGATCTTAAGCCTTTATTTTTTCTTACACACACACACACACGCACACCCGCGCGCGTGCGCGCGTACACACACACATACATACAAATCTTATCATTTGCGATTAAGCCTCTGTACTTAATAGCAACAATTCCCTTATCAACACGACGGACGATTTTCGAGCCCCGATGATGGGCACTGTTAAAGTACCTTCCGCGCGCAAATACGTGTGGCCTTTTTTTAATGTTTAACAAACCGTGTCGTCATAAAAAAAAAACTTGCTTCGATCTGGTTGCTCTCTCCTTCTTTCCTTCTTTCTCTCTCTTTCTCTCTTACATCATCTCGACCGGACGCTGCCGCTTACACTCATACACGCATATACACACATACATATATATCAATAGTAAATATTATCGTCCCTTATCGTATTATGGAAAAATAGAAACTTCTGACAATAAAAACCAAACAAACGTGAATCGGCGACCGAGGGGGGGCTTTGCGAACGAGGGGTTGCGGACGTTACGCCGATCCGTTGCGTCACGAAAAATCTTTCTCAACCTTCTCGACGTGCCGTATCCGCGGTATCGAAAATCTGCTTCCTCTCCTCTCGTTCAAAAACCGAGCGAGCACGTACCATAATACAAATCCGTTCTACCAACAACGTCACCGTCGCATGTACGAGCAAAGTCTGACGTACACTTGAAAGCTTTGTTTTTTGCGTTTTGGTTTTTATTCTTTTTTTTGAGAGAGAGAGAAACTCCTGATAGGTACAATACGTAATCTTTGGTAAAAATTCGCAGCGTTTTAATCCACGACAGCTGCTTTTAGTATTGAAAGTCTATAGTCACGGTACAGAATTGAATTTGAAAGATTTATTTCTAGCATCAAAATTGTTCGACTTTTTTTTATCGAAAGTGACTACACACAGAAGGAAGTTTTTCCTGTCCTTTGAGAGAAAAATATATATTTATAGGCTTTCACGTTTTCTCTCTCTCTCTCTCTCTTTGCCTCTCTCAGGTGTACGTCTAACATCATCAGTAACAAAAATACATTTTTGAGAGGGCGGTCTCTTCGCGATTGAGGAAGAATTGAGCCAATTCCAAGCGCGCACGTACACGTATACATATATATTATCGCCCCCGAATATATATACTCTCTCCCCGTTGCACCGCAAAAACCGCACACGTACAAACGACCAAGTTTAATAAAATAATTATTTCAACTGGAAAACCCTTTATACAGATTTACAGCCGTTTTTCATCGATTCATTATGCAAAACAAGACGTAACGCCGCGCTTCGCGATTTTCAAAAACCGGTATAATCACCAAATCGTCACGAATACTGTTCACAGTGTCGTTCCTCCTTCGCGACGTTATCAAACAGGAAGCTCGCCGAAGGAGCACCGACGTTATCGTCGTAAGCTTTATCGGAGTGATTATGATGGGGGTAAACGCGATGTCGTCTCGTATCTCCAGTAAGAAAAAAAGTGATCTTGTTGTGCACTTGTGCTAATAAACGATTAATCACGAAATGCCATGCATCGCGTAGAATGCATCTTTGCGCCAAGTTATAATTTTTGTAAGAATGTTTGCGCGAATTCATACATTCGAATAAGTTCTTCAAATTTATTCAAAAACACTTTGCCAGAAGTGCAAAATTAAAAGTTGTAAGAAGACTTTTTGTGCCTGCTTACAAACTGGATGCGATCGACATTTATATGCAATTATCGTTGGAGAGAGAGCTGCGTTTACATGCTCGCCCATCACGAGCACTCCGACGAACACTCGAATTTCCCTCTTTGCACGAAGAAACATTCGACGATACCGACGACGCGCGCACACCCCGCGCCCCCCGCGGCGCTTGTTTAACCGTTTACAGTCATCGTCAATTATTATTATTTACTTATCTCCATCGTTTTTCCTCCCCCCTTCGCCCGTCCGCTCTCTCGCTCTCATTCTCTCGGTCCCTCACACGTCCTCACAACATCGCCCGCGCGCACGCAAATTTGATTTCTCGAAGTAGCCGCGATCAGCTTACGTTCTACTTCACCTCTTTTGATAATACATGTATATACATATTACAAACGTATAGATATACTCGTAGATGTACGCGTGTTCGTGATTAATATATGTATATACGTACGCAATTAATTATACCATTCGTACGGACTCGCGGATTCTCGCGAGATTCTCGCACAAATTGTGTGTTGCGTGTTTTTGTGTATACGAGAGTAAATTGTATTGTACGCATACCGTGTGCAGGACATCGGCAGCTTTCAGTCGCTCGATTGACGTGTGGAATGTGCAAACGGCTGATTGCCGATGAGAAACTAGTGTCTTTCGGCTCTCATTGTTCTGCACCCGGAAGGGAGCGGTGAGAAAATGAAAAGTGTACGTATGTTGTGTCTGACTGTGTTCGAGATATATCGCGTACTTGTGTGTGTGTGTGTGTGTGTGTGTGTGTGTGTGTTTATACACGCGTGTACGCCGTATCGCGTTGGTGTGCATTTCCTTTGGCCGATCATTAACGCTAAGACTTAACAACGCCGAATAAACGCGATATAAAAGAATTGTCCGCGCCGTTCGAGACTGAACTTCGAGTTTATTATTTTGCACATTGATTAATAATGGTTTTTTTTTTTTCTTTTTGTGTCTGGTGCGCCCCGCTCGAAGAGAGAGTGCCGCGCCCCGGGCCCGACGTCGCTCTCTCCCCGTTTTGTTCTTTTTCCACGCGACTTGAGCCACTGCGCCCCCCCCCCTTTTTTCACCCCTTCTGGCTGTCCCTCCCTCTCCCCTTCTCCTTCACCTCGCAAATCGTGTACGTGTATCTCGTGCGAAATTAGTCGTAACAAGTGCCATGGCTCTGTGGAGAACGCGTCGATGTGCACCATCTCGCTCCATTATACACAAAAATACAAACTTTTGTGGATTACGTAGAGAGAGACTTGTTTAGTTTTTGATTTGATAAAGAGCAAACATCATCTTGATCACGTCGATGAAAGCCACGGGGATCGTTAATCGCCGTAAATTCGCCATAATATACTGCTCGGTAGAAATCGCAGTGGTCGCGCTATAATATTGTTAGTAAGAATTCATTAAAAGTTATTATTGTAGCAGCTTGATAGTTAATATTAATTCACCGCCGTCCGCGATCGCGGACTGGCCACATTTGACGCGGAAAGTCCGTAGGAAAAACCTGATAGTGCTTAATGATCCACTTGACATTCGTACAAATGCGACGACATATATTTCGCATCGAACGAGGACTCTTTTGCAGTATAAAAATAAATTCTAATAGATTGCTTTAGTCTTTAGTGAAAGAACTTGTTCGCCGTACCGCACGAAAAATTCCGAATAGCGCTTTTTGGAGATTAATATTTCGATATTAATATTTCGGTAGAGTTGATATTCGTACCGAGTCAGATCGAGCAAACGTGCCTCACACTTTCCTCTCTCTCTTTTCAACTGAAAAGCTACCGTAAGAGCGCCAGGCGCGGCATACCAGGAGCGTGGGTGAAATCGGTCTAACAAATTCGATCTGATACGGTATTGTGCATACGTAGTCTTAAATACATCCGCATTTTTTCCGCGCACAGAGCTGAGTGAACGAAAAGGAATACGTTACAACTCGTTCGACCCGCGAAGAGGGAATTTTTAAACGCAACGCGTTTCAAACGGGACTCTTCTATTCCGCTTGTTCGAGCTAATGAACAAAAAGATACAAAAGGTAAAAAAAAAGACGTCTTTGTCAGTTTTCGATGAAACTCTGTCCTCTCTCGAGATTTCTGAGCGAATCTCGATTGACAAAGCGCAATTAGCTTCATTTTATTCGAACGGTAATCTTCTTTTTACGCTATTCACTCGTACAGCTGATAGATATTTCGCGAAAAGGGCAGCCGAGGGTCTGTCCTTCGTTGTTGTCAAAGCAACTCAGCTCTGCACGCGAATAGAAATGGTATGTGCGCGAGAATTGCAATCGATGTAATTCCCATGAGTACGAAATTCTTTAAATATCGCGATTAGGGGAAGAAAAAGACGTTTCGCTCTTGTCGCTTCCGACGAGCGATGAAGACAGAGATTACTCTCTCGTCTTTTCCGCGAAACGTCAGGGCTTGAACTCGCCCCCGAAATTACACCAAAGTCTCGCGGATGTTGTTCTCGCAAACCACAGTAAGCGTCAAGACTAAAGGGCCGATCGTCGAGAATAAAAAAGATAGACCGAATCGTCTACGTGAAAACGAGCGACGCAGTTTATTGTAGTTGTCACGAACGTGCAACGCGAACCTCGCTGCTTTCATCCCGCTCTCCCCTTTTTTTTTTAAACCCGGCAACGTGTCTCTATCTTCCTCTCCCGTTTCCCCACATCTTTTTTCCTTTCTTTTTTTTTTTAAATTTTGTCGCGTTTTTTCTCCTCCCCGTCCTCGTTCTACCACAAGCACGAAACATCGCTTGGTCGATTAGCTTACGAGTCAACGTACAAATATAATTAGAAAAATATAATTGGTAGAAGAATATAGAGATAGAGTTAGAATCAATCGTTATTACGTCTTTTTTTTTCTTTTTTTTTTCTTCACATTTTTTATCGATTACGCCTCGATAATATCCCTGGCTCCTCCGTCCCGCACCCTTTTCCGTCCATTTCTCGTGTTCACATCCTCGGGAGTTTTACTTTCTGCGAGTAACTTTCGAACGTACGTTCCTTCGAGAGAAAAACTCACTCTCCTCGCAAAGGTAAAACTCTCGGCCGACCCTGTCTCGCCAGTGCGTCAAACTTTTCGCGCGACGAAAAGCACTCCCAAAAATGTATAGATTCTCATCGTTTTCCATCACCCAAGTTCTTTCTCTCGAATCGTAGCGCGTAGCATTCCTCACGCATCTGTTCGCCTCGTGCGCATTATCATGAAGCACAATTTCCTCTCGTCTCCTTTCCCTTTTTCTCTTGTTTTTTTTTTCTTTTTTTCTTAAGAAACGAGAATCCCGTACGCTCGTCACGCCTCTTTCAGAAGTCACGCGAATACATATGAAGAATCGTTCAGTCTTACAGGATGGATGAGAAGATGTGCAAGGTGGTAGCGCGACTCCCAAGAGGTGGCGACCTTGCTCACGGCGCTTTTCTCGAATTCTCCCCTTTTCTTTTATCTCTGCTCTTTCTCTCTCGCCTTGCTCCGCCCGAAGCGACATTTCTTTGTACCGGTACTGACTTTCGCAGATATATCACTTCGTATGAATATCTGATGAATATTTTTGGATTTGCAAAATTATATTTAAAAAAGTAATGTCTTTCCGTAACAAAGTTCTCTCTCTCTCTCTCTCTCTCTCTCTCTCTCTCTCTCTCTCTCTCTCTCGTGAGGTGAATCTATTCTTTTTCGAGAAAGCGTACGATTTCTCTTTTTCTTTCTGCTCACGATCGTTTCTTCGAGACTTGGTCAATAACTCTGCTCCACGTCGATTATTTTCATCTGGCGATAATAGCAAAGAGCGCAGAGACGCAAAAGAGGGATACTAATGCCGCGGGGAGAGTATGAATGGTGCGTGTGAAAATGTGCATGCGAAATGTTCCTTATACAATCTCCCTGCAAAGGTAATAGTTACGCTAACGGCGATTTCTTTATACAATGGTTATAACGTGTTGAATGTTGTGCGCGCATAGCATAATCGATACGTGTACGTGTCTCTTTCGCTGTGTTTTGTGTGCTGTTTACGTTAATTCTTCCTTTTCTTCCTCCTTTTCTTTTTCCTTGGCCCTCTCTCTCTCTCTCTCTTTCTCTGTTCTCATGTGCGTTAAATATGTGTGCGTTGTCGCGAGTCCTCGTTCTAAATATCGGAAAGAAATGTCCGATCGCTCTTCCCCTCTTCCTCTCTCCTCTTTCCTCACAAAACTTCCAATTCTCCCAAGTCAGCGGGATTTTAGATTTCCTGCCCTCTCAGCCACCCCTCGCCTCTCTCGGCGCCCCTACGCAGCAAAATTCCTATCTGCGTTTGCTTAACACCAGAACGTCCGGCCGTTTCCACGATCGAACGCCGTTCTCTTCCAGAAACTACGCGCAATCAAATCGGAAACCGAGTCGCGAGCGTTGAATAATGTATAAAGGAAAGAGCAACAACTTCGCGGCTTGACACGCTGGATGTCTATATACACGTTGCATAGAACGCGTTCGCACATGGCGTTCCCTCAAAATCCGCCGTATGCGAAAAGAAGAGGAAAAACAAGTCTTTTTCTCAAGATCGAGGATGAAAGTGATGCGTTTTCGCACGTGGAGTTTCGAACTCAGACGAGTGGCATCGACAAAGAAAATATACCTAGCGTACTGAGAGAGACATATATTCCCCCTTTTTTACAATCTCCTCGAGATATGCCGTTAAACCTTAAATGAAATCGTCGGTGAACAGATTGTTCCACCTCCGGGTGTTCTAGTGTTCAACAATCTCCGATCTTCTTTCAAACCGCGGTACGAAAACCACGAGTAAGAATCACGAGTGAACGCCGTTCCGCAAAACGAAGATGCTCGCTGTTGTGCGACACGGTGACGCGCGATGTATGCAGTAGAAAAATAAATTTTCTCAAACGTTTAATGACGATACTACGGGGTGTTTCTTAACGCGTGCCGTTACCGCAGGGTCAATTTTATTCTTTTTTTCACTGTGTTACCATCATGGCCCTAACAATTTATATACCCGCAGTTATTCTCCCGTACGAATCGTTGTACAGTGATCTTCCGTCATACATCCGTATCTCAGATTTAATAAAATATTTATATTTCGTCATCCGTGTGTATTTCGTCGAATAAAAAAGGATAAAAACGGTTCGTACGGTTATTTCTCATTTTCGTGTTCGGGTTTCCAGAATCCCTGAAATACTTGGCAGATGCGTCAAGAAGCGTCCCGCGTATCGGTAAGACCAACGTTCAACGAGACAAAAATACGAGACCCTTTTCTCTCCGTTGGCCCTTCGGCGACCACCTTTGGCGAGAGACTCACGACTGAACGAGAGGGGTGTATGCGGGGAACGATGCGTATCCGCGATACTTCCGCCACGCTTTGAATCCAGAGGGCCCATTTCTCTCTCTCTCTCTCTCTCTCTCTCTCTCTCTCTCTCTCTCTCTCTCTCTCTCTCATATCCGCGTGCGCGAAGGGTTATAATAATAGGTGCGTCGAAATAATCGCTACGCTACGACTCACTATTGCTAATCTACACGCGTGACTGCGGTCGACCCTGAGGTGGACCCCGCCTATAATACCTATCGACAAGAAGAGAAAAACCGAATAGCTACCTTAAAGTCCTTACTTAATAAAGAGATCCCTACAAATGGGTCACTTCCTGACGCGGAGCGCCCGACTACGTGGCTTACTACGAGCGGTTTTTACTACACGACTGGCCTAAATCCTACGAAGGTATACGCGCGATCGTAACGTCTGCCGAGGAGGAAAACAGTTGTCGGTTCGATCGCGTTATTACGAGATAACAGAGACCGCGTTCTCGGCACGCCTTTTAACGCTAAACGTATTTCGGCCGTTCGATTCTCTTCCTGCATATAAAAAAGTGTACTTAGACTTATCAATGACGCCAAATTGGTTACGTCTGTTAATTATCACTTATTTACTCGGTTATTGACCTGCTAATTCCCGTTAAATGTTTTACTAACTAAGCTTAAGAAAACAAGATTTCGTCAAGAGATTTCATCACTTAAGACTCCCTTACTTGATTTTCGATAACTTAAAAAAAGGTCTCTTTTCAGATCCGTATCGTATAGGGTGGGGTTACATTTATGAATTCTCATCATATTCGATTACAGTGTCTAATGCTTTCGTCTTGCTAATTTTGAACGTGAATCCTTACGTTAGCAAAGCAGGCGAAGCTTAGAAGCCGCATTCAGCGCTAAAACACGACGAAGAAAACGCATTTTCTCGAGTGACGTTTAGATCCCGATTGCAAATTGCATTAGGTTTCTTGACGAATCGCGAAATCTTGCACGAGTTAATTCTACACCCCCCAAACTAGAACGAAACAATATTAGATTATATTCTAGCGTAGATAACTTTTAGTAAATCAAGGATCGCGATATTAATTAATATCAAAGTAATTTGTTCCAATTTGGATACTGGCGAGGTATTACGTCTTTTGATATCGATTAGTCGCGTTAGTATCTTGCTCTCTTTTTTCTATACGTTATAAGAAAAATTATAGTCTAGTAGTGCGGTTTACCGTTATGATGCTTATTGTGCGTGGCAAGATTAGAAAATGAGAAACAACAAATATACATGTATTAGTCGAACAATGTCCGAAATAACATCGGTAAAACGATGATCACGTAACTTGATTAATTAGCACTCATCGCGTTTTAATCCGCTATAACTTTCACATTCTCCCGGTAAAAAAATATTTTGTGTGCAGAAAAATATTCTAGTCAAGGGATCATGATCAACGAATTTTTACAAGGGCCGGCTTTACGCGCCGCACGTATAATAATTATCATTTAATAGAGGACAATAAACATTTCAGCAACAAATAGTACGTTTTCCGTGTTACTTGTGACAGCCTACGGCTGTCAACACGTTGCTTCATATCGCGGTTTCAATAATACACTCTTCTACTGAACAGTGCCGCTATCAGCGTATCGATAAGATATATCGAAATATGTTGCCTTCGATTCACAGTCGATTACTGCACGGAGCAACTTGTAACAGCGTCGGCGATAACTCGCAACAAATGGGCAATCGCCGTTTGTCTAACGTTCGAACATTACGACGGATTAAAAAACAGTCTCTCAAAAGTTTCGATGTTGATAAATAATGCGATACTACAGGGGGTGAACACCTATCAAGTCAGCGTGCAACGCGCGCGAGGAAGAAATATTTCGAGGGATATTCTAGAAGAATCTCTTCTACGGTTTCCGTTGCCGAGCTCTGTGCTTGGACCGTTTGGATAAAATTTTCAAATCATCGCGAAATCGTGTCGGAATTTATGACTGTCTAAGTAAAAGGTCTATCTCGCGCGCTGTATCGTGAGAGATTTAGTTCTGCCCTTTCTCTCTCGCGTAAGTATGACAGTATGACAAAGTATGAATATGGCATGCGAGCGTTACTCTTCTTTCAATAATTGCAAACATTCGTACTTTGGAAATAAAGCAAAACTCGTTCAATGCATCTCTGAGCTATTTCGCACTAGCAGATACATTGCACGTACACGCACAATTTGGTAATTGCGTGAGGTAAATACGTGTAAAATTGCGGATATTATTTCGCCAGGCCTCGTGAATGAACCATTCACGATGCACATTAGATTAGGGGGTTAGTTAGTTAGAGAGGCTACACATTACATACAGTCACATGTTACACATTAATTGCAATATTACGGATTTCGGGGATTTGCGGAAATTGAAGACAACATATGCACGCTATCGAACGCCCAATATAAACACGCGGAATATGCTTTGCGCCGATTGCTAGTATCGATCTATTGACATTACTGCGATAAAGCGATGCGGTATATCTAGCATAATACCGGCAAAATACTGGTAAAATAAAACAATCATACATTTATTTATAAAAAATAATTCAACAAACGTTTAAAAAAATGAAGTACAACAAACCCACTAATAAAAATTTCTTATCTATGAATTTTTATAAAAAGCCATTGTCTCAGGAAAAGATTTAAACGCATTTAACATTGAGCGAACGAGTAAATCAACTTTATTTTCAACAATGTTTAAAGCTTGCAAAAGTATTAGCTCTCATGTACGTACAATGTAATACTGCTTTCAAAAATATTTTATATGTATAAATATGCGCGATCAAAAGATTCATTCGGCAATAAAATCAAATAAAATTTTCGTTTGAGACTGTTTCAATTACGATAATATCACATTATGCGAGTTATACAATTGATAGGAAAAACCACGATCAATATTGGTTTTTTTTATGGAAATTATAGTTATACAGTTCATGTGTGTTATTGTTTTAAATATGTAATACATTTTCGATTTCTCAGTTATTAATGATAATTTAGTTCGTTTCGCAACAGCAACAACGGATTATCGTTACGATGCAAAATAGTAATACGCAGTACTTTCAACATGCAGCAAAATGACGCGAATTATTTTTTATTTCTTCAATTACACCGGCCGTATAATCGTAACAGTTAATCATCTATACTCAAAACTCTCGATTCGAGCGTAACGCGAAATATAAAATTAATATATTTTTTCACGAATCGAAAATAAAACGATATCATAGGATTTCACGGAAAATGCGGTGTTTCCTTCTCTTTCGACGTTCATGCGAAAGTCAACCGACGGAATGTCACCCGATTGAGTAATACAAGTCAATTAAAGCCACACTATAGTCACGAGGACTAATTCGATAAGTTTGGGGCGTATAGAAACGGACGGGCGGGTGGGCGGGCGGGGGAGGGGAGAAAAGGTAATTCTAACGCGGTTAAAAGGGGTGAGAGGGAATGGGATTGATATTGTTACGGTATTGGTGTTCAGTTACAGTTTATCGTTTACTCTTCCGTATGTTCTCGCTCGCGGAGGGTTAGTTAGCACAAAGCGACTATACATTATAATACTCTGGCAAGCGCGCCGCGATACTTTTAAATAGGTAGCGGAGTAGATACTTGCGTAGATAAAATGGGGAATTAGCACAACGTACAAACAACGGTGGTATGCGATTGTAACGTCGTACGTATACACGGTTATATTTATACAAAGCCTTCGTCGATAAGGGTGTCTAAGATCCGATTAGTTATTTCTAGGGGATGTTAATCAAGCGACCGAGCGGACGATCGAGGTGCATCGTTCGATCGAGCGTTCGACCGGGGTCAAAAGACATCAAGATCGATAACTAACGGCGATTGCATACATATACATATATATATTATAGTAATATATTATGCGTCGTAATAGTAACTGTCGTAATAATAATGCAGCGATGAATAGTGTAATAGCAATCGTGCTAATGATCATAATTGTACAAATAGTACGGTCATACGTGATAACCGTTCGCGGTAGATTAACTTTCTTCTTCTTCTTAGGCTGTTAACAATATTGATTTTTAGACTTCACTCATATGCTACTCATCGTCGCTCTCTTCCGGATTCTAGAAACTTGGATAATTTATAATTATTATAAAAAATGTGCTTTTCATATTTGTCGACATATCCTAAAAACGGATTTTTCCTCTTAGTTTTAAAATGAATGTAATATTAAAAATGATTTTTATTTTCCTGATTATCGACCCTAAGTGCATTTGCTAGACCGAATTGTGAACATCTTCGAGAAAAGTTAATGACAGAAGGAGCCATTGAAAAGTAGCACAATTAAACGCTTGCAAAGTTACCAGAACGCGTCCGGAAACCGTGCGATTTCCCACATTTCGCCCCATACAAATCTAAGAATGCGATAACACGAATGTTTCACACGGTGAAAATCCCCCCCCCCCGCAACATGAGCAAAACGCAGTTAATTAATAATTAAAAATTACGTACAAACATGTTATATAACATATTCGATAAATTGTTAATATCATATAGTTCGATAATTAGTCATAGTGCGTTTTTCTAAAATAGCTATACGTATATGTTCGTTAAATATGCGCGTATATTGTTAACCATTAATCGATACATTGGCTCTCTAATGTATGTATATACCTATAAATATGATAAACACTACCATGACAAAATAATACTCTAAAAATCTTTCTCTTCCTTCCTTCCTTTTCCATTCCTTTCCCTTTTTTCTTCGCTGCGCGCACCCCTTTAAAGTCTATCGGTTTTTTTTTTTTAACTCGGGCCCTGGAAAGTTACATTCTCAGGGATTCAGTTCGTTTGAGCGAACGAAACATCCTCTATCAATCTGCTCAAGATCCATCCCCATGTGGCTAAATTCAATGAACATCGAATAAATATCCAACACCGGAGATTAATAAAGCCGTGCTATCACGTGGAGACGGAACTTAAGATCGATATCGATATTGTAGGCCGGATCCAGATCATGCCTGGTCGAGCGATGAGAAAACTGAAATCAAGTAGCTCAATTATGGCATCTCTTTGAATCACAAAATATTAGTTCTATAAAGGGACTGGTCATGACGAAATTTTGCACACACTTCGTACTCGTTAAGTGAAAAAGCAAAGATCAAAATAATTACAAGTCGTCAGATTGTTAAATTCGTTAAGTATAGTAATTCGTATGGGGATCACTTCTTTTATTTTTGTCTGACAAAATGGAAGATTTACTTGTTAGAGAGATACATTCCGCGAATTTTCTCAGAATCGAACGAAACGATTCTTCCTTGAGCACTCGAAGTAGAAATCTTGTGAGTTTATCGCGCGTAAGATTATTTCAGTAGGGGACATAAAAGAAAAAGAACGAGCAAGCAAAATCTCGATCTAAATTTACCAACAATTCGATGTAAGATTATTTTTTATTTTACACATTCATTCAAAATGTTAATCTGTTATTTTTGTCGAATGCGCATTGTAATCGAGAGAATATATCCGGATACACAAAGATATCTCGATACCGTTGTGTTACCACTGTAATATTTAAAAACAAGATTGTTCGTAAATTATTTATCGATTGATCTATCAAAGCTCTTCTTCAATCGAAAACAGAATCACATGTGTGCTCGAGGCTTTCACCTAGATAACAATAAAAAACATCCATTCTTGCGTCAACGATCGATACCGCATCTTCTGCATTTTATAAAAAATTCTTGCGCGTTGTTCCAATTCTTTAAACCATTGTACAGTCTGGTCTCTACGTCGTTAAAAATATAACTAATTCCTAATTCTAACGAATCTACGTATGATTATCCAAATGGAATTAGTCGATAATAGTGTCGTGCTCCAACAACGTAATTGTAATGATTGTAAACACCGTTTGTTCAACTTTAAAACACCTATAACAATCAGACTTGTTGTATGAATTCCCTCGCGCGTCAGTCCGGTTCGATTCAACCGTTCGGTTGAAAGAGTCGTTACAAGTTTATAGTTGGAATATATTCGCTGCTTTTCGCGATCACGGCTACAAAGATCTTTCAGCCTTTCGAGACTTCGGAGAATTTGTGTCCGGAAACAGATTTCGAGGGATTGAGATTGAATTCGATAGAGATTTTTATATAGAAAAGTACAGCGAGGGTATTATCTCGAAAAGTAATAGTTCAAGATGATAACTTTTCGATATGTAAACTTATTTGCCCCTTTCTGCCTTTAATTTATTAAATAATGACAATTTTTTAATAAGGAAGAATGACTTTACAGGTGCATCAATGAAAGATATGCCTTTAGTCAATGTTAAGTAGTAAAAAAGTGCCTCGAAAGGGTTGGTTCGTATAAAAATTCGTGTATGTTTGTGAAAAACTGATCGTCTTGCTTCTCCTTTGTCTAGCTTGGTTAGCTTCCATTTTTTGACTTTTGTCTATCAATCAGCTCGGAGGGAACGTTTATTCTTTCGTATTGGTAATTATAACAATACGTATCTTATTAGACTGTCACCTTTCTCTCGGCAGTCGCTATATTTCTATACGGCGGATCTACGTTATCGGTTTGCTTTGCAAAAATAAAATTTCCAAAGACCAACTTTGATATTTTTGTTCAACGATCGTCGGTATTTGTCAACTGAGCGCTATCATCGATCACCGTTCAAGCCAACGAGAATGCGACACTTCGCGCGCTTCCTTATTTTCTATTTCTTTTCCTTTTATTTCATGCAAAAGTGTAATGTCGTAACGGTACCTTTAAAACAAACTTCGGTCCCGTTGCCATAATTTCCGAGAAAGAATCGGGCGTCCCGTCCGAAACCTGTTCGAGTTTCTCTATCTCTCTCTCTCTCTCTCTCTCACTTTCTGTTTTTTTTTTCTTCATTTCGTGTGAAACGAATTGCGGATTTCCAAGCTGCGAATAATGCCTTTCGCGTGGTCAGTGTGGTTCCGCTCTTCTTTTGTTCATGTGTTTTGTTTGTTCCTTTCGTATCGGCGTGCATCGAAATTGAACGGTGTGCCAAGAAGAAGCGGAAGCGGTGGACGAATCGATCGATAACCGGATACGCGTTAAAAAGTACATACGTTAGGATGGTAGAAAAAAGATTTTCGCGGGATAAAAAGTTCCTTTGATGGTTCGCAAAGGTTACGTTTCACCCGTGGCTTTGATGTTCCCTAGAGTAATTGACATGTGAAGATACTTATAGTTTATACCTCTTTTCCGCATTGAACGGCTCAACTCCCTCTCCCTTTCTTTCTCACTCAATTTCGTTTTCTCGCGACTCGTTGCGCTCACCCAGCGATAGACATCGACATTCTGAAAAGCGTTGATGCAGAATCATCAGTTTTCAACATTTGAAAGAGCGTAACATTTTACCGATCCTTAAAATTTTCGATTTTTTAATGTTTAACACGACGGAAAAATTTGAAGATTGCATTTTTTTTTCTGTGTGTGCTCCTTGGATGCTAAGATTATTTTAATAAAAAAGAGACTTTTTATCGTGGAAGAGGTAATAAGCTTCTCGGAGATATAAAATTTCTACCGCTAAACCGTCATCTTTCTTAATTCGCATTATCGATTGGTTCGTGTAGAGAGGAGAGTGGATAGATCGAAGAGACATTAATTTTAGAACAAATCTTAATACATTAATGATATACCTAATGATATCTTGTTCGAGATAAAGTTACGCCACATTAGAAAAGTAATTTCCTGTTTTCCATCTTCCCTTTCTTTTAATGGAAGTGTAACTCAAATTCTTCGTATATTATTTCCACCAACTCTCCCCTTCCCTATCGCATAAGTAAACGTTTTGAGAAAGAAAACGACAACGATCGCAGTGTATGTCTATGTGCAGATTAAAGAAAGTTTTTCAATATTCTTCTCCTTTCCGTACGTCATTTCTTAATTATTGTACTACCAGAATAGCCAAGAGCGGAAGCTGATTCAATGAGAAATTTACTGATTTTTAAAATACTTTTATAATTACAGTATTTTATCTAAAGAAAAATTCTTACTTCAATATCCATAAAAATTTATAATAGACAAGACATATTCGCTCTAAAAAAATATTGACAGAAATGGCTGAATACATATGTCCGTGGCATCTGGTTCTAAGAATACAAGAATTAAGACACAGAGTATCAAGTGTCGCGGATTTTTGCGCGAATTTCCAGCCGTTATTGTTGTATTTTATTATGCGCTGTCTCGCGCAAGCTCGTTTGTTCATTCGTACGTTCTGGATCCGCGTTTCTTGCTCGCCGGAAGAACATTACGAGTGAGTATCGATTACCGTAATCCGGGATTGTTGCAAGTGAGAAAAGTCCAAGTGCTGCGTAACGTACGCAGCTGTCCCTACGAGAGAGAAGAGTCGCGAGATTGCGCGGAAATGTTACTCGATAATTCACGGACATACAGTTACGTCGATAACGAGCTAATGTACTATCGTCTAAACGAAAAGAGAAACATCCAAGCCTTCTCCTCCGAATCTCAGCTTAATTCCTCCCCTCCCCCTGAATCTCCCCGTGTCTCATTGTTGTCTTTCATCCATTTGTATCTCTCGTCTTATAAGTTCTCCCATCGCCTCGTCGTTATCAACGGCGCGTTATCAACGCGAGTGTCACCGTGACGTCGCACGGCTAAATAGTCGTTAATTAATAACCTACAAGTAGTACTGTTCCCAGATTTATTTATTCATCGCGCCTCCCTCTCACACTCACGCACACGCAATTTTTTGTGTTCTTTGTTCATTTCAAAATTTAAAAAAATACATATATACTCTCATCAACCAGACACGCGCATCGCGACAGGCGCGGTCTAACTATTTAATTTTCTTATTTTCTTTCCTTTTTTTGTTCAACTTGTCAAACAACGTTTCTCCCGCTCCGTGCTTCAGTTTCTCTTTCTCTCTTATTCTTTCCCTGTTTTGCTCGTGTTAACTTCCTTAATAAAATCCTACCAATCTAAGTAATAATAATAGTTAATTTAAATATATATGCATGTATACGTCATATATATTTATAATGTAATGTATCATGCTTATATTATGTGTCTGTACTATGCTCGATTAGCGAATATAGAGATATGAATAGGATTTATATGGAATATAATGATGCATAATGTTAGGTTGGGCAATAATTTATCGATAATAATGACAATAATATAATAATCATAATACGAAAATAATATTAGAGCAATAATAATAATAGTAATAATAATAATAATAATAGTAATAGTAATAATAAATAATAATCGATTAATAATTAGCGATTGCAATCGTAAAATCACACCGCGGAGATTAAATAATTGGCGACTAGAATTGTGCCGCGATGTTTGTGCAAAGACAATATTTAAAAAAGTCGGCGATTATAAATAATACTCGACAAATTTGATAAACCACAGTAACGAACAGAGGAAAAAAATATACGTATAATTTCACAAAAATATTAATATAGGAAATGCCATGATATCGTAATGATTCGATAATAAATGACGAACGCGCGCGTTTGGCAACAGATTCAATGGCGGGAATAATAATTGTCGTATGCCAATAGTAATCAATGATAATAATAATGTGACTGACATTACGACGAGCACGAAATTGTAGGAAAAGCCTTATTAAATCCCCTTTCTAATTTAATAATAGCAATAATAATAGAATAATAGAGTAATAATAATAATAATAATAATATAATAATAATGATAATAGTAATAATAGTGATAATAGTAGTAATTATCCCTGTGCTCCGCGCACGTGTCCTTCCTCGGGTGTACGTATGTGTCATGCACGTGTCTCCGTGTCGTACGTATATTTATATATACGTGCGTGTACGTGTTACCTTATCGGCTAATAGTGTTAATTATTATATACGCTGAGTGTGTAACTTGTTTTACACGCGATGCAAAGTAGCAAAGGTTATCGAGAGGCCATGACTAGACATTCAATCGTATAAGTTTCTTGTCAT
This sequence comes from Monomorium pharaonis, assembly GCF_013373865.1. NCBI lineage: Eukaryota > Metazoa > Arthropoda > Insecta > Hymenoptera > Formicidae > Monomorium > Monomorium pharaonis. The sequence continues at coordinate 1,581,641 of NC_050470.1, read as the reverse complement.
ACGACTTACAATAGTAATAACAAGATGGCGGGCGGCACCGGAAAAATGGCCGACGAATAAACACACTCGACTTAATTAATATATCCATACACGTAATATACATATAAGTTCTCCTCTCCCGTCTCTCTCTCTCCTGTCTTCCCACTTTTCCCTCCCTGTCCACTTCATCTAATGCGCTACTACCTTACTTTCAGTATTTAACCCCTTCGTCGTTTTAAGGAGATCCTCGGCGCCCCTTCTCCCTCCTTCTCTCGCACGAAGGTAAAAATTAAAAGAGAATAAACGATTCACGATTACATGACAGACATTCTGGAATACTTCTGGAGGCTTCTTATCTATACACCACATAGCAAAAAAACCTTATTATCTCGCCCATACATGTACACCCTTCTTTCTTATTTTCGTTCGCTACAATTAAACCTTAAAAACACGCGAGAGCTAAGTCTAGAAAAACGTATCTTAAATTACAACACATACCGTACCACGTGCTGTGCCCAATCAACGGCTGTCAGCTGATTGATTACAGCCCGATCATTCTCACTCCACTCGCTTCTTGTTCCTTCTTTTCTTCACCTTCCTTTCCCGGCAAAATAGTGGCGATTCGTTGGGGAAAGGAAACGTACAGTACATTTTGTGGGCCGCGCGCCCCTTCTGATAAGCTCCTCTTAATGGAATGTATTAGTTAATCGCACAAGTGGTCCACGCGAGATTTGCGTTACGACGCCCTTACGTTTACTTTCCGATTACGCTTCTTCGTCGAGAAGAAGTTAAATACATCGAAATTCACAAGTGTTTCCTTTGTTCCGCGGTCAAAATAAGACTAAAAATTGATTCTGTACCCGTTATCGTGTTACTATTTTATTACGGAACATGCAACACTCTGAAAATACTACGAAGCATGGACGAATTGGAATATGTATAAATCATATTGCTGTAAATAAGTATGTTTTACAGTACATAACAAACAAAGGAGCTAATCATTGTAAGAGATTTGAAGAATTTTATATATATTCAAAAACTCAGAGTAACAAACACTTAAATGGCGTGTCCGGGAGATCGGCAGCGAATCTTCAAGGAGAAAGAAGACGTGAAAAGATATTCTCTAATGAAACGCGGCATACCGGTCGCATCGTTTCGCCTTCACGCTTCAACATACGGACGATCCATTAAAAACTTTTCCCAAGGTAAGTAAGCAGCAAGGGCGGTTCAACGATTAACGATAACTGGCCATTCAACATCGAGTAACGTCTTAAGATCTACTTAAATTCCAGGGGAGAACGACGCGACCGGTCTGATAATTTGTTCGTCGGTCAGGCTGTAATAATAAAGAACCATTCGCCATCTTTGTACTTCGAACGTACGCATCAACTTCCCTTTTTTCTTCATACCCGTAACTCGCATTACGGCGTAATTCACGTCATTTTCCGCGCTTGCATACTTCGCTACACCGTCATTTCCAGACCGCCATTTCGATCATGGATTGCAAAACCAAGACTTAATTTGACTTTATAAGAACGGTCCGCGGCAGGCAAACCCCATTATTTAACGATTTTCTTTTCTCGGAAAAATGAAGTAGATTTTTCACAGATTTACCATATTTTCTCTTCGAACTGTATGCTTTCCAGAATTGCATGATCCAGAATGATGAAATCACATCGGGAGACTCGAGCACCCAACGCGTGACCAAGTTTCTCGAGCTGAATTTATCGATAATATTAACAATCTTGTGAATTCCCTCTCAAATTTCTCGAAGAAATTCGAAACTTCGTTATTAATGCCGTACGATCATTCTCGATTCGTGGACCTCCTTGTAATCTGTACCGTCGTCGATTGGCGCACGTCGCACGCGGATACGTATACACCACGTTTAATCATGCTAGTGATATATGCGTACGATAATAATTAATTCGCGTATATCGCTTACGGACTAGGAAATTCGGGATCGCGCACGTCGAGCAGGTCTCGCTTGTCGCATCTCGATCGACTCCGGTTAGCGATCCGACGGCCTCGCTCAATTAGAATAACCTAGCCGTGCAGAGGACGAAAGTACGATCGACCGGAGCCGGCCGATTTGATGCCATCGAACCGACGTAGCGACGCGCCGACCCTTCACTGGGATTCGTTTACAGCATCGTAATATCCATCGTGTGGTGTCAGAAAGACTGCAGCTCGGCAGCAAGTACAATATATAACTAGGCATGCAACAATACTTGGAGTGGTATTTTTCTCGAGTTAAAAATAGCGATCAATCATTCAATCTCTCTTTCTCTCCCCCTCTCATGCCATTTCTCCCAAAAGTACTTTTCTCTCTCTCACTCTCTCGTCATCTCACTTTCACAGTTGCTCTTTTTTTGTTTAGTCATTAAGTAACATTACTTGGGCCCGGGAAGAATGTAATTTTTCTTCTTTTTTTCTCTCTCTCTCTCTCTCTCTCTCACTCTCTCGCTCTCTCCCTTTCTCGCGAAAGTTACACAGAGTCGTCGCACGCCGCTGTCTTTGCTCCTGTGTCTCAAGTGTGTGACGTCGTGTATATAGTTAAAAAAAATTCCCCCTCCTTTTCGAAATGCACGGACATCTTTTTGTCGTTAAGCTCTCGATCTCATCCCTTCTCCTCTTCTCCCACGTGGGGAACAGTTCCCTCTGACCCTCGACCGAGATCGAATTACTCGTAACACAGATGTAACCGTGATTTCACATTGCCGCAAAAATTGCGGCGAGTCAAGTGATTTAGGACAAGTCATCCCTCCTCGAGTTTTCGACTGAAAGGAAACAGGTGTTCTATCAACGTTCAACTCGTCGGCGGCGCTCGGCGCGATCGGCACACAATTAACGCGCGTTGCGAACGTACAAAAATATATATGTGACATCTATATAATCCGCTATAGGTTTCTAAAAACTCGTCTCTTTTTTTCTCGTTATTATTAATTCACTGGCAATCACGATGTTGCGTCGAGTGCCGCCGAGGTCGGCCCTACGTTTGCTCGTGGGAATTTCGTCGTTCGGTCGCGAGACCTCGTTTCGTGTTCCTCGTCGTTCTCTATTATTCTTTCTTTATTTTGCCGATCGTCCGTCACGAGAGATCGTCGCGCGGAAGGAAAACTGTTGGGAAAAGCAGGGATACTCGGAGTCAAGAATTGACCAAGTTCTTCATCTCACGTTACAATTTCGCACTTAAGATATCAAGAGGACTACACGTATTAAACACAAGTTAAAGTAAAACTCAATAACGCAAAGAGAACATGCAACTGACTTGGTCATTCCTCGACGTGACTACGTCGATCAACAAGGTGTTTGTCTTCTTCAAGATTGTCCTTCTTTTATCACTCATCAACATCACTGCTTATCTTTGGCATTTGTAGAATTCTTTCTTAAATAATTTTTAAATTAAAAAAAGATACTCGAAAAAGAAAAAAAAAACACTTTCTTAGAGACCAAATCAAAAAATATGAAAACCACTAAAATAATTAATAATAATTGTTTACAATATACAAATAATTAATAGAAACTAAGAAACAATACGCATAATAATCCAAAAAAAGAATAATTTGGGTAAGATAAAACTTTTGTTGTCTTTGACAGCGCTTCTTACTTCACGTAATGATTTGAAATTGCCACAAGAAATCTCGGCAGTTACATCATGTAACGAGGACAACGTGTGTTGGTGAACAACAAACAACTAGCTAAAAAGACACACGCTAATAGATCTATAGAGACTATACTGCATCATCTATAATCAAACAGTGACACAGTGCTATGTAACGCACGTTATAGTGGAATGTACTGATCACTATCGGCGAGGAAGCTTTGTTGGGAGGATAGGTTCTCTCGTCGATTATATTTACATTTAAGCGCAAATAATACGTCTATGAAAATCATAAATAAAAATTCGGATAAGATGTTGCAGACCAGTTCGAAAAATAGCAGTTTAAATTTACATACATTATATTTTGCGAGAAAAATCGTCAATTATATTAAAATATTATAAAATCTTTATCATTCATAAATAATAAATAATAAAAACTGAATCTTGTATAAATCATGCACTGTCATTGCAATATAAGGATATGAAAAATGTTGAATTTAAGTGAACATTTAATTTAACAAGAAAAAATAGCAATTTTGTAAATTTTGTATTACATTTTTACTTGACGGTGAACTTAAGAATTGTATTTCCATTCAATGCTTCAAAATGGACTTTCCTCAAAAGGGAGATATTGATTTTCCGAACCGGGCCGCCGCCATTGTCGGGGAATAGCAGGCAAGAGAAAATAAAAATAAGACCAATGCTCATACGTAATGTGAACTGAAAATATTATTAAAAAGCATTTTACAACAAAAAATAATTAAAAAACAAACAAAAATACGATTTACAATTAAATTAAGAACAATCGGTTGTATCATCTAAAAATAATAATACAATAATATTATAATAATATTAATAATAATAACATAACAAACCAGTACAAAAAGAGGAAAAAAGTGATTGATAGCGAGAAGAAAGTGACAGTGTCGAAACGGTATTTCGTTCTCATTTCTCGCGCGCATCGCGGAGCATTTCATTCTCGGTGATAACGCGAGCAATGCGAGCGCGCACGCCTATATAAACACACGCAGGCAGTAGTAACATATACACACATACACACACGCATGTACGTACATCTCGCGGGTTCTTACTTTGGGAGCAATGCGTAGGAATGGAATTTAATCTCTTGTCTTGTGTGCGCGCGCCTCACGGCCTATTACTGACAATGAGACCGGCGAAATGGTAGTGATGGCTAGCTGGCAAGGTGGCGCATCGACTCTCCTCGGTTTTCGCGTCAAACGCGTTAATACCATATAATAATAATAATAATAATAATAATAATAATAATAATAATAATAATAATAATAACGACATAATAACTAATTAATAAGAATAATAATGTATAATAATAATAGTAACTAAATATCAATAATAATTAATAATTAATAATAGCGATAATAATGATAATGACAGTAATGTTAGTTAGGGATCAACACATGCTTATGTGATATAAATACTAATGGACAGATACCTTGTGATGCCGTCTCAATTGTGCAAACTTCCTTCGTGCACCCCTATCCTTTCCGAATTAATATCCCCCATCTTTTCTAGAGAAAAAAATTTCGAATTTTTACGAATGTTCCATTTGCATCGGTTCCTCGGCATTTCGTCTTTGTCAAGTTATTTAAAAAAATTTAGATTAATAACGCGCAAGTGCGATCGATTAATGTTGAAGTTTGACGAATCAAGAAGTTGAAAAAAAAAAGCTTGACGGTTTGCCAGAGTCAAACGCGAAAATGGCTTAATCGAGAGAATAAAAAACATCAAAACAAAATCGTGATATGATGATAAAAAATAAGAATGAATGAGAAATAATACTAGGTGACCTTTGTATTCGTATTGTCCCTGGACACCCTGTCAATTTCCATTATCATCCTTGTTCGCTCTTAGAGCCCTGTCTTCAATTGGAAAATGTTCAGAATTTGCAATCAAAAGTAATATTGAATCCTCCGTTCGAGGCGGCAAACAACAGGTGCGTATAAACAATCCGCGATGATTTTGAGCGTTTGCGCGACTCAAAGGAAGACAATCGGAAATGTACACGGAATGTCTACGGCATCATCGAACGAACAAGGACAATTTTCAGCGGCGATCACTTGGTTCGGTAGTCTTTAAATGCGCAAAAACTAAAGAATTCACGATTCAACATTTATTTTAGTGCCTGTATCTGTCGAACATCACACTTTTTGTCATATGATGTAAAAACGTTTGCTGTATATCACAATTCGCGTGTCTTTACCTAAATATTTAATTTACAATCGTCAATTATTTCAAGATTTATAACGTTAACATAAACAGCATCGAAACTTTCTCACGCTGCATCTTTCTTTCATTTTTTAAAAAGCCACTTTTATACTTGTAAACAGGGACTACAACAGGTACAAAACGCTTAGATCACAATTTGTGTTTCTCGAGCGCTATTCACAGTGATTGATCGAAGAATAAAAAATCTTCAGATCAAAGTCCTTAATCGAATGCCACAAATCTTCAGTCCGACTTCGTAAATGTCAGCTTGTTGCTGAACTAAACGTGCAATCAGATTCGGACTACCAAATCAAGCGATCACGAAATAGCGATGACTGCGAATTATCCCAGGATCTGTTATTACAATCGATGACGAAACTGTTCTGCAAAGATGCAGAAATATTGAATTTTAATTATCGTTCGTTCAATCGAATTGCGAAAAGTCAATGACTGATATAGCTCATTATTTCCATCTACTCTTAATTCTATACCATTTAAAATCTGCCATTGTGAATTGAAACAATATAATACTCGATTAAATAATCAATTTTGTAAAAAATTTCACTAATTGTTCCGTGTGTATAAAACTCGTAATAATAGAAACGCAATTATTTTTTCCTGTAAATCTATACGATTAAACGCCAAAATCTGAAACTTCTTAAATCAAGGACTTTCCAAAATCGAGCTGATGTTTGTGCGAACGAAACAATAATATCGATAGTCGAAAATCCTGACATAATTCACGAATCGCCATAGTAATTAGGACCGTTAGATTATGCCAGCTAGCCTTTTTCTCTTTACTATACGGGGGCGTTGGATGACATCTCGTATCGACAATCGAAAGTCGCAACACGTTAATAGTAATAGAATAATAATAATATATAATAATATTAATAAAAAATATAATAATAGCAAACATGCACGGAGTCGCGCGACGGAGACTCGTGAGGACTTCCGCGATTGGCGATCCATCCAACAAAATATATTATTAATACTATAAGTTTTTTTTTTTCGAGTGAAAAAAACGACCAGCGCAGACCTAAAACGGCTGCGCGACAGTCGGGTGGGAATCGGAGGACGGTGGTAGTGATAGTGATAGTGGTTGTCATCGTTGGTTGATTGGGGTAGACGGTGGTTTCGTCAAAATCTAAAAACGTAAGCAGCAGCAACGCATTCTTTTTTTTTTCTTTAAGCGCAGCGACACAAATAAAAAAGAGAGAAGAACAAAAGATGCATTAGGCTGTGACAACGTAACTATCAAGAGAACGAGATACAGAGCAAAAAAGAAAATCTTACACGATTGCTAAAAAACGGCTAATAGCTACTATATGCGCTACGATACTAACTACGCTAATAAAAAAGAAAAAGGAAGGATTTTTTGCCGTAAAATGGGAAGTTGGCGAGAACGATAGAATTCGTCTCCCGTTTTTATATCATTGATGAGGATAGTGGTTATGTTAAAACGATTGCATCATTTTTTGCTATGAGAGTCGAGAAATGAGCTATGATGAATCTACTATCGATATACGCAATCGGCTTTTTCTTTATGCATGGATCAAACGTCAAGCATCTTATTTCTTTTCTAGAGATTCATTTTTTGTAATACTACAACACCATTCTTTATGAAATTCTTGCGATTCCTGTGCAGTTAAAAAATCTTTAGTACTATCTAAATTATCTGGGTTATCTATGAATTCAGGATCTCATTTTTAAGCGTTAACGTTATTTGCAATCATTGCCCGCGAATACCTTGGCCGTCGTGACAAAATATGTAAATATAACAAACGATACCGTCGACAAGCACTTAGCACATACTCGCCGACAAAAAGTTATTAAATTTATCACGTAAACTGAGAGAAGAAAGTAATATTATCGTATGACCAAAAATTTAGCGTAAGTCGGCACAATTTCGCGACAAAATATGATAAAGACCAACGTACGGGTTCGGGTGAGGTGCGGAAAAATTAAATAAGTAAAACTAATCAATAATAAGAAACAAAAAAATTAACGCGCGCAATAACCGTTTAATGAAACGCTGTCATAGTTACGAAATGCACCTCAGGATCAGTTTCCATAGGAATTGTCGATAATCATTACAAAACGAAAGGGAAAAGCGGATGAGATGGGAAGCGAAGGGCAAATTCAGCAACGGGAATATCAATCCGCAGCACACAAGATGTTCTGCCGTCCGGTTATTTAGAATCCGCGGGACGATTCTCGCATCTCATGATATTCGGTCAAATGATCTCGGAAAATCAGCAGTCGTAAATGCGCCCAATCTTATAAATCTGAATAAATTCAACAATCTTCAGCGAGTCTGCTACCCAAATGTGTCGACATATTATATTAAATTTTATTGAAATATAATGATAAAATTATTAATCAATTTCTCCAACAATTTCACTATTTTTGTTAAAGTATTATAAATACTATTAATAATACATGGATCAATTTGACGTCTTACGCAGTAAGATCAAAAAATTGTCCATAGAAAACGTATGGACAATTTGGGAAACAAAGTCGTTTAACGAAGACCGCAGGTAAGATAAAGCTTACCGGAGTAATAAAGACCCTGCAATACTCACGGTAATCAGTCTCATGTCCCGTGGGACAAGATCAAACTTGTTGAAGGCGGTTTGCGCAAAATCGTTGGATTTCGCTTTGGATCTCAAAATCTCTGCAATGTATAATCTCACGAGATATACAACGAAACGAATGTTCGCGCGACAAACGAACGTTTCTCGCGAACCTCGCACGGCACTTGGAGGGAGACATTTCGAAGCGCGATGACCGGAAGTGACCCGAGCGCGACGGTCGTGGTCGACCACCGTCGAGGAGAGTAACGAAAATGTGGTAAACGCGCGTGGATTCGGGCATGCGTAAAGACCCGATGCGTGTGTTAGTTAAGTGTGGACCATGTCGTCGTGACGAGTGGAAACGCGCTTCCTGATGTAATCGTCGGACGAGGTCTCAGAGAGAAGACCAAGATGGGTTAGTGTAGGAAATGCGGGAACGGGAATTGGGAGAATGGTAACGGGCGTGAAGGAAAGAGGAGCAGAGGGTGGAAGGCGAGGGGGGGGGGAAGTGACTAGCGGCGGCGAGCTCTACAACTAAACAACAACAACAGTATTTTCAGTATTATAACAACATTAACAAGTAAGTTATCGCGTACGCGAAACGCATATATACGGCGCGTACGCACGAAGAAAGGAGCGCGCGCGAATTTGTCGGGGCAGGGTTGATTTTTACGTCCTCTCTCTCTCTTTCTCTCCCTCTTTCACTCCCTTTCTTTCTTTCTTTCTTTCTTTCTTTCTCTTGTTTGCGGGTCTTGGACAGCCCAGCGTCGCGAGGACTGTACACACAAAGCGTCACGCGTTTCTCCTCTTTCTTTCCGCTCGTCCACGCGGGACGAAAAGGGGCAGCTCGCGGAAACGCAAGAAGAATATCGAGGGAAGCGCGCGCGTACTTTCTCGCATACCGTCGGTGATGTCCGTCGTTTGGCAGAGTCCACAAGAGGAGCGCCTCGGGAAAGTTCCGGCGAGGGGACTCCCAATTTCTTGCCGCGTGAACGACACTCGGGAATCGGTCCCTTGAGAGTCGTATATGGAGCAATAAGTGATGCGCTTCTTTTCTCATGGTCGGCTTGAAACGTCTCGTAGGTAGGGCGAGCGAAGATGATGATGAGTAGATGATGCATTGAATGCGCGAGCGTTGGCGTTGAAACAGACGTAGAAGACAGGTGAATGTAGGTGAGAAGAAAGATCGATAAATGTTGGCCATACGACCATCCAGTGACGAAAAGTGGCGATGATGATGGCGATGATGAGACGATGAAAAGATGTTGACATTGGCGCACGACGATCATCGTCGTCGTCGTGACGCGTCACTGCTCTACATGCCGATCGGCGGTACTTGTACATAGCGATATATGTAAAGCCGGTAATCCTTACTGGCCAACACGACCGAGCCGTCGTCCATTAGCGCCACATCGAAACATTGCGCGTGCTTCACCTTGCTCTCAAGAGCCGAGACCAGCTGACCATCCTGCGTGAAGATGGTCAGATTGAAATTATTATGATTGTCCGCTATTAAAATTTCGCCATGCGTATTGATGCCCACACCGATCGGATAGTTGGTGATACCCTCACCGCCAATCTGCCGCAAGTAAGCCCCCTCGTAGTTAAAAACTTTGACACAATGGGCGCGATTGTCGCTGATAAAGATCTCCTGTTTATCGTTCACCACCACGCCGTTCGGGAATTCGAGATGTTTCGAGCAGCCGAATTTTTGTAGAACGTTGCCGGTCTGATCGAAGATGATGACACGCATCACCTTGCATTCTACGACGACGATTCGTCCCTTCGAATCGACGGTGACGCCACGTGGATGCTGGAGAATGTTCGCGCCAAACTTGCGTACAAATTGACCATACTGATTGTAAATCTGTATCTGATGAGTCGGTGAGCGTTCCGTAACGATAATGTCACCGGACGTTTTCACGACAGCGACGCGATTTGGATAGAGCAATTGACCGTCGCGTTTGCCGCACTCGCCGAATTGAAATTTGAATCTGCCCTCCTTGTCGAAGATCTGAATACGATGATTGTTCGTGTCGGCAACGATGATATCGTTTTGCGCGTTCACCGCGACGCCTGACGGCTCGGTGAACTGGCCTTCCATCACACCAAATTCGCCGAATTTACAATGGTAGATCATCTTCTGCCGTTTGATCTGCGATTTTGGGGGGAATATCGCGGTGGCGGACATCAATTTCGAGGTCAAATCAAGGACGGAATCGCCTGGTGTGGCGTTCGTCGCTACGGCTACCGATGGCATCGCGAAATGGTCGTTTGTCGTCACGACTGGATAAGTGTCGCTACCACCGTTGCTCCATTTCTCATAGGGATTAGCATTCATGCCGTTCAGATTCACGTCGCTGATCGTCGTGGAGAACGGGCCGAGACTGTTGGCCGAACTGAAACGTTTAGATATCACGCTGCTGACGGTGTCGATTGAGGAAGGAGATGATGACGAGCCGCAATTCATACTGGAGGAGATCAGGCCGTTACTATAAGTTCGATCTAAGAGAAGACTGCCCAATGAACCGGCGCCGCTTCCGGGACCGTTACTAATGGTGCTGTTGTTACTGCTACCAATGCCATTGCTCGACAGAGCGGTAGGTCGCGCGATAGGTGGCTGTTTGCCGATCGAACCGGCGTTGTTTTCGCTGTTGCTATTACTCCGAACGTAACCGAAAGTGTTTCTTACTCCCACTTGTATAGCCTGATAATTGCTGACGAACTCGAGGTCCGCGGTTTGATTGGCTATGTCTGTGTTCGGCGTATAATTGAGCAGTGACTGAAGCTTGGCTTCAAGGATCTTCTTGACCATGAGGAAATCGGTGATGGTGGTGACTTTGGTGACACGCTCGACAAAGTCGCAGGTCTGCATAATCTTATCTACCATCTCGTTGGCTCGCTGAGAGAGCACGTTCAAGGAGATCTGCTTCGTCGAGAACACCGAGTCGAGTTCCTTCAGCAGCTCCTGCTTGCGCTCATCTAACATCGATCGGTAGAACTGGAAGGTATCATTAATCTCATTCTGCGCCTTGTGATACTGCACCTGTAGTATTGCGGCGTTATGGTCCGTCGCTTTGACCACCGCACGCGCGTCCGCCGCCTTCGCACGGCACTCCTGAACAACCCGCGACAACGCCTCCAGCTGTTGCGTGCCTACCTCCGAGACATGAGCACAGTCGTGTAGCGGCGCCACGTGATCCGTCAACGTGCACTCTTTGCAAATCGGTACGTTGCAGCTTCGGCAGAAATACTTGATTATTTCCTGCTTGTGTCGCAAACAAAAGTGTATCTTTTCGGCGTTGCTGCCGTTATTACTGTTGCCGGTGCCATTGATAATTAGATTATTGCCGCCACCTCCTCCGCCACCACCGCTGCTGCCGTTACAGACATTTTTAGACAGTTCTGTCGTCGCGGTGATCGTACCACCGTTACTACCACCACCACCACCTCCGCCGCCGCCGCCGCCGCCGCTTCCACTGCCACCGCTGCCGACAGTCTCCAATTTGGAATCGGCCAAGTTCAATAATCGATGGCCTTCGAAGCAGAGCATGAATTGATGCGCCATCACGCAATTTGGACAGAGAAACTGATCACAATCGTAACAACGCGCTACAGCCAGTGGCTGTGCTCCAACTTCAGTGGCGCCGGTTTTGCAGCCGGTACAACGGATGCGACTGGTGCCACCGGTGCTACCCAGCCGGCAGCGTGGGCACGGATCTTCGCCAGACTTTGGTGCGTCGAGGCACAAGTCGCAGCTGTCGACGTCACAGATCGCCGAATCGCTAGCAGGCGGCGAGCTGCCGCTCACCGTTACTGGGGACAGCGAGACCGGGGACCCGAGGGAATTTGCGCGCGATTCCAATGAGGGTGTCGGCGAGGCCATCTTCAGTCAACCGGCATCCCTATAAACAGAAAACGATCAACATTAATGTCGTGTATCGTTACATTTCGTAGAGAATTATCATAGAATATTTTCTTAACGATACAAATTTATCATTATTGGGAGAAATCTTGATAATTATAAATTCTGTTATTTTTAATAATTTTATATGCGTACGCGCGACTCTCTCTCTTTTCACAATTTTAATTCTTCATTAAATTGATGATTGGCCAATATTAATTAAAATGTCATTAATTATTAACCCCGCACGATGTAACGATTACATCTGTATTTTCTCTGTTATGTAATAAGCGTTATTAAAACAAAATTTTAATAATAGCACTTGTGTTAAGAGCAATGTAAATTTATCTGTACATTTTATCTTGACGACGGTTCGTAATAAAAGAATATTATATTATTTTTTGTATCCTATTGGTAGTTTCTATTGTAACGGTATAACGTCATAACATTCAACTATCGGTCGGTCCCGACTGTTCACCGAGAGAGCCGGCGTTGTCGTTACGATTAATCGTTATTACGGCGTTCCCTATCTCAAAGGTCTCTTTTATTGCGATTCCCACGCGCACTACGTCTGGCTATCCCTCCACCTTCTCCCCCTTTCCCGCATCCCCGAGGCACAGCGGTTATTCGCGCGGCTCGCGACGAGCAGGAGGCTTCGGTCTTTCTAATTAAATCGCTCGAGCCGGACGGCCATGTTTCACCTGGCAGTCAGAAAAGGAGAGAGATCGGCCAAGTTGCCGGAGGAAAGGGAACGACGCGCGCCGGCGGCAAAGGAAAAGGAAGAACGAGGGAGGACTGGTATAGACCGCGAGTCCAAGGTCACGAATGCGAAGGTTATCGTACTTCTCTCCCACCCGGTCGAGCGAATTTATCGGATACCGTGCGACGACACTCGCTTTTCCACGCTCAGAAGGAGGAGAAGGGGAAGATGGAAGAGAAGGAAGAGGTAACGTCGAGGAGGAAGAAAGAACGAATAGAAAGAAAAAGAGAAAGTATTTTTCAACATGTCGAGCTCGCCTAAGTAAAAATATTGTTTCTCGCAAGCTTTCTTCGTGCTTTAAACCGGTCGATATTATCCCGTCTCATCGGCGCAGAAAGATTTGATAAGAAAAACGTTTAGTTTTCTTTTCTCTTATAATCCTCGTTCAACACATTTTTTAACCGAGATGAACCAGTCAAAATCCAAGCGACTAGGAACCAGCGCAAGAGAGTAGAAACGAGATAGCGAAGCCGCAAACAGACAAAGAGAAAGAGAGGAAATCGCGGAGGCGAAGAGAACAAAGAGCATCTGCTAGCGCGCTCCAGGAAACGTTTCTGAAGTTACTGCGCCAGCAAGTCCTCGCTCGCGAACGCGACCGGCGCGCGCCGTCTTCGTGTAAGAATTTCGATTAACTCCCGAGATAAAAGGTGAACGCTCCTGAGGGAAGTGTCCGTGGAGCCCGAGGTCGCCGGAAAGCCGCGTTTAACATACCGAGGCCGTAGAAGTCGCGGGAAACTCACCGAAAGCGAGAATTCACGCCATTGTGAAGAAGTCTACGTATAAAAATAATACATATACACATAAGTAGAGTACTTTTAGCCGAATAATTAAAAAACCCAAAAATGTCCTAAGCCTATTTTAATAAAATTATTTGCACATACAGCAAACGGAAAATTTACTTTGAAAGACAATAAAACTTTAAAAGACAAAACGCAAATTCTACATAAGATTTATCAAGATTAAAACACAATTTTATTAATAAAAATAATAACGAATAATTTTAATAAAAAGCTAATGCCAAGTATAAAAAAAAGGGGGACAATAAATTGTCAAAACATCTTTTGTGTGAATGTACAATTCAATAGCTAACTTGTATATAATTCAAATAAATGAGCTATGAAAATCACGTTTTTCTTTTATAGCGATCATGTTTAGTTATTTCTCTGTTTTAAATAAAGCATTAAATACATAAAAAATTTATGACTTTAAATAAAAATTTATGACGATGTTCATTGCAATTTTTTTGTCGTTTCACATCCGTTTTTAAACCCGCACGCCTCAATCGATGAAAAAAGAATGGAGAACGTTTTCCAACGATCATGTACGTATGACAAATCACACGCGACGGGACATAACGAGGGAGGAAGAGAGAAGTTAATTCTTTCTCGGGCGCGAGGGGATAAAGTACCTGAATAAAAAATGCGACGGGAATCAGGGAGAAACGGACGCAGGAACGTGTCCTTGGCGAGGATAATTCCCGTTATCGAAGTACCGTTGCATTTTCGAACGCGGATCGCAACCCCACGGTTGAATGCACCGTGGGAAGGGGTGGCGGACGACGCGTCTGGTTTCCATGGTAACGCTGCATCGACCGCCCCAACCCTTCGAACCGGAGTTGTTCCGACGAGGGTCGCGTCCGTTGCCGCTCGTGATGGTGGTGGTACTAGCGGCGGGAACCAAGGGGGATGGCAACCGCCCTTCGGGAACGGTAACCGTTGGTGCATCGCCCTTCGACGCAGCCTGGTAGTGCGTGCTTTTCTACAGGGTGATCGAAAAGAACCTTCCCCAGGAGCGAAAGTATGAAAGTAAATAGCGATAAAAAAAAAAAGAATCTACAGCAACAATTTTTTCCACCTCCCACAACAATAATTATTGCTAAGATTTTTACGATGCTTATATCATCCCCGTTACTGGTAATTCCAAAGTTTAAAGATTGATTGCAATATTTTTTATAAGAATGTATTCTACAGCATTTTGTTTAGCAATACACTTTTACAGATTTTTCTTTGATGGATCGTTTCTCGGTAGCAATTTAAGTAATGCTCCGTAAATTTATTTAAAACTTTAAAACTCTGGACGTTCTTTCTTTTCCCTCGACTTTAATATTTGAAGAGCTTAACTCTTTTTCGAACTTTACAACTTCAGGATATATCCTTGATGGATATTTTCGAAAAATCGTCTCCGAATTAATCGAGCTAATCATGAAAATCCACGCTCACGAGCCCTACACTCATCAGAAATTAAATGTCAAAGGTGTTCATAGCGTCAGCAAGACTCGCACCGACAGAGTATACAGTCACCCGTATACAGAACCCGGGGGGCGTTCGACATTCTCGCGTGTACTCCGGCCGGTAATTTCAATGTCACTGCCGGATGTTTCTTCAGCCCCAAACGAGGGGAACGGTTGCCACCTGCCCCCTCCACCCTCTCGTTTGATTAACGTTATTTTGCTCGACGGGCGAGCATCGACCGCGATCGATACATGGCGCGGCGGTGGCGGTAGCGGTGGCGATGGCGGCGGTATAGCGAACCGAGAAACAAGGAACGAGGAACGAGATGAGACAGACGGAGCCGAGCGAAAAGGCCATCGGCCTGCGCCGCAGACGGATTGGTAACGGCTGCGGCGCGTTGCGGTTATGGGAAAGGTAGGCGAGCGAACGCGCGCGCGGAGCGAGCGTGATGGACGGATAGGAAGAGAGAAATTTATTATACCTCGGAGCCCCGGGCCTCATATATTTGGTCAACAATAACGCGCGATACGTACACACGTGACAATATCTGAAGTCCAAAGAAATATAGATATATAGACGGGTCTATCCGTTTAACGTCCAAGCGTACATCTCTCGTCGATACTCCGCTTCGCAACAAGGCAAATCTAATAATGTCTGTCTGTCTGCTCTGTGTGTGTGTGTGTGTGTGTGTGTGATAAATAGATAAAGGAAAAGTAAAATACACAGATTAAAAAAAATAATTAAAATTATAATAGAAATGTATATGCACAATATACAAAAATATATAAAGTTATAGTGTTGCATTATTAAACGGAATATTTTACTCCTAAGAAGAGGAAATATTCCAGGCCTTGAGAAAAGGATAGAACGAGACGGAAGCCTGGCAGACGCCAGATCGATCGTGTCTGCGTGTCAGTATCGACAAAGGAAACAAAAGTGGTTGTAACAAGATCGTTTAGGTCCTAGCGCTTCCAAGGATTTCTAACGGAATGGAAAATTTTTACTTCAAGGTTCTAACGAGTAAATTTTGTAAATTCAATTTTTATTTTCATTTTTTATCGTTAAAAAAACAAACTTCTTAGCTACCATCACAGATATATTAGTATAGTATTTTACAATTGTTTAAATAAAATTATGGATCAAAAAAATGTATTTTCATATAATTGATTATAAAATCGTAAAATATAAAATAGTATTGTTCTATTTAAAATTTAAACGATCTGTCATTTCGTATAATTTTGCTCTAACAATATTAATAATATTGTACACGACAAGCACACACACGCGCATTGATGAAAACACGCCCGACATCGATAATTCAAATAGTATTAAAAAGTTAATTATGTTGTTTGCGTCGTCTTACATTTTACAGCTTTGATTGTCAGCAATTCACAAAGTAGAGCGTGCGTTTGAGCGAGCGGTGATATTTCTGTTAACGTTAAATCGAGCGAGTACTTTTCACGAGTGGAAGCTTCGAACCCTTTCTGCTGTCAGGGCTTGAACCCGCCGGCGCATTTTGAACGTTAAAGTGCATCAGCGTCATGCTTTCCGGAAGTACCGGTCGTTTCGCTGCCGGTGGTTTACGAGCACGGAGTGGTTATGACGCCATGACGCGGGCGACGTTCCGTTCCGCATGCGGAATACGTAGGAGGAGGTCACTGCACTGCGAACCTCTCGTGGACGCGTGAATCGCAAGATCGATTTCGCACATGAGCGCGTTGACATCCTGACGATTCTGTCGAGATGCATTCACGAAAATAATTGCATTTAAATCTCGAAATAATGAAAAAAGAGTGAGCGACTCCCATTATAACTTTGCATCGTAGGATAGAATGTCGACGAACAAAATACGGAAATACGTCAGTGCGCCACGAGAGTATGAAATGAATCTTGTTCTATTAACGTAGGAAATAATTGACATAATCGTATTTATTAAACGATCTTGCTGCAACACGTGAAAGATGTTGAAATTAATTCATAAAGAGCATTATAATAATCTCTTACGTAGAAATTAAAAACAAAGTCTCTGTTTCTGAGAATGCTTTTATCCCAAAACAATTAATTCAATTATCCCTGTGCAAAAATAATTGTTACTTTTATATACACATCAAAAATTTGTAATATCACTGTGTATTAATGTGTATCAAAATATAATAAACCAAAAACAAGCAAAAATAGTCAAATTTCAATTGTACAATGTATAATTCTATTTTTATCAAAACACATATATTTTTGTACTCAAACACGTATTTAAAAAAAAAAAAAAAACTGGACGAAAGGATATTGATTATTGAACGTAGAAAAGCAAGGAAGTTGCTACAGCCATTTCTCGCTAGTAGCATCGTTCTCGAAGTTCTTAGTTGGTGAGACCAGCGTTCTCGAGAGCGGTGTACCTAGAGGAGGCCGGAGAGTGGAAACAAGCGAGTGACGCGTATATCAAAGGCGAGGCAAGAAAGAGGAAGAAAGAGAGAAAGAACGGAAGGGAGGATGAGTGGTGGAGAGGTTCAAGCACCATTTGACCGGTCTCTGAATCATCGTTAAGCGACCGTTACACGATGGCTCGTTAAATCGCACGGTAATGTGGGTGGGTCGGATAAATCGCACGTCTAAGGAGAGTTACATTGGCAGAATTGTTTTCGCGCGCGGCGAAACAGCGCTTGAGGTCGGAATTGCTCGCGATTTCTTTCGCCGCAATCGTGATCTTGCCTTTGGAACATGGACTTCAGTCAATGTTGCTTCGGTGCATCGTTAACAATATGTAAGCACAACAACTGGATACAAACTTTTCTGGAAAGTTAAAGAAACTCAATAGTTCTTTTTCCTCTTCACATTTTTCCAATCACAAAAATTTCATTTTAAAAATAATTCGTTAATAAAGAAATAATGTACACCGAGAAAAAAAAAGTTATTGATTTGACTAAATTTTTCAACTTGATTAAATTTCTTCAATTCAACTATTTGTGTATTTTAAATATATAAATACTTAAATTGGAGTTTAAGTATTTTATGTATTTAAGTTAATTGCATAAATACTTTAACTAAAAAAATTTAATCTAGTTGTAGAAAAATTTAGCCAAATTAACAACATTTTTTTGCTCATTGTAATTTAAGTGGTTAAGTTTTTTAATAACTATAAATTATTATGGCATTATTATACTAATACTTTTATGGAAGAAAAAATTTATAATCCAATATTATACGTGTGTGAAGTTAGCATCTCATAAAAATACCGCGGAATTACTTGCATCCAGCATAGTTCTACAGTTCTTGATAGGTTTCAACAATAATTCCGTTGAATTACGTATTTTAATTAAATTTTTATAAATGAGATGCTAACTTTCAAAATCACATAATAGCATCTCACCGTATTTCAAATATACAACCACAGAGAAGACTAAATCTATAGAGTTCTATTGTTTAAAGACGTCCTGTCAATAGTTCTAATGATTAAATTAATTAAAAAAAATTTTTTGTTACAAAACATACGTATATATGCGTATACGTCTGCGCACGTAAATTTGGTGTAACTGGCATCTCAGATAGACAAAATTAATTAATTTAAAAAATTTAGAAAGTATTTTTCAACAACTATCTTGATGGAAAACTTGTATTTATAGGTCTAGACATGAGATGCTGGTCGAATATCAACAGTTCTATTTATTTTAACGCAGTTCTCATATAGTTCCGGACGCGTACAATAATTTTCTAAAAAGTTCCGGTGATATAAATAATTAAAACATTTTTTAAACAATTATTTTGCCCCAAAAATTTAAATTTTGAGGCTAGACGTGAGATGCTGGCCGAATATCGACAGTTCTATTTCTTTTAACGCAGTTCCCATATAGATACGGACGCGTACAATAATTTTCAGAAGAGTTCCGGTGATATAAATAATTAAAACATTTTTTAAACAATTATTTTGCTCCAAAAATTTGAATTTTAAGGCTAGACGTGAGATGCTGTCTCTCCCAGTCTCTTCCCATCTCTCCCGGTTTCTCCCCGTCTCTCCCGGTCTCTCCCCGTTTCTCCCGGTCTCTCCCCGTGTCTCCCGGTCTCTCCCCGTCACTCCCCATCTCTCCCCGTCTCTCCCGGTCTCTCCCCGTCTCTCCCGGTCTCTCCCTATCTCTCCCGGTTTCTCCGCGTTTCTCTCCGTCTCTCCCCGTCTCTCCCCATCTCTCCCCGTCTCTCCCGGTCTCTCCGCGTTTCTCTCCGTCTCTCCGCGTCTCTCCCGGTCTCTCCTCGTCTCTCCCGGTCTCTCCCGGTCTCTCCGCGTCTCTCTCGATCTCTCCCCGTCTCTCCGCGTTTCTCTCCGTCTCTCCCGCTCTCTCCCCGTCTCTCCCGGTCTCTCCCCGTCTCTCCCGGTCTCTCCCCATCTCTCCCGGTCTCTCCTCGTCTCTCCCCGTCTCTCCCGGTTTCACCCAAAAAATTGAGGGCAAAATAAATGTTTAAAAAATGTTTTAATTATTTATATCACCGGAACTTTTTAGAAAATTATTGTACGCGTCCGGAACTATATGAGAACTGCGTTAAAAGAAATAAAACTGTCAATATTTGAACAGCATCTCACGTCTAGCCCTAAAAATTCAAATTTTTCGGGCAAAATAATTGTTTAAAAAATGTTTTAATTGTTTATATCACCGGAAGTCTTTAGAAAATTATTATACGCGTCCGTATTTATATTGAAACTGCGTTAAAATAAATAGAACTGTCGATATTCGACCAGCATCTCATGTATAGACCTATAAATACAAGTTTTCCATCAAGATAGTTGTTGAAAAATACTTTCTAAATGTTTTTAATTAATTAATTTTGTCTATCTAAGATGCCAATTACACCAAATCCACGTGCGCAGACGTATACGCATATATACGTATATTTTGTAACAAAAAAATTTTTTTTTATTAATTTAATCATCAGAACTATTGATAGGACGTCTCTAAACGATAGAACTCTATAGATTTAGTCTTCTCTGTGGTCGTATATTCGAAATACGGTGAGATGCTATTATGTGATTTTGGAAGTTAGCATCTCATTTATAAAAATTTAATTAAAATAGGTAATTCAACGGAACTATTGTTGAAACCTATCAAGAACTGTAGAACTATGCTGGATGCAAGTAATTCTGCAGTATTTTTATGAAATGCTAAACTTTGAGATACTAACTTCACACACGTCAATATTATATCCAAACACATGTATTGACGAATTTATGAGATATGTTTTTGCAAGATGCTTTCAAACATTCGGAATATTTAAAACATACGGGATAGATTGTCTCGAATGATTTATTACTGACGTAACTTGTAATGAATAAGCATTCGAAAACATGCAACAACATGCAGTTATATCGATCATTGTGACGACATTAGAATGATATGTGAATGAATGACGTGAGACAACGGAAGTTGCTAATTTCAAAAACAAGCCAAGTGCTCTCCTTAATTGAGATTTCAATTAAGACGATCAAGTAATTAATGTTATGATAAATAGCTTTAAAAGTCTCGCATCGGTCTCGACCAGTTAACGATTGGCGTGTCGCCTAGTTTACTGTTGCTATTAGACGATAAAAACTCTTTTTTTTTTTTTTAAATATGTTTCCGCACATTTTAAGCTTATTATATAAATACAGGAATCTAATTTATACAGATAGAATTATTTACATTAATAGAGGAAGGATTAGTCTGTGCGTCGGTGCGTGTAATGTGTAGAAGGTATTACTATACTTTCTACATACACTTGCAGACAACCAATTCCGTTGAACGCTCAACGTTTCGTTAGCCCTCCAACCAATCCGCCATTACGAGCTAGAGCACGTTTCTAAAAACGCATCGCGTCATTACGGAACATGGAGATTAGTAGCATGCAATCATCGACGATTCTTACGTTTAACGCGGAACTATTTACATAATATCGTGTCATAATTGAGGAATCGATACGCTTGGTTTGACGCCTATTAAAATAAAAGCAGAAAGAAGAAAGGCGGATATGTCTGCTTTATGCGACACTTTCTCAAGAAGCACGCGAACGATGTGCACTAGATACAGATATATGCGATAAAATTAGATATACACGTTCGAGATAGATTTAAAAACTATAACCATTAAATATAAACATAAGAAACTTACTAATTACTTAATTAAATTAACGGCTCTTTTATACAGAATATTCTAATTAGGACTATTTAATTGTAATTGTTTTCATTGTTTTTGTTATACGGATGCAAGCGCATTTCATCAAAATAAAATAAACATCGATAAAGAAATGTAGGTACAACAATTTTTTGAGAATGTAGAAGAAATTTTTGGATGATAATATGTAACATTAAAATAAACAGTATAAATTCATTAAAATACTATGTATATCAGATTTAAAAGTATGATTTTTCAAATATATTATATATTATGTATATAAAAGAAATTAAATATTTTTTAAAAGTTTCTCATAATATTAAAATCTGAATCATAATTAGATATTTTTTAATTTATTTATGAGAAAAAATAATACATATCATTTCTGAAATAACACAAATAATTTTAAACTTTCAATCTTAACATTTATCACGAAATAAAATAAATAGATAATAATCAAAAGCAAGAATATGCCATAGAATGCAGTAGAATGGATTTTGCTCGTTCAACTTGTTCGTATGCGAATTTACGGTGGAATGGCATTTTAGGACGTTGTATTTTAACACATGAAAAGCTTTACACAAAGACAGGCGTTTTAGAAGGAGACATAAGAGAAAACAAAAAGCTTCACAAGAGACATCAGCAAAAAACACACACCTGTAGGATGCTAATAATTACACGTGACAAAGATTTGACTACGTTCGTGAAGTCTTGGATAAATTTGTTTATTTTTTTAAGTAAATTTAACCTGATATTACTCTAAAGCCATAACTTCTAAAATTAAAATGAAGGTAAATTCATACGAATTACATAGTACACATAAATACATAATTAACTATTTTAAAAAATTGAATACATATTATTGATGTTTTCCTATTTATTAAATAAATGTGAAATAAAAAAATTGGACACAAAAAATAAATAGTGTACGAGTGACACATGATTATCAGACATACAATTCTTATAATATTCGTTTAATATTCTCCGAAGTATAAAATTCTTTTATAGCACCGTATAACCATATCTTTAAGGCTTCATAAAATTGTCATCATTCTCAATTTAGTACAACTTTATAATATTTTACGCAGAAATCTCTGTGCTATATTAAGTATTCCTCTTTCATGAATCGCAAAATACGAGAAGACAAGAGGATACCCGAGGCCTTCTTAATAGAAACAATTACGTCTAACGGAAGCATCAGACAACATTATGCTGTCGCCCGCATGCGTCATCTTCTTATGTTTGTACTACATGATCGAGAGTCTCAAAGAGAATCTTGAGAATGTTATACAATGCGACCCGCAGAATCGCGATTCTAAATGCAGAATAATAAAAGTACGTTTTTGTTAATCTAACTAAATAATTCAAATACATAATGCACGTACTAATATTGTTTATATACAGATAATTTTAAAATGTTTTCAATTTAACTTTGGAGAATACATACATATATAAGACATGTCTCTTCTATCATCTTCATCAAAAATTAAAAATCTGTAATCACTTATTTTTAAATAAAATTCCTGATGTTTATGTGTGTGCATTTTAATGCAATTACATTGTTTATTCAGAGAATTATGTTTTCTAAATATTGTGTTCTACATATCAGTAAATAATAAAAACACAAACAATGGATGAAATATTTTTATGCGCGTTTATTTTATTTTATCACATATCTCCTGCATATTTCATAACACATATCTTGCTTTTATACAACTTCGGGATAGAAATTACGTTCAGAGATAAAAAGTGTTGGAGAAGAGAGAAAAAATTATAACACATGTGCATGGCATGATGCCACAATTAATGCGATTGCGGAAAATTTTAACGCCCATAACGGCAATTCTCCGTTGAAGATAATAACAACACGTTTTATCACCATGCATATTTTTCCGGGTCACGAAACGCGATTAAGATGCTCTGACTTTGGAGCAGGTCGAGCGTATTATGATTATTACTCCAATTAACATACGGCCGCCGCAATGCTAATTGCTAATTGTAATGCGGTTCGTTGCGCGAATAGTTTCTCACGGTGAAGTAGTAAAGAGCGATCCGTGCACTTCACATTAAGGATTATACCTGCAATATACTGCAGCCAGCTGCGAGGAAAACCTAAGGGCGAATATATGCGAACTACTCGCGAGTTACACGATTTGCCATATAAAGGAATAAACGATCCAAATGGAGCCTTTGACAAATTTATCGATTATTGTATCTTGATTAATATGCCAAACGTTGAAAACAAAACCTTTTCTGTTTCGATTTATTCTTTTAATTTCGTATCGGTTATATTTTAACGCAACTCCAGGTAAAAAGTTTTACAAAGAAATTCGATAAAATGTAACAAAAACATTTATAAATGGCTTCAAGCTTCAGTGACTGGGATAAATGAGGGAAAAAAGAACTAAATACTGAAAATAAAACAAGACTAAATGCGAAAAAACAAAAGATCCTTAAAAAAATTCTTTGTACAAGATATATATTTTCTCGTCATTATCTCCGCTTTTTTGTTTCCTAGCATTTGTAATTCACGTTTTCCACTTTAAATGTTCGCACTTTAAATGTTTCTGTCATTTGTCCCAACAGCCCCTGTAGAGCCGGTGAACACATCTATTAGCATTTTTATTACATTTATCATGTATTATTTTCCCCACTGACGAGAATTCCGGGGCGTTTTTCCCGCTTCGCGTCGCAAGGCGCATTTGGTGAACGCGGTGAGAAATTTATGGTTACGGCGAGTTGCGGGCAGGAAATGTTATGTCGAAGCTCTCGGCCTTGCGATCAATCTTTCAGCGATGCCCGGCGGCCCCTGAAATTTACTTTCGTGTTACGTTACACACCATCGGCCACAATGTAAAACGGAACGGAACGCAACGAAACGGGGCAAACAGTTGCGAAAACATAAACATAGGATGCAATTTTAATAAGAAGACATACCGCGCACGGCGCGACGCCACCGCGCTTTTCCGTGCTGAATTTCGTAGGTTTATTAATTTATGGAAGCTCGTTCCACTTATTTGAAGACGAGAGATATTGCCTGGAGCTATTTTAAAGCATGGGAAACCTCCCTGTTAGAACTTTCTTAATTAGCCCGTCCACGTGACGCCATCGAAGTGTCTAACTACTTATTTATGCATTAGCAGTATAATCGTTATGCATGTAATAGTATTCAAATCGATGGAGTTTGCCATAAGATATAATTCGCGCTAAATATAAAGAATAATAAAGATATCTTTTATCACACATTATTACATGGCAAATGTTAAGTGTGTCATAAATGATACACATTTTACTCAAGAAATGTACATTATTATCTTCAATTCAGTTTTTCACTTTGCTTTGTAGCTAATTTAATTTATGGCGTCTCATAAAATCGAATTCACATTACAACAATTTATAACAATAAGATCAATCATCGACAATTCAGGCAATACTAGCATATTAGCAAGTAACACGCCGATGTGCTATTTATGATATTCAGCTTTCTAAAGCGTCATGAAAAGAGAAGAAATTATTTCTGACTCGTTTCACTGCTGTGAGGTTGTTTACAACGACGCACGTTGTGTCAGAGACATCGATCGATATACCGGGTACCTACGATATTTATAATGTTAAACGAGAGTCCAGCTCGCTTATTTATGGCATTACGCAATGTTCTAGATTGCTCGTGCGACGGTTTTCACCGTGAAAATGACGTTACTGCAACGGACACATCCTTTCCACAGACGACTATTAACGCTAATACAATCTGTTGTAGAAATGCAACTCTGATTGTACAATATACAATATTCACAAAAAAAGACATTCACAATTCATTATTAAAAAAAAAATTCGATACAGCTGAAATACTTTTTTTAGCACCAAGCGTTACAGATTGAAGAGAAAAATGTTAGCCTCGTAATTCAAATAAATTAAGGTGCCTCTTTAAGTAAAAATCAATAATGTAATTTATACATTTCATTCCAAAAGACATTTCGTTTCTTTGTCATACAAAGAAATAAAGAATGCGCAATTTCGACAATTTTGAAATTTTTATAAAGTTAGTACTGTCTCGGATATGGAAAATTTCAAAGACTTAAAGTGTCGTAACCTCTAAAATCTCTATATACATATAAAAGCATCAAGCACCTTTTGTAAGGTCCCGTAGCTTCAAGATGCTTCGATTCATATTAAAGTTTCAAAATACCAAAATTCTCTAAAAGCATCAAGCACCTTTTGTACGGTCCCATAGCTTCAAGATGCTTCGATTCATATTAAAGTTTCAAGATACCAAAATTCTCTCAAGTATCCAGAATGTAATCGCTATCTTTTCCACAGATTTAATATATGCTAAAATTTTATATTAAAAGATGCACACAACGTTGCTCTTCACAACATCTATTATATTGCACGAGAATTTATGTATTCTTAAGCTTGTATTCTGGAGAAAATAATGCGCGTTAATTTTGCGTAATAATTTCTAATTGTCTACGGTAATCAATATATCGACAGTGCTCGGTAAGGATGCCGTTACTAAGAGAAAGTTCCATTTTCGAGAGTTATTCATAATGCAATTAATGTTCCTCGTCTGGCCGATTTTCCGCGATGCACAATTCATTCGCCAATATTAAATGTGGTATCATCTATCGCGTTTGGACGAAAGGCCAGCCCGAATTCTACCAGGTGGGAATCGATAGAGGCTAAAATTAGCTTGGCGTACTGATTGGTGAGAAAGCCGAACAGCCGGAAACGAGATCAGCGTCCGTTAACAGCACAGGGATTCCGACGATCGAAAATTGGATATGAGCAGTTACAGCATTTTTGAAAAGTTTTTTGCGCAATTGTTTCGTGTGTGGAAGAAGCAAAGTGTCCGTAGGTTAAAAAAGAATTTCCTATAAAAAATTTATGTATTGAGTTACACACGTGTGTGTGTGTGTGTATTTGTGTGTAAATTAAATAATTTTTTTAACAAAGCTGATTAAGCTAAGCTTTAAATTTGGAAGCAAATCCACCAGAAATGCTCTTAACTCGGCATAACACCGGCGCTCGCTTTTCGGCAAAGCTTACATTTCTTCCTCTTATTTCCAGAAATGTAATTACGGGAAACGAAAAATTTTCCCTCGGCCTATTAACATTTATTACAGAGAAAGCGGGGAAACACGTGCTATCGGAGAAAATTTTATTTTTTGCGGTTGCTTACGTCTGAGATTATGGTAGCTCCGTGATAGAAATAATTAAACATTGCGACGCGCGCGCGTCTCTTTTCTATTCCCATTTCTTTCTTCACTGTCTGTCGGAGGGGACGTCGCGGCGCCCGACACGTTCGGCGCCTCACGCGCTGATACACGTCCTCATCGCGGGGAATCGTACGACGCACGCGATCCACACGATCGATGTCGGTATTGTCGCACTCTGAGGAATAATTAGGAAGCCTCGAAATCTTCCCCAAACAATGGCTTCTTTGTAAAAGTAAAACGCAATTCTCTCAGAAAATCTTTTAGTCAAACAATTCAAAAGGAATTTATTGGCCCAATATTAATCACTTTGACCAAACTTCGATTAACTTAACAAAAGATTAAGGTTAGTCCGATTATATCATCGGAAACACAATCGACACGAAATTATTTCGTCACGTTGGCAACCTTCTAATCAACGATTAAGTTACTCAGAGTTTGGTCGAAGTGCAGCATTTAATATTGATGATGTATATGCATCTTACATTGATTTTATATTTTATATATATAAAATCAATAAAATTCTAAATATAGAAATAATGCCTATAAGAATCTACAAACGTGTGAGAAACGCATCTAGTGAATTCGTGACATTCCACATATAATCGTATCGTGCATCGAGTCTGCGCGAGATTATGTATTCTTCATTGACGGGCAACATCTTTCGTTTGTGTTTTCTTTTCGCTTTGATGAAAGCGCAGGTCTCGTAGCTCTCGCATGGTGACCTTCCTCCTGCTTAACCAGCCCGTATAATACTCGGCTGCGTGTCGTTCTCACGCGGGTACATCCCTCACCTCACTAAAATAAGCCCGTATTTTTAGAACGTCAGCACGTATCGCGTAGGTGCCGCTTTCCCTGTTGTACACACGCCACTCGTGTGTCCAGAGATATATATTTCGCCTCCCTACGCGACCTTCGATTTGCTTTATTCCTACCGCCCGCCTACGAATCTTTTGATCACGAAAACCGCCGTGAGAAAATTCACCGCGTTGAAAAACCCACGCGCGAATTTCCTGTTTCACCTGGTTCTTCATCTTGACTCGATAACGGTGATTGCATTAAAGAGAGGAAACACTATTGTGCAATCCAATTTCTTCGCTAAGCTAAAAATGCTTGAAAACAGCAAGAGAAAAGATCACCTAACTCTTTTACTTTTGAGTAATGGTATACGATTAATTTCTCTCAACGACCACGAGCTTCAATGAAACATGCAAATACGAGCCAATGCGACATGTTGATTTTTAATAAAACATGTTTAAATTGCGATGATCAACCGAATCGCCAAAAAGGAAAGAATTTCCAAGTTTTTCGTCCATCAACTCTTCCATTCACTTTTCTGCGTTATCGTATAATTTGCGTTAAGAGCGGCCCATGGGCCGCGTTCGCCACGGTATCCTAAGCGTGCATTAACCGTCGAGCGCGAGATTAATCCGGAAATACCGGAGGAGCGCGGCGATTTACGTATTTATGCGCCTCCGGGAGAAGTATACGGCAAGAGCTATGCATCCCGGCAACCGACAACTCGTAGCGATGAATTATCGCTGAACAAACGGCGACGCCAGGCATCGCGTGAGTCACTCGAGTAACGCCGATCGGTAATAAGTTTTAATACATACGTGGCGCAAATCACGGCGCGGATAGGCGGGTTCCCGACGAGAAGAGATCCGAGTTATTCGGATTCCGGAAGATCTTCCCTGCGAGGAAAATAACGAGTTGATTTCTAACCACACGCGCCGAACAGCACGCGCGGCACGATATTCCGCGGCCTAGCTGTGCACGCAGAAAGCCAGTATCGTAACCTCCCGTCATTTACGACTTCTTAAATTAGCGGTCGATTCGATTGGCGCGTGTTTATGTCGCGCCGGATCTCGAATAAATCGAGCGTTGTAAAGTCTTCGTCGAATAGCAACTGGATGGCGTTGAACTGGATTACGATCGCTCGCTTAATGACCGAGGAATCGTTGATGTATAAAAATTTACATGTTACGGGTACTTTGAGAGATGGGATAAATTACTCGAAACCTACATCGCGCGCAGGTTTACAGTATCGTCAGCGAATTTATTAACATATCTCTGTCTACCATATCACCGAAGATGCTCGTTAAAGATTTAACTGCGTTATTTTCTCGTTGGATAACCCCTTGGATAATCCCTGTGGATAATATACGCAGTATTAATTACGAGATTAATTGCCCTCTACGACGCGCACATATACCCAGTAGAAAGGCAAGAGAGTAGGATACTTCGTCACTACACAGCGACTTGCGGATTCTATCAATTATCACGCATTTTTAATATAATTTTATAGACACTAATTTTATAAAGACGAATCACAAAATTCTTCAAGTCTTCTCAAAAGCAAAATTCTCCTTTTTACGTAGGACACGGAACAATGCAAATCACATGAATTGTTCGAATATTAAAAAAAAGCCATGACAAAACTTAAACAGTAATTAGTTGTTATTTGACGCGTTATAATCTTGTGACGATATTAAAAAAGTAAACCGTGATCATTTCGACGATGTACTTTTCCTGTTTCTCTCTAAAATATATTTTCCTTTTTCTTATTGAAACATATTCTCAACGATTGTGCTGTTTTCAACGGAAGGCGAATCGAAATATTGAATCAAGAGAGAAGACGTAGTACGAATAATTTTCTATATGTCATGAAATATGTTTCGCAATATCAACATTATTATACAGTACAGAACGAGAATGGTGTTCATAAAGCTCTCTCAGGTTGCTCTCGGAGAAATTGTAGCGCATTCTTCGAGATTATGATGCAAAGTCGTAAAGAACGAGTTCGTACTGACAAGTAGCGTAAAAGCCTATATGTTACCTTCCAGATATAATACTCGGTAATCTCGTAGTTACAAAATTTATGGCTTCTCCGCGGTACACTGTCGGGACACCGCAATACTCACCTGAAAGCAAAGAAAATTTTATTTAATATAAAGATATAAATTATTACTAGAATGACAATATTCGCGATAGAAGTCTTATTATCTAATTCAAGAAAATTGCAATATTGTTTACCAAATTTACACAACATTCACACAAAATATTTTGTGTTTATTTGATGTCATTATCTTAAAAATAAATAAAAACACCAAGAGTAAAATTATAAGAAAAATCATATAATTAATCTTTATTTACACCATAAAATATTTTTCAATAAATAGTGAATATTGTAATGACAGTAAATATCTTGTTATTGCAAATGTCTTGTGTAAAAATAATCAAATAACTGAAGAATAACTTTCGAGAGAAAGAGAAAAGTCAACAAATCACGAATTTCTATTAGAAAAAAAAAAGGTTGTTTTCGGCAAATGATATCATTTTTCCTGGCACATGCTAAAAATACACGGTATCTATTTCAGGAGATACTGCAAAGACGAAAGAGACGAGGGTTGAATAATCGATGTCTGCGTGACACACGATCAACGTTACAATGGCGACTGAATCGATGGCGCCCGAAAGGATGCGCAAAATAAGGTTTCTCATCCGCCTTTGGAACTTTTCCATTTATTACCTGATCTTTTAGCGCTCAAAATTGCGGGAGGTGCGGATCGGTTATACTGAAGGTTTTTTCGATCGCCGGATGCCGTTCTCGTATTTTAGGCGACGAGACTAAAGTTGCAAATTCGCAGACTAATGAAGACATTGTCGCCCACATAATTATAATTTTAAATTACATTGAAAATTATTCAAAAATTTAAAAGAATTTTCAAATGATAGATTGAGAGAAAGAATGATGTATTAACTAAATAATAAAATATGCGTATGAAATAATTACTATCTATGATAAAAAATATTTATAATAATTTTCTCCTAAAAACACGATTGTGCTTTACATCGCAACTAATCTCTCCGTTGACTTTTCCCGTGACGTCTAATGACTTCTGATCTAAATGCACGAAAAGTGAAAGAATAAAGGGAGAGGGGGAGGGGGAAAGGGAGAACAGAGACGATGTTTTGCATCGCGCAATACCATTGTCGGATCTCAACAGATAGCCGGAAACACGCAACGAAGCGAAACTTCCGGCGAAACCGACACCCATGTGGTATACGCGGTGTGCACAACAAAACCGCATAAGAACTCATCGCGGTCAATACGCGTTTGCGACGAGGATACTATTAAGCGGTAAAGTAACACGTGGCAGAAATACAACGCAATCGTTGCAAAATTACTTCGCAAACTGATGTTAATACATTTATGCAAACGACCGACGAATACGAAACAATTTGTCAATGTTTTAATGGGGGTGTCCCTTGTTATTTTCATTCTCGGTAATTTTGCAGTGATTTAGAGGCTTTTCTGCCGCGATATGTCATCGTCTCACGAAGTTCTAACATCGGCGAAAGGGCACAAAAATAGCAAGACCTTCCCCGCGGCATCTAAAAATACAATGCGCAACGGAACAAATTTCCCGCCTTATTTTGCAATTTCTTCCAATATTCACACACACTTGTATAATACTTTAGGGCGGGAAAAGTTTTTATGGGCGAACGGAAAAACGTTCTTTCCCGGGTAAAATGGGACGACCCTGTCGATCGTGGAATGTGTGGTGAACGGCGGAGCCGAAACTTTGAAAGGGCGCGGAAATGGGGGAAACGTTGCGTAAGTTAATCGCCATCATTCCCATCAATTTGCTTGACGCACCTGGCACAAGAGAGCGAGACGACAAAAAGAACGAGAGGAAGGGAGAACTTACGCCGCAGTCGTAAAACAACAATCGCGCATCACGATCATTCGATAGGGAATTCAGAAGCGACGCGACACGGTCTGGCAGTAAGCCAAGACCATGCCACTGTGGAATCCGCAGGTGCAAGGGCAGAAATTGTCAAAGTCCCGCTAAACGTATTTTTAAATAAATCGCTACGCGTTAAAAAAATGTAAATAAATTATAAAACAAATGACCATGATTTATTATGCAACAGTGGTAAAATTTACTTTCTCAAGAGAATAAATAATGTACATTTAATTCCTCAATTTTCATACGAAAAAATGGTTACGCTGCTTTTGCACATTCAGTTCTCTTCAATTTAAAATTAAAATTTTTCAAACGCGAAACTCAGGAATGTCTCGCGAAATTAAATGATGATAAGTAAATTCCTCACTCGCATTGTAACTATTGTTTCCTCTCGAGAAATATACGATCGTCTTAATTCAGTTGTCCTGTAATACATAGAAAATGTATGTTGTTATTCACTATTCTGACAGCCCAACAATTCTAAGAATGTTAATTACGCAAATTATGCAATTTTACTGTAAATTTTAGAGTTTACATCGTCCACGCAATTCCCAAATTTCATGTTTCGATGCCACAAGAGTTTATTATAATTAACAAGACTATATCGAAACATACACCCACACACACTTTCTATAGCTCTCTACTTCTCCCCTCTAAATTCTATTAGAACTTCGTTACGTGTAATGCGGATTACGCTTACACGGGTGAAAAACAGATAGCACAGCAATGTGCCAACGTTCTCGACAGCAACCATGCATTAAGCATGCGATCGAACGATATTACGGGCGATCAGTCATTGTTATTACCAACTGATTAAAAGTTATGTCGATCGAGTAGGACTCGATTTTCGTTCCGCATCGTCAATCCGACGCCGACATGAATATTCCACATCCCGTGCTGCAAATTGTTTGACAAGTTTGATACGATGTGCCGTCGGCTTTACGCCGTTCGAGAATCAAGCAGTACAAAAAGCAACAGCTCGATCGATCGCGTTAGCGCGAGAGTTAATGCGTAAAATCATGTATGCTGAATAATTCACGAGGGCATGGACGATTTGTTTCTTCTTTTTTTTTCCGCCTGGTTTTTTATCGCCTAAACACGCAGTGTCGACCTTTGCGCGATCAGTTTCAGCAGTTCGTGGGAAATTAATGTATCGTCGTTCAATCTGACGGTCGACCCATCGAGCTCTCCTTCCATTTTCATAATTAACTACATGCGCTAATATTTTTTTATCCCGCCAATATTAAATGCTCGCTGAAATGCTGCTCGCAAGTTACGTGCCGAACTGCGCTGATAAAATATAATTTTTGGTTTAACTATCACAGAGTCCGCTAAAACAATCTAACTAAATATTAACGAACTAATATAACGGCGAGGCAGTCTCACCGTTCCTACGCTCTTATTTTAACAGAACTGACTTCCCCGGTAGTTCTAAACACAAAGTATATTTAATTGTTACACGAATTGTTATTGTAATAAGTATTATATTCACGATTGAGTGTAAATTAAATAGACGTGCTTGGAATTGTGTAAATTTCATCACGCCAGAGATTGAATAATATCTCAAACACGCTCGATTATGTTCTTCGAGACGACAATGCGATCTCGGCTCGCATCGCACATCGGTCGCGCGAAAATTCTCACGAAGCCAGTGACCTCCCGACCTACCTCGACAACGACGCTGCGAAGTAAGCGCCCTTTCGTCCTTCCTCGCCGTCCCCCGATTTCTGCCATTGGTTTCGCAATGCTCTTATCACACCGGCGACTTTCCTTCGTGATTCGATAGAACGACCCCTAAACGAAACGGCGATAACTGACAACGTTCTCATTCACTAGAGAAACGCGCGCGCGCGCGTGTGTCTGCACATGTACAAATCGACGTCTCCAATTTTCCGCATAATATTCAGAGATAACCCAGTATTCGCGTCGAACGGCGAAGGAAAAGAAGGCACATTGATTTTTGTTCTCTCAGAATCATCCTCAAAGATTGTGGAAATGTGACGAAAGAAAAACCTTTTTGTACAGAAGGTCCCGTACAAAATTGTGCTCTCAATCGCAGAAGTAAGACGTCTCGAAAAAGAGAGATATTTAATAGTAACATCCGCTCGGAGATTGAAATTTATGATGCTATTAAGTTTGTCCTTTTCGTCCTATACAGGGTGATACAAAATTATCGCTAAGCGCTACCGCGCCTTTGTCCGCTCACTCTCCTATGATGGCAACAGAGGCATGCCTGATATAGTACGGAGATATCATCGCAATTTTCATTCACGCGAAGCTATTTACGGACTTTTCCTCAGAGTTCTCCGAAGTTTTAATCTCCAAGCGGACATTATTGCCAAGTATCTTTTCTTCTCGTCATAATTATTATAATTGCAAATAAAAATAAAATTTCGCAGATGTTCCTTATAATAGCTATAGTTACGTTTTATCGCATTTTTTAAATTTTTGTTTTCTATTAAGTTTGGTTTTTTTTCCTGTATTGAGTTACGCCGTGAGGAAGAAATTCGTAACTGATGTCGTAAAACGGAAGCGGCTTCAAGAGCACCGTTACTTCACTTCGCTCTTTCCCAGGTTTCAAAAAAAAAAGAGAAAAAAACAGAGAAAGAATGACAGACAGGTGTTGCCGTCACTTCCGAGCAATGCAAGACTTTATCCACGCCAGTATATATAAGGCCACAAATTAGAAGTCATTGGAAAGGACCAACATGTGCCGCGAATGCCGATCTCTACTTTCCGTTCGGTTCTCACGATCGGCAATGGGTCACATTCACCGATCAAACTCGGTAGAATGTAGAGTATCGAAACTACTTCTTAACGATTTCTTGAAGAAAAATAAGAGCAGGAAAAGGAATTTAGTAACATGAGAATTTAAAGACAATTTAAGCTTGTGTGCAGACATATAATTTCAAGTAAAAATTTTAATATTTAGTATTTATATTTACATGTGCACACTCAAATTTGTGCACACAGAAACAAAATTAATTAATAAAAAATATACATAGTAGTTATTTATAGTTCATTACGCCCGAAAATAAAATTGTCAACGTTTAGATTGAAAAAAAAAAACTTGATTATACAAGGGCAATTTAAGTATACAACGAAGTTTTTTTCACTCCCATAAGCCGGGAACTCCTTTTACGAATATTTTTGTCGAGAATCGTTTCACGCACCATTGATCATGCGGCGGTTACTCCGCGAACATGCGATAACGAGCGGGATGACCGATGATTATCAAAGCCGAGAGGAGTTAGGCATCTCGAGCGGGCGGTCATGGACAGCCGAATATAACGCATACGGGCGTGTAACGATGAGCGGGGCTAACTATTGCATATTCGAGAGCGAGTATATCCGGGGCCGCTCAAGCGAGAGCGTTTATGCGTTACCGCGCCATCCCCATCGGAGAGATTACGGACGGTGAGAGCATCTCACCGTTGGGATTCGATTAAGCACGAACAGCTCGAGTAGCGCGCGCTACGAGCGAAGCTGCAGGGATTAAGATCGATTGAGTGCCGGGAATTCGATCGACCGATTTCACGAAATCTGTCCGCGAGCTGATTGCATCTCGTTGCTTCACAATGTTTAAGAGTCCCCGGTCGTCTTTAGCTTTCCGTTTTAATGTCCTACCATCACCGGATATAGTCTTCCGGCTAGATTCTGTAGGTCGAGCCAGCTTTTCTTCTAACGACACTTGAATAATATATTACCTTTTCGAAAACTCTCAGTCTTCAACAAATTAAACTTCCTGGTTCAAGCTTTAAATTGGATTTCTGTCAAAATGTAATTTTCATAATGTGAAAATCAAACCTTTAAATATATCGTCTTGTCAAATGTACATCAGTATATCAGTATATCATATCTAAACGTTACATTAAGAAAAATAAGAATAAAGAACAGCATACATTATTTTATAACAATGTCGAAACAATATCGGAGTTTTTATTTAATAATAATTATTCAGGATGTTCGTCACATTAATGCAAAACGCATTTAAGGGTCAAACGTTTGGAGCACGTATTGTTCGCGAGAACACAAACGTAAGACACAACTTCACCGTAATCGTGTTCGCGGAAGTTGAAATTGCAATTGTATAAACTTAGACGAGTCCTCGATGACGTTAGCGACCGCGTGTGCCTTCGATCAATCGACTGCGCGGAGGAGGAAGAGCGAGAGAATGAAGGAGACGGACAGACTGCTATCCGTTCAAGGAAACATTTGGTGGTCGTCACTTTTGGTTAACCGGAAACGTGAGAACATCCTCCGAATGTTAAAACGAGATATCCACTCGTCTATGACCTTCCGCATTAATGAGCCGCCACACATTCGCGGCTCTATGACACGAAATCTCTCGTCGAGACGCTCGTGTGGCGATTTAAATTCCGATCTCGTGACGTCTGTGTCGTAAGGATATATTCCAATGTTCCCGAGAGGGTCGTAAAAAAATTCCTACGGTCGATTTTTTGTAACGTCTACGGCCTCGGCTTTGAGAATATCAATTTTCTGCTAACCCGAATTATAAACCAGACGAATTTCCTGTAATCTCTTGACGCTGGAAATAACCGAGCCATGATAATTATATTCTGTATATTGCTACTTTTGTACATATTATTATATTAACATAATGTCGTTAAAAACTCTTCAGACAATTTCATCAATTTAACATTTTCAAAGCTAAAATATTAAATTAAGATTATATTATGCACAACACATTAATATACAACGTGTCCCGTGACTTCTGTTAACGGCAGATCCAAGATCATTTTGTGACAAAAGTCACAATATCAGATTTTTTTTAATAAAAAAATTTTAAGTCAGCAAATTACATAGTCGATGTTGTATGCAAAATTAAGATGAATAATAAGAATCAAATTCACAGGAACATCTTCACTATTGGACCATACTTGAGAGCGCATATTTCAGATAGTTTGATTGAACTTTAAATCTTTCTCATTTGTGTAGCCTCGCCATTCTGATACTAAAATTTTCGTCACAAAATGATTTTAGAAGTCAGTCATTAATGGGTGTCACGGTAAATCTGAAACATCTTGTATATGTACTGCAATAAAACTGTACTTGTCAAATCACTGCTTGACTTGCCGGCATAAAGACCTTTTAATTTAAAGAATAAACCTATCTAATGGCTATTTGAATAGTCATATTGCGTGGCAAACAACAGGAAAGTTCTTTCTTTGCTGCGTGCGTGGCCCAAATGATAAAGCCGGCCCAAGGACACGGGAAACGTGGAGGCCATTTCCGGCGATAAATTCGCGTCCGACTGCGCACAGACCAGTGTGTCGGTTTATTACTTTTAACGATCGTCGTTTGTTGCGACGAA
Source organism: Monomorium pharaonis (assembly GCF_013373865.1). Taxonomy (NCBI): domain Eukaryota; kingdom Metazoa; phylum Arthropoda; class Insecta; order Hymenoptera; family Formicidae; genus Monomorium; species Monomorium pharaonis. The sequence goes on along the minus strand of NC_050470.1, from coordinate 1,544,913 downwards.
AAAGAAACTCACGAGGGGTAAATCTCGGACGTATCGAGCGCGCTTATCTACTGGGGTGGTGCTAGATAAAGAATAACGATGAGAATTAAATCGACATTTCTGTCGATATATCGGCCACCTGGAGCGGCGTGTCGCATCGGATGAACGCGACACGCATTTTCTGTTTCAAATTGAGAGAGAGGGAAGGAGGGAGAGAGAGAGAGAGGGGGGGGGAAGAGAGAGAGAGAGCAAGCGAGGAGGAAAGGGAGTATTATATTTATATTATATTTCTATCCGCATCGTGTCACTTAAATATGTTTCAACTCCAAGTCATCAACATCTTATGTCGAAATATTTTACAAACGAAAAAATGATATAACACGTAAGAAATACGCTAACATAAAAACTCTTACGCTTTTTCGTTAGCAGAATTTTATACTTTCAAATCTGGTTGTCAAAATATCTTAATGACGAAAATAGAATTAAAATTTATATAATTACACAATAACCTAGGAAGAATTTAACACAAATCGTGCAGTATAACGCGGAGAGTGAAAGGCGCGTGGAACACCCTGTACATTGTATGCTGTATAGTAAGAGGTTGACCCGTTCACTATTAGTATGACGCGATGACGTGTTCGTAGACTTTCCGTGTGTGTTAGTGGAACGAGAATTCCACATGTAATTGTCCGCAACCTCGAGTTACAGCCGCAGGATAGTTTAAATTTTCATCCGCGGTGGAGCGAATGTTTCTGACATTTTGTTGGTATTTTTTAAATCACGTTTCCTCTCGCATTTTGCGCACGGACATTTGCCCATTGAGCTGCTATCGATTCTTATTCACGCCAAAATCAGTCTCGCGAATTATTGAAACGAGGGGATGTATTATGCAACAACAGACAGAGAATGAGTAATAAAATATGTACCACGTATTTGGTAAATACTTGCAATGAATAATCGTTTACACGGTAAACTTCGACGATTGCAACAGTGAGAACGCGTTTTGCATTCCTGTCGCATGTTTAATTCCGTGAATAAACTCTGCTGATTACGAGACATTGTTTTATATCTTAACGATAATATTAAAATTTAAACTCGAAAAAAAGTTCTTTCGCACAAGGAAAAAAAATTGAATGTTATTCCCTCTTGAATAATTATTCTTGTAAAACATTTAATCCATTCATAAAATCAACATTTTGTTATATGAGAAATTATGTGAGAATAACATAACGCAAGATCTTCGGTCATTTCTGAACAAAAATATTACAACATTAGTTGATGACGTCAAAAGAGAGAGAATTTAACTTATCCAAATAATCAATATTTGCTTTGAGAATTAATTTCTTGCTTAATATAATTAGCAATTTTCATATTACATTGAGCTGATCATTTTATTACGCGCAGTTATTATATAGATCATATAAAATTATAAAAAAATGCAACGTAACATAATTAGTATATAGTAATTTTTGCTTAGATAGAAATTAAATAGTTGCCGAATTTTGTAATAAACAAGATTGCATAAAATATATTAAACAAAAAAGGTATAAACTATAGGTGACATGTAATACAGTACCTAGTAAATATTAATATAGTAAAAAGTCGTGAAAAGTCCAGTTATAACATTATGAGAAACAATGATAAAATCCCAATCTCTTGATAGTACTTTTGTGTTTCACGCGATATTTATATGAATTAAATAAATATATTAAAATGAAAAAAAGTACAATACTTTTTGTAAGAGAGGGTGCGTCGTAACTGTGTCAAAATTCTAAAACAGCACTCGTATCGCAAATTGCAAATAGCTCTAAATTGTTCGACGTTGTTTTCTATCCCGAAAGCCGTTGTACTTCCGCTGATTTTATCGTCAGCACCAACGACGATTACAAAAAAGACATCAATCAGTAAACAAAATTCGGTTTATTATTACACACAACATCCCAGGGAAAAGGAAAAAAAAGAATGAAAGCCGCGTAGGCGTGCGGAAATGAAATAAAAATGACGTCTATTCGATTTCCTTCTCCTTTATCATTCATTGAATTTTTCGTTGCATTTTTATGAGAATTATAATATCGTTAGCTACCGAGCTTCTATATTTCATTTGTCTCGATTAAAGTGCAATTCTCACATATTACAAGCACAGAATATATTTCATACAATTCATAACATACTTAGAAAAGATTAAATCACAAATTCATATTACGTTTAAGTGACTTTAATAAGTTAAAATATCACCGTTCAATTTTAAATCTGCAATGAAATAGCATGTTAGAGTAAAAATTTCAGGTAGAAAAGTACGAAAGGGCAGATTACCACAAGAGAAAGAGAAAGCGTGCCAAGGTCGCATATCGAAGCGTGAAGGTCCATCAAGTATTGTGCCAAACGATCTACCGATTCGAAACAAGCGTAAATGATTAGCTCTGCAATGAACCTCCCGCCCGTGAGACCAAAATATTCTGCAAATTGTAGGAAAATATTTTCTTCCTGTACACTTGACAAATGCAAAGAAAAATATAAAGAAAAATTCACCTGAATTGAGAAAAAGAGCGAGGTTTTTAAATGCACAAAGCCAAATAGAGCAAGGATACAGTGCCGCGAGCGCTTTAATCTCCGTTTTCTTGGCTCGAGTCCTTTCAGAAATGTTCTACATTAAGATTGTTAACACAAAGCGCGTTCCTTCCTTTCTCAACAAATCAAGAATTGGATACGCATTCTCTTGGCACACGTTTACTTGAACGAAGAAAAGCAGCTATGAAGACAAAGTATTTTATGTATTTAATAATACTTGACGTTTCGGAGACGGAGTTGTAGTTGTTACGAAGAAGAAATGTACTTTTCCACCGACAACCTCAATGTGCAGCGAAACGTTATTTTAAAATGCTTGTAGTTTTACGAATGTTGAATAAAGGTGACGTAATCTTGTGCATACTATCGTTTATTATATCATTATTGTGCTTAAAATCTTTTCACAGATATCTTTTAAAGTTCAGTAATATTTTTGTACGATGCGCTACGATAAGGTGATTAATTTTTATGCTATTAATATTTAGATTTAACATTCTAAGCTTAAATGTATTCAATGGACTGATTCTGTTATCCCGATTTAATATCATAAAATTGTTTGAAGTTCTAAAATCTTATTACTTTTTTTTAAATAACTGATAATATAAGAGTTGTTTTATATTTGAGACGCAGAGATTCATGTAACAAAAGTTTTATTTTTACTTTTTTTATTATAATTTAAAATCTGTTCATTCACATTATAACTGCCCCCCTTTTTTTAGAAAAGAATTAAGTAAAGCTATTCAGATGATAATAGTATTACAATAGCATTATCGTTGCATATATATATTACGGGGATCCTACTTTTATTGAGAAAAAGACTAGTATTAATCGAAGCTTCTTATTTTAGAGGCCAAGGTATCTTCCACACTCATAAAACGTTAGCCCAGCAACTGGCGGAGAATTTAAATTGATCCAGACACTAACTATTAAAAATGACGGGTCATGCTTAACTGGTTTGATAGTCTTCGGGAATAGTCTGCTATTCCAGTTCTCGTGATACGTTCGTGGTGCGCGTAAATCCTACACGCGCGAACGCCTTTTATCCGCGGTGGCCTCGCCGTCTGACTAAAAAGGACCGGTTCACGATTAATCAGTTGACTTAACTGATCGATTCTCGATGCGATTCTTAACCTAGTTTTTGCAATAATAAAATCACGATCTGTCGTCAATCGAGACTCGCCGAGACGCCCAATGAGAGATCCTGATTTAAAATCGTAATATCGATAAATCGATAACAATAGTTATGACATATCAATCTTTCGTATCTGCTCTTTAAATGTGATGAAGCATAAAAGCTTTGTCGATTCTGTCGTATATTTGGATAATGATAAAATCCAAAGATAGACTGGTCCAATTTTGTATGATGCCAGAAATCTTGACATATAGAAAATTATATTTCAATACAAACTGAAGATTAAAGAGGGTCACATTTAAAATTAAATATAGAGTAGTTAAAATATATGATCTTTTCTGGTCGAGGGCTCTCTAGATCTACGAAAACCAATCCTCGATTACAGAAATTTGAAAGAAAGATATAGAAGGCTGGATTATTTTTATACTTTCACTTTTGAGCACATCTATTACTGCTACAGAGATTGTCTAACCATTCTCGGAGTTACGCGAGGGGAAAATGAAAGTTGACCTGGGCGTCACGTAATTATATGTGAGGAAACTTTACACGAATTAAAAGGTTTGCTTTGATAAACGCAGCGGTATGTTTACGGAGATTACCCTTTTAAAATAAAGTATATTTAAAAACAGGATCGCCTCCAGAGAATAAAGTTTTAAATGAATTATTGAAAGGTATGATTAAAATTTTTTCTCCATTGTGAAAAAAGAAAGAAAGTATTATCACATAAAAAGTTATTCTTATGAAATAAAATTCTCAAAGATATAAGAATAAAATTAGATACTTCCTTTCCTGAGACCACCATTATATTGACAGCTATTCTCAACGACTCTAAAGCGCATGACCATTGAAGATTGTTCTGAACTTCGTGTTCACTCGAGAATTTTACTGTTGAGAATCATACTTACATAGCAAAATCCTCAAGCGTACACTCATTAAGAGAGTCGTTCTTACTTCCACAGACTTTCAACTTTTTTATCCTCTCATTGAGAGCCATTCTCAACTCTATTCATTGAAGAGTGTCCTCAGTCATCGAGAGTCGCACTCGAGAGCACGGGAAAATGTATTCAAACGCATATAACGTTGACATTTACATATTGCACAATATTGATGCATCTAGGGTAACTCGATCACAATCTTGGTTTCTACGAAAATCGACCGCGCATGTTTGCGAAAAAGGTTACGTCCACATTTGTGCGGCAAGTTAAATTACCATATACAAAAAAGCCTGGGAAAATGATGAAAGGTTGCGCAGAACATAATAAAATGACGCGAATTTCCGTGAAACACTTCGATCGTTTTTGTCTGCGAAAATCAACTCCGTCGTAAATTCAGCTATCGTTGTTATCCTAGAATATCTAGCGACAGATAACGTTGCACCGCAATCTCGCTTGTCACGCTATTAGTAAAAGTCTCTTCCGGTCTTATCGCATACGAAGCCCGATAAATTACTCGTTTATGACACTGTACATAGCCGGGTATGTATATGAAAATCCACGGAATATAACGATAAACGCCGTCATATACTGAATACTTCAGAACTGAGTTTTTTTAATAAATGTAAGCACGTAATATGATTTACGAAATAAAATACATGTATATATTTATAAGTTTTTCTCAATTTTAAAATTATTTCAAAAGTAAAAAACGAATTTCTCTCCAAAACTTCTTCAACGTTTTCCTGCAAATTCTGTAATGCTTACATTGCTCAGCGTCAGTTTCAATCTTAAAAACACGTGAGTAAAGATATTTGTCATTATCGCTAAAAATGTATAAACTTTAAAAAAGAAAAAGTGTCACCCGCAAACTTCACGTGCGTCTCCGTATGTCGCGCCGGAAGCTGCGGTTTTATTAACCTTTCAGTTAAAGCGATTCGTGCCGCTAAGGGTTAAAGACCGCCATGCAAACGCGAGTCGTGCGTGTGATATCGATCTCGCGTCGAGCGAATCGGCTCCGGACACGTCACGTGGCCGATGTGGAACACGCGTGGAGCAGCGTGCCCTCGGCGGGCGACTAAACGCAAGAGACCCCTTTTCACGCCAACGCGCACGCGATATTACGAGCGCTCTCGGACGAGCCGAGTCGTTGGCTCTAGCGAGGGACGATCAGCCAGGCCGATCAACGAACTATGTAACTCTCGACATTTAACATTTATGCGCGCAGTTGCACTGTATGATGCACACATCGTGGAATTTACGGGTGACATTAACTTCGTGATTCCGAGTCTCTGAGAGGCCGCCAGGAGACTCATTATTCATTTCGTCATGGATCGAAAGAAAACATTTTTTTCTTAATTTGAAGAAACTTGATTCAATGAAACTACGCGAGAGTCTCTTTAATGAGACAAACTCTTTTGCTACCAGCTGGAAGTGCACGATGTCATTTATCTTCTTGTTGCATAATATCATGCAACTGTACGCAAGAGAAAGCAAGAGAAAGAAGTGTTTTTGGAAATGTTGCATTTCCTCTACAAGACACTCTTAGATCTCATTATTAATACAATATATATTACTCAATGTTAAAGAAGTGCGTTGTGTAATAAAAATTATTATCAGATTGTTTAAAAAAAAGCTTAAAATTCTTTGACCAAATGTTACAATAAGGTGTTTATATCTTTGAGATATATTCTTTATGACGCTTTCTCAAATGTTTATAATCAAACACGAGGGATAAACCAAAGAGATCGAGAAAGATACTGTATCTTAGAGTATTTCGATAGGACGTGTGTGAAGTTAGCCTCTCAAAGTTTAGCATCTCATAAAAATACTACAGAATTACTTGCATTCAGCATAGTTCTACAGTTCTTGATAGGTTTCAACAATAGTTCCGTTGAATTACCTATTTTAATTAAATTTTTATAAATGAGATGCTAACTTCCAAAATCACATAATAGCATCTCACCGTATTTCGAATATACGACCACAAAGAAGACTAAATCTATAGAGTTCTATATCGTTTAAAGACGTCCTATCAATAGTTCTGATGATTAAATTAATTTAAAAAAATTTTTTTCTTACAAAACATACGTATATATGCGTATACGTCTGCGCACGTGGATTTGGTGTAACTGGCATCTCAGATAAACAAAATTAATTAATTTAAAAAATTTAGAAAGTATTTTTCAACAACTATCTTGATGGAAAACTTGTATTTATAAGTCTAGACATGAGATGCTGGTCGAATATCAACAGTTCTATTTCTTTTAACGCAGTTCCCATATAGATACGGACGCATACAATAATTTTCTAAAGAGTTCCGGTGATATAAATAATTAAAACATTTTTCAAACAATTATTTTGCCCAAAAAATTTGAATTTTGAGGGCTAGAATGTGAAATGCTGTTCAAATATCGACAGTTCTATTTATTTTAACGCAGTTCTCATACAGTTCCGGACGCGTACAATAATTTTCTAAAAAGTTATAGCGATATAATTAATTAAAAGATTTTTTAAACAATTATTTTGCCCGAAAAACTTGAATTTTGATGGCTAGACGTGAGATGCTGGTCGAATATCGATAGTTCTATTTCTTTTAACGCAGTTTCCATATAGATACGGACGCGTACAATAATTTTCTAAAGAGTTCCGGTGATATAAATAATTAAAACATTTTTTAAACATTTATTTTGACCTCAATTTTTCGGGTGAAACCGGGAGAGACGGGGAGAGACGAGGAGAGACCGGGAGAGACGGGGAGAGATGGGGAGAGACGGGGAGAGATGGGGAGAGACGAGGAGAGACCGGGAGAGACAAGGAGAGATCGGGAGAGACGGGGAGAGACCGGGAGAGACGGGGAAAGACGGGGAGAGACGGGGAGAGACGGGTAAAGACCGGGAAAGACGGGGAGAGACGGGAAGAGACCGGGAGAAACGGGTAAAGACCGGGAGAGACGGGGAGAGACCGGGAGAAACTGGGAGAGACGGGGAGAGACCGGGAGAGACAAGGAGAGACCGGAAGAGACGGGGAGAGACGGGGAGAGACGGGTAAAGACCGGGAAAGACGGGGAGAGACAGGAAGAGACCGGGAGAGACGGGAAGAGACCGGGAGAGACGGGGAGAGACCGGAAGAGACGGGGAGAGACGGGGAGAGACGGGTAAAGACCGGGAAAGACGGGGAGAGACGGGAAGAGACCGGGAGAGACGGGTAAAGACCGGGAGAGACGGGGAGAGACGGGGAGAGACCGAGAGAGACGGGGAGAGACCGGGAGAGACAAGGAGAGACCGGGAGAGACAGGGAGAGACCGGGAGAGACCGGAAAAGACGGGGAGAGACGGGGAGAGATCGGGAGAGACGGGTAAAGACCGGGAGAGACGGGGAGAGCCCGGGAGAGACGGGGAGAGACCGGGAGAAACGGGAAGAGACCGGGAGAGACAGCATCTCACGTCTAGCCCTCAAAATTCAAATTTTTCGGGCAAAATAATTGTTTAAAAAATGTTTTAATTATTTATATCACCGGAACTTTTTAGAAAATTATTGTACGCGTCCGGAACTATATGAGAACTGCGTTAAAAGAAATAGAACTGTCGATATTTGAACAGCATCTCACGTCTAGCCCTCAAAATTCAAATTTTTCGGGCAAAATAATTGTTTAAAAAATGTTTTAATTATTTGTATAACCGGAACTTTTTAGAAAATTATTGTATGCGTCCGTATCTATATGGGAACTGCGTTAAAAGAAATAGAACTGTTGATATTCGACCAGCATCTCATGTCTAGACTTATAAATACAAGTTTTCCATCAAGATAGTTGTTGAAAAATACTTTCTAAATTTTTTAAATTAATTAATTTTGTTTATCTGAGATGCCAGTTACACCAAATCCACGTGCGCAGACGTATACGCATATATACGTATATTTTGTAACAAAAAAATTTTTTTTTATTAATTTAATCATCAGAACTATTGATAGGACGTCTCTAAACGATAGAACTTTATAGATTAGTCTTCTCTGTGGTCGTATATTCGAAATATGGTGAGATGCTAGTATGTGATTTTGGAAGTTAGCATCTCATTCATAAAAATTTAATTAAAATAGGTACTATTGTTGAAACCTATCAAGAACTGTAAAATTATGCTGGATGCAAGTAATTCTGCAGTAGTTTTATGAAATACTAAACTTTGAGATGCTAACTTCATACACGTTTCGATAGGGCGGATACGTGATGTGTATGCGGCTTAACGACTTCCTCTCGAATCTTGCAGTTACAGCCGGCGCGACGAGTTGTGAGGTAACAGCACGCACGAGAAGACATACCCTTTCACTTTGGCATTTCACTCTCGCGAGATCGAGAGGCTGTCGAGATGGCACGAGCCGACGACAACGAGCGAAAGTGCAAAAAGCGACAGTGGAACTCGCATACGGTTACGTCAAAATGGAGCAAATAAAGCCGCTATTGTCACATCTACCGTAGAATACTCTCATTCTGTCAACCACTCCGTTGCATTTTTAATGAGCTATGCAACCTAGCTATGCATAACTCATTTCATAATTGCATATAAATATCTCAATCAATCAAGATAGGAAAATAACCTTTTATGTAAGTCTGCTGCTTGAAATAATTATTTTTCCTCTCTTGTAAACTGGATTTATATAAACGAATAAAATTATAATTACATTAATCAAGAACTTATAAATGCACAACTTGGCCTTTTCCTAAAGGGCACAGCGTTAGATAAAGCACAGTTTATTCTTATCATCAAACGGCTTTTGATCCGTTCTCAAAACATCGATTTGCCGACGGATATATGTATGGGTCTAATATCCGCGCTGAATTGCTCTCGTGTGTCGCGACGCGACGAAAAATAAGACTATCTTGCGAAAGATTGACTAATAGAAAGGCTAAAGTATCGGAATACACTGGAACATGAGACTCTGATGCGGATAAGCTTCGCGATTTTCGTAACGTTTATGACATAATTCATTTATAAATTCGAGACTCTAAAGTTCTCACGTAAGCAGATTATATTGTTGTTTCTCCTATTCTTATCAAACTTGCAATATTTTTATAGTTAATAAATAGTTAATTGTGAACAATTCTATGGGTATTACCATTTTCTTGCTAATTTTTCGTAAGATGTTTATACGGGGAAAGAAAACGATTTTGCTGAAAAGTATTTTAAAAAGTTAGCTAAATCTGACAATAACTTTGTTAAGTTGGGATGCTCAAGTTAATTGCTAGAATGTTAAAACTTTTTACAGCACTACTCATCATGTTTTAATGTCTTTCCTAATTATTTAATAGTCCAACAAAATTATCTTCAAATCTGTATTAACGTACGCTAAATTTTTACACATTTCAACAAAACCTTTCTTTCTGTGTAAACTCAATATAATCTTTCGATTATCTTTCTAATATCGATTGCCCACTAATTCAAGATAGAATTGATGACGGCAATATTAAGGGGGAATGTTATTTAGAGTGGAAAGAATTTATCATCGTTAGATGCAACGATAAAATTATATCGACAAACTTGTATAAGTGAATACAATCATTGTGTTCCCCGTCCATTTACACATCATATCCCCCATCATATAATAATACACACACAGAAAAGTGATTTGGTTAAGGACTAACGGTACCTTAAATCATTAATAAAATAAATCAGCTTCTAACGTGCACGTTGATAATGTGTATGTTAATAAATGCATGTCAGGAAGTATGTGCTCCACATCTACTTACGCAATGTAATGGCAAAAAAAGCTTAACGGTAATCATAAGTTATTTATATCCTATTTACCAGCTAGCTACTATTCATCACGTGTACTCTCTCGGGTCACGATAATGATATGATTAATATAATGGAATCTCTTAATTAATGTCTGTATTACATAGAGTCAAAGTAAATAAACGAGTTTTGTCGATTTTTTCTCACATCTTCCACAAATAAAATCTCTTTTTTTTCGAGTGGAACAACACTGTGTTGAAGTTTCAAGATCAAAATAAATAATCAATATAATTTTAGACATAATCTTACTTAAATAAACGCGATTACGTATAAGATAAACTAAAATTTAAATTACACGAATATTTGAATATCTGGCATGTTTCACGGTTGAAAAATATCAAATTTCCACGAACGGCCACCTTTATTTTCGTGATTTTTTTGAGCAGACGCGGCGCGCCTCGAACACATAATGCTATTGCGCGTCTCATTTTCGATGCTATTTGGTGTACGCTGAAAACAACAGGGGACAACGGCAAATTTATAATCGCCGTCCGGCCTCTATCGAGAATTTGTCCGATATTCACCGGAAATTCATACTCCCGTGAATTACGCACGTTTATCTCCTCGAGCCAGACTTGGATTTAATGCTGAACGCGGTTGCCTTGAGCCTTCGTTTACATCAAACATGCATAACTTGACATAGCAAAATTCATACTAAACAAATAGTTTACCGCACGAGATTACGAATACACAGTTGTTTATGTTAATCTAATTAATTTATTTAATAGCTGAAAACACATAAGATATTTGTCTTTAAGCGATGTGAATAGTAATTTCGGAAGAAATAAATCAATGTGAGCAATTTGGACAAGATTTACAACTTTCATCTTATTTCTAGATAAGAACAAAATTTATGTACAATGTCTTTCAACAATAAATACTCTGTAATGATTATGTAATCAAATAAATACGTAAATTTAATAACTTGTGTCGCTATTTCGTAACGACAGCAAAAATCTACTTTCTGTCTGAGTATTATGTCAATAACTTCAGGTCTTCGACACACACAGAGATTTGGTTAATTTCATATTGACTCGTATAGCTATTTCATAATGAAATCTGACATAAATTTAAATAAAATACGACACGATTTCTGCAAATCTCAGCAACAAATGGATAATCACATAAAAGCTAATAAATAAATCTCCATTTTAGAAAAGTCTTTGGTGCAATAACGACGTAAGTGGACTTACGCTATTACCACGTTCGAACCTAGAGACCGGAGAGCTTCCTACTATGTAATTATGTAACATACGAGTGATAGACGGCCATCTATTTCTATACGCGAGATTTGCCTTCGTCTCTACGCCGATGAAATCCGCGGAAGCCGTTTACTTTCGCTGCTTAAGGCATATCCACACGTTTTTCACGGTTCTGAATAAGCGGCACGAAGATCGCATCGACCAAAACGGGTTTTGCGCGGGGTAATCTCCTTGATTAGAAGTGACTCTATTTTATAAAGTATGTCGCGAACTATTCGACGTAATGACTAAAATGCAGGAAATTTACAGCTATCTTCGCAAATTGTACAGCGACTCGAAAGAATGATGGGTAATTGATAATTTTGCAGAGATAATTATTTTTCTTTCAAAATTTTCACTAAGTTTGCGTGATATAAAATTAGCACATATCATGATATACCTCTGTTAATAGACAAAACAGAAGTTTTTAAATAATTTGTATTTTTAACTTTATTTACTATTCGTTAAAGATAATCAATATCAATTTAAAAGAAAAAAAAAAAGAGGTAACCAACATCAGATGGCAGATATACACTGCGACTGATTTAAACAGCTGTCGCCACAAGATAAAGCCAATCGATGAGCAATTAAGTGGCACACGTTCACGCCGAATGAAAAACTAATTATCACAACTATTCGCCCATCGAACCGATCATTATAAACGTAAATCGATTCGAGAAGTTTTCGCGGGACGTCGACGCGAACAAAGTATGAATCTGTACATTTCTGTTTGTAATAGTTTTTCGTTCGAAAGTTGATGTACTAATTTGAGATATTTTTATATGTAGACGCAATTATATATTAATACAAATAATAATAACGCGCGATGCCTCAAAAGTACAAGCTATTCAGCGTAACAAATATATGGTAATTAATACAATTATTATTAAATTGTTGTTTACGAACATCTTTACAATTAAGAACCATTATATATACATATATATGCGATAATAAAATTACGAAACAAAATAATTCGAACAATCCTGTCTGAATTGGATTTCTCGTTCTCGTTTGTTTGCTCAATCTTTCAAGAATTTCGCACCGAAATCCATTTCGGGCACTCGGAGCTCGCATCTTCTCCAACATCCTCCTTAACCTGTTTTCCGAATAAACGATATGGTCCATGAAAAATGCGACTGGATTCTATCACGACAATATTTCCATCGAGTAACGTGGAATCTCCTCGTCCGACGTTTCGCTGAAACTTTGATGTAACGGAAAGCGATTACGCGCGGTCTCGCGCGTACGCCGGCGATGACGCATTAATCGCAATGACACTTTAATACCGGGGAGGACGTGGGTATTTATGCGTCGGCTTTATCGCGGTACAAATATTAACGGCTACGTGAACCTTTTCTCACCTAAATACGACCGCGAGCACGTCGAAGTCACGTTCATAAAAAGCTTTTCAAAGCTTCTTAAGCAAAGTGCAAATACGGATTTAAAAAAACCCTCGCTTCATGAAACATCCAGTCTAATCATAAACAATGGAATCCAGAGTAATGGTTGCACTGGACTATTCATTAGCGTCATTTTTATGATGTAATTAAAAATAATCATATAATCAATAATTACAATATGTAAAATAAAGTAAAATGTGTCAAATATATATAGAGATATGACCGACTTGAACAATGTAGAATTTATACAGTAAATTGTGTTAATACTTAAAGTTTAATTGTACTTGATTATTCAAATACAAATTTGCGTAAACAGATGCCATGTAACAATGTGGCTTTAATAACAAACAATAATGTAATAAAATGTTCTTGTTTGATTAAGAATTCAGTTTTCTCATCTTTGAATACATGTACAGAGCGAGTCACCTGAATCTAATAATAAAAATTTAGAATGCAGATAGCCCCGCAACGTATACTATTTTTAGTAATTGTATCTTTAAAAACTCTTACTTTTAAAAACTCATGCTTTTAAATACAAAGATGCTTTAAATAATAGTGTTAAATGAAAATATTCTAGAAGACTCGACAGAAAAATAATTCTATTTCTGTATGTGAAAGATAAAAAAGGAAATGATAATTCTGACTCACTCAATAAAACACTTAAAAGACTGGTGGTCAAAAGCGTCCTGCGTTTGATGATCACAAAATGACTCGAGATAAGAACAATTACAAATTGTTTGAATCATCTCGCTGGAACGCAGAGACTTCTCCAACTGTCAATAAGCTTAAGAAACCGTTATCAAGAAAATTTTATTAACTAGCTTCTATTTTCAGATATAAGACATTGTGAGCTTATATCGTATATAGATATGAAATTCATTGTCGATCGTTACTTCAGACAAAAATTCAAATAAAATTTTACAATAAAAACTTCCCATTTCGAACGTCACGGACGTTGCACAATGCCCTGAAATTACTTATATTTTTTTTATAGCACGCCAATCGGCGTGGAATATAATAGCGCAGATAAATTGTTATATATTTTTAGAAGTTTTATTTTTCAACCTTTTATTCGGTTAGATTAACGATTTCGCCCATGCGAGCGCTCGAGATTCTCGCGTAAATTCTTTGTTCTCGTCGAACGCGTCGAACGCAAAACTCGGTTCATCTCTCTCTCTCTCTTTCTCTCTTCTCTTTCTCGCTTTTTTCTGAAATAGATTTTCGATCCGTTTATATTGAACAGAGCGTTGATTATTATAGCACAACGAAAAAATAAATTTATTAAACGATTAAAATAACGTAATAACTTAATAAAGAAACTAATGATTATATTTGCATTTCATTCTTTTAGTACATTATTACATTATTTTGATCATTATCAATAAACGATAACCACGTACTTTATTATGTCAGATTAAATAACTTTTGCACTTTTAAGCTTATCAAAGTTACTAAAGAACTCTCCCGTGCTTTCCAATAACAAACTTTCTCCAACTTGTAAAGAACTTATTCTGAAATTACCAAATTTTTAAAAATTTACGTACAATTTCATTATTAAGACACTTGAACATTTTTTACAGATGCGTTTCGGTAATTAGTGCTAGCGAGCGGAAGTCGATAACTAAAAGTAACCTAATTTTAACTGCCGCAATAAATCACATATGCGAGATATGTTTGACTGCTGATTCGAAGTGCTCCATCTCTTTCTCTCTTTCTTTCTCGCTCTCTTTCTCGTGTTATCAAGCGGAAAGCGGCGGAGAACGAAAATGAAAACGCAGGATATCACGCAGGCTATAAATGGCGGGCCGATTTGATTTCCGAAGCCAGCGCGCGCGGGACAGAATTTTAATTACTCGCTTGTCCTACAGAAAATTGATGTTCCTCTCTCCCTTTCCTCTCTTTCCGGCGCGATCCGCGCATTGTCCTCTCCTTTTCCACCAGCATCCATCGATGGAAACGCCGTCGTTACGAGAAATCAATGGGCCGTCCGTACGCGACACGCGTTTCATTTCGCTTCGCCGACAGCAAAGACACGAGAATTTTGAAGAATGTTTCATATAAAAACGTGCATGCATGTATATTTGAGTAACTGCAACGTCGAGGAAATCACCTTATTTTATTTTTACAGGAGCTGCGAGCAATTGTGTTTGGAGAATTTATTCTACCTCTTTGGATATCGGCATTAGATATTTTAACACGATTAGATAAAAATGTTTCATCAGTGCATTTATTTTCCTTAAAATACTATAAATACTTGGCAAACTAGCGGCCTTTCCCTTAAAAGAATTTGGTATCTAGAGAATAAACCTGCGTGTTACCTGCCTCAGTTTGTGCCTGTCCTTTATTCAAGACATTTTAGAAAAATTATCCTGGCTACAAATTATTCTAAACGTGTATGGCACATGTTTGTTTGCTTTATACAAGTACATTATTGTTTTTTCCCTTATTTCCAACTTTATTTTTAATTCCCTTTTAAAGTTTAAAATATTTTTTTCTTAAATCACTTTTGTTTCAGAGTTATAAATTTTATATATGGAAACTTGCACTTCTCTGATTTTATTGGCTATAATTAATTATGACATTTATGTACAATTTTCTTTTAATTATAACACCATACAAATACTTTCTGGAGATGTTAAATTATACGTAAAAATCGTTGAAGAATTTTCTTAAACTCGTAAAAGTAAAAGTAATAAAAGTTAATTGAAACGCGAATGACTTGGAGGTGCCACAAAAAAAAATAATGTGTACAACAAAACGTTAACATTCGGATCTCGAGTGTAAAAAAAAAGGAGGGAATTTCTCTCGTTTCCATTCCGTTGCCCGACAGATTATACAAAGTGGACGACATACATCGCCGCTTTCTTCGCTCGCGTCTTGCGCAATCGTCGTTGTTCCCGCTATCATCGACAAAGTTACGAGCTACCGGAAGCGGCAATTTCAAGGTATCGCGTTGACACGCATGCTTTTGAATAATTAACCACTGTCAACGACGAAGCGCGCGGCGAACGAGTGTCTAATTAAGCGCGGTCTCACTCACTCACTCTCGGTGCTCCGCGAATGCGGTCCGCCGACAAACGCGGTTGACTTTGTCGCGACCCGGCAAAGATGATTCTCAAAGGCCTCGGTGGCTCTTGACGCGCATTTAGGGCTAAATGCGGCCGTGCGAGAAGAAACGTTACTAGCGAGAAGCGCAACGCGGAGAAGAGACCGACAGTTTTTGTATCTCGGATAACCTGCAGCATAAATCTCAAGGAGAAATAAATTCAATTTCTTTGTCAACTCCTGCCCACCTATTCGTCTTCATTGTCGCATCTCCAACGAGCTACGTCGTCAGAGAGAAACAAATTATAATATATATACCCTCTACGTAATTGCACGATGAAGAGTGATTTTTTTGAATGCGATGAGACACCACCTTTTCGGTCAACTCGCTTGCGGTCTGGAAGCATGAGAATCTTTCGTCGAGACTATTTCCCTTCGAATGGCTCCGGACCCGCTCGTTTACGAGCGCGTCTCCGGATCAACCGACGGCGCCGATGATCGCCGTTGAAACGCTCCTGTTTACCGCCGAGAGAAAGAGACAAAGAGAAAGAGAAAAAGAAAGAGAGAGAGAGAGAGAGAGAGAGAGAGAGAGAGAGAGAGAGAGAGAGAGAGAGAGAGGGAGGGAGAGAGGACAATAAACAGGAGCGAGACACACAAACGTCGGCGCGACGACTCGCGTTCGCTCCCCCAAGGTCCCTCAAAGACCGACGTTGGCTCATTCTGCAGACTTCGTGGAATTCCCTTCTCAGGGTTGTGGCCCGAGACCATCCGCACCGCGTGGAAAACGCGATTATAGTAAAGAGAGCGGCGGGGCGAAGGCGGACGGGAAAGGAAGGATCCGAGCGTGTCATTGTTCCCGGGAATTCTTCAACGATCAAAAGGCGATGCCGAGTTTGTGGAATTTCGTCATTGAGCGGGTCGCCGTGCTGAGCGAGTGGGAAAGTGAGAGAGATCCCAAACGAGAGATCGTCCCTCTCTCTCCCTACAGAGGTGTTCAACGCGTGGGAGAAAATCCAACTTGACGCGGTGACTCTCGATTGATGCGAGTGGCTGACGAGAGTAGTGACGCACGACTATAATTCCACTTAACGCGATTTGGAATCGCAAATCGCACAAACCGCGCGCGGACTATAAACGCGTATCTCGTCCGTTTTAACGAGAGCGAAACTTTTCTTTTTCCTCTCCAAACGAGGCTGAGAAAACTCTCCCGAATCGTTTCGAACTGAAAACTTGGTCCCTCGACCTTTTCGTCGAAGATCCCTATGGTCTTCCTTTCATTGTGTTCGTTTCCGTTTACTTTATTCTATCCACATTTTCGTCAGTCCATTGTTCGTTTGTAAAGAAAGACGCGATCTCTCTTTCGGGGAAAGGAAAAACAATGGGGATCACGTCGAGCGAGTCGGCTCCAAAAACGACCACGGGTATAAGGAGCCTTCGCAGGCAACCGCGACGCATTCCGGAATTCCGAGTCTCGCGCACCGAACGCCGAAAGTTACCGAGCAGCCGAGAAACCATTCTCGGAAACTCGAGTTTTTCCTTTGTTTTCCCGATTGAGAAAAAGAGACTGAGACTCACCGTAAACACGAGGATAATCCGTGCGCTGCCGAATAAACGTTGAACTTCTCCGTCGAGTCTCCCTTCTTCAGTCGCGGTACACTCTGCGGCACATGTCACACGAAAAATCCACGACGCCGTTAAAAAAACCCCCGGAGCGGAGAAGCGCTCCGACTTTTCTTTCGCCTTTTCACTTTCGTCCTTTCGGCTCCCGCTCTCCCCTGACCCGCGCACAACGAGATTCTCTCTCTCTCTCTCTCTCTCTCTCCTTCCCTTCGATTCTCGCGCGCACTTCTCGTTGTCGTTAGGTTAGGTCGCCGGTTTGTCGCGCAGGCAGGCAGGCAGGCCGAAAAATCCGGGGTCTCGTTCCTTCTTTCTTCTCTTATCTCATTCCACCGCACTCTCTTTCTCTCTTTCACTCACAAATCGTGTCCCTTTCGAAGGATGTTCGACGGGCAGGTACGCTACCGCTCCTTTCTTTCTTTCTTCCTCTCGCTCTTTCTTTCTCTCCTTACCTCGGGATCGTCGCACTGGGGTGTTGTATCGTCAGGATAAAAAAGTATAAAAAAAGCAAAAAAAAAACAACGCACAATACACAAGTCGAGCTCGCGACGCGTCTGTCGAAATCTCTCTCTCTCTCTCCCTCTCTTCCTTCCTCCCTCTACTCTCTTTTCGGGAGACTCGAGATCTCGATCGGACGAGTTTCCACTGGCCGCTTTCCGGCCGTGAGTGTCAACAATGTCGCCGGGAGTGACGCGCAAACGACCGCCGCGTACAACGCTTGTCTCATTACCCCGCGCACCGCGCTCGTCTACCCTCTTTCGCGCGCGCGGATCCTGCCACCGTCCTTTGTTCCTCACGTCTCGGCCGCTGCTACGTGACTGACCGCTTCGTGCGCGCCCGACGCACACGAGCCGTGCCGAAGACACCCGAGGAAGGATCCCGACGGTTCGTCGATCGGAAACGACCCTCGATGCGGAGAGCCGAGGGAGAAGAACCTTCCTTTGTTCAGGCGAGACCGAGCGGCACGACGACGACGACGACAGCGACGGCGAAGACGACTCGTAACATAGTTTGCTTGCTCTCTTCTTCTTCTTCTTCTTCTTTTCTCTTTCTCTCTCCTCTCCCTGATGTTGTCTTTCTCTCGTATTATTTTGATCCTTCTCTTTCGCTCCTTTTTGCGCGCATATGCACGACGCGCCACACTCGCGCACTCCTTTCTTTCTCTCTCACTCTCTTCCTTTCACTCGTTCTCTCTCGCGCTCTCTTTCTCTCTCTCCCCCTCTTGCTTCGCGTCGGCGATGCGAACGATCGCGCGGTCTGTTGGTAACTGAAACGACGCTCTAACGGTGGAGTCCGAGCCGCGGCGTCGAGACGCTGTGGGGAAATGGTGGGGGAAGGGCTTTCGAACAACCACCACCACCACTACCACTACCACCATCACCACCACCACCGTCGTTCGCCACCAACGCCGACGCCGACGCCGACGCCGCCGCCGCCGACGACGCCGCCGCCGTCGCTACCGCCACCGCCATCGCCATCGCCATCGCCGGTGGTATTCCTCCCCTTTCCCTTCCGCTGTTCCGGCTGCCCTCCGGCTGGCGCGCAACACCCTCGCGGCATCAACCCGGCGCGACGCGGCGCCCGTTGGCGTCATAACGGGTGGCCGGATCGAAAAAAGTCGCTGATGGTCTGCACGATCGATCGGCCGCTGCGCGACCGGCGAACTCGACGCTTTCGGGACGATAACCTTGATCTTGATCCGTAAATTTCGGAGCTATCGCCGTATTGCACGCCATCGGATTGACATTAAAGATAGAGAATTGAACGTTTCCTTAGACCAGAGTTAGACTTGCTGCGCAGTGTTAGAAACGTGCGTTTCTTTTCTTTTAATTTGCATTCGAGCTTCGTCAAGTACACGTGCATGTAATATCAAAATAAAATATCTTTTTTTTTTTGTAAAAGAACTTTTTATTGTCTCGTAATAAGCTAATAGAATCGGCATTATCGCTCTTTATATTGATATAAAATATAGGCAAGCGCTTTTGTGCGCGACGCCTCGCAATAAATAATGCAAAGCCAAAGTGGCAGCTGGGGCAATCGTACGTAAAACCGTAACCAATTACAGACGAACACAGGTTTCATACCATAACCTATGATACACTGTAGTTTGCGACGAATCAATAAAACATCTATTATGACGGCAGGGCGTAACGCCTCTTATTATATTGTTTCCTAGAGCTGTTTTAGCTCGATCGACGCATTACATCCGCATGTGTTACTTTACGAAATATAAGTTTTAAATATTAATATTCAACAATTTTCTCCAAGAAAAATGCAAGCATTTATTACACGGCGTTATTTTGTTTGTTAATTAATGGGAGACCAACCTTTAATCCAACTCTTAATTTCAATTCTTTTTCACTTTACCATATACACACACGAAATGGAAAAATGTTATCCTATTATTGTAAATAATATTACTTAGTCTTTCTTCTCGTCAAATTTTAAATCAAGGGAAGATTAACTAACGTATTAGACAGAATTAACAATATTAAATTTTTTTTGCAACGTCGATAATTGAAAATATAAATCATTTATATGTAGCATGTGGACATATGTTGAAAAAAAAAATAAACAATAAGCGTGAAAACGTCGCCAGGTGAGGATAAAAGATAATGAGGAAAAGTATGCCGGTCGCTGCGAGGGAGGGAATGTTTAACATCCGTGAGAAAATTTCCTGCGCGCTGCGGTTTTCTCGTTTGTGTGCAGATCGCGGTTTTGCTTTTCTTTCATTGGATGTTCATAACGACGTTTATGTTCCTCTATTCCGTACGTCCGTATACTTCATTGCAGCTCAACATTAACACGCAAATCGAATCTATTCATTTCCATGTCATTTGTTAATGGCAAAGAGCTCACATTATACTTGAGAAAAATGTGATATAATTAAAAATATTACATAATTGAAAAGTGATGAACTACAAGCACGCTACGTAAAAAGAAAGCGCGCGAAATACCGTAGAATCGGCTTGTACGCGCGGCGAGCATAAATTAATGAAAACACTTTAATGAAAACACCAGTTTGTTATATAAAGATTACCATGTAGGCAGAGAGCTTTTGCTAGAAATCAAAGCAGACGTAATTCTTCGCGACCGTAACACGGTAACGCGGTGAAATTTATCTTGCGTAAATGTGCCTGCTCCTCCCCTCCCCTCTGCTCGCAGGAATGTATTTCAATTGTGTAACAATACGTAAAATCTATTACATTATCTATTGCATTAGCGAGAATTTCTATTAGAAACGAAAACTTCTCTGTGGCACAATTCTCAGGGGGTGTTCATGCGCTTTTGAGTTTCAGCGTTATTTCATGGAATAAGAACATACTATCCAGGCAGGTAGAGATTACTTTACGGAAGGGAGAATATTTCACGAGACTGACACTCATGAGAAAACAGCCCCGAGGTAGTCGAGGGAGACAAACAGCTAAGGTTTTCAAGGCTTTTTCACGGGTCTGAGGGGTTGGTTGGTTATCGTGCGGCAGTTGCGAGGAACGTTGTTTGAAATGAGGCGAATCAATTACACGAAGATGAAAATCCGCGTAGCACAGTCGCAAACGAACCGACGGCAAAAATACCGTCGGTAACGGCGGAACGGCGAAGGGGGCGATGACGAATGAAAGCTGACACCTTCTTTATTCGAGAAACATAAAATTAAAGGACTCTGGCAGTATTTGCGCAGGAAGCGAAAAGGATCTCCATCGTATCGAGGCATTATTCCAATAAGACATATTATTTACATTTGTACAAAATATCTCTTCGATAACGAAGAATAGCTCGATGACACTTTATAATTTGTTCGTTATTATAAATCAACGATTGACAGTCTTTGTATTTCAAATGCAGTGTGAACTCGAATCGTCGAAAGAACAAAATATCAGTGATTTCGGATGTCTGAAGAAGCATCTTTGCTTTCTAAAGTTTTGTGTATTTAAAAAATTCTAAATTCGCGTGACAGAAAAATAAGCTGTCATTAACTTTCGTCACGCGCTCGACTTTCCAATCACCGGCTGATGCCGATGATTCAAGACAAACAGAAACATTCTAATCATTAAACACTTTTACGAGCACTTTAGCCTTTTCATTTTCATAGTTGCGAGCATTACACACGTGTAATTACGTGGAATTTCTTTCATTAGTATGTTTTGAGGACGACATTAATTTCACGATGATACGACAGTACTTATTACTCAAGATTCAATTGTCTGAGAATATGATAATAATAATAATCTACATATATGAACACACACATACTTTTACTTCGTAATATGTATTTCCTATCAAGTTGATCAAAACAAATATGTGTACACATATATCGTAAAAATTTGTACGTGCAAAATCATTTAGAAACATGTTTACTGGTGCGTATATTTCGCAATTTCCAATTACACATCGCATTTCCACGCGCATTATCTTCAACGTTGTTATAAATCAATAATAAATAAAAATTTCAAATGAAAATAAAATTAAAAAATTAAATATTGAGAAAATAAATTAAACTACAGTCGTTCAACAATTCAATTGAACTGAATAAAAAAAAAAAAATATATATATATAAAAAAAAATCAAAAAAGTATTGTTAAGTAATAAATATAGTCAAAGATGTTCATTTCGTTCTCGTTGAATAACTCATTCCTTCTCAAAAAAAGTATAAAAGAACTGACGGAGTTCGTTCTTAGGACGGAGCCTCAAATATCGAATCCTGGTCCCAAAAGAATACTCCAAGGTTCCGAAGAGAAGTAACTTTACGAGGAGAGGACCGTTGATTTGTAAAGATAAAATAAATGGTTTGACATTTTTACGTTTGAAAAAGTTTTCAATAAGTTGAAGATCTCTTTTTTTATACATTTTTTACATTTCTTTTTTACATCGATCGCTTCAATGTTAATTCACGCGGCGGAAATTGACCCAAAAATTTCCTCTTTGTATGATTCCGAACTCTTTCCTCGTAAATTGGCAGATACTTTGAAAGTCATCATAAATTTTACCGACATCGCGATTGCATTGGCGATAAATATCGATATTCGCCAACCGGCGTGTCCGTATTAAGGACACATCGGTGAATTTAGTGGAGTTCTGAAATATCATTCCGCGCGCTTTCTCCAAGTGAAAAGAAATTTCCACAAACTCTACGAATTTTTGCCGTAAACTTCGTTAGTGCCGAAATCTGAACAAATTTTTACAATTTGCCCATAATTTATTAAGGTTACAAAATTATTTGCGTTACAAATTCGATGCTCAGTGAGAATATTTAATGAGGAAATTTATAAATAGGAAAAAGAAACAAAGTGATAAATCAAACCAAGTTTTGTAGAGCTAGAAGGTTAAATCTTGTGCCGCCAAACGCTCCCTTTAATTAAAAAATTGTCTTCTATAAAAACACGTTAAGATATTCAAAGTGTCACAAGATATATATGATTACATTTGTGAAGGAACATCGTAGACTTTATCGATTGCCCAGGCGTTAAATTATGATACTCGTAACGAGTTTTTGCCACCATCGGAATGGCTTACGGCCCTGAGTCCCGGTCGAGCACAGCGAGGGGCACCTGCTCCGGATCCGAAAGACGTTACACGCAACGAACATACCCTACGTATTTTCTCTGGTCGGTTACATTCCGTTTCGTTCCGGGCAAACGGGTACAAAGAACAGCGGTTCTCAACTCGTCATCCTTAACCGTCGAAGTGCGAAGAGAGGCATCACGCGAAAAAAATTAAGGATTGATAAATAATCATGAGACAAAATATTTCTGAATCTTTATCTCACGTGTCTGAAATCAGTTGCAATAGAGAAACCAACAAAAATTTGTTGCTTATAATGATTTGTACAGATAACTTCATTTTACTGCAATTGTAGATAAATAACTTTCAAACGAACAAGTAGATTCAAATAAACAAATATTTATTAGTTTTATTAATATATGTAAAAAAATTGATTCAATTTGTAATGCTACTTTCTCATCAAATTTATAAATACCACAAAAAGCAATTTTATATAAGAATCTAAAGCAAATAAAAAATTAAATCAGTTTTAAGTCAAAAAGAGAATTATGTTTAGATTTTACCCAAATAAAAATTTAAAATTTTTAATAATAATTAAAAATGTAACACATACATCTTTAAGTGCCAAACTTATTTGTCAACTGCATCATTTGTAATTCCTTCAGAATGTCTGGTCTTTCACGAATACATGTTACCACATAATTTATAAAAGAAACGAGTATTTTATTCTCGCTTGAAAACTTAATTTTTAGCCTTTTTACTTTGTAACTTTGTTGCTCTACGGTAAACACGGACAGAGATTGAGACACTGGAAAATATTTGTCCAAGTGACCGATTCAGTCACACTTTTAAAATCGATGGGAGACCTTTTTTCTTCTCCCGTATCGATAATTTCTTTATCATAGTCATATAATCAGCGTGTGCTACGAACCGATACGAATGTCAGGAAACAGCTGACTTTTCGGGAAAGCAGCTGCTTCCTAGGTAATATTCACTCGTTCGCGCTAGTCCCGTCAAGCCTTTCCCTTCGGAAGCTTGTCTACGTGTAATGGCGGTTACCACAACCAGTCATTACTCCAGCCAGAAATTATTTGACGCATATGACGTTAAAGCCCATGCGTTCTTTAGAAAGTTTTAATTTTAGGAAGCGTGTAAGAAGCGAACACAAGAGTTCATCGATGGACGCCCGTCGGATAACGCCCGAGGATCTGCCCGTTAATATCGGCCTTGTTTTTAAAATTGGCCTTGCAAAATGAAAGGCTAATTCAGACACGACGCGTCTCCTCTCGAGTGCGCCTTTCCGCTCGCGGGTGCCGTCGGGACGCCTGAAACCGGCGCGGCGCGCGCTACGCCGGAAAACAGCTGACTTGTACTTTTTCGTTGAAGGAGCAGCTGGTCGGCCAGTCCACGGGCCAAGAGCCGTCTGCGTTCCTTATACCGGGTGTGCCTTTAATCGGCCCAGTAAGTAAGCACGCAAGAGTTTGTTTGAACGTAATTATTTGCGTTAGGCAATCGTGAATTGCTCTCTGAAGAAAAAAAAATGTAATAACAAGAGAGAAACGATAACACGAGGAACGTAGGAAACAGTGCTCCAATATACACAACTCTGTACGCATTGTTTGAATTTCCTGTTGTTACAAACGAGTTTGATATTATTTCATTATTTGGCGTCAGAAAATATAACAGAAATTTTCTACGGGGACTGTAGTCCTTGATTTCTATAAAAGTGAATCAAATTATCGTCAAGAAATCTGTAATTTTAATAAGTTAAGTTACAGGACATTACGTTAACATAAGATGTAATAGTCGGCACCAATATATTGCGGTAACATAGCGGTAAATAGGATAATGTGATAAACGACACGCTGAGTATCGCCAATTATAAGCCTAGATATTATCTTTCCAAGTTACTGTAAAAAAAATTTATATGTGCAACGGAGAAGAAAATTTAATGCATTGGGCGCTCTTAAAGATGCGTGAAGCGACAACTGTCGCCTATCAGCGACACAATTACAAAAATCTCCTGCTTTCAATCGTTATTTCCGCGTGATGTTTCATCGGTTTATTTTCCCGTAATACATCAAACTGCAAAAGAAAGAACCGGAATTAACAGCCGCGTCCATTACCTCCCGCGGTATTACGAGTAATGGAAAGTAGACAGTCCGGTGGTAAAGGCTATAAAAAAAAAACTTGAACCCGTTTGTTTGTTGCCACCGTGCATGGATACCTACCGAATACGAGAGAAGAAGTATGCTGTTAGGGTGCTACTGTCAACACAACGCATCGAACCGGCACGATAACCGCACACGATAACTCGTCCCAGAAAAATTTCACGTTGTGTCAAATCGGTCGTAAATTAATCTCTCGTGACTTGGCGTTGATTAATGAGTGTAAAATGGCAATTTCATATTTAACATCAATCCGAAAAATCGGAGAAGTAATGGATCGCATTCGATATCAAGCAATATCCGCTGAATCATCAATATGGTGCGACAAGTTTTCCAACTAGAAAATTTGCTGGAAAGCTTCCAGCCGGGAGCACGTTAATACCTCGTGACCTTGCTTATGAATAGGTAACTAATATGCACGCCACCGATAGGCGCAAATACGTTTTTGTTTCACATGAAATTAACGCGTAGGCTCGTTATAGACAGATCGACGATCAAAGAGTTGGGGAGAGAGAAAAAGAGAGAGAGAGAGAGTACCGGCGCAGTTGAGCATCAACGCGGGCGCGTCGAGTTCACCATCGTCTGATGTAATCATGCAATTAAAATGAGACTCGGGAATTCCGAGAAAATGCTCAAGCAAGAAAATGAGAGCGATTAATCTGACCCGCGCTTCGTTTCTCTTCGAGGATGTCTTCTCGCATCGGTCGACGAGTCTCGCTAACGTCTCCGAAAGAACCACGGAATTTATTCGCGGGATTGATTCGCGAATGAATGAAGCAGAATAAACGTATCGAAGAAGTAGGACACGCTGACAAATGGGCGCTGAATTACGCAGTTAAATGATTGGAAAATTGTGCAAATCTTATAGTAATATTATCAAATAATAATAAAGTAACTAAACTGCCTTGATATCGCAAACATAAAGGTAAATTAACTAAAGTGACAAAATACAAGCAGCATCATACTGACATTTTTTCGTGATGCGATATAATTATTTGATAAACGTATACAAGAAACTGTTTAGAAATTATCAAAGATCGTCGTTCGTTAATACCTTGCTCAAAGATAATATAATCTTTGAATACATAAATAAAATTTCTACAACGTAAATTTATCTTCAACAAATTTTTTAAATCTATTAAAATTTATATTGAAAGTATATCTGAAAGTTAACCCAGTTGAAAATTAATCCAGTAAATATTTATAAAAAAACTTTTTATATACATATTTATCGAATAATTTATCAGTACGTAGTACGAGAGGGCAAACAAATTTAATAGATTAGGCATGCGATATGCGAATGAATAAAATTCTGTTTTGAAAAGTTATTAATTTATGCTTGATTCTCACAAAGTCGAATACGTTTCAACTGCAATAAGGTTTACTGAGCTTTTGATTCAAATTCTAATAAAAACATGAAAGTTCTCGGTATATGTTTTTCACCGTATCTCCATTCGTGAGTTTTTCTCAAATTTAATGCAAACGACAAACTTTAATCGTCTCGGCAACTCAACCGAAAGCTTTTCAATTTGCAATGGTACGGAAAGTAAGTACAAGATGACGCGATCCACAAGAATGAATTATCGATTATCGATTTCTCCAACGTCTGTTTGTTTTACAAGGAATAACCTTTTAAACCATATAAATGATTTCACCAAATTTGTTAATCATAATTTTAAATGTAACTTGAAACAGCAGCATCTTATTACTATATACTACATATATAGCACGCACGCACGCACAAGATTTGCATCGTTGTATCGCTCATGTGTATTTGTATAATATATTTGAATTATATATTATTTTTTATTAAATTAGATGCCACCTTTCATATTGGCTGCTTCGGATATATATGATCATATCAAGTTTTCATCTTGAATCAGTGTGAAGAATCACCTCTTAAAATCTTTTCAGGACCACTCCTGCGCGCGCGTGTATGTGTGTGTACACGTAGACAGAGATATTTCGATATAAAATTTGCATATATTTATTTTAATGTAGAAATTATTTCACGAATGTTCCTCCAATTTGACTTCATTTTTCTTTTTTATTCAATTACTGTTTTGCAAATTCATTCAGCAAAATAATTAGCGAATTTTTCAATGTTAACAAAGTATCGATTACCTAAGTTTTAACGAGTAACATAAATTGATTTCAGTAATTTGTATGGCAAACCGGTTAACAGTAATTGATTTCGATAAATTGGATGGCAAATCGCTTAACGAAAATTTTACTTCAGATACGGTTATAGATTTAATGCTGAAAGTTTGTACTGTTAGTATAAATGGAGATCTCAAATTAAACTGTCGCTGAAGAAATGCATAGCATGATTGTGTTTACTCAGAAACGTCAACGATTAAATTGCGTTGACAATTTACGATTAGTCAAAATGAAAATTCTCAAGGCATTTATAATTGATATCGCAAAATTAGTTTGTTAAATTTTTACGCCAATTAAATATATTTTTCCGACATGATTGCCAATAAAAATTACAAGTTTATATAGATGTGAAACAACATGATTAAAGCGACTAAAAGGATCATAAAGATTACTGCAGCTCTTTGACAATTTTTTATGATAAACTGAATAAATGTAAAGTTCTGTAAAAAAATTTTTCTTTTACTTATTATATATATAAATAACCCTCAGAACTACACTTTTGCACACTTATTCAGTTGGTCGCAAAAATTATCAAAGACAACTTTCAAGCAATTTGATTCTCTAGCCTCCTTAAGATCTCCCAAGCACCACAAATTGCGATTATTTTGTTTGTTGCAAAAATATGTCGCAATTAAATTAATTGATGGAACTTGAGATAGTATAAAATAAGAACTATTGAATTAAAAAAAAATAGATATGAAAAAGTATATATACATGTACTAGGTTTAATATATTATATTCTAATACATACCAAACTGATAATTAATATTTTATGTTACATGGTATAGATAATAAATTGTGTGGATAATTATGTATAAAGAAAAAATAGAATTGATATTAAAAATAAGAGAATCAGACGTGTGGCAACTATTCAATCAATTATCTGTCGTTAAATATTTATACATCTATAAGCAAACATAAAAAGACCACCGTTTTGATTCGAATGGTCCTTCCTCCGAGGTCGAGGCGAGCCTCAGGAAAAATTTTGCGAGAAAAAAAAAGAAGTAAAAGGGAGATTGTGACGTATCGGCGAGAGCGAAAGCGGCCGTGCTGCTTTGACGATTTTTCTCGCCACGGGAAACGTACCAAGGTTACGTGGACGTTTTGTTGCGTCTCACGCCTGGGGCGCCGATTTCTCGTGCGACTCGTTATATCGGACATCGCACCGCATGAAAAACGGCCATTCTTACGTAACACGAATGACGAAAATCGGACGGACGTAAATTCGTGATTGTTATTCGTTCGACAGCTCGCGAATTTAATCAGAATTCACTTATTTATGTCCATTCCTATCAAATAATAGATTAACTTTAATCTCAAAAATAAAGTTTGGTGTGTGTGTGGGTGTGTGTGTGTGATTCACTCTTTATCTTTTTTTAGTTCTAGTTTTAAAAATTAGATGGACAATTAAATCGAGATTAAGATTAATCTACAGTGTTAAAAATGAACGTTGAACGATAATATTTAAAAGCCTGCATTCTTACAACTCTTTACAACGAAATTTGAGAGAGTTGCTGATAAATTATCGTATAAATTAGATAAGCTTACCTCCATTTACCCCTAAGTTTACCTAAAGATTATAAATAAAGATAAACATATGCGTCACAGAAACAATTCCCCTCGATGAAAAACAAAGAATGAGTTTTTTGATCGGTTGTGTAGCTTCCTCGGGGGAAAAAAATAAATATCCCGATAAAAATAACGTGCGCTCGTTTTGTAAATATTTGTCGTCTATCGACTGGTAAAATACTCGTCGCACGCAACCTTAGAATTTGTTTACGTGACAATGCGCACGCTGCGGATGATAACGTTCGCTGACCTCTCAAAATAGCAAGATACAGCACAATCTTATAATTAGGAGGAATTCACGAGAGGAGTGCGCCAGCTGTAGTTAAATTATCGCGCCGTTAATGCCAGGACAAATAGACTTACGCTCGAAAAATCTCGACAATTTACCTCTCATAATTGCCTCTGTCGCACGATCAACGGAAAAACTCCATTTCTTACTCTCCTCGCCCCGAGAAATTACCTCGCAGATTACCGGACACCCTGTACAATGAGCTTATCGCCGGCCCACGGGAGGCCGCCTTCCCCGTATCATCGCTAATACCTTCGCTCCAAAGCGCGTCCGGCAAAAAAAAACGATAATTTCCAGGATCTCCGTCCCTTCCCGCGAGAACGGTAATTTCTTTGGAGTGTGCCGCGCGCCGCGGCAGTCTCGGCCGTCTCGACCGATTTTACACCGAACCTCCTGCCGTAAAAGCGCGCGCCTCGGAGACGCGCGCGATGTGTCCCGAGGCATAAACCAAGGCGGTTTTTTCGTACGCGCGCCACTGCCGCCGGCTACGTGCACACGCACGCGAGAACGAGGACGACGAGAGAGAAGCGTTTATCGCCTATGATCCGTCACCTCCCGCGCACATGCTGAAGAGATTAAGGCTTTTTGCGCGGTCGCTCTGTCTCTCTTTCTCTCTCTCTCTCTCCGTTGTGAGCCGGTCGCTCGAAAAATCGTCCTCCGTCGCTCCCGCGCGACGCAGAGGAGAGAAGACGGAGGAGAGAATTCACGGAAAGTTTCACTCGCTATATATTTCATTTGCGTTACTCACCAGCACGGCTGTCGTCCGCGCCGTCGGCGAGACTTCGGGATCCGAAGCGGATAGGAATTTGGGGACTACGTACCTGCAAGCAGAAAGCGGTCCCCGTTAATACACCGCGCACCAAAGTCTTTGTCGAACAATGCTCGGATCAGGCGAGAGACATCGACACCCAGTTGATATCGTGCGCGAAACTATGGGAATCCCTGAATTTTTCCACTACTCGATAGTTCGCGGAATCGCAGAGGTGGGAGGAATATTAAACTCTCCTGGCTGAGAGAAGCTCCTCTTCTCGTAACGGCGCGATGAAAAAACCGCGGGGCGCGCGGGGGAATCTAAATATTTTTACCGCGCGAAGATAACCGATCGCGCAGGCGGCGGCCCGGCATTCCGACGGCGCGTAGAGGAAGAAAGAAAATAAAAAAAAGAGGTCTCACGCCTCGAAGGTTTTGCAACGCGTAACGTACGCGGACAACGCACACAGGCACACGCGGGCAGCGCCGTCGTCGAACGTCAGCGCCGTTGAAAAACGCACGGCACAAAAAAACTCGACGCGCGCGCATTCCCGTCGGTTAACGCATCGTCCGGCCGACGAGTGGCCGGCGTGGCGTGGCGTGGCGTGGCGTGGCCTCGTCTCGTCTCGTCACGCCACGAGGGACCCGGAGGCTTCCGTCGTGTCGAAATTTTGCGTGAGCTCACCTCGCGAAGCAACCTGGAGTCTCGAAACTGCCTTCCTCCTTCTCCGTCCGTGCGCTCCGACGGACCGCCTTTGCAGGTTAGGTTTTCGCCGGCTCGTGTGGCCTCTCGTACGGGAACAGAGCCCGGTACGTGCCGACCTTCCTGACGTTCCGTCGTCCCGAGGACCCGACGAAGATCTGACGACCGGGACGCGATCGCGCACCGTCGAACGCGACACACACGTGCAGCACAGCCGCGGTTATAATCACGGGAAATTGACTTTTTCGAACAACGATCGCTCTCTGCGTAACCGGCGCGCGCGCTCCGTCCTGCCGTACACACCCGACGCCGCTCGAGGCGCGCGCGTCCTCTCTCACCGTCCCGCCTCCCGCCGCGCTCGGCTACGTTCGGCCGCGCTCGGCTCGCCGCGCCGGCCGTTCGCCGTACACGAACGTACATGTATGTACGGGACGCGTAGGTGGCCGTTACGCCGCGCGCGCGTTCCGACGAGTCAATTCTCCCTCTCGGACGGAAGGATGACCGCTCATTCTGCGACCTTTTCGGTAAGCCGATTGTAGAAATTTCGCCTTCTATCGTCCTGCCGGTTCTCTCGAGTCGGCTCGATTCAGCCGGCCTGGTAGAGAACAGCGAGAAAGGAAGCGAGCAAGCGGCTCGTCTACTTGACTCTCGCGATTCAAATTCCAACATGGAGGACGTTCACGTCCGAGTGGAAAGAGTGCTAGGCGGGAAACGTCTCTCGCTTCCTCGTAAAGCTCACTCTACTACAGAGCATCTAAATGAGATGAATGCGCTAACATGAACGGCGGGACGCCCCGGCGACAACCGAACGAGATCGCGAATGATGGTACGCGTCTGATTTACGTAGGATAACCTCCGAGCGATCTTTCGACAGTTGCGGGAGGCAAACGGCCCCCCCCCCCCTGGAACGCGAGTTCGCGAGCTCACGTAGGGGTCGTCCTCTCGGAGAGCATACCTCGCATCGTCGCATCGTTTCTCGTCGGGTTCGCGCGCGTCGTTCATTCAAGCGATGCTTCCGAGGCGCGCGCCAAAATAGACCCGCGCTATTTACGCCGGTACAACTTCTCGGATCCTAAAATGCAAATTCACTCTCAACTACCGCTGCCTCCGCAACTACGTACCGCCAACTACGGTAGCTTACCGACCAGCGCTTACTGTCGCATCTCTAAATTATCCTAGATACTAATTGTTCGATGTAGTGGAAAAGTTTAAAGTTGAATCTTGTACATGCTCGTTATTAATCTTCCCGGTCGATTCAATAATATAAATCCTCAGTGAATAAAGTTGCGATAACTTTTAAAGGCTTCCAATAAAATTCAAACGACAACGCACGCAAACACATCCACGCTGGACACAACGTGGATTTGATTATCCTTAAAATGTTTTTATGTTGCGGCGCGGCCGTTAAAAAAATATACATATAAAAAAATGGTCGCAAGCGGTCGATTGAAAACATTCGAATGTCATGCCACGGCGATTGACGATTTAATTCCCCCTTTTCCCCCAAGGTCTCCACGCCGAGGTCGGATCGTCGTCGTCGCGCGCGACGGTTTAACGCTCGATCGAGTCCCTGGACTTTCCACGGTTCGTTTGCATATTACGCACCCGCGAACATACCGGGCGAGCGCATTGGCGAGCATATTATGGCCCATTGCACGCAGAAAGATACTCTCTACTCCCCCTCTGTACGTAACGTGCCGTGCGGGCGACGCGCACGTGAGTGAGTCCGGAATGCCAGACATTTCGACAGCCTTCTACGCGCCGGCAGCGTAGGTCGATAAAATTGCGTGCAATGGATCATACGTACACACGCGGTCATGCAAACGCATTGTGCACTATCCGGTATTTCGTGTGAGGCGAATATCGGCTTTGTCTACTTGTGCCGACCATAGGATATTAATGTGTCAATACGACCCTTATCTTTACATACATATTGTCCACTGGGTGCGGCCTGAAATTGTGTTAAAATCAAATTCGGGAGGCGTTATTTAACATAAATTGAAATTGATTAATTTTTACAAACTTCTCAAAGATCAAATTGATGTAAGAAACGGCAGAAATTTTTATACTAATCGTGCTCTAATTTTCAGATCTGTATTCAGATCTACATTTAAATATTTTTAAATATTTTAACAAATCCTCTTTTCCGTGCGTACTTATAACTAAATATTAATCGGTAACATGTATGCACCGTCTTTCAATGATAATATGATTGATTCCGGTGAGAGCTTCCTCCTGCCTTCCTCTTTTAATCGAAATTACTGAAAAATACTCACTGATGAATAGTCACTGATGATCAGTTAGCACTGCAAATTAGTCAGATTTCAGATTTGGAGAGTTAAATATTTAGAGAGTTAAAATTAAGAAATTTGCAAAACTCGAACAATTCGACTTCGAAGTGACTCATATCTCTTTCTCGCCACGTGTAATCGGAAAAATCTGTGCGGAATACCGAATAGAAAAATCCGAGTTGGTAGAGAGTTTCAAAGTGTGTTACACGTGGGATAAACTTCAGGATGCGTAAATGGGTTGAAAATTTATTCTTCCGACAAACTCTCTCGGGAGAAAAATCGAGATATATTCTATTTCGCACGAATATATTCTGTATAATAATGCATGACAGTTTCATTCTGAAAGTTTGATGGTCGCATCTGAGCACTTAACCTGATCTGTTTTGACCGTAACCAAAGAGGCTTAACTTTACATTAATTTTTCACAGCGCACTCTCACTAATCCCTACTCCTTTTTACGGAAGTTATTTGAAGGGCTTTATGTCTGTCCTTTCATGTCGCGCTTAATCCCGACAAACACAAAGAGTCATTATAATTGGCAGCCCCTCGGTTAATTAACTCTGTTTAGCAATTCTCTTTCCTCTTAAATCGTAATAAACTGTAATTCAGATAGAAAAATAAGATTTATTTTAACATAATCGAATTAAAGATGTATTCTTTTATAATTTCCACGGACGGAAAACTTTTGCAAAATAAATATAGTTGGGTATTTCGTAATTCCTGATGCCGCTAATCTCATGAATAACCGGTGATAACAAGTAACTGATTACAATAATGCGGATACTGCGAAAGAAAGGATGTTGTGCAATTATAAAAAAGTATCTTTTTGCGCAGGAACAAGTTGCAATTGGTGCAAGGTTGTGACTTACTGGAACATACGAAAGTTACATAGTCTCGCAGTGCGTCGCAATAAAGTAACGATATCCAATGAATAAGTTCCTTCGACAAGAACTGACATCGCACACTCGCGGAAAGGCGTGGGACGTGATAAAACACTGCGAAAAAGTAGGTATGTACGTTCCCGCTTTCTTGTTGTTATACATAAGAAACGAGTCCTCGTTCGGAACCACGACGAGAGTGAGAGTAATCCTGCAACTTTCGTTTATTCCCGCCCGGCAACCTCATGATGTCATAAATATAACCGCGTATCGTAATCCGAATTGGCATTCTTGGCGGTGAAAGGTACCACGATGGAGAAAAGAGGTTGATGCTGGAAACGAAAACGCTGAAACCATACCAGCGTTTCTCAAATGCAAAATTTTGCATTAATTTATAAAATATTTCATTAAAGGGGGTTTTCCGCTCAAAAAGGTGGAAGGCAATTATGTGACTTTTTATGTTTTTTAACGCTAAAGTTTTTAGAATTGTAATTTTTTTAATAATAAATAATGAACAATTTGAATTACACGTTTACGAGCCATGTGTTCATTGTGACATCGTTTAAAGAGGATTATATAATTCACGAACATTTTATATTATATGAATATTTTCTACCAAATAATTTTAAATTGCACTTCTCTTTACATGAATGTAATTTTTTATAATTTTAATACTTTTTCAGCGATTAAATTATTTACAATTTTCTTTTCCATATGGCTCAATGCTATTTTAAAAAGTTAATTAAAGGAAACTATGTGATTAACAAGTTGGAAAATATTTAGAAAATATTACATAATAACAATAAACATTTTTAGAACTTGATCAAGTTTATATATCATCTGAAAAGATTACAAAATCTTAATAAAAACGTTTTTTTTTTTTTTTTAGGTATTCCACAAAGATTACTTTTGAGCACACAGAATGAGGTTTCGTTATGAAACAACTCCGGAAAGAAGACTAAATAAACAACTTCGAAGAAGTGAAGGTATATAACGTTCGACAAATTACAAAAGTTTGCGCTGCAGCGGAAATAACACAGAATTTCGCTATTTCAACAAGTTTGTATTTCATTTAATTAGCGACTTACTCTACCTTCACCGTTATTCGCTTTAACGTCAATCGATCGATTGCGCAAGAGTTAAGTGTGTGCTGTCGTTTTCCAAGACGATTTTAATCCACGAAAAACCAATGTAAAACTGAACGAACTGATCTTCGAAGATAGATGTGGAAATACAACTAATTTCACTTGAGTTGCTTTCCATGTTCTATTCAGGATCAAATTTTTGGGGGGGAGAAAATTTTACTTGGAAATGTTTTGAGATCGTTAACGTATCGGGAATACTCTGATATCGGATTAGAAACGTTTATGATTTTTGTTTACATGATTTTTGTAGCTTAAGTGGTCTAAGAGAGAAACAATTTTTGCAGCGAAACTGCAACCCCATATAATTTAATAAAATCGCAAGACGATACTAACAGAGAAGCGATGTAACAAAAAGACCTTTCAACGACAATAAACCTAAATTATGACATCATTAGTGTATGTCGATCAAAGGGTGAGAAAGGCCCACTCCTGTAAACTCCTGTAAGCTATTACATAGTACGATTACGCTAATAAATAACGGGGTTGAACATACGTGCGTAATTAATGACGGGCGCGCGTGTCGTCGTGTGATTTGCACAGCTAATAGTTTCCCGTAAAACCGGTATCCGATCGAAGGTCTCCCCGCCCTTCCTCGCGCGCGGATATTTTAGTACGCCGTGCATCAGGTTGCATCCTGTCGCCGCGCCGACGCGCAATTTCCTTCCGCACGCGACTCGGCGTTCTGGTTTAACGTATCTCCTAGACCGGAAATGACACGCGCCAAGCGTAAGACGCCGGAAGCCGTTTCGTACGTAAAATTCTTGATCCCGGAAATCGTAGGCGAAACGACCGAAACGTAACTATCGGTCCGTGCCGATCGTGAAAGTGATCGCGTGCGAGCTGGCGAGCTGACCAGCGAATCGAAAATTGTTCCGAATATCGCTCTATATATAGAGGTTGAGCATTCTTTCTTCGAAGACGCTTCCCGAAAGGCACGAGAATTGTCTCCTCCATCTCGCGAATGACTTCCGAAGCAACCGGTGGTTGACGCAAACGAGGTCACGCCGTGACACCTCGTCTGTTTCCAACCCTTTGAGATTCTAACAAAAGGTACAAGGCGGAATCGCAATAAAATTGACGTAATTTTTCACCCAAAGCATTTGTGTACGGTAAACGGGCGAGATATTAATGAATTGTCAACTTTTCCTTTGATTCGTAAAAATTAACGGAGCATTTGTTTCCCAGTGACAGATTGACAAATTGCGAGGGCGAAGGGTGAAAGTAAATAAATGACAAAATCAAACGTGAATAATGCAATATCCGTCTGACGCAAATGATGAAAAATAAAAGAGATATAATTTTATCAATATCTTCCAAGTGGATTGCAATTATTATTTATTTTGACTCATTAGAGCTAGGAAAATTTATAATCAATTTGAATTACTAATTGAATTTATACACCTCTCAATTTGATTCTAAATTGTTCGTATATTTCTGTCTTGAAAAATATTTTGAATCTGAATCAGATCAAATAGACTAAATTTGAACGAGATATCATGAAAAGGGAAAAAATAAAAGCTTATTTCTATTTTTAAAAAATATATTTTTGCATAAATGTTTCTTCATATATCAACTGTTTCATAAAATTTTTAGAATATTCATTGAATTGTTCCGTAATCCAACCGTTTGATTTATTAAAATTTCATTCTAAAAACTATTCAAAGTTAAAAAATTAAATATTCCTAAAATTCCTGAAAGTCTCTAAACCTGAATTAATTAAATGTTACTGATTTATAACAGTACTATGTACTTATAATCGTAATAATCAGTGATTGTTCATTGTCTTTCAGTGAATAACATACTAATTTCGATTTAAAGTATTTAACAAGTTTGACATGTAATCAGAGGCTATGTTTGTGCTGTACTACTTGTACTACTTGTGTTATTATTAAGTCTGGTATTATAACTCTTAAGGTATTTATGATGTCTAACAATAAGTAGAAAATTTATTTGTGCGCAATTTTTGCGATAAGGTAATTTTTCTAAGTCGCGAGGATAAATTCTCCTTAAAAGGCTCGCGGGATCTAGATCGGGAACGACATATATTGGCATAAGTATCTGGGCCAAGTGAAACTGGTTATGGAAAAGCCTTGCCCCGACGATGCTGCTTTTCTTTCGAAAGATGGCCAAACTGGTTTTGACCTTGGCGAAGATGGCCTCGATGCGGCTACGCGAAGAAACGTTAAGATCGCGGCGCATTCTTCGCCCTATATATGAGAGTTACGTTTTCATTTGATAGAAAAAAGTGCAACGGAAGAGACATAAACAGCAAACTAAATAATGAAAACAGTAAAAATAAATAGCGAAAGTTTATGAATAAACGAACGTTTATTGTGCATCGGCTTACGTTAAAATATTAATTATGTTGCCAATGTGAAAATTTTAACGTAAAGCACCAATCTCTACTATAATAATAATAATAATAATATTATTATTATTATAATGTAGTACATATAGATATTGCTACAAATGATGTTTCACTGTGATTTTATTCTATATAACGATGGTTATTAGTACATATAAATTAAATTTTCGCTATAATTAAAGAGTTGCGCTGGAACGTCCTGAATAATGAACGTTAATGAATATTAATCTACATAATAAGTAATACAATAAACATGAAACATTCAAAAGTGAATTCTAGTAACCATACAACTTTTATTGAAACGAAAAAGGCTTTATCTTTATTTTTTACGTAAAGTATTATTTTTTATAACAAAAGGAAATCTCTAATTTCATAATCATGATAAGAAATCATCTTTAATAATGTCTTTAATGCATCATTTTCTTCAATATACAACGCACAAATTAAGTGAAATAGCTTGTGTATTTTTTACCCTGCGTGTTTAGTTACATAAAAAATTTAATAATGTCCAGAATTAACAAGATAAGCGATTAATGTGCAGATGCTATATCTATGCCTAAGATTCGCAAGTGTCCTCAAATTTCTTTTTCCGCGCGTTCAATTAAATTCCATGAACATGTATCCTGAAGGTGAATGATGCCGTCGAATGCTGACCGAGACTGAGTCCTAATTTTCGACAAGACTGAGCGACTCACCACCGTGATGTATGGCGTACCGCCATATAAGGCGTATAATAATACGAAGTTAGAGACTGCGATATCCATGCCAGGCCTGCGCTCTCTCTCTTTCTCTCTCTCTCTCTCTCTCGGCAGGTCTTCGTGCTGAGAGCGGAGGAAGCTCGTGAAGCCGAGGACTGTAAGACCGCGTAGATCCCTCTTCGTGGAAGTCTCGTAGGGACGCGGGGGAGCCAACGAGGCATCCTCTTCCCTTTTTCTTCCTTCCCCCTTCTTCCCTCGCCGTTCCTTTTCTCTCGTTTGCCTTCCTTTACCATTCGTCCTTCTCTTACCAACGTGCGCGTTTGCACTTCCACTTATCCTTTTCGTCCTTTCTGCTGGAACGGAGAAGGCATTCAAGCCGTCCCGCTCTCTTCGTTCCTTTCGGATCATACGATCGCCTTTCTTTTCTTCTCGCAATGTCCTTGTCTTTTCCGTCTCGCGCAGTTTCCTTTTGCTTGTCTTCTCTTCTTCCTGTAGCCATGATTTTCTCTACGAGGTTGCTTCTTCCGCTTGTAATTACTGTCGATATGTTCTGTCTATGTCGCCATTTGTGAATTTCTTTTTCTCATACACTTTATTTTATTTATCTCGTTCTTAATGAGTTTTAAATCTCACAAGCATTTTATTGTGAACTGTTGGAAATGCTTTTGAAACTTCTTTAGACTATTCATGGATTTGTATCGCAAACTCTATTGTTTCTCTCCTCCCCTTTCTCATATAATTTTCTTCCTCTTATACATT
This sequence comes from Monomorium pharaonis, assembly GCF_013373865.1. Classification (NCBI taxonomy): domain Eukaryota; kingdom Metazoa; phylum Arthropoda; class Insecta; order Hymenoptera; family Formicidae; genus Monomorium; species Monomorium pharaonis. The sequence continues at coordinate 1,505,940 of NC_050470.1, read as the reverse complement.
TTTTATAATTTCAATATAATACCTCTTCATCTCCCTACTTATTACGATCTCTTGTGACCTGTGGAATTTCTTGTATCAACATATTTGCCATTTATATCCGTCATTTCCCTTTCATCTCGCGCTGCACCTTTCTCGCTGCATCCAGTTTCGCCTTCTCCATCGTTTCCATCCGCCTTCTTTCCCGGCTGGGGCAACCATTATATACCTCGCGATACGTCTCGCCGCCTGTAGCGACTGCTGCGACCGTGCAACGTTGCATCCCGTCGACTGCATTCCGTTCAAACTACCTCGGACGACTGCGTCTTTTGATAGTCGCAATTCGAAGAAGGAGCTTCCCTAGTTTCAGATAGTCTTCCTTTGGTTACTTGCCAAGTATAGCTTTGAACAGCAGCTTCCATATAAATGCGATACACATGCCAATGTGTTAACAATTTTAAATTTTTTCACCGTGCTATCGTAATCGATATGCAACTTGTTTGTAAATTTGTCCAATTGAAGTTCTTTAGACGACTGATCTTGTAATTTGAAAAAGTCGATTTATTATCAATCAATCAGATAAATCAATTCTGAAAAATCAACAAAAATTTAATAAGTTTATATTATTTTATACCTAAATAACAGTTCCATAATAAATGTAATTATTGCTTGTTTATGTTATATTAATTTTGATTATGATGTTTTCTAACTTATTTTACGATTAATAATTTAAAGAACAATATCTCGAGATAAAAAATTAATATAAAAAAATCATTATTTATGCATATCGACTTGGTCACTTTTTACAACATTATTCGAAGGAAAACTTCTTGCCTCTGTTACCTCTCCAATGATGCGAGTGGTCGGAAAAGTCGGGAGGAAGAAAGAGGGTGCGTGATGGATCTCGGGGCGCCCAGATCGCGATTCGGGGCTTTAGGCCCCGAGCCACACAGATCCCAAAGAGGACAATAGACAGACCGTTAGACGCGGTGCAGAGCAAGGTACATCGGACTGAATCTTGGCCTGGGAATGCTTGAACGAAGGGCATCTTGAGGGACCTCGACCCGAGTCGAGGGTCCCGCCGGGGCTTGGAGAAACTGGTTTACCTGCCACCTTCTTCGTCGTCCTCTCTTTTCTCCGGACGTGGCGGTTCCGTGGCGATGGAACGGCGAAGAATGCAAAGACGCAGCAGCACGAACGTCTCTCTTTCTCTCTATCTCTCTCTTGAAGAGAAGACGACAATAATCGGCTGAATTTCTTCACAGTTTACTCTAGTTTTTCGTCGACCACCAAAATTCCACAAAGTATGAGAATAATCCGTTATCTGATATTATCCGGAAGAGCATTTAAATTTGAGCTGATTTTATAGAATGGTATTGGCTGTGTCTTTGTGTTTTCTGCGATAAAACTCATTACAATACGAGAGATTTCCAATTCGATATCTCGAATGTGAATTTTTTCTTCGAAAATTTTAGCTTTCTTTATAGACTTGTTTAGATATGACGATAAGTCAAACATTGGTTAATACAATGGTAATAAAGATAATATCTTTGCAATACGTTCCGTTTCTCTCCTGCGCTCCTCGCTGTCTTGTAGAACCTAGAATTTTCGTGTGGAGGGGAGAAGAAGGTTTCACGGGAGCTGCGTGGTAACTGAGAACGCGCATTTAAATTGCAACTTAGGACACGGGAACATTGTAACGGGAATTTCTTCCGATGGCTTGGCTGTGATTCCAAATGGGAATACATGCACACGAAGGCACATAAATGATGTTATCTAGGGGCGCCTGCACGCTGGAATTTCTAATATCGGACATAGCATCGAGTCGAATATTTTATCCTTTAATCTCTGAGTAATTTCAGATGATATCTTGAATAGCTGCAAGCGGTTTTCAAATTGCCGGGTCACAGTAATAAAGATGTTTACAAAATTACTTAAAAAATATATCTTTACATACGGGGAAATCTCTATAAAATGGATTCCACCTACAATTTTGTTATTTCTTTATTTTAAATTAAATTAACTTACATTAAATTAATTGTTTTGATAATACAACTTTAGCAGTATTTGACATTTTATGATGTCGTTAATCTTTCTTTAAATTTATTAATCTTTCAATAAAAAAAAAATACATTTTTAAGTAGCACTAAAAATTTATTATAAGTTGGGAAGTTTTTATATATCGGAAGAATTTTTGGAATCTTGTGAAATATTGTTTGCAACAGATTGCTACAGATATGAGCATATCGCTCGCGGTATCGTATTATTAACAACAGTACAACTTACGTCATCTTCGAATATTCATTTAAGAATTTATTAAGATTTATCGGCGAAATGTCAAATGTCAGCCGTGTTTAATGATGTAACCTAGTTTACTTTGCTTTAAATTTTCTTTATTTGCACCTTTTTCTTGAGACTGATTAAAGTTTTCTTAAAACTGATTAAAAATTTTAAGTATCTTTCTCGTAATAATAGGATCGTATATTTACATGTAATTCGTGTATAAGTATGTATCTTTGTTATTAAAATAAGGACATAACTTCGTGTACTTTTTATTTTTTATTATAATTTATTATAAACTCCTATTGACGACAAACAGTTATCAAAATTTATTGTAAAAATATTGATTGAATTATGATTTGTAATAAATATAATATCTTTAAAATAATAATATACGATACAACGGGAATAGTTATAAATTCTATATTAAATGTATAAGTAGTATAGTGATATCATGCGTGTAATTATAATTGCAGATTAGTTACAATTAATTGAGCTGATTCACGTTTACAAGTAGTGTCCTGCATTATTAATAAGTTAATTTAATCACTAATTTTGCTGCCTTCTAATACTATCAATCAATATTGTATTTAAGTAGGAACAATTTATATCTATCTTACAAATTTGTACAAGGCTAAAGACAATGTTGATTCAATTGCCACTTGCGTATGCAGACCATTAAATCTCGTTAAAGGATTTATAGATTTTAATTATTTGAAGAGAAGTGCATGCAGCAGGAGGAGGAAGAGAAGGAAGTGGAAATCTTGTTTCTCCGAGGATAAAGAGATTTCTCAATGAGGATTTTCTCTTCTATATCGAGAACTTATTATTTCGGATTTTCTTGAAGAGCGGAAATCTTCTTGTTACATCGCGCGTAAAGAATTTCCGACGGTTCAGAATTGAAGCTTGTTGCTTATTTGCGATTATAAAATCTACACACGTGACTTGCACACGACTAATTACATCGGCGTGGTCTATTGCTCGAGAACAAGATTTCCGCGCTTGGTTCAATTACACTTTACTTGATTCTAATCTACTGAAGGAGGGATTAATTGCATCGTGATGAAAGTGCGAAAACTCGATGTTTGAAGAATATTCCCATGTCGCTAATTACCAATGTGATAATACTCAATTTATCTTTTCTATGTACGGTGACATTATTAAATTTTTGCTATTGTAGCAATGAAAGGAAGCAAATTTCCTGTTTATGTGATTTGTTATTTCATTTTTTAAATTGGTATATAATTGTCGAGAATTTCTAAAATTTAAAAAGATCTTTTTCGAAGCCCGATATTTTGTATGAAATTTTATTAAAGACGCGCATTGACTTCGATTTCAACGAGAAATCCATAGTTGAAAGGCCTCGTGGTGAATTCACAAGATCCTTTTGTACAGGGCACATGTAAATGCGAGTAAATGCACACACGGCCGAGTACGTATAAAGGGAATGAATTAACATCAGTAATATATGCGATCCTAGAATTTCCGCAATGCGGCGCTGTTTAGGCTTGCATGCATCTCATCATGGCGTGCGTACATAGAGAAAAGTCACCAATACGGGTATACCACTTTGTTTTTGGATAGTATTTTTTAAACAAAAGTTGAAAAGAAAATTTTAAAAACAGTATTTCTGTATTTATTTATCCATTATTTGCATTATTTTAATACTAAAAAGTGTCGAATATTATTTTAACACAAAATATTTAAACAACACAATCTTATGTCAAGTTAAAAAGTATATTAAAAAGTCAACACAAAAACTCTAACAAGAAAGATTTCAACACAAGTACAAAATGTTTTTTGTGATACATAAACGTTTAATTAAATTATTTCTAATAGAGAGAGAGAGGGGGGAGTATATGATGAGTATAGGATGATAGGGGGAGTATAGGATGAGAGAATGAAAACCATAAATCCTCGCGGAAACTCATCTGTCACTCAAATATGAGTGACAGGGCAATCAAAGTATTAACGCGGCAAGCGAGCTAACTACCCCATTTAATGACATTTGTGGCATCTATCGCATAAGATCGCTGCGGTAATACGAGAGAGCTTCAAGGGGTCATTGACGGTGGAACAAAGGCTATAATGGCGCGAGATTTTGGCACGGTATCCGGTCGAATGCCGTGAGCCACATAGATGCTTGCCAGGATTCTACAAGTGGTTGACCCTGGCCGCGAGACGGCACGACGCAACACGACGCGACAGTCTGCCCCGCCGCAGGTATTGATACGTGAACGCGAACGGAAAGTACATTTGGTCATCACCGATCGCTAGTCGCCGCTTATTGAACGGTTAAACATTTTGCCTCATATTATTTACCTCGCAGTATAATCTCTCGTATTTAGGCACTATATTACTTCGGCTCTATATTAACTTTATCGCGTCGAATACGCCGTGCTGAATCCATTAGGGAAGTTCATAATTGTGCAACGCGGAAAGGGATCGATGCGACTACTCTGAAAATGCCTGTTCGAGAAACAAGGAGCGAGAAACATCCTCCTCGCCGAAGGAGATCGGTCCATCGGGTTGTTGGGTTTGGAATCCCAATAGACGTGGATGAACCCCGGCATTCCGGCTCGTACCTCATCATTTGAACGCGTCTGCGATCCAGCGCGACGATGAATTTTCGTGTCATGGACGCGAACGCGCGGCAATAGATATAGCCGCAGAATAAATCAATTGCTTGCGCGTACTTTTGCTTACGGCGCTATAAAAAAAAAAAAAAAAAAAGAGAGAGAGAGATCCATGCACACCTCTGTACGCGACTATTCCGTATCCGTCTGGCGGATACGTCACGTCCATAAATCGCGATAGATTTTTGATAGCGGTGATGATATATGTTCCCGAAGAATGCGCGAGATTTGTCGAGCCTTTTCCTGTATCTCGGACTATAGCATAAATCGCAATCCCGTCCACGTGTATTTGATATGGTTTCCAGAACGTTTTTCAGCTTTTTTTTGCGGATTTGCAACTTTGCTTCATGGTCCTAACACATACGCTAAAAGTTACATGAGCAACGCGTTGAGCCACCATGTGAATTACGAAATATTTCTTTCTTTACTTCTAAAGCTTTAGAATTTTATTTTTGAAAAAACTTTCAAAAGTTTATTAAAAAATCGTATCTGTTCTAACTCGCTTTTATACTATTTTGCATTCAGTTTTTGCATTTGAGACATATGAATTGAATTGACTGACAATGACCATTTATTATCTAAAATTTAGTTTCTCAAATATTTACGAAAAAAATATTAATTTTAATTTATAAGGTTTAGCTTAAATAAATTGATCCTTAAGAATTTATACGAAATGATGACGTCTAATCATAAATAAATTCCTTTAATTAACTAGCATGAATGGAAAATAAATTGAAAATACATTTCGGACAGGACTAGTTATACATTTTTCAAGTTGACGATAAAAATTGCCATTACTCGCAAAATGACATTGACATGAGACCATTTCGTACTCTCTACTCCGCGGGCACGTTCGCCATTGCAAAAGCCCAAACATGGAAAGATCACTGGTAGAGTAAGCATAGTAATGACATCATTCGGACACACGTGTAACGTCCACCTGCGCCGTACTCGCGATATGTTTATGAGACGAACGGGACTCTCAGCGCTCGCACTTTGCGTCTAGCTTACAATTTACACATTTTTCCGGAGTATAAACTATCTGATAACTGCATGTAGACATCGTTATGCATAACAAGAAGAAAACGAAAACAAATAACCGTGACACATTTCTTGACAGAAAATTCTGCATTAATATACGAATTTAAAAGAAAACCACATCTCTATACCAAGAAACGTAAAATGTCAAATAAATAAAGTACTCCGTCAATTGAACGATAATTAAAATAAATATTTTTTATGATAACGTAAATGATTATTTAAGATGGATTATTTAAGTCTCGTGTTTGCATTTATTTTGCAATTCGCAATCTGACAATAAAGGTTAAGAAGGAGATTATATTTTTTTAAGATAACTTTTTTATTTAGAATCAATTATCAGGATCAAATTGTGTAAATTATTGTATATAATCCATATTTATTTATTACATTTATCACTGTCCGCTTGTCGTTTACATCAAGCACGTTTTGCGCTGCGAAGTCATATACACTGTGTTTGCATTTTGTTTGTGTAGTATTGCACATAATTTCGTGGTTAAATACAAGCTAGTGGATTAATAAAGTAAGAAAACAACATTCACGTTACTCTTGAAATATTTCTCGATACAAGGGATGATAAAGATAAACAACTCATTGCAAAATACAGAATTAATTTGGCTTTTACTGAATTAGTATACTGCCGTGTTTCATATCGATGGTATTACGCTATTATGTATATCAGATCGCGTTATCTCATACGGTGTATTTCATTTATTTATGCAATAATATTATGATATTTTATATCTCTTGTATTATGCTCTCGATATAACGCCAAATTATTATGCATAATGATATACAAAGATTTTTTTACATTTGTATAATTAACGCATTCTGTTATTAGCGAATTCAACATAGGAGAAAACAGAAAAGATATTTATTGTGTATATACATAAATACATATAAAAATATTTATTTTATTTTATATACACTAAAATACATTTTTACATTTTATTTTTAGCACGTTTGTATTTATATTTTTAATATTATCACATAAGTCTCTTTATGTATATACATATATATGTATAATTGAATAACAATAATATTTATTGTCTAATAATGGAGAGCATTGCAGAATTTAATCATTTAATTTTACTTTTTTAATTGTACGATACTGTATTTTTTGCTTTAATTTTGATTTCAGTGTTCTCCGTGGATATGATTCGTGATCGATGATACGGCATAGACACAGCGCATGTAATTACATATTAAATTGGTAACATCACCATCTTTCCGGCGCGAGTCTCCCATGCCCTCGAGGGACCGAAAGTTGGATACGGTCCTCGGACGACATAATGCAATTTCGTCTGCAGCTCTCACGGAGATTTAGGATTCTGCGCGTCGTGCCATACGACAGAACTCTCCGTACATTTTGGATTTATTCGAAAATTCATCCAACGATGTGTAACAGCGACAATTCTCTAACTCGGCAGTTTGATACAGCAGACCGGTGAGTAAAATCCATTTATTACAATTAAATCAAAATGCAACGACAACTGAGCAATATTAATATTGTCAGACAGTTCATCTTCTTACTAAATGAAGAAATCATTTTTATCTGATTAGGAATCAGACATAATAAGAAGGGAGGGGAGATTTAAAGTTGGCTAATTTATACAAACTATTTAGCTACTCGTATGTTTATTCAAAATATCATTACAAATTATATCTTCATACAATTGAACTTAGAAATATCAATGACAATAAATATTTTATTTTTTACTTGGCCATAAAATTGACTTTTTGTCAATAGCGTATCTTTTTTTTAATTAAAATATTTAAAAAATTAACTTTAACACGAGCTTGCCATATCGTCTTTCATTGTTACAGTTTCATTTTGCGTTTGGCGAGCTCTCTTTAAATTACTTTTTCACAACACCACAACTCAACGTTTATTTGTTTCTAAAGTTAATATTGATGTCCAACCAAGTTCAATATTTTCTAATTTTATTAATATCATTATACAACGCAAAATATCATATGTCTTTTATAAAAAGTCTTCTGAATATTTTTTGCTTTAAAACAGATTTTTCACAATTTTGAGTAAATCTTTTAAGTAAATTTATTTTTATGCAAAGAAAAAGAGAAAAAGTTGAATTAAATCGAAAGTGAGTGAACGTGGGACGGGGGATGCATTAGATCTTAATGTACATTTAATGACAACATTGCGAACTTCCAAGGGGGTAAAAGCCTCTTAGATCTGTAGATGGGGTCAATGTCTATCCGCTGTTTTCTTCCCTCCTCGCGCCTCCTTCACGCGAAACCATCAATCGTCAGGCGATGTATCCCGCGAGCAAGACCTCGAATGCGATTTGCTTTACAAGCTTCTTCGATTTCGCGCGAAGATTAAATGCCATCCTTTGCGAGAGTAATCACGATGGAGTGTAAGAACATTGCGCCTCGCTGAGTTTCACTTCTTGGAAGCTTTAACCATGAACAATGTGAGCTTCTCCCGTGGAATAAAAGTATAATTCTAGCTATCGCAATTCTTCATCGTATTAAGTTCAATTCGCGTAATAGATATCTAATATACGGTAATAAATTGCTATTAAAATCCTTCTTTTTGTTTTACGAAGCTCCATTACATATAATCTAGATGGAGTTGGGATCACACGATTACGAAATCCCTGGTAGTCATTTTCAGAAATTACAGATAACATTATGTAACGAAACGAAGAAGCCAATCTTTGCTGAATTAATTAATTAACGCACCGTGCTAATAAACGTTGTCCTTTGCAAGCGGGAACGATGGTTACTCGAGTCCGGTCAGCGTTCCGCGAAGTTAATTGGTTTTTATCGTGACACAAACCACCATTTGCCGTTATCATTAAATCGCGAATTTATCATGACCAGTGTATCATATTACCCAGCTCGCACGGCTCACAGGTGGCAGCTGGTTTTGTTGTCGTGCCAGAAATCTTCACGTCGCCACGAGGTTTCGGTGAAACTCCGCAAGAATATAATTTAATTTTAGACGGTCACGAATCAGATTTTTTTTTAAGTATGCTGTTAAACGTAGTAGAAATCTACACTTACTACCCTGTCATAACTGATTCTTAACTTGTAAAATTATGATAGCGTTAACGCTATCTGTTGTGAATTATTATTTTTGAACATATCTGAAAATAGCAAATATTTATTTATAAATGTTATATAATACATATAAATATCTAAAAATCGATTTTTATATTAAAACAATATTAAAGAGGTATACAAGATACATAAATAATAAGTAAATTTCATAAAGATGTAAAAAGGAGCATATAAATAGTTGGATACATAAAATAATTTTTTTTTATGAATTTGCAATGCTTTTCAAATATACTCGAAGTAAATACAAGAAATTTTCCTATTCAGAAAGTTCTCTTAACCCTTTCAAATTATATATTGGCAAAATGTAGCGTGTCGAATTTAACTGTTTCGTCTTAACGGCGCCGTTTTCAGCGTACGAACCGGCGAGTTTCTCGCGTTACATTGACGTTGCATCGTCATAGTGTATACACATCAGCGGCGGCGAGGCAGTTACTTATGTTTGCCAAGCATTAATCATGCACTCGGCTGGAAGACTGTTTCTTCCTTCGCGCACATATAGCCTCCGAGCTTTCTCCGAGTGGCTAGCCAAGCTTTCGCCTTTGCCGATCTTTCGCGAGAAATAAGCAAGCAGAGCGGTAAGAACGGTTGTGAAACGACCGGACTAAAATCACTACGAAACGAAACATTGCTATACATTTATGTCTTTATCCTATGACGCGGTAACGGATTTCTTTCCTAAGCTCAAATCTGGTCGGAGACCTATACGGAAACGAACTTCAAATTACAACAACAAGTCCAGAGCGTAAAACAAAGTTTTCCTTTCTGCGTTTCTAGTTGCTTCCGAGTATACACTCACCGCAGGCACTTGGCTGAACACTCGGTCGGATACTTGAGCCTCTAAGGAGCGGATAGTTTAAACTTCGGCTGCTCGGTTTACAAGTAGTCTGCCGACGCTACTGGCTGCCATCGGTTGTAACAGAGTTGGTTGTAACCGAGTATTAGGTTGCATTTGGACTGTAGGTCGATTCGACAAAGATACGCGCAGCTTAATTCAAAACGGAGTCTTTCACGGCAAGTTTCCTCAGTCTCGTCGGTCATTATTGATTCGCATAAATAATACGAATTTTTATTCATTACTCAGGTAGTAAATACAAATAATACATACAGTATAGTATATCCACATCATGTATCGTAATTACAATCTCTTTTATGAGGTGTCTTATTTCTTCAACATATAACGCAATATGTTAGAAAGAGTTTTTTAAAAGTCTGATTAAAACTACAAAATAGATACATCATGACCAAGATCATTCGAAATATTTTCATCTTCTCACACGATTTTCAGCACGAAATTCTCGTGCGAGTGCATCCCGTTTTATAGGAAAATGCACCCGCTTTTCCGCTTGTGCACTCGCGCAATGTCTTCTACCCTTTTTCCTCGGGTCGATAGCCGCGCCGACGATTTAAATTGAGCCGTCGAACGATCGAGTTAATGGAGAACGGAGATTGGGCCAAAATGGGCATATCGGAACGACGCGGAAGAAGCGTAATTGAACGCGACCGAAGTGGCTTACTTGTAAGACGATCTATAAATACATACGCGGCCGCTGCCTGTTCTCTCTCTCTTTCTCTCTCTCTCTCTCTCCTTCACCGTCGTAAGCTTTGCTTTATTAATTCATGTTTCCTCGTGCCTTCGCGCCTCGCGTTTCACGCCGCTTCACTGCGCTGTAACCAGCCGTCACTATCCCAGAGACTCGTGGCCAGTTGAACTGTATGTCGGGCAGGTCAAATAATTTGATTCAAAGTGAGCAGAGATATTAATCTGATACAAATAGCCGAGAGTCATTGTGTTAGAAAGAGAAAAAGCATTTATTAAATTAGATAAGATCTTTTTGTAGCTTAATTGATCTTGAATTGATTATTCTTAGTTACTTCAAATAATGTGCACTAAGATGCAACAAGTATTTTATATATTTAAAATTAAGTATAATTATCTGTGTATACGTAGCATAATTTGAAATATTTCTTATTTTTAATCAATTTTAATTGAATTTTATGTTTATTTGAACGATTAATTTATTGAAAAAAAATTAAGAAATGAAAAAGTATAGTTTTATCGAAAATTGTATTGCAATTAGTGTGCAACACTTTTTAAATAACTTTTTTAATTTTCTTAAAAAAATCATTCAACTTAGAGAAGATGTATCGATACATGATTCTTTACGAAGTAGCACAATCTTACAATTTTTCTCAAGTGTTCTACGTTCGAATAAAATGTTTACGCGTCAATGGAATAGCGTTCTGTCGGAGCATCAGGTTTTCTTAAACGTATCGGTGTCAGTGTATCCAAGCGACAGAGATGAACAGGCAACTCGCAGGATTGTGTAAAGTACGAAAAGCGCGTCGACGTCGACGGCGATTCTAGTAAAAACTATCTGAAAAGAACGAAGACATCTCCCGTTGAACAAAATCTTTCGTCAAGTTCTTTTTGTTCTACATTCTTCGCGTCGCGAGGAAATTTTCAAGAAACTTTTTCGGCGGGGGTTTTTTTATCGCGTGATATATCATGATTAGAAAATGATCGTCACAAATACATTGTCCCTGTTAATTACTCGGCTCAAGCGTTATAAACGACTTAAGCAAGTATAAGAACAACCAATTCATAATGGTATATTGAAAATTTCCAAAATTTTATTGAGAACTGTATCGTTACCACACATTTTGAGGCGGCTCGCTCGTATCTTAGGTACAGAAAACCGATATATGTGCGCGATGGTCGTCTAAGCGATAACCTAGATTCGCCGACGCATAAAATGGAATCGAAAGTTGAAAGAGGAGAAGATACATACACGGGAGAGGCGAAGGAGGAGGAAGAGGAGATCTCACCTTCCATAGAACGCATCGACACCTATTACATGCGCATAGATATCGAGGTGTCGCGTTTCGTAGAGATAGCACTTTTACGTTGCCGTCTTATCGCGTATCTTCCTTACAAGGAAGGCTATTTCCCGAATAAACGATAGCGTAAAATAGTCGAGACCCTCGAAGGTCCTACTTAATCTCTATTATAAAACAACGGCTGCCGAGGCGTCGGAATTGTCAAACTGCGAAAGTAAACGATTCTCGCAAATATGATCACTGTCGAGATTACAGTATCTGGCCGTTTTGCTCCGAGAGCTCAAACAGGAAGGTTCTCACGAAACTCACGGATTTACGGAAAGCATCTATCGTGAGATTCTGATCCGAGGAGTGAAAGTAGATGAATAGAGCAGTTTCCTCATGGAAGCAATAACAATTCATATTCATTCTGAATACATCTTCATCGAATATACATAAAATCTTATTAGCATTGAACAATTTATCTAGACGAACGTTAAGCTCGATAATTTTGAGTGAGGAGATTCGAGCTTTCGTAATTAATGGCAATTGTGTTTTGGAACGGGAAAAGAAAGCTGCCATGTGTCAACATACGTGATTTAATGCATTTCTGAAGTAGCCGATTCAATACTGATTAAATATCCCGTCGTCGCAACGGCGATAAGCTTACTGTTGAAACAATTTCAGCCGTAAGGTCGATGGCGGATTAGTGGCTCATCGAGAGCGTAATTACGGAGCGGGCGGTCTCCTTTCTCAGGAGACTCGAGTTTACCGCGCCAGCGAGCGAGCGAAACACACGGCGAAATCTTATTATGCCACTCCGTAACCGGGGGACCAGGAGCGTAACCTCGTGGAGAGAAGATGACCGTAGGAATTACGCCGTTGGCGCTGACGACGTGCACCGCGGCATGATTCATCCGACTTTCATGAGAAAATGCAATTTTTACCTGTGAAACCTGCCGCACGGTCTTATGACACGCGCTATAACAGCCGCTATTACCGTCCCCGTAGACGAAACGTTGAAACAAAGGCAACCAGTTGTTTGCAACCGTATCAACGCATTTGCGGATTAAATTATGCATCAAAACTGTATTTGCAGAAATTGTTGCTAAATATGTGAACACGTTTTTTAAACATTGAGAGATCATGCATGCAGAATTACGACGTCCATTAAAATTGGAAGATAAAAATGATGCTGAATTAATGAAATTTACTTAGAAGATAGATTTTAGACATATGAATATGTTTATTTTCCAAATGACTGATAAAAGTCCCTCTTTACACAAGTTATTGTAATTATACAAGTTAATGTATAATGATTATTAGATTCTTTTGAGAAAATACGGCATATCAAATTTAATTACTGAAAAATTATTTAAAATATTGTTACATAAATATTAATTAAAAATTGAGCCATTTTAAGTTGCTAGAAGTAAGCAAACATTGAAATATGTGTCGATATACTGGTCAGTATAGAAACGTCATATGTTAGCTGTTTAATTATACAGTCACCTCTGATATTTCTAACGGCGAAACATGCACAAACAGTATGTAAATTCTTAGTTGGAAAATTTAAATTTTTTATATTATATATAAATTTAACATACATCGCATGTCTCAAACGGTTTGTCCACTCAAATTTTTGTCTTAATTAAACACAAGATAAATATGTTAAAAAGTAACACAAATATTATGTACAAAAATAACAAAAAATGTAACACTTTAGTGCATATTTGAAACAGCGTGGAAAAATATAACACTCGAATAAAATTAACATTTTTAATATGCTAATATGTACATTTTATTCATTTATCTTAAAATTAACATGTTTTAAAATACATTATTCTTATGTTATTTGTTCATGTATCTACAAACATTAGTTTAACATTAATAACTACTGTTTTTTCTCTGGATAAACGATGATAAATTATATCTAAATGAATAAATGGCTTTAACATATCTATTAAATATATTGTAGTTTATTTGAAGATGAAACAACTGGACCTAAGAAATGTTAAATGTCAACATAAAATAACATAATTATATTATATTAAATTAATACTCGAATATATTAAAAATTTAACACAAAAATTTTAACAAGGATTATTTTTAATATAAATACAAAATGTTTTCTATTATCTATTAATAGTTATTAAAAATATTTTATTAGCTTAATTTTACGCAGTTAAAATTAGTGGTAATTAAAACATTTATTAAAAATATAAAATCACATTCTCAATAAGTCACTTTTTGCTAAGAATGTATAGCTACGGAATGAAGAAATAATTGATTCTTCACTTGTTTTTATGGATAGTTTAAAATAGTATTACTTGTTTTTTTATTGAAAGGTAAAAATTCTTTAAGGAGAATAATGTACAATTTTTGTTGAAAAAAAAATTGACTCTTAATTTATCAGAGAACCTGCACTTGATAGAGAACGACGTTCCATGTAAGAAATGTTTCTAGCTTGTTTTTTGTCAGAAACTTATGATTTCAAATCATAAATCGAGCTTCTTTTGACGCGAGAATTCCGGAATGCTTTTATGCTATTTGGATATTGGATGAATGGGAGCAATGAAAATGTAAACGAGCATAAATTCTGATTGAGGGAGGCAAATTCTCTCGATATTAACAAGTCGAATATTACACATTTAATAATCTAGATACACTTTATTACTCTGTTAGATTTTTATTTATAAACTAATGAAGAAGCGGAGTTTATGATTTTGGTGAGACACTGTGACGTAACTTGTATCGTAAGATAAATATTCTTTTCGGATCGTGGAGTGAGCTATGCTGAAAAATGTACTTGTTATCTGTTTCTTCTTTTGTACGACGATATATAACGAGCTATCTGACTCGAGCTAAAGACTTCTTTGCAAAGGAATCGTTATGGTCGCAAAAATATCTGACAGTAAAAAGACACGTCTGGCAGTGTACTTTTGTGGAAAAAGCACAGTTTTCTCACAACCGTCATCCATATCGAGATCGGTGTGCGGTGATTGCAGGAAGACAAAGTGAGCTTTGTCTTTGAATTAAAAGCGCCCTGTCGACGAGCTTACTTTAACAAATAAGCGCATTCTTCTTTCTTTTTATTTTTCCGCAACATTTCTCCGGAAACGTTCGTCGATGGTTGCCTGATCTGAGAAAGTTTTGATTAATCGTCATAGCAGCTGTTTTAAATAAAGATATCACTCAATGAAGGTATCAGCAATTATTATCTTTGTATCTGCATTTCTTAGGCCCAGTTGTTCCATCTCATACATATGGAATCACGTGTGATGCCAACGAAATCCTTTTGTAATTCATGCCGGAAAAGATTTCAATTTTATCTGATTTTACGATGTTATGAACGCAAGCATAGTGATTATTGCATGTTAATCAGTTTTATATCGTAGGTTGAACAGGTTATTCAAATCAAGATTTTCTTGACCTAATCACTAGAAAATAAAATTTTGGTGCACTCTAATTTTTTCTGTGATTGGAATATATAAATTTATTTTTTAAACTCTTTTCCGCTCTGTCTCCTCATTGATGATCTTTTGCGTGAAACAATTAGCAACGTGAGTATAGTTCTGCAATATGATTCGAACAAAATATTTATTTAGGACTACAAAGCGCAAAAGTGAAATTATTATTGTAACGATCGAAACTTTGAGTTATGTGAGAAAAATCAACAAAGCTCACGTTAAAGTGTGAATCGCGTATTTTCGGAGCACTCGATGATGGAGATAAGCGAGCGAGATAATACGGCCGAGCGCGAATGTTTTATCCGTCGAAAGTACGATGGAAATCTGCGCTTTGTGTAACGCTCGGTGATCGTGGTTACAGAACCAGCGTCGGCGTGCTCCACGTGCACGAACAGTACTCCATAGTCCTCGTAAGGCTGACTTTCTCCTCCGTTGAGCATTACGCAACCACGTACTCGGCATCTTTGGGTCGCAAATGCGGACAGAACGAAGAGAAAAGGAACAGTCGAGAGACAGTAACAAAGCCTCGTCGTTTCCATGAAGACGATGCGATTTTATATTCATGTCTCATCGCGTATGGTGATGATCTGTATTTAACCATTGGTAAATTGCTGTGGATTTTTCTTTTGTTGCTTTAATCATGGATATGATTTCTATTTAGTGATACAAGTCAACATAAACATCGTTCTATCTTTTTTGGTATTTAGTGAATACCCAAGAAGAACTGTGTCAAAATAAACATTTGTATCAGCTTGTAAATGAAAAACAAATGAGACTACCAATTTAAATATAGATAATCGCTATACAAGACACGAATTCAAAATCATGTCGTTACGTTTTCATGGAAATATGAGACTTTGTTACGATCAACTTCTTCCCAACAACTTTTCTCTTGACAACTTATTCTATTAAATGGAAAACATCCGATAATTCCTATATATTTTCTGATTTTAATGAAGTCATATTTTTTAAAAATTGTAATATCTTTAGAGTAATACTACTTTAGTATATCTTCTCGAAAGTAGAACGTTTTAGTTCTAGGAATGCTCTGAAATGTTTTATTAATAGCGAAGAAAATATCAAATACGAACTCATTATTATATTTAATGTTTTTTATTTAAAACCGTTATGGACATTTTGTAAAATTATAACGTTTTTTATGTTTTTATAATAGCTAAATGTGATGTGATGTTGATGTTTCTAACTGTAGCTTGGAGAGATCTTATTTGCATAATGAATTTGAAGTATACATGAATATTCTTTGTCGCTTTATACATTTGTGTATTTTATGTCGTAGAAATAATTAACGTCAGTTTTACAAACATCCATTTGCTCGTAGTTAATTACTTCATCACTACTTGTAAATCATATTCTTTAATTTTTTCAAGAAGAAACAGTAATGAATACCGCGAATAATTATCTAAATCAGGAAGCGATCTTAATTATGGTAAAACACGTTTTTTTCTTGGCATGGTATTTTTTTTCTCCATGCTTTTCCTTTCTATAAACGACATGTTGATTGGCGTGCACTTTCTATGCACAACTTTGCAGTCCGGGCCTGTTGACACGGCGAATGCGATCTAATTAATTCAGGGAAATTGCGACGGGCAGTCGTGTGCGCTTGGTTAAACGCGGCTTTCCAACGCGTATGTAAAAGAGAGAATCCGCCGTACTTCCGTTTCACGCACGGGGCGAGCTCGAGGTTGTAAACACACCACAGACCGAAATAGGGTTCTCATATTAATAGCTCGTCCCAAGTGCATCTGGTTACACTGTGTCGAGATACCAGCAAGAATGAGGGTTTAGGTAGAGAAATATCGGACGTGGATATGCCGGTAAGAAAACGATATAAGCGAATATAATATTTATGGTACAGTAAAGTTAAAAACAGTTTGAACCATTTGGTCAAAAAATCGTAAATTATTTTTCGCTTTTAAGACCGAATTATAGTCGGTCGTTTACGTCGGTAAACTATTTTTTTATGACGATACTTTTTAGTGATGTTATATTTTTATGTCATATCTACCAAATTACTTCAATGAATTTTTAAAGAGATATATAATTTAAGAGTATAAATTTGTCGCGTGATCCATTTTATATTGCGATATATAATTGTGAATTTCTGACATTTATAGTCTTGTGGTAAGCGTAGCGTGAAAGTTTCATTGTGCGTTAGTTCTCTGTGTCAAAAATACGGTTTTTAATCCACCCAGAATATATCGAATTTTTAATTAATCATTACCTTTTGGGAGGTAAGGATGAACCATTGAAAATACTTTTGCCGAGATAGTTGCTATAAAGTATATATGAGCATGCAAGTGGAAAACATTCTTTAGTTATGAAAGACTAACTTGAGAGAAAGAGGAAAAGAGAGAGAGAGAGAGAGAGAGAGAGAGAGAGAGAGAGAGAGAGATCGTCTTATTACTATACTTTATGATTTATTTAAAACGTAGTTTGCAATATATTTAAATTCATAAATTATAATTTTTCTGTATACAATTTTTTTTTTAATTTCTGCAAAGGAAAAATTAACTTCAAATTCTTTGAGAAAGCTGATGTTGAAACAATTTTAATGAAACCAAGAATTATAACAAATATTATACCACGTGAAGTGTCAATCATAATTTTGATAAAAATATCCATTTTCTTTGTGAAGATAATAATATGGAAAGAGACAAAAGAGCGTTATTAAAATTAAATATGCAAAATGAAGATTAAGAAACGTGATAAGTATACGAAATGTAAATCTTCCGAGACAAGTGTAACATGAGTGTCTTGTCTCACCTTGGGTCAGCCATGCGACGACACGTTTTCGTCACATTTGCCACGTGACAGAAATGAAAAGTACCGCCGGGTCTGGAAATCTCCTTCGGAATTCGTTTAGAGTCGTCTTAGATCTCTGATAACGCTTATCGCTATAATGAAAAACACTCGTAACAGCAGTAGAACAATAACACTGAATCGCCCGACGTGCCGTGTTCTCTCTCCCGCACTTCCGGTTCGCGGAGCGGAGCGCGCGAGATTTCGCAGTACGCGCGAGTGCGCGAGATGCGCGCGGATAATCGCGATTTTTCCGTATTTGCCGTTGTTCTTGCCGTCCAACTTGGTGCTCGCGGGAGAGTCTGGTCGCCGGGACCTTACGTCGACGCGAGGACCACCACGACGACGACGCCGACGACGACGTTGACGGCGCTGACGCCAGTCGACGAAGCAGCCGACGAGGCGACGTTTGCGAGGCGGGGATGCGGACCCCAGCCGTAGGAGGGGTTAGCAATGGCGGTGCGAGAGCAGGGTGCGGAGGTGAAGTGAGGTGAGGCGAACCTGGGCGCAGGTTCGCACGCCCCCGCGATATTTACCGCTCGTGCGAACCTTCGGGGATTTCTTCGGGCCATTCTGCATGAGATCGCCGTTAAAGAGCGGTTGAATACTTCCTCGCTTGTGAATATCGCAGCTTCCTCATCAAGTCCACTATTTTCTCAAAAATCACCGCTTTAGACATATTTATAGCTGAACAGAATATTAAATATATTGTAGAGTGAAAGAGAGGGAGAGTAGATAGAAAATAATGTGGTAATTTTTGTCACTTTGCCTGTGACGTGTTTTCCTTCAGACTCACAATCAGGCGTGATCACAGAAATGAGAGTCAAACATTTCGCACAAGATCGTAAAACAACTGCACGTGTGACTAGATCATCTTCGACTTCTGACCGTTATAGAATTTTTCTGACGATTCGGTTTTATGTGAAAAACGAGCTGTTTCTCCAATTGCGTGCTATACAGGAGTCTGGACTGTTTGAACATTAGAAAATACCCATTTAATTCGGTCGCTTTTGTTTCGAAGGCATTGTGTGGAATGTAGTATAAACGGCTCAGTTGGTTGGGTGGTCACTTTTGACAAAAAACATTTCCGCCAGCACTGCGTTCGCGTTAACTAATTTTCCCCGACGCCAATTGTATTTGAACGTAAAGAATTATTTGATCGAGAGTGTAAGTGCAGCGTACACGACACTTCTTAATATAGACGACTTCCTTTATTTTTTTTTTTTACGGTTCGCGAAATATTTATCGATTGGTCTTTAGTTTAATTCGCCCGTGGCTTTCAATACGCCGCCCCGTCGGAAAAGTTAGAGAATTTTGTTATACGGAATAGCAGGCGGCCTGTTGAATCGTGAAACGCGAATAATTTTCTCGTGAAACAAAAATTACGATTTACCGTAATACTTAAAGCAACAATTTCCATTCATTTTAAATAGCACAATTCACTCATTTAGATTCCTCCAACTCCTGCATAAACTGTCAGCGAAGATTGCATTACCTTGTAAGAGGAAGGTTCTTTTAAAATTACATGATACTTTTAAAAAAGTATGAGAGATTTTTTTACATTTTTTTTTATTTTAAAATTGCTTGTATTCTATTACTTGCCATTTTCAAGGATATTACATTCCAAGCGTAGCGCTTAGTTTGCCGCGAAAAATTGCGATATTGCGTGATGGATATGTAACGTGTATAACATGTGTCAGATACGTGAGATGCAGATAGGACGAGATCAATGGAGAGGCTCGCTGTCTGTTTTTTGATGCCTATCTAATGGTTATAAAAGTATCGTCATTTCTAGAAATCATTTTTTTACAGACGATCATTCGACGAAGTAGGATTCGTTTAAAATGAGAAAAAAATAGCTACAGAGATAACAATACATATTTAAATTGATGAAATATTAATAAAGAAAACGGTCGTTTTACTAAAATAATTTCTCACCCCAACCTTAAAGTGGAGTATCGACATTATATTAGCGTCACGTGTCAGCGCTATTTCGCATTTATTATAATGTTTATTTAAGGCGCACATGAAGTGCCCTTAAGTTCTAGCTGTCTCTTAAATTATAAACTAGAGCTTTAATCGAATTCGCAGCCTCTGTGACTGAGCTCGCCAAAGTTCGATACATCAAATGCATATGAACGCTGCATTTGATATATGTTATAATTTGATTGTAGATAACGCTTTCTCATATTCGATCATGTACTCCGCTTATTGACTTTTGTATTATCGCGTTTGACACGTGGACGTATATGCGCTAAACACGTTTCATAATAAATGCGAATTTATTATGAATGTAAAGCGAAAATTAATACATTATTCTTTGTTTCTTTGTTTATTTTATTATAATTATTTTCCTGAAAAACTATCAATTAATTTTCAACTTTTTTTCTACACACATATACATATATACAGAAATATATTTTACATTTGATGAAAAATTACAAGAAAATTATAAGGCAGATGATTACGTTAGGTATAATACATCTATAGTGCTTACCTCAGTAAATATAATCTTATAGTCTTTATTTATTATAACGATATTGTCTTAAGGCTTCGTAGGGCACCGAATTTAATCGAATTCCATAAAACAGGATATTCAAGCAAGTTGTCGGAAATTATGGATATTTTAAAATTAATTGATTTACTGATTTCTCATATTTGCTTCAATGAAATTCTATATTAATATTATAATATAATTGTAATCGTGAAAAAGGAGTTTAAAGTTTATTTATTTTATTTATATTTACAATTCCTGGACGCTGTGTTGTAAATAATGGCTCGTAAATAAATTTGGTATTTGCGACACGCGGCTTTATCAAGTGCATGGCATTCATACGAAGCGCTATGTGCGTATCCGAGCGCTTTGTTTTCCGGTACCAGCGGCTCCATCGTGCAGTCTGGTTTATCTAGAGCGCATGCGCTTCTTGAACCTCTGGGGTGATAGCGATGGTGGGGACGGCGGTTTTCGGAGGGTGGATAGCGAATATTGACGTGTCGCAGGCGAGCCAGGGGTTAGCAGGTGGCAGGAGCCAGCGAGGCCAAGGGCTCCTGGGGGCAAATGAGGGGTGGAAACAAACTCGAGAGGATGCGGCGTCTGATACTGCGTGTAGGGGTTGAATCTCTTTCGCCTGTTATAAGGTCACCGAGAAATACCTTGAATTTATCTTATTTTGCGCAATGCACTAATTTTTAATTTGCGTTTGCTTAGAAAAAGAAAAGAATTATAAACTGCTTTTATTTTCAATCAAGTATGAAAGGCTCGGGCTTTGTTAGTACAAGAAACAAGTTTTAACACGGCGTTCCATTTATTTATGATGAAAGAAACATTGGAAAAATTATCGCAAAATATGTCTTTTACAACATAAGTATTATTCTAAAGTTTTGAAAAAAAGCAAACGTTGTAAGATCATTGATAAAAAGATCACTTGATAAAAATTGATTAACAGTTTTAATTTTAACTTTATGAAACAAAAATAACTGAGCTTGTTTCGATAACGTTGATGATTTAATAATTAACATAGAAATTAATTGTTAATTTTTAACTGAATTGAATCTTGAAATGTTTGTTTTTATTATCAAAAGCTTTACGATTTTATCACAATTTTCGCTTTCATGCAAAAGCATTATTTATTTAACGACTACAGTCATTATGTAACAAATTTTCTATTTTTATTTGTAATTGACTGGTTTATCGTTTGCAATAATCATGTGTTAACAAAAATGTGTACTCGCATATATTCTACATATTCGCGTCAAATTATATGAAACAGAATATCTATAGTAGAATCATAGCAGTCGCAACGAACAATAAATTATTGAGGATATGAAATAAAATGTATTATTCTTGGGAAAAAGAGTTCAATATCATTAGTTTATAGCATGAATCAAGCTTTCAGGCGTCCCTAATAAATGAGAATAACTTCAATTTTCTACTCGTGCAATAGAATTCACTTTTTTTTCTTCATCTCTCGAGTATTGTATTACTAGAAGCATGAATCATTTGAGCATGTTTTATGTTTTGCAGTCAATATTGAATTTCCAATTACTATAGATTTGTTTTTCGTACACGATACGCATCGACTTATATTATTGTATGTAATTTAGTTATATTATTTTGAGAGTCTATGAGTTATAATAGATGTAATTAATTTCAGACGTGAACAATAGCATAGTACTAAAAATGGAAAAAAACATTTTTTATATTATTTATAATTACTTAATTATTTCGTTCAAAAAATTGTCTTTTGGAAATCGGAAATTTTGATCAATGTTTTTACACAAAAAATTTTTCTGGAAACAAATAACGTTCACGTCTCAGTTGTCTCAATTCATAACGATGTATTCTTTTTTTTTAAATTTCTGCTCAATATACCTACCGCCTCGTCGGCAAGCTCCTTGTACAGGCTCTTTTTTTTTTCAAAAAGAAGGAATACTTTTTTGCTACAAGAAACAAATGTGTTTTCTTAGGATCAACCGAACATAATCACATCGAACTTAGGCCCATGTGTAAAAGCGATCCTCTGGGATGGCGAACGCAACCCGAACGCAACCCGAACGCTCATGTTTCCCCGAAAATCCTCGTAACGAACTGTCATTCTCAGGCCTGTTGTGGTCCATAGAGGGAAACGTGCAACACGCGCGCAATTCCACGGAGTTGAACAACCGTGACAAATACGACCTCCCCTCCGTTTGAGCCTTGAAGCCTAATCGTTCCCGCTTTTGTCAACGGCCATTTCCTCGATTGCCATATTCCCGCCCTTCGTTCTCGCGAAGGTCTTCGAATAGATCGATTGTTTCTTGTCAGATAATTGATTGCGTTGCGGATTTTGTAAACTAATATTGCTTAAGGAATATCGTTTATCAATATTAACTGGATAATACTAGAATATAAATAATATTAAAATAAACTAACAATTTAATAATAATTTTTATAGATAGAAATAGAAATAGAGATAGAGATAGAAATAGAAATAATATTTGGGATTCCTTTCTCTTACAGAAGGAATAAAAGAAGTAAAATATTCTATTTTTTATTTTTGATAATATATGCATTTTTATAATTTTTTTATCTAAAAAATTCTTTTTATTATGTAAAAAACATTAATTTCTTCTAAAAAACTAATTTTTTTAAATAAGAATGTTAATTTAATGAATGTAAGTAATAAATAAGCTTTGTATTTTATATTTTACGCTTCTTTTGAGAAGTAAACAATATAATATAATTTGCTTAAAAATGATATTTGACTTAAAATAAAAGCTTTTTCTCGATGAATCGAAAACAAGATTGCAAAAAAATAATCTCAAAGTTTAGTGCAATTTTATAATGTTTTGTAGTTGCATTAGCAAGTTTCCTTGTTCTCGTGTGCCATCTCAACCTACAACATGTTGTAATCCCTTATGCCACGGCCTCCAATTTACGTCAATCTTGGGAGCAATTTGGGTTGTCCTTTAACCACATAATTTGATTCGATCCAAAAGACGAAGTAAAGATTTTCTTAATTTATATCCGTAAACTAATATTGAAAAAGGTACGTTTTTTTATTACTTTTCACATACTCTTAAAAATCAATAAAAAGTAATATAAAATAATTAAAAAATTTATTGATTCCAAGAAAGCGTATCTGACTTTGATGTTTTAATTTACTGGATACACTTTTTATCTTATATATTCACGAATGTTGTTGCGCCGAAAGACGAATTCGCATCTTTCCCGCCTTACCGCGCGTCCGTACTCATATCTCGTCTATCTCGTGGAAAAAGAGAAGACGAATGTCTAATGGATTTAGTTCCCTATGGAGAAGACCGATGGAGCTGGTTTTGAAAGGAAGGCGGATTCTCTTCGACGTGCTTGCATCGTGTTCGTGCCGGGCGAGATTCGATGTGTGAAAGGGAAGTAAGTAAAATCATGGGAAATGCTTTACGTCTGAAAGCCATTCGCGCAACACGATGATAGAACATCTTGAAAATTGGATAAAAGCCACTCATGAATTCCGGCTCTAGCGTACAAACTGGATGCAAAGTAGCAATAATTTTTAATTATTAACAATAAATGCTCATCAGAGATTATTTATATAATTTTGTACAAAGTTAAAATTATATAAAAAATTAAAATGTTATAATAAATGATCAAAAGAATCAAAAGTCACGAGCAAAAAAGAGTGTGAATGAATTATAATGTTCATTTCAAATAAGACACTTTAAGAAACAATTTCGACTCATAAAGTAAACGACTTTCAGAGTTAACGTGTATTAATTCATTTTAAAGTGTATTAGCTTTCAGATATATTTTCGATTGGTTGTAAACTTTATATATTGATTAGAATCATCAAGTTTTTATGCAATACTTGAAAATCTACTCAACTTAAATTTGCTTTTATCATTATTTATTTATATACGATATTTATATCATCGTGTACTTTTACGAGTGTGGCTCATATACTTACACGAAAGATTTAGTGAAGAACGGAAATGCTTCGAAAATATAAGATAGCTCGAACCATAGCGTTCTAGATATTGCTACGGCGAATTGCTATGTGCAAATATTAACCGTTTGGATCGGTATATACCTATACGTGCGCATATACGAATAACGTGTCAAAAGCTCGAAAGGAGATTTTACATGTATTATAAAATATATAAAATCTTAATCAAATATCTCGCGTGTCATTTCTAAATCGTTCAATAACTTGTTACGCGCGTCAGGAAGTTAATAGACGTTCACTTTAAAAAATTTGCAAAATAAAATTTCATTCCGGAATCGTTTCCGAGACGTTCACGTTTGAGGCACCGTACCGAATGATAGAACGCTGCATTAAAAGAGTCGTCTGGAGCAGTCTTAATCCGAGCGTTAAGAATGTCGTCGGATTCAGTAAGAAAGAGAAAGAGAGAGTGAGAGAGAGTGAGAGGGAGGGAGGGAGCAAGATGTCGAGTTTTCCGTTCGTGCGAGCACGACGCCTCGACGATTTATCACAGACAGAAATGCAATTTTCCGCAATGAGTTCGCCACAGTTAAGCGACTCGAGCAATCGAATGCTAGCAGTATCGCATAGCTCGCTGTGCACATTGAATGGGAATGTTTAACTCTTTATTGCAAATTATGCACGCCATTTTTTTTTATTAATGCACTTCTACATAAAAACTGATATTATAATAAAGTTCTGCTATAATAAATCGTAAATTTATATAGTATTCTTACAATAAGTTGTGAGATTTTGGCGATGTAATTGAATAAACAAAAATATCTGTATGTGTGACTATAACATATTTTAATGTAACTTATTTAAAATTTATACGTGTTTATATATGTGTATTGCACGCGCGCACGCACACACACACACACACACACACACACACAAAAGAGATAATATATTATTATTTGCCTGCGAAAAAGAAAATTTAAAACAAAATCGGTTATGAAAATATTTTCATTAAAATATTCTATATTACTGTGTATTTATTTTTTGAAATAATATTAATGTAGTAAAATAATTATAAGAATTATGAATTATAAAAAGTGATTATTATAAAATATAATTGTTGTGGAATATTAGTATAAAAAGATAGTACATAAAAATAATATTAAAATAAATAAAATCTAAAATTGTATATGCAGCGACATGAAATGATAAACTATACATATTTTTTTATTTAAAAAGTTTAGTGTGGGATACTAGGAAATTAAAGAAATTTTACAAACGCCAAAAAAAGTAACAGCAAATTTATTTAATGTATCTACAAAATGTTTATGTCAGTATATCAGTATTAAACATATTATCTTTTGTGTTAGTATATTTCAAAGGATTAGATTTTGCATATCGATCAGAATTGAGAATACATGAATGCACGTATACAGAAATACTACATAAATGCATCAAAGATAATTTCTAGAGCATATCACAACGTTTCTCATAGCATTTCTGAGTTGATCAGAGTAATCTTTTCTGCAACATTTTAGGGAAATGTGCCAGAAATATTTCCAGGAATAACTTAATGAGAAATATAACTGGAAAAGGGAACCATATTAATTGTAGAAGTGTGTACGCATTTATTTTCAATGAAGAGCTGATGATATGAACGATTTTCTTGTAAGAAGAATCATAAATTACATAATACGTGTGAGAAGATAAATTCACGGCTTGTTAGCGATAGCGATTGAAATACCACGAAGGTGCCGGCAGCGTCGGGTTTAAAGTGTTAAGTTACTCGCGGAGAGAAAATGTTAGCAGCGCATATTCTCCCCTGAATCTAACCCCCCGAGGGGCAAACCGGAGCGGTTTAGCCACAGCTTGAAATAGCAGCGGTTACGCGCTCTGTACCGCTTGCTCTGAACGTAATTGTATGTGTATCGCGTAATTGCACGTTATTGTGTCGCGCGACCGAAATCGAGGAGGCTCGAGAAAACAAGGGAGCGAGAGAGATAATGACAATAAAATAGAAAGAAAGACAGAGAGTGAAAGAGAGAAGGGGATAAAAAAAAAGCTTTTACGAGCAAAATTATAAGCTTCGTTTTTCCTACGATGGAAACGAATTCTGCTAAACGTCTCTAGAATGCAACGTCAGCCGTGCCCTACTCTCCCCCCCTCTCTCTCTCTCTCTCTCTCTCTCTCTCTCTCTCTCTCTCTCTCTCTTTCTCTCTTTCTCTTGCGCGACATAAAATCGAATTATGTCGCAGCACGATCAAGCTAGGGACAACCGAAGACACGCAATTATCTGACGGAATTTCATTCCGCTTTCATTGACGCGACAATTTTTCCCGCAAAAACGCACCACCAGAACCATGAAAATCGTTATTTCTTGTTCGCGACGACCGAGTCTGGTATGTCGGTGGCAATAAAGGGGTATGATAGAACAAAGCGCACTTGATTGAGAATAATATTCGGGACATGGAATGAGTAATCACGGGTCTCACGCGAATGAATCAGACTTTAAAGAAAATTAAAAGAATTGTCACGGAGATTTGTATTCTTCAAGTTATGATTGCGATGTTCACTTATACGTACATATTACGTGTATTTTATACGATACAATAATAATTTTCTCTACAATTTTTACTGCTACTGTGATTTATCTCTTCTCCAGAAGATTTGGAATTCTTTTATTGCACAATATGAGACCAAACAAGAACTTGTATTAATGATGAGATGAGAAATGATTTATTAAACTCTCAATACTTTATAATAGATATTAGATAATTTAACAAGGTTTTAAATATAATATTTACTGTTAACTAACTTTACTTTACTGAAAGTATGCATCTTATTTCGGAGACAAAATTTTTATGAGTCGTATAATAACAATACAGTCTGTATATAATAGCGTTTTATTAACGCTTGAAAAATATTGTCCAAATTATCTTGAAGATATATATATATATTTTATTGCTCAAATAATAGATATTACTTGTGATTTTATATACATTCTATATACATATAATAGTTATTTAATGTTAATGTACAAAATTAAATGGATTTTTCTAAGCATATTACTTTTACTACAGAAAAATATTTTGCATATATCTTATCATTTTTTATTGACCCCAACATACAATTTACTTCGTGTTTTCAGCATTTGAGCTATTTTAACCAAGCCGAGGAACTAACAGAAAATTTATTGTCGGCGGAAATTCTCTCTCTCTCTCTCTTTCTCTCTCTCTCTCTCTCTCTCTCTCTCCCTTTTCCTCTTTCTCTTTTCCCCTTCTTTCTTTTTTCTTTCTTTCAATGTTTTCCCGCGCAGTTCGCTATTTTCGCTCAAACTCGTCAAATATTTCGTGAGGGTGTCTTTTCATTCGCCACGAGAAATTCTCACCCCTGCTACTACAAGCTATTCGATTCAATTCGGTTCGAGTCGACTCGATTCGAAGGGTAGTCTGATTAAATTCCTTTCGGGATAAGAGCGGCGAGAAGAGGATGAGGGAGGGACGCGGGCGACAAACTCTCGAAATCACCGGAGCGAGACAAGCCGACTCGGACAGAGAGTCTTCTTCCCTGTCGATTGTCTCAGCGCGGCGATCAGCATCATAGAACGATAGTGCAGCGTTTCAACATTTGATGGAGATGTTTTCAAGTGATGCCATCTGTCAATCCGTTGCTTGTACATGATCAAAGAAACGGTTACAAAAAATCGCGAGAATTATTTACTTTTAAGAGTTTAACTTTCAAGTCTAACTCTTAAAAATAAAAGGGACTGTCACTGTTATGTCGCACACAACTGAATAAATCGAGAGTATTATTAGCGCAATTTATGCATAAACATGGAAATTATAAAAAAAAAGTGTCATTTCACCCGACATGACATTTTCTCTCGACTTACCTTATACATCTACCGTTCCTATAATTAATTCACGAATGAATTTATAAATGCTATAATACCTACACGTATCTAAGCTGATGATAATCGAGCGTTTTGCTTCGTGCGGAGGTGATTATCGGACATCGTATGTCGCGTACAGTGTGTCGCGTTCACAACGAGCTCCGATTCCGAGCGGTTGGCTGACCGTATCGTACTTGCATGCAAGGTACGCTGTATGTGTTCCGTCCGAAACAATGGCTCACGGTTACGCCGTTAATTGAGGAGGTTCCCCGACGTTGTATCGGTGTACGCGCGTGCCGAGACGATCGCAGGGAGGCTGCAACGGGAATAGTAGACCCCGATCGACAATGTCGCAATTCTCTCACACAAATCCCGCGGGAAGAGACGAAATTACCCAGCGGAAAACAAAGATCTATTACTGCAGGCTGTCATGCGCGGTTAAGAGCTCGTGTGATCGACTTTTACGATAAATACTAACACATTTTAAACACTTTTGTTATGATAAATAAGTTACTTCTCTTTCTAAACGGAACTGAAAATCGAAACAAAAGCGCAAAAAGAGTATTTTTTAGAAATGTACAGATATAGATGATATACGATAAAAACATTTGTTTTTTTTTTTTTCAATTTCAGTTTGTAGTATATTCAGTATTAATTTTAAAAAATCACGAGACCAACATTTTTATAAAATCGTTCAAAACTTGCCAGTTGAGCGATAATTGTCGATAACAATTAAATAGGGAAAATATGCTGTCTCTTTTTATCGACTTGAATGGGATTTTCATTCAAATTCGTTTGAATTCTTGAAATGTATTCGACGCGATGCGATAAGCCAGTTGCAGTTAAATGGTGAAAGGACGGCCATTTTTCCGAAGAGCTTTTTATTCGGTAAGGTTAACGACCACGATATATAAACTCTCTACAGCTGCATTTTCTTGGCTTACTTGCGACGCTTATTGTGGCCAGCGCGTATCCACAAACGCGACTTAAAGTTGCGGCCGGGAGTTTCGAGGCTCGCTACCTCAGCGCCGTAACGTCCGGTTTCTTTCATTGGTTCGCACGTGCATACCGCACTGCGACATCCTGACGTAGACTTGACTCGCAATGGCGGGACACGAGTACATTGCAAGAGGGGGATCTGCACAAAAATCCCGGCACTAATGAATATTTCACATGCCTCTTTGAGACAGAGACGGACGTTCATAAGCGTTAACGGTAAATATTCTTTGAGGAAAAGTGACGGAACAAGTACAGAACGTAGAAAAAGAGTTTATTTAGAATCTCGCGTATAAAGAAAACTGTAACACATAAATAGCGAGCGTAGATATAAAAGAAAATACCATTAAAATCTTTTGTATCGTAGTTTAACAATAGGCGCTTTTGATATAGGATGTAAATTAGATTAGATTACATTCTTCCCTTTATAAAAGATTGCAAGTAAAGTGAAACGAAATGTCTCAAAAGTGACATTTTATTTCAAAACACAATCTTGATGTGTCATCGCAAACGACATTCGAGTGCATAAGGGCTATAATATCGACGAAACTTCCTCAGGAATAGTGCATTTCATATTTCACTTTGATCTTTTTGCTCTTAGACTCCAACTTGACCTTCTCTAACAGGGGGAATTATGTTCATAAGAACATTTTAATTCCATAATAGATAATGATTATCAAAATTTAGAAACTACAATTTTCTTTAGGTTGATCTTTTTCCGAATTAACGACAAACTATTTTAATCGTAAATATCTAAATTTTGGTTTGAAACTAACTATAAAAAAATACAATGCAAAATTTGGCGTATAATATGAGTTACGCAGTAAAATTTATTTTGCTAAATTTTAGGTAAATATTTTTTAAACGAGTAAGAGAGGATTCAAATAAACTTTTACATGGATATTTATTAGAGTTTTAAAAAATATATAAAAAATTTAATTCAATTCATTTACAATACTATTTTCACATCAAATTTGCAAATAAGTACTACGAAAAGCGATTTTACATAAAAATCAGGAGGAAACAAAAATTAAATAATTTTTAAACTAATGAGAGAATTATGCTCAAATTTTACGCAAATATTTAAAAAAGATAATAAAACAATCTATTTAAATTTTTGATAATACTTTAAAATGTGAACGTACACCTTAAAACTTCTTTTAATTCCACATGTACTATTATTTGAAAACTGGAGATCTTTTTTACAATTTAACAATTTCGAAGAATGATTTTGAAAAGATTTCTTCTTTCAACAGATTTTACAGAATAATTCTGAATGTTCTTTCTCTGAAGGTTCTTTTAAATTCTCTTTACGTTTCAATCCTATTTTTGCAACTTACAGAGAGAGATACTGAAGAAAATTTCTTAACTGTGTTTGTGCATATTTATCTCTCTTCGAATATTATAAAGTTTAACAAAAAAAGATAAATTAATTTACATAAATACCTCTCCCATTAAAAGAGAAGAGAAATTCACCAAATAAATTAGATTTTGTGTACGATAATCGAGAGATTAATTTTATATGCAAAGAACAGAATAATCGGCGTTTTATAACATGTTAAATACTTCAAATTAGCTGGTATACGGTATCCAGTGCTTGCTTTTTTGCGGCATTAGAGCGTATTATACGCACGCGCACGCGCACACACACACGGTAATATTGTTGCCATTCGCATAACGAGCCTCGAGCTGGAAGGCAACGGTGCGAGCATTGTATTATTTCCTCGATACGCGATTCCCTATGAACAATTAGCGATTATCAGCTCGCGCGATTAATTAACTCTCACATAAGCGCAACGATTGTTTATGAAACTCGATATTTTATGCGATTTATATGTTTGACACAGGAAACGAAACAATAGATAACGGAAATTGTACACTATTGTCTAGTGATATTTATGGGTGGTAATGAGTTCTTTAGCAATTCTCGTCTTTGAATTGTACTAAATTGTTTGTCGATTTAGAAATAATTTGTGTCTTCTATTTTCGCCAACATACTTCCGAGGGAAAAATATACAAGAAATGAAAGTTAATCACTATTTTTCATTACTTTGTTCATCATTTACGATGTTCTATTAAAGTTTTATAGACATAATTACTTAGTAGAATAACGTAACGGAAAAAATGTATTTATTGAGTGCTCTGACAAGTACGCGATTACTGCTGCATGCATTAAAGGACATGAATTAATGATGGGTAACCTGACACGAGCGTCCAGAATTGTTCGTTTATCAATGCAAGCGAGCGATTTGATTTCAATGTGTCAAGCAAATTTAGGAACAAACGCGAATATTACGCCAGACAATCGTAAACCATCCACTTCGTAGAATTCGATCGTCATTGCGCGTATTGTTCTATTTCCAATTAAAGTTAATAGATATACCTGAGTTTGTTTCTTTCGAATAAAAGATACGATTCATTTGCGAATTAATCTCACTTTTTAGCATTTTTGTATTAATTCTTTTGTCAAGAGATATTTGATCTTTTTCTCACATATCAAACTGTTGGACTTTCATGTGTATTTATTACATATTCGTTGACTATTCATTTATTTTTCAATTCCTATAAGAGCAACAAACAATCTTCGTATTTGTATTTTATCATTAACTGAAATTCAGAATTTATCCGATTTAGTGTGTGAAAGTCAATGTAAACTCGTAAGTCTTATTATTCTATATGTAACATTGTCCGTAAATTCGCGTCGATTTATAATTTTGTTACATAAACACATTCACTGTCGAATATTTGCTCTACGCAATCACCGGAACATGAATTATACTGAAGACACACAAAACGCGGTTTAATCGATATGTAATGTGAAGCGTTCCGGTGAAAATGAGTTTTTCAAGAGGAAAGGAAAGAGCGACGTTGATATGGCGTAGGAGCGTTTTCCGAACGCAATATGCAATTTTTTGTAAACCACGAAAGCTTCAGTTCTTTCCTCAACAAAGTCATATTTTTTTCACGAAATACGATCGGACTCGTTTTGAGACGAGTATCCTGAAAAATTCAATTATTTCTTTAAGTTCACAGAAAATTTTCAGCTGTCAAACGTAAAATTTTCGTGACGGTTTTGTGAGGGTTGGAACTTCATATGTGATGTGAGGGAATTTTTTCCCCCTTGATATTCTCCTTTCAATCAGGAATTGCAAAGGTCGATGTTTCTGGCACGTGCTTCTTGTTAATAATGAAATACGAACTGCGCCAGAAAAATGTTCCCGTCGAGGGAAAATTGACTTGAATCGAAAATTGAATTCGAGTTTTACGAAGATACATTTCACCTTGAACTTTTTGACTTGTATAATGTGTACACAATTAAAACAGAAACTGTTGGAAGACAATGTTGAAATAATTCTGTTTCTACATTTTGTTGTTATATTGAAAATTTAAGTCGACTACCGAGCAAAATATAATTCCATCTGGTAATTAGTAAAATTTCACGTATATGAAAAAATTTTTCGAAATTACTCGTATCAAGAGATTGATGAGAGTAAGTGAACTAAATAGAGACGTCAATAGTTGGAAAACTTCTCGGAAGAGATATCAAAAATGACTCGAGTACCCCGAGTGTTCTTTATCAAGAAGGATCGTCCACAATCCGAATCGGTTCGTCTTTCTCTCACCCTGAGGAAACGGAATCCTATCTACGGGGCAAATAAAGGTGAGAGAACTGTCTCTCTATTCAGCATCCAGCCGGAAGTTGCTCGCTCACGTCCGACTTCCCTACGAACAGAAAAGGGAAAGTCTGTCGGGAGCTAACTTGCTATCTCCTCTTCCCCACGGGAGCCCTTTCTCTGGACGCACAAAGAGAGAGGGCGACACAGGAAAAATGACCTTCGCCGCGTTTCGACCTTCGACCCGACACTCGAACTCATCTGTCTGACGAGGTTGGAGTACCGTCCGCGTTTTTTCATTGTCCAAAGGATGACAGAATCCCTTGATGCTCTAATCTAATTGAAAAATTTATATAGTCGAGAAGAAGTAACTTTATCTATTTTAATCTACTTATAGTAAAAATGTAATAAATTTGACGTAATAAAGTAATCTCGTATATTTTTGCAGAAAGAATTAAATTATGAGTAATTGTAAGTGTAAATGATTATACAATTTTGCTAATGAGAAAAATTGGCTATATATTTCATAACATCAATAGTATTAAAAATGTAATTTTACATTCTTAAATACATTAATTGATTTAAACATAAATTGGAATATTGATACATTATATATCTACATTTGAACAAATTTTCCAACTCTACCACGCGATGATAGATTTCAATTATTTAGATTAAAGGAACAGATCAGTCTATAGCATTAAATTTGTTATTTTGTAATTTGTTTCCTCGCATTTCATAAAATTTGTTGGCGTATTTTCGTGGTTGTAAATGCATACTGTGCAAAACCAAAATTCAACAAGTACTGATGTTATCGGTTACGCTGAAAGGTATAAAGAGTTACGCGAATTTTTTGACCGTAAACTGTATGCTATACGAACCTTGATGTCATGAGACATTTAAATAGTGATTCCACTAAATGTAATATTCCACTCAAATATTACATACCACTTAGGTTGAAATAAGAAGACTCTTAAATACGAAGAGATATGTACTTTTATTTTTAAAAGAATTATTAAAAATATTATCACACTCGATTTAATTTTTGGAAAGTAATTGTAGTAGTGCAACAGTTGTGTTTCAAAGAAGTATGTAATTTTTTTTAAATAACATAATTTAAAGATTTTTTTTGAAGAATATATATTAATTAATCTGAATTAGATAACACATTTTTGTTATTTTTTAAAAAAGTATTAAAGATACTATTTAAGTTGGAATTTGGAAAATCTTTGAAGAGGAATGTACTTAAATCGATAAAATGAGTGTTTTTTCAAGGAGCACATACATTTGCCTCTTTAAAAGAAAAAGTACTTTTGTTTAGATTTAAACTATTGTTATAATAGCTACAGATACTCGCGATGTATTATACATAAAATACGAGCCGGTTTTTCTGCCGTTTAACATCGTTTCCTGTACATTATCGGGCGCGGTCAGCGAGCGTAATTACGCCGGTTTGGCGGCCCGTCTAATTGCGCGCGCGCGAATAATTTATCGCGGACCGACCATCAATCCGTCCGTTGAATTCGGTAATTATTTCGACCACATTACAATTCGGCGTAATCTCGACATAGTCCTTTTATTAATCGACCCGTCGGTTTCACGTGCTGGCATGGGAAGCACGGAAGATTGGTTATCATTCCCTAGATGGTCATCGATTTCTTCGTATCGCTGCCCTTCGAGCTACATTTTCAAATTTACCTCTCGAAAACGGGACATCATTAATATTGGAGATTAAATTTCGCTCTGAGAGATTTTCTCCCCTTTTTTATAAAGAAGGTAGCTATTGGTGACCTTATTAATTGGATATATAGTCTATTTGTATACATCGTATTTTATATTATAAAACACTATTAAAATTTGATTGTAATTAAGTCATTCAAATATTTGTTTTTCTACTTACTATTATAATGCAGAATTACAATAATTAACTCTTCTTTATAAAAGTTTTAACAAAAGAAAAATTTTTCGATTTGTGCACATCAGTCGTTTTCACAATTTTTATGTGTATATTGCTTTTACATGATTTATTGTATTTTTTTAATTGTAAACTTTTTCATTAACAATCAGTTAATTTTTAACGACAGTTTTAATAAACGGCAGCGCTCCAGCACTAAAAGACAACGTGTTTAATAAATATTTTATTGATACTTTGTTTGCCTGTACATATCGATAAATATTAATTTGCTTTTCTCTATATTCTTACATAATTTATACATAATTTATACAAGAAAATATTATATACGAATATCGACGTGGTAATTGATATACATATATTATATATGCGTATATTTTATATATATATATATATGTATTTATTTATTTATATATATGCACACACTGTCGTTCCCACTCAAACAGTCAGTACTCAAATCGTTCCTAAATCTTGCAATTGCAAAGTACACAAGATGAACGAGTGCTTTTAAATTATGCCAAAACATTCGCGTACTGCAACTACCTCCATTAATATGCATATTACAAATTATATACGTTGCACTTCTCTCGTCTTCGACAGTCCTACGTCATGAGGTAAACATCAATCATTTATTATTAATAAAGTAGTTTTTTTAGTTTACATATATTTTAATATACATGTATTCGTTCATCACTTTAGAGTCCGAGTACGAAACGAGTCATCTCTTTGAAGGTAATATCTTTACGAAATACGAGAGTTTATTAGAGTCAAAAAATATATACAAACGTTGAATTAAATGAAAATTTAATCATTTCATTATATTTTCAATTTACGCAATTACTGTATTCAACGTACAAATTGTTCGATATATATATGTATAGCACAATAGATATTTTGATGGATAAAATTACATTGATTGAGATAAATTGTTCACAAATATTAAAATATAATACGTATATATGATTTCTCGTCATCAGGAATTAATAATGTGGATATTTTAAGAATTGACTGCAAAAACGATATTTATGATCTCCGTATATATAGCTCAATATTAATTATTCTAAAAACATGAAACAAATTGCGAAATTTATTGCTTACGATTTGCTATAACGGCTGTGTATTAAATTAAATCGAGTGAAAAGTAAATGCAAACTATCAACATGAAAGTCGAAATGGACATTTCATTGCGACCTGTCCTTTGATTCTGGAAGCTAAGGAAGGTTTCCAGTACGCGCGCGACTGATAAAGGAACATTTTGATCTCTGTTGCCATCGACTTGACTCCAAAGTTCTACAACAAGGATCAACATACTCTCTCGTCGAGACGACAGTGAGAGCGTATGTCCTGCCGTAAGGGATGCGCGGCGAGAGGAGGGAAGACTTAATAATGTCTGCGGGGATACTGTCGTGTCATTATCTTTAAGAGCATATTCCCTCTAAAGTGACGCGAGCCCGCGCACAATGGCACAATACGTGAGCGAAAGGAAGACGAAGCCTGTGGGGGTGGCGAGTTCTCTTCACCGGTAATCACCTCGAAAGGATAAAAGTGACCGCTTTTTATCGTCGCGCCGGAAGCTTTTCACTCCATGAGACTACTCCAATTTCGTGCGCGACATGAGACCACATAAAGTGTTTTTCTCCCACTGCAACGAACTTTCGGATATTCTTTTAACCAAAGCCCTTTCAGTCAATTTCGGGAACGATTTTTCCTTAGCGAAAATGTCAAGGCAGATTTGTCATTCGTCATGCCTCTCATCCGTTGAACTTTGAAAATTGAGCGCTCGTCTGTACTTTCGAAGTTGTCTCGTTGTGAGGAATAGTTAGAGTTATTTGTACGAACAATGTACCAGTTGAGCCGCATCCTTTGTCAGAATGACGAATCCTGTCGTGCAAGCTAACGTCACGTATTTCCCACTGCAGGCAAGCACTGATTCTTAAAACCTCTTATCTCACCCACCCACGAGGGGCTTTAAGCTGTTTTCTCGCTGGCCTAAGCATCACCGCATGTTACACGTGATGGCTGCATGGTGCGTAAAAAGGAATTCTATTTTTGTTATACCACTGCTTATATCATTCGCCTGAAGGAGAGATCGGTCAGTTTCTCAGCCTAGAACAAAAAACTTTTAGAAGTATTTAAAATATAATAAAACGTCACGAACAAAGTGAAGAAATTATATTCAATGTAATTATATTTTAGAAATAAAAATGAGGAAAGCTAAACTCAAACAACAAAATTAAAAAATTGCAATATGTCAAACTATAATCGGCATTCTGCCTAGTTTCTGGACTAAAGGTCTTTCACTCCTCGTTGAGTTAACGGATAACAGACTACTTCAGTTATTAATAGATCGTTCAATCTACACGCGATGAACTGCTGGGAGATTGATACTCTTGCACATAGGAAGGAGTTAAAGAGCAACATCATCGATTTGTTCGCACAGGTGACCTTACCTATTGAAATAATTGAATCATATATATAGACCTACACATTATATATCACGTATGCATTACTTTTGTCTCCTCTCTCTTATTCTCTGTCTACCACTCAACATACGCACACAGACTTGCGCGCAAGAGGTGGCTGCGACAGCTGCGATCTCAGTGCACCACGTGCATCGGATGGTGCAATTTATTGTTGAAACGATAGAGCTTCTTTGTCATCCTTTCGCGACTCTCACTGGAAATGATAATAGTTAACACGCGACAGCTTGTGAAAACCACGTCGTTTGAAAAAGCAATAATGAACCTAATAAAATAATTAAGATGTGAACAAAAAATCTATCGAACTATTTCGAAAATAATCGAAGTTAGAAATTTTTAAAAAGAGCAAGGAAAGGTTCAATTATTTTCAACAAAAGTAATATTTTTTTTATTATTCTCTTGTTTAATGTTCTACATAAAAATTGTGTTTATTGTTTTACTCGAGCAATTCTTTTTCTATACTGAATGCAAACTAAATTTTATTTAATACAAAAAAAATATATATATATATCTTTATTTAATATTCAACGTTTATCTATTTGTTATCGAAAGAATACGGCAAGGATATAATTGACGCATGTTGAGGTGCAGCGATGAAATTTGTTGAGATACATAGTTGAGATAGGGGCTACTGTAAAATCCATTATTGCATATATAAGTGACAATGAGGGTAATCATTGCTTTGCGCCAGATAGACACGGCGATTGTTTACCAGCATTGTCTAATAGCTCGACAAATAATGGTAATTGTGGTAATGATAATGGCGATGTTAGCGAAACAGTCGACCGAGTAGCATTTCAAGCAATACTATAAAATATACGAGAGAGGAAACGATAGAAAAAAAAAAGAATAGAATACATTAGTGAATATACATTAAAAACCAATAAAAGACAGAATCGAATTACGTAATTTTAAACGTAATAAAATTAACAGCTTACTATTAGAATAGCCATATTTTCCAACGTTGGTCCAGCAAAAAGTATACAGTTTTTTCTTTGATTTGTTTAGAGTTGGTTTGTGAGAGAAACTAAAATGTATACAAAATTATTTTTATCTACAAACCTGTACAAATCTGTGTTACTGTGTTGCTGTCAATATAAAAACCAAAGAGTAATTATTGTTACAAGAATACATTTTACTTTGTTTTAAATTTACTAAAGCGCTTTTCACATTTAAAAACATTTTCATTTTGTCTACATAATTGCTTGCAACGAGAAATCTTTGCAAGTTTGTATCGGCTTTGTCGTATTCTCTTAATTTATTAGTTTTGCGTCGACGTGTGTACGCGACTCCACATACGTAATTTAAATTCAAATAGGATACACCAGGGAATAACGGGTAAAGCGATCAATGAAACTAGGGCAGCTTGTATTGGCCATACATATCCACCATAGCCTCAAGGAAATACTCGATACACAAACGATTTTATCCCTTTTCAATTTATATGATTATACATTAATAGTTACTTATTTCTACTTTTGTGAATAAATTATTTATGTATCTATTATGTGTGTCTTATGCAAAATGTAAAACCTCTAAGCGAAAAGAAATTAAAAGTTAAAGGGAGTTATATGAAATAACGTTCTCTCACAAATATGGAGATGTGCTAATCGTTTTTCCCTAGGTATTGTTTTCCGGATCTATAGTCTCACGTCGCGTCAGGCGAAGCTCTTGGAGACGCAAAGCTCTACCACTTGTTGCTAGCCACTTTTATGGCTGATTAAAGTCTCTAGGCCTCTGCTTGTTATACTCTGCTCGTGTGGATGACGAGAGCCACGTTTATGCCACGTGCAATACACGCGTTCCCACGAACGCGCAACGCTGTGATACAATTTCCAGGCGTTTAATTATAGAGTCCCCGCTCATCTTCGTCGATTCGACCAGACGATTTGCAACCATTATCCTCCGTCGTTATGCATAGATCGAATTAACCGAATTAAAGACACTGTAATATTCAACAATTCCTACAATATCTTACAATGAAATGCTTTATAAGTCTTTTGTAATCCAATTATAATTACAATGTACAAAATTACCTTTCTTACTTTTTTTTTAATTATGTATTTTTAGAATTGAATTGTTATCTATTGAAATTTTATCTTATGCTTATTTCTACTAATGTAGATTAACTTTATTCCATTTTAATCTACTTTTTATCTTTTTTCTAATTTTTGGAACTTAGGCCGGTATTCATAATCGGGACTTATATTTAAGATCATCTTAAGTACTCTCTTAAGATACCATTAACCACTCACAGAGCCATATTAGCATCTTAAGACATTGCTTAAGACAATCTTGAAATAAGATTTGACTTTGAAGA
The DNA here is from genome assembly GCF_013373865.1 of Monomorium pharaonis. Lineage (NCBI taxonomy): Eukaryota > Metazoa > Arthropoda > Insecta > Hymenoptera > Formicidae > Monomorium > Monomorium pharaonis. Next base: position 1,466,183 of record NC_050470.1, on the reverse strand, counting down.
TCGGCCTTAAACCAACATTACAGTTAATTGATAGAGATGGGTATTGTTGTGAAAAATATTTTATTTTATTATTGTGTCACTCTTTATATAATTTTTTAAATATTAACTATCACCATAAATGATTTTTTTACACAAACATTATGCATTAACATATGTGCATAACTTTTAATTTTTTAATATAAATTTTAAATGCTTATTTTGTTATTTTTAAGAATACATTTTATGGCGATTGAATGTGCTTATAAGTTTTTTGTCTGCTTTATTAACTAAATTTGCATCAATACTTTTTCTCTCCTAATAGCATGAAAACTTTGTGATGGGATTGAAATATGGAAATATGAAAGATTGATTGAAATATTATATCCTTTTAATATTCTAAAACGTAATAGCTGTTAGTTCCCCCTTTTTTCGCGCATAGAATGTTGATAATCTTTTTTCGTATTATCAAATAAACAGCTCACGTTCTACGTTAGTAATAATATCAATAAACTGTAATCAACGACGTAGAATTTCGCACGTTCTTTCACTTTTCTTCTTGTCGATCCCACTTATTGTTAAATTATGATATGAAAGCATCTTAATATTATATTGTCACATCAAAATTATTGTGTATGATTATATAGGATAATTTAGAAAGAAATTCATAATAAAACTACAGAATATGTTTAAATGATTAAAAAATAAGAAAAAAATTCTTGCAAAGTTATTATTTAGACTAAAGCAATGCCTGTTTATTTACTTAAAATAAGCAGTATATTTGCGTAAATGTGTTAACAGAGACTTTAACAGATTTGAAAGAGATATTTATAAAGCAATGTAGCTACTAGATAATATAAATACTTTAGGATGCAACCCTCTAATTGTTTAGGTAACATAATTTTGCTTCTCTCATATCACGAGATTTCGCAGAATGATTCTCCTTCCGGGAAATCAACTCGCGTAATATTTCGTTGATATAATAATAAAGTTGTTATTCGGGAAGTGTGAAAGTCTCACTCGAGCACGCGCGTGCCGGAACACAGGGATTATTCGTATTCAAGGGGCGTTATCCATCGCACGAGGAGCGCACGAATGGCGCGAGTGCGAATTTCGAGCGTGGCAGATCGAAAGAACGACAGGAGTGTGAGTAGAGGCAGGTACCACTATCGTAAAATCCTCTCCGGGCAGCTACGGGCGTAACGACATTTTCCCATGTTTATGGGCCACCGTAAACGCGGAATGACTTCGCCGGGAAATTTTACGGGTCGCGGTTCCTCCCTGCGGCTCTCCTCGCATTTTCCCCGCACCGACTTCGCTGACGTACGAGGCACGACGTTCAATGGATTTATTGGTTTCCGCGATGGCGTCGTCCTTCCTCTGTAATAAGGGAAGAAAAAGAGAGAGAAACTTTCCGGAACGAGAGAAGGGATATAATCATTGAGCGTTAAAAACGTTGCGACGAGTGAGATTTTGACAAAGAGAAAAAAGGAAAAAATTGCTGAGCTTAATGCGGATATTTTTAGGATCATTCTATTGCGAGAGGGTGAGAAAGAGGGTTTTCTATTAATCAGATTGTAAGAAATCCTGACAAAAGAATTTCGCGCGATGGAAAAAGAAAGAGAGTAGAGTGCAGCACGTGTTAAAACAGTGAAAACTTGTACATTCAAGATAATTACGATTTGAGATAAATGATTTTATTGTTCATATAATATATCTGAAATTTTGGAGACGTAGAATAGTCGTTGAAAGGTGTGTGTTATAATACAAACATATCGAATTGATTTTATTCATGTTTTGACGAGACAGGAATATCACGGAATTTCTTTTGAAAATAATGTTTATAGATTTGCGAGGAAAAAAAGGGTACAATGGTATCGTCTATCGATATTATAACTATTACAACATAAAACTGCAGATATAAAACTGTAGTGAGATGTTTTTACGAGCATACAAAAAAAGACATTTATCACACGCGAACACAGAGACACGAAACTTTCTTTATCGTGACGTTACCTCGTATTTCTGAAAATACAAGACACAGGATATATCCAGTAGTGTTTCCTTTGGAGTGAAATACGAATAGTTTATAGTCTCATCAAAGAATAGCCATAAAACGCGATCCAAGATCGTGCACTTGATGTCGAGAAATATTCATTTCCTTGAGTCATCATCTTTCCAGGGAACATCATCTTTTCCAAACGAATTCATTTGTCACGTAATTCAAAACGAAAGAACTCAATACTACAGTTTTCGATACAAAGTTTTGAAATCTGCGAAAATGTTTGCACGTCTAATGGATGCTTAATTAAATCACTGACGGTTTAAATCAGTCTAGAGACGCAAGTGTTTGCTCGAGTATAGGTATTCGCCGATTTATATGGTTCTCAAGCAAAGTCACGCGAAAGAGGAATATCCAAGCAACAAGTAAACGTTACTGCGAAAGGAGTCGCTTAATCAATAACATAAGGAGGTGAAAGATTCATTTCATTCCTTCTCTCTCGAAGCGGAGCGCAATCGTTTGATGCGTCATCGTAAGATGAAATCTCCATGAATTTGCTACACACTTTTTTTGGATACACATTATTTAATGCAAACGCCAACGCGATTTTTAGAAGAGGAACTCAACGACACGAAGAGAACACGTTGTCCCGAGACAAGTCCTTCTAGTTCTGTCAACTAATTTGCATCTCGCGCGGCGACAGATGTCCCTTTGCAACCTGAATTACCTCTCCATACAAGAACCCGTCCCCAGGTTTTGCATCTTCCGTCACCCTTCCCACTTTCCGTTCTCTCCGCTTGCTCTCCTTTTTTATTCAAATTCCATCTTGCGGAATAATAAAGCACGAGATTTTTGTACCGAAAGTAAGAGGGGAGATGAGAGAGAGAATTGTGTCGATCCCCAATTCCGAACGTCGAAGGGTGATTTAAAATTGATGCAGCGGGAAGTCAGCGGTGATTCCGATAATGATCGTCATAGCGAGAACAAACGTCGCATTTTAATAAATGTATAGCATACTTTACTAATTAATGATGGGGGCGCAAATAATTATACTGGCTGGAATTGTTAACTGACCGTTAATTAAATATATTAACTATTTTATAGATATTTTACAGTAAATTGATTTACAAAAATAAGCCTCTCTTTTTCTCTCTCTCTTTCATTTTTAATTCTTTAACTTAATGATGCAATTAAAAGAGTCAGAGCATATTCATTACATTGCCCCTTTAATTTAAGTGTGACGAGAGGACAAGGATGATAACACAATATCCTGTCACGTTGGCGGACAGGACCGGTTCATCGGATTACAGGACGTCCCGTGAGATATGATCCAATCGCGGCTGCTGCACCATGCATCATCGAGTGACGTAATTAAGCCAACATGTAGCATCTGAGAAATGAATAAATTCATGGAATAATTCTCAAATTCCAGCATAAAAGTATTCGCTCCAAATATATCTAATGTATCATAAAAGATACGTGCATTATTATATATATACTATTATATTGCACTAACACGATTTTTTACTTTCATAAAATTTTACAAATAATTTCAAAAATCAACAGGCGAGCACAAACCTGATTGGAATAAAAAATCGTATTCTACTTGATGTTGGAAACGAAATATTTTATAATTGACTAATATTTTACTGACCAATACACGGTTTAGCTGCAGTTGCGATAAATTGCTACTTAGTTCGATTTAAAAACCAGGAAACATTCGCTATATAAGGACGATGTATATCGCCGCGATATTGCTATGAACTCTTGCCACGAAGAGAGAGAGAGAGAGAGAGATTCCAATTGCATCGGCAATGCACCGCCATAATACAGAATGGCTCGGTGCAACTGCACGCGCCTACTCGCGTCTGCATGTTCTCGGAGCTTCGAAGGAATCTGGTCGGACGAATGCAACGAGAGGTCGCCGAGGTCAAGGCAGGGAGGGCGTTCACCAGAATTATTCTTCCCTTTTCTTCCTCCTTCTCTTTTACTGCCTCCGCGCCGTCGTCCTCGGGCGGCGTGGCGCGGCGTGCCTTCGCGCGCGTATATAGCCTCTTTCATAGTCAATAAAATCCGTTCTTCCGACTAATGGAAAAAATCGCTAAAAAAAGGCTCGTTTTCGCGATTGCATTTTCGCCAAAGAAACATTATATGATGGGAAACTTAAAAGTTCTTTCAGATTCGAGTATATTTTTTTCGTGTCAAATATCGCCTGTCTTCCGTTTATAATTATAGACATTTCTAACACGATTTTATAATTAAATTATATTTCTCGTATCTGTATATTTAAATGACATCTTTGAAACCAAACGTCTTGTTTGATGTTATTAAAAATACAAGTATTACATCACGCTGAAGAGAAGGTAATGTTTTAGTTGTGCCGAGACGATGTTATGTCATTTTTATATGTGCTTTTTGCAAATCTTATCTAGCATGATTCCATTTTTGCGTGCAAATCGAAATACATTTACAATAATATATCTGTCATATATTTTAGTCGATATTATATTAGTGCTTTTATCGAAAAATTATGTATATTCTCTCTGCTGCTGAACGTTACATGTCGTGATTACGTTGCCGTTGAAGTTAGGAAATTGGATTTGCCTCGGTAAACTATGGTGAACCGTCGTAACTCGGAGCATTAAACTTATTGTTTATCGACTCATTACCATCGTGACTGCTCCTGAATTAATCGACTTATCCTTTACAACTTTTGATTAGCCCCGCGACTATATGACACTTCTGATGATAGTGTGCATTTCATCGTTGTATCATAGATGAAGGGGGCAACAATGAAGTTGTCATCGCAAATTTTCGAAAAGCAAGACGTGGCACAATGGCTAGATAGTAATAATATTTCGGATAACAGATTCTGGTCGCGTTCCTAATCGGCCGGACCGCGCGTCAATTTAATTATCGAGCCCGTTCTCGGTCACGCTTTAATTATAATCGAGTAATATACGCGTGGTATGGAATCCGGAAATTAATATTCTCCGGATGCATTCTACTGTATGTATTCTCTCTCTATCTCTCTCCCTTTCCCTTTTTCTCCCCTCTTTCCTTAAATTTTGCACAATATACAAAAGGAAATATGCGCAAATTACCTAATTAAATTTATATCGTTTCCAAAGGTTTCATGATAAAACGTATGCTTTTACTTCGAAATATAATTAATTGCTACGACGTTTGATTAAATCTCTTGACGTTACACACCTTTAAAAAGAATTATTCTACAAGTATATGAGTACAGGGATTTAATTCTGTCTAAGATATTACTGCCTTAAATGCGCAAGTTGTTATTGTAATTATACGAGTGTCCGCGAAATAAATATTGGACGAGATGTTTAATCCGCGATAATGTGGGAAACATGCAAGATAAGTTAAACAGTCTCCCATGGAGATAACTATCCCTGTTGGGAATAGACGGCAGAGATCCATTTTCGCAAGATGCGTTGGCTTCGCGAACCGGTTTTCTCAGTAGAATATTCCAGGATATTTCCTGGAAGGAAATTGCAGGATTCTAATTTGCTGCAGGCTATTCCTATCCCGATGCAACTTTTCTCCGATCAAGAGTACGAGAGTACTTTTCACGGTAATAATTGCCTCGCCAATCCTTCCAATGCCCATTCAATTTTTTTCTCGTAATCCCTTCTATGTGTCCTGCTATATAATGATCTTTCCCATTTCACTTTTTAACTGCATGACATAACGATTTCTTTTTCATTTAGTTCTACTTAAGTTTAAGTTTTACAGAATATCATATTTGATGTAGAAACATTTTGAAAGTTCTTGTTATATAAACTCCTGTTATCGCATTTTCGAATAACATCTATCGAAATCTTTATAATGGTTTTTTTAAATATATTATTGAACTAATTACACAATTTTATTTTAATCTATATTAAGTACATGAATTATTAAACATATATAAATTATATAATTTATTATATCATATAATTATAGAATTATTATAAAATTGTGCAAACCTTTAACCGAGTCGTCTGTTTGATGTAGACACTTATTACAGACGGATGATTTTAATAATCTCGCATTGTTTAATTATAATAATTATAACTTTATTAATCATCGTCGTTATTACTCAGCAACTTTTATCTTCATTTAATAATTATTATAAGTATTTTATAACGTGATCTTAAGTCATCGAATAAAACCATTCAATCGCGCAAATGAAATGGAGAACTACGTGAAGTACAAAAATTAAAATCTTTATTTCCGATAAAAAGAAGGAGGAAACGTCGATAACATCTGGCTGAGAGAACGCGTTTCAATAACGGCTTGTACCTTCTCTCTTCAGTGAAAAAAAATCTTCAAGAAGGAGGATGGTCCCCTTCGATGCGAGCTGCTTTTTACGTGCAAGCTAAATTGAAGCCGCCCATGTCAAGATGCCTTCATGTGAAAATCCGCCTAAAGAAATCAAAAACGTAAATCCTCGACCGAGGATAAATGCCGAAAAGGCAATCGTAAAAAAAGAAAAAAAAACGCGATGTTATCGCGATGGGGGAGCTCGGGCGAATTTTCGATAGAAAAAAATATTGTGCCGTTCGATGTCAGTCACTCGTCGCTCTGGGGCTCGAGCGTCCCTTCCGCATACCAAAAATCTCATTAAAGCAGCTATCTACGTAGGGATATGATGAAAACCGCGCATTCTCCCTCTCGATCACAAATTCTTGGGAAGATTTGAAATTGAATTTCAGATTTTTCCTCTTAACGCAAATTTAATCCGGTGATATCTTTTTCCACAGTCCGTCTCCCCCATCTCCAACGAATTTTCTAATCCTTTTAAGGCACTTTATTCGTTCGAAAGTCGTTGTTACAATTAACGTAAGTAGATCGGTGCGATACAGCAGCGAGGCGAAAGGAGCACGGGCACTAGTGTACGTTACGTAAAAGAAGCGCGATATTCACCGGCGAAGTATCCACCTGTAAAAAAGGAAGTGGAAAAAAAGAAACGGCTCGCCTGAAAGAAAGTCCTCAAAGCACTTTCTTCTTACAGGCTTCTCTTTCAAAAAAGCAGAAGTTTACGCCCGAATGTTTTTAAAATTTTTGATACGTTTCATATTTTTTTAAACTTTTCTTGATCAACTGTTACGTTGTTGAATAAAGTTTAATGTGAACTAAAATAGTTTTAAATATTTTGGAAGATATAATTGATTAAGAATGATATTTAATTTTATCTCAAACTAGCTTCTCTAGAAATAATGGTGTCCAAATTTAAAAGGTTCTTTTTTAAAAAGTGATGCAATAATTGAGATTTAATCGATCGTCATTACATATCATTATATATAGTTTTAAGAACTGTTAATTAATTCATCGTAATATAATATTGAACGTTGCGGTAATTACATCGTTTAACAACCATAACAGCTCGCATTGTTAGCTCAACTACCGGTAGTATTACAACTAATACAAGGAATATCCACTTTCTACAGTGACCTGAATCGCCGTTACCTTAGCGAGTAATAGATCCTTCAAATGCTGTCGATGACGCAAACTCATTCGCCTATTGTACGAATAGAATATCATACAGTCTTTTCCAAAATTATTATTATATTTATCTTAATGTTTTCATCTAAATATTATTATTACTCAGAAGTTATAAGAAAACGTTTTAAACAAAATTATTAAGAAATAATAAATGTAATAGCTTTCAAGAAACACTTGAGAATAAATCTTTTATAACTAACTTTATTATTAAATATATATTAAAATTTGGCTTTCTTATTTGTAATATAAAAATCTAATTATATTTTTAATATAATATTACTTATTTTTGAATGTATTTTATTATTATTTGTTAAAAAAATATTTTTTTTTGTTAAATAAAGACGCAAAAAGAAACGCAAATTATCATAAATATCGAAAACATTGTAACTTTCGAGTTAATACTAGAAACACGAATACGCGTAAATATCGATTTGATTCCGATGAACTTTAGTTATACGCGAAGAAACTCGATTGAGAAACGTTCTTTCCCAAGACAATTGTTAACGGAAGAAAAGGTTGCTTCGTAAAAATACAAAAGATATTGCACTTCGGTATTGTCAATCTTGAAAGTGGTTCACATAGTTTGCACAATTGACGATCACCATGGATATTATAATAGCTCTTGTGCCGAGAGTTCTTTAGCTTTGAAGTAAGTTTTGTTGCACGTTTTAACTTCTTTTGGCACAGCTTATCATTCTAATACATCTCTTTTGTATATTTTTCCTGTGTTCTGAAAATATACATTTTTATAACGTTAGAAACTAATTTTACGGACAAAAAAATAACATTATCTTAATTATTTGTATCTTTTACTGTATTATTTACACAGATTTAATTATTTTTAACAAAGTATATATCGCTATTTTAATGATCAAATTTTTTTTCTATTTGACAGAAAATAAAAACAGTATTGACGAACAACATATACATGGACAAACCTTGCGAGATAAATTTATTGAATATTTTTCTGTCATTCTCTCTTTCTCTCTCTCTCTCTCTCTCTCTCTCTCTCTCTCTCTCTCTCTCTCTCTCTCTCTCTCTCTCTCTCTTTCTCTCTCTCTCTCTCTTTCTTGCTTTTTGTGTTTGTCTGGTAAACAGGAAGAATATTATGTCTCACAATAAGACAATCATCTCACGGTGAAATCACTTCCGCAGCAATTCAGGGAGGAAAACGACGCAGTTGAAGATCTGACTTGTCGACAAAACGACCGTAGTAATCTCAAGTAAATGCACATTGAGTCGGTAGATATGAAATCTGGTTAAAATCAAGCCAAACTGAAAGTAGCGCATCGTGTTATATTGTATCGTTAAATGACTTACGCTACTACTATACTATAGTTTCTAGAGTCGTTGGATTATCTTTAAGTTACACGAAACTATGTGAAACGCTAAACAAATGATATTATGTCATGGAAGTTTAGTGATGGCATCCAAAACAATTCTCAATCGTAATTTAACATAATCTCAATCAGTTACTACAAATTTTAAAAGGCTTTTAAAAAACTAACGTAAAATTGAAAAAGAGTACACAAAATAAAATGTGCTCTTATTAGAAGTCAGTATTTAAGTAAATAAATGTAATTAACTAATAATATACATGCATATTACCACTAATATTACCACAAAGTAATGATATTCAAAGAATTTCTTTAGCTTATTATTTATTATTGTCAATAAATTTCGACTGCATAGTCATAGAGAATATGCAATAAAATATATAAAATAAAAAATATTGCCTGAAAGTGTTCTGAAAATAACTGTAATAGTTGTGACTCTGGAATCGTCCGTGGGAATTGCGGGATAAGGCGTATCGGTGAAATAAAAGCGGGCAAAGTGCTGTACGTTGGAGATGTACAAAGGTTAATGCATTTAGAATGGAACGTAAGCTTCGTGGAAGCTTTTGGTACAAAAGTTACCACCAACCTGGCGAGAGAAAAGATGGTACTTCGAAAAAGCTAGCTGTGACTAAACCTGGTTTAAATTCCTGCCTCGTAACCATCGTGTATTCCATCCTCTCTGACGTCTTCTAAATACGTCTTGTCGGACTATCTGTAATCACAACGTGGCTTCGAAGCTTTAAAATTATAGCGTTTCTCGTGCAATCAGATATATCTGTAAGCTTATTTTTTAAATTGAGATCGATCTTTCTCTGATGTAGATTTAACGCTTGTTAAACTACATTTTTTGTTTGATGGTGAAAATGGGGTGAGCATTCTCTCTCTTTCTCTCTCTCTCTCTCTCTCTCTCTCTCTCTCTCTCTCTCTCTCTCTCTCTCTCTTTCTCTTCATATTGTAAATTACATCTTATGTCAATTACATCTTATTATTGTAAGCTGTAAAATTTATAATTTTTCTGTAAATTTGTGAAAAAATTTTTAAAAATTGGAAACTGGAAAAAAATTTTTATTTAAATTATGTATATAATATATAAAATAGTTAAGCCTTCTGTATATTATATTTGTATTAATTATAGAATATATTTTTATACACCTTATTTGTACAAATAAGTATATATATTTATAATTCAAGTAAGTGATTCGAAGATTAGTTAGAGTTGTGTTTTATAAAATTATTTAAATTTTGCAAGAATTATGCGAAAAAAACATACTCTGTAAAACGAGCTTCTGATTAGAATGCCGCAAAGACGTGTGCAGTTAGCGAGGTCAAATGATAAGGCAAAAATTGCATCGTAGACCAAGTACTATTCTGAAGCCGTTGCTGCGGGACTATAAAAAATAATCATCGTTCTGGTGTAGTGCACCTTTCTCGAAGTCTCGCTCGCTTACGCGTCATCCTTTATCTTTCTAAGTTTATTCTATTGTTAGAAAGTGCACTACGAGGCAACTGTACCAGAACGCCGTCGTCGGTTCTCCTCTTTGTCCGAGCTAGTTCAAGGAACTTTGTGACCTGCCGTTATGCGCAATGAAACGTCGCTACATTCGACAAAAAAGTAAATATCGTAATGCAGGTCGTCGAATTTTTCCGTGACTTTAATTTTACAAACGAGAGCATATCGGAAAACGTTGCGAGGCCGTCAGTTTTCTCGTTCGTCCTTGACCCGTAGTCGTGATAAATCTTTGATTTCACCCAAAGGATTATGAAACAATGAAACAATACAGGAAAATTATGAAATATAACAATGATAAATAATAAATTTCAGTTGTTTATGTAAACAATAAAATTTAGTGAAACAGCGATAAGAAATAATAAATTTTGACTGTTTTGAATAAGGTTTGGCAAAAAAAACTTTACCGGTTAGCTTATTGATAAGAAAAAAGATATTTAATATAATCAAGAAAAATTTATAAGATTATTGAAATAAAAAGAAAGATACTTAACGTAATCAAGAGAAATTTATAATCAATATTGTTTAGTAACTATTATTTTTATTAATTTAGATTATATTTATTATGAAAATTTGAGTACTTGAGAAGTAAACAATATTTTAAAATTTACCAAAAACAATAGTACAAAAGCGGAACAAACATTTACATGAATATTGTACAATTATCCGAATGAAAACGTTTATGGTTCATGTGTGCGCAAGTAGTAAGTTCCGCGATCTAGTCAGACCGGCTGCAGTGAATGAGACTTCTCGCGCGTTTAAATATGATTAGCACGTCTGATTACGTTCATCTTTCAAAGATATTAATTTCAAATTATCTATTCTTGCTCAGAAATAAATGTATAACTCTCGTTACCTCTAAAATCAACGTTTAAGTTAACGAGGAACAATAATAGCATTATTTACAGCAGACAGTATCGTATTGTAGTCATTTAATGTGTTGGCAAATGATTGAGATAACTGCGGAATGTATGCTGGAGCTATTTCGAGCTCGTGCCGCGAATCTCAAGGTGAGCTTCGCTTAAGCGCAAGGAAATGAGACGCGAACCCGTCGTAATTAAGAACCGGTGCGAGAAATACGCAGAGGACGGAGAAAACGGTTAAGGGATATAGGTCCAGAGGGACGGAGATAGAGGGTCGCGTCGGACTGGAAGTTTAACGAACTCGAACAAAGAGAAAGAGCCTTCAGCAAGGGACGAGGATTGACGAATGGGATGCTGTTGGCGCTAGCTCTGCCTCCGCCAGGTTAGAGCAGAGGGTGCGCACGTATATTTTCTCTCTCATTCCGTCTCCTCTTCTCAACCCTCTCCCTCCCTCACTCTCTCTCTCTCTCTCTCTCTCTCTCTCTCTCTCTCTCTCTCTCTCTCTCTCTCTCTCTCTCTCTCTTTCTCTCTCTCTCTCTCTCTCTCTGCTTTAGCTATCACGAATAGCAGCGAACCCCCATGTATTACGAACCAGCCACCCCCATAACACTACCCCTTAGTGCTGTATCGATCCATCGCGGTGCCGGCTTCGAGCTCTCCCTCCACAGTCAACGCCAGAGACTTCGGCGTTGTGCGACGCGACGCAACGCGTCGCGTGGCGGGATTACTTGAACAAAGGAAACGCGATGCTACCGTGGAACCTCTGCGGCATTTCTTTGTTTCCTTTCGACAGGATTTGCCAGGACTCGCCAGGAATCTTTATTGGTTGTTATGTATTCAAGCGAGAAAACGCCGGCGCGGAATTATATTTTAACATTCTTCTTGAAACTCTTTCCTCTTCCTCTTTACTTCTGAAATTAGAAATTAGAACAATTAATGTACCACGATTTTTCAATTTATTGTTAATGGCTTTTTACTTTAACTATGTTAGATAAGCCCGTTAGATATTCAGGAATTGTCGGCTATTGTCGTACCTCAGTTGGCTCAACCAACAGTTTGAGCCTGCTTTGCTGGCCATTGTTAGCCTTTCGCCGCTAAAATAACATTCGCCGAGGAATTACTGGCTAACTCGGAATTCTTAATGGTTATTTAACAATTGTAAGCGATAACAAAAACTGTTTAAAAAAATTGCATTTAAAAGCTATCAGGGATTTAAAGATTTGAAAGATGGTAGAAATCAGTATAAATAGGAATTAAGCAGAACCAGCTATTTGAAAAAAAAAAACAGCTATGATTTAATAAGATTCAAATAAAGTTGAATTTCTGTAAAATAATATTGCGTATTCTATACATCGTCGAGATTAATAGAAGACAGTAACGTATAAACAGACGTCTAATTTAAACATAGCATCGAATGGCATTACTGAAGTTTCAACTTCATCCTTTCTGTCTCGAGCAGCCTCTAGATATATGCTAACGAATTTCGACGAACTTTTACATTTAATTCAAAGTACACAGCTACGTTTCTGTTCTGTTCGCATATTAAAGAGCCCCCATTAAGGAGGATCTCTATTGCGATACGAAAAACCACCGAAGAAACTATCGGGCAGAAGAAAAAAAAATAAAAGTTTGAAGCACTTCTTAAAAATCAAGATTACCTTCCAGCGTAGATAACGTCATTATGTTTAACATTTTAACATTCAAATACCTTAAACAGGGTGGAGAATCGTACTTGGCACGTGTAACATTACTCACGGCATTACTCATGAAGGTGTATGTTGAATGCAACATGAGCGTGATACAGAATGAGCACGGGTATCGCGCGCTCTTGGGGCCCGACGTTTTGTCGGGCGAGACAAATGGATCCTTTTGGAACATTGACTACCGGCAACGTATTTGCCAGCCGCCACTCCGCCGGCGGAATTGTTTTATCGGTTTAAAGCGCCGACCAGGGTGTTTTGTTCGGTTCAGCGGCTCGTATGTATCCCTTGTGTTTCGCCGCGGAATCTACTCCGACACCGTGTGTCCGTCGTGCGTACAGCACTTCCACTTGAATCCTGCGATTTAACATTTGTTAGAGAGGAAAGCGTGCATATAAGTGTTAAACGAAATTAACCCAGTTTGTAACGTCGCGCGAATCGAAACGGATAGCTGCGTAACACGAAAATGTTTCTTTGCCGATAATCGACGGCGACTTGTCCCATAATTGATAGACCTAGTAACATCGGAGCAAATATCGCTCATAAAACATTTTGTAATAATTCCCGTTTATAACCGGAAAATTTTTTGAGCGAGTTCGTTATATCTCTAGAGATTTATACTGTTATATTTGCATACGTGTTGTTACATGTTTATGTGGAATTTATATTTGTAATACCATACCTATATCTTTTATCGATGTTTATAAAGGTTCTGTCCTAGTTCCGGAATATAAAATCTCTTGCTCTATTTGATTCATATCTATACTACACATACATACACACACCCACACACAAAATACATATACATAATAAAAAATATATACATGTATTTATTTTATTTTATCAAAACAGCTACTTAAAAGAATACATTAACAATTGTCACTGAGAATTTTCAAATACTGAAACGAATGCAATATCCTCCCTATCGTGTCAATAGTATTGGGCAAATAGCGTTGCGATTTCGATATTTTATGTCAGTCTTTGATTACACAACGGATACATATATGAAAAAAGGAAAGAAAGGAAGAGGAGGAACGATCAGCGAGCGAAAGCGTTATTCACAAAGGGACGAGGAAGTATATTCAAGAGATAGCACTCGCCTTAGTAGATCCATTAAAGCACCCTCACCGAGCTTAAATCACCCTTTTGTATAACGTTCTTGCATACAAGAGCACGGCAAGAAGGACACTCCTATCTCATCTCGTTCGATTAAATGTCTCGAATTTTGAGCGACGTTCACCCAACACACAATCGATCGCGAGCACAAATCATGTGGTAAATTCACACGAAATTTCACGCGAGACAAAATTTTCAAACGAGATTAATCATTAGACACTCGCCTTCTTTTTACGCTCGAAGTGGCACGCGCCCATCTCATTAAACGGACAAACCGTTTCTAAACTGTATTATTGTGGCACAATTAATTAGATCAGCAATTAGAGAAGGCAGACAATTCTGACAAAAAAAACTTTTTATCTTACTAATTTTATCGTGACGGAAATGACAAGAGTTCGCCTTTTTGTTTGAGATAAATCTTCGCCTAGTCAGATTATACCCGCATTTTCTTTCATTACATAATACGCACCTTGGAGTGCGAGTCCACCTAACGACGATAACGAAGGAACACTCAACGCGTCGTTCGAAACGCGAATCGCGTAACGCGTATTTCTGCACAAGGCGATACGTAAGAGATAGACTTCTCCTTGCTCGAGAGACGAGCGTGGCAAATCGCTCGTTTCCTACCGCGCACGAATGAGAAAGTTCATTCCTCGCTGTCATGCATTCCTCGCCAAGTACGACGACGACGTTTATAGCGATGGAAAATAACGGATCTCTTTTGCCCGAGACTCTTTGCCCGATTTGAGCTTTGCTCTCTTTTTTCTTCCTCTGTTTAGCACGTATTTGCATAAATCGTGACATAATAATATACATTATATTTTGCCAGTTTTTCACTTGCAATGAATAAAATACAATCGCAAAGCTTGGGCTATACAGCAAATTGTTCTCCCTTTTCTAAAAATCTAATTTCTATTTATCACAATTTGAATAGAATTATATATTTTAAATTAAAAATGGATTAGGTTATTAAATAATCTAGTGAGCAATATACTAAATATAGAGCAGATAATATAAATGCGCATATGTTATATACGATAAAAAAACTACGCAACGACAATGTAACCATATCGAATTGTCATATATACGAAAACTCGAGATAAAGCTATACAGTAATGTCTCGACAGTGTCGTAGCCACAGGATATTTGATTCGACGATCTACATGTACTTGGAATTATGACGCTATCGCGTCGCTTGATAAGGTTTCGAATGGTGGGATTCCGACCTGAGCCCGTTTACGCCCGAACTATACATCGGCACAGTCAGTGATAATTCTCATTCAAACGTGTCGCCACGCAAAACGTCACATTATCTGCTATTTAATTATTCATCATAGCGTGACAGTTCCGACTTCGAGGATCAAAGAATAATGCCTGGTAAGCAGAGATATTGAATACCGTAAAATTTAGAAATAAACGAGTGGAAACAATAACAAAATTCATCACGAATCAAGTATAAAGTGCGTTTTATTTTAATCTTACACAAAGACAAAGATTTCTCTTTAGATTTAATAAAATTTATTAAAAACATAAATATATACTTTGAAATAATCGAACAAAACTGTTTATTAAATCTAAAGAAATCTTTCTGTGTAGGATATGATTTAAAAAATAGTACAAAAATCTATTTTTATAATATATTTGTCACAATGATAATTAAATTTTTGAACACTTGTATTTGCTTTATTAGTTTGAAAATTTTCTGGTAATGAACATTCCCAAATTTACATTGTATTGTTTTATAGTTGTAATATAAATTGTACTATAAATTTTAATAATTGTACACAATTGTTACACAATCGCAGGCATTTTTATTAATTATAAAAAAATATTTAAAAGAGTAACAGTAAAAACTTTTTTTTTATAACAGATGAAAAATAATAAAGCTCGCTTAATAACTACTGTAGAGGCGTTAACGATTACTCACGCATTTAATTACTTATAAAAAGCAACTGATACGATAAGAAGCGGGGCGATAAATTATCGAAAAGTGTCACTACGCCTAACGATTTCATAGAAGTATTTCGATGATTTTTATCGTACAGGCTACAGATGGGCTAGATGGCCAGTGGGCTACAACGATCGTCATATGTTGATCTCCATCGGCAGGGACCTGGACGGTATGAATCTTGTTGTAGGTCGTGCCTCGCATCAGGGTGATATGCTCCCAGCGAAAGTAAAGCCGGATCACAATGTTGCCTATGTGTCCCACGGAGGTGGCGAGCACATGAAACACGACTTTGAGGTATAATCTAAAACGGGAGATTCTCTTTGTGCGTTATTTTACACGTTGACATCGAGCGGAATTGTTTCTCTTTCAATTACGCGAAGGAAAGTTCCAATTACGTTCTGTCGCTGTCGATCGAACGTCATCAATTGTGTGTCAGTTATTTTTCATTCAATTGTCCTTTAATCTCGTAATTTTAATCAAGCTGTAATTACGTAACGCACACTGCACATTTATGTATTATCCGCCTCGGTCTAGTTGATTACGGGTGCATTGGTTTCATAACGTCTCTCCCTTTCCTTAATAAGCGAATTAAGTAAAGAGTCCGCGTAAATGATTACGTAACGTGGCGCACGTCTCTAGCTCGTCGCCTCTATCTCTATGTCCCTGGCATCTCGTTTCAACGATGTAGATAAGATTACGATTCCGCGATCGATCGAGCGAACTTTGTATTTGCGAAGTGTGTTAGTCATGGATATTTGCACAGCGATATTCTAAAAAACGATCGAGCGCGTTTCATCGCTCCGGCAAATCCTCTTCCTTCATTTTCGCGCTATTCTCCTTTGATTTGACGAAGTCAAGTCGCGAGTCCAAAGGCATCGTACAAACGAATCTGCGCGTAATTTAATTTACTATTTCCGTTGATTGACGATAGTCGCGAAGCATTCACTATTTCCTTCGTGAAAGTAGCGAGGATATCCATCGACAATTTTCCGACGACGTTCGGAGCATAAGGATAGCGAAGGCAGCACAACAAGACGTATTGTTCAGTATTGATCGGTAGCGGAATTCGATGCGTCCTTATATACATCTCTTCGATCTCGCATTTAGGCGAACCCTCTGTTTGCCGTTTGTCGTGCATTCGATCGCGCTCGTCTGAATCAATTTCTTCTCGGCTTGGCTTACACGCGGTCGTGCGATCGTCCACGGGTTGATCTATTTGCGTTGGGTGAGGCCGGAAGGAGAGTGCGAGTGTACACTGCTTCGTTGACCGAGATTCGAGACCCCTTCCTCCTTCCTTCCGTCAATGGGGTTCCAGGTGAATATGATTCGAAATAACGCTGGCTTTCCTACCTTAGGTGTTGATGCCCGCCCATTTCAACTGGATCCGATCGGGTCACGGTCACGTACCGGAAAACGCGGTGGAGGCCGGGAGGACTATAAACGGTGAAGTGCTCTATGTCGGCCGTGTTTTTCACAATGGTGTATTCTGCGTAGGAAAGGTACGCCGGAAACCAAAATGGTCGTTTGACTTGCCTAACTGCTCGTAAACTTCAACGAGACTTGAGCTACCTGCGCGAACAAATGAGGAATATTTACATATATATATATATATATATATGTGTGTGTGTGTGTATATATACCTATATTTGATATTTGACAGGTTCAGAGAAGTCATGGTTGCCTATACATTCCGTTCGACGGGAAGGAAATACCGTACAGGGAATATGAGGTCTTAGTGCAATGCTAAACCTTATAATATCTACAATTGTTACAATTTCGCGACGGAGGAACGAAACTTTCACACGAAACAGGATTGACAAATAACGGATGGCTTATATAATTACGGAAAAATTATTTAATGAATACTTATAATTGCGGAATTATATGAATTATATAATTGCGGAAAAATTATATAATGAATATTTATACTACATAAGTATTTATTATAAATGATTTTAAGATTAAACAGATTAAAAGGATAAAAAATTACGTATGATTAGAACATTCTTCTTAATGTCATTATTTCATTTTTTTTATTTATTTGTACTTTTGTACAATGGAACATTGATAAACAGTGTACCTACCGCAAATAACGAATACCGTTTCGAGACTTATCGCGACATCTATTTATGAGGCTTTCCCGAGTTGAAGTTAGATTAAAATTTTACAAAGTTGGCGGCACAGAGAGTCGCGAGTTCTTATCTACCCTCGCTTAAGTTCTATTAGTATGCAGAGAAAGTAATTTATCGACGCTTAAGTTAATGCGGAAGGAAAGGGCATAACGGGCAACGTCAGGCAATGCAACTACCGACGATAGCGTCGCTGTTTTACACCCCTTCTTGTAATTCTGAATCGTAATTGCGGCGCGTTATGACCCAATCGCGATTCGTCATGTCACTTGGGTCTTTCGGTTTTATTTTCTGCCGTAACGACGTGCGATGCGGTTACGACCATCGAATGATTCAGCAATACGTAAAAACGTGAGTCAGAAAATAACATCGTTTTCATTAGAACTTTACAAGGGGTCGTTTCCCATTACACATAAAATTTACTATATTCTGTAACTTTCATAGAAAAGGAAATATTAATTTAAAAAAACTGGTTTATTTTATCTACATATACAAAAGAAAATTTAAAATTATAAAAGCTTGAGATAATAAGTGAATTTCGAAAGTGTATAGTTATATGTATAACATATATATAAACATTTGTATCAAGTGTATATTATTCGACCGTGATTGGTAGATTTCTTACAACATAAAGATCTACATCTATTGTAGATGGACCATATTATTTGAAATTTGTGCAACTGTCGTGGAGCTGCTCGAAACAATTGCTATACGCATTTACTTAATCGCGGGGATAAGTAACACACAGAGTGGCTCCCTATTTTCTCATCGGTGGCGATTCAATTTTCACGCTTCTCGGTTGAGATCCGCACTGGAGATAAATCCCAGATGCAAATAAATATTGCGGGCTACACGAGGGAGACGGAATTGGAAGCGTAAGCCGTCGCGACGCAACCAGTGGTCGTTTTCTGCTGCTACACCCGATAGGTGCTGAGCACGTGGCCGTTGCGGCATTATATTCCCATGGTTGGCACGTGGCCGTTCGCTTCTTCTTCGTTTTCACCTTCTCCTTCTCCCCCTTCTTCTTCCCTTCTCATTCCCCTCATTGTTCCTTTGGATCTCGAAGCGGAATTGTCAAAGGGGGGTTACCCTATTTAATATTTTGATCGAGGAAAAGCGTGCGTCTGCGCAGGGGCGAGGAACAGGAGGGGGAGGAGGAGGAGGAAGGGGAGGAGGAGAAGAGGTTTGCCCACGTGCGACCGATCGCCCCCTTTTGATTAATTTCGGCTCGGATCGACTAGCATGAACGAGTACGGCGCTCGACAAAGGAGCCCGAGGGCGAGCACGAGCGAGAAGGGAGCAAATAAAAAAAAATGGCAACAGCTGGCAGCGAGACCAGAATCAGGAGGACAATGCTGCTTAGGTCGAGGGTGAACCACCCCTCTCATCGCCGACTCGCCGACGCGAGTCGATTGACACGCGCGCGATCATCCTCGCGTAGTATGCGCGTTACGCCATAATCGACGTTGCGAATGCGCAAAAGGGGAGCGACGTTTATTAGGCCAAAGGAGGGCGAGACCGGCGAGACCGGAGAGAATCTTTAATGATGAAAATGACGATACGAGATTATTCTCAGCGAGATTCGAACCCCGGATAATCTCCGGTAAATTGGGTAACCAGGTCTTTTTTCGAGAACTCGATCAAACGATATGATTATCGTATTTCGAGCACACAACTTTGATACAAAATGTTTTAAGGAACATTGGATATCTATATTTAGATTTACAAATATTGATAAATCGCCGAGAAGATTCCCCGAGATAAAAAGGTTTCTTCCTCGAAGTTTATCTTTTGCATTATCACATCGGTATCGATATAGGTGAACGTAAGTGAGTAGTGACTTACATCACGAAATAAAAGACCTCGTATCGATCGTTTTCACGTCTGTCCACAATTTTCATCGTTTCCTCTATCATACCTACTTCCTTCGCTCGGTTAGTTTCTTTTCTTCTTGTTTCCCTTTTTTTTTTTATTCACGTCTGCGGCTCGAACAGCGGCCGGTACTCGCGTATCGATACCGACTCGATAAATCCACGCTTATTGCGGTTTACGTCAATCGTATCGGTCGTCACATCGTCGAAGCGCAACAAGAGAAAACTCGTTATAGGGGTATCCACTCACATAATATTGCTGTTACTTGACATGTGTGTGTGAGTGTGTTTTGTGTTAAAATTTTCTCTCACTCATATTCCTCTTTACATTTATGTCTTTGATATATTTTTGAAATATATATGTTTCATGAATCATTTTAGATTGAAACAAAAAACAAGACCGAGCCGTCCATTATAAAATAAAAATTTATGTGCAAATGTAGAGATAAATTTATTTCTATAAATTTATTGTTTTGAAAGATGAAATTGGTATTTTAACGGCAGAAACAGCGCGTCCGATCGACTCGTTCGCATCGAGCTTCGAACATCGAATGCATTCGATGTCGTGAGTGCGCGACTCTCATTTCATTTAGGTAAACACGTTTTTCGGAAGCTGCACGGGTCAGTCTACGAGTGACGAATCCATCCACGCATATGGCGCGGTAGATACGGCAAGCAGAACCAGAATCGGGATCCGGGTTCGAGTGCGGCTAGGGAGAGAGGACAGCTGTTCCCCCCGCTGAGTTGAGAGCACAACAGCAGCTGCTGTTTAGTATTGAGAATCCGCCGATTCCATGATAGGGTAGAACTTATTGCTGAAACGATACGAAGTATGAAACTACAATTGCGATTGATTTCGACAATGATAAAATTTTGTTTATCATTGTCGTGGAATGTTAAGTCGTAAAAGTTAAAGGAATAACACGCATTCTCTTTTTCTCTCAAAATTTACGAGATATAATTAATAAAAACAACAGAAGAACGTTGTAATATAAACGTTATAATTATAAATTTTACATTCTCTTCCCTTTTTATACTACTATTTCATATTACCTGTATCTTGATATAACAAAATCTTCCCTTACCAATAAAGAAATTAAAAATTGCAATTAAACAGCATAATATTAATCATACAACATTATTGAAAGTTTATATGAAATATAAGTATTAAAGTATTTACTTTGAGCTCATAGCAACATGACACAGTGTGCAGTAATATCTCTAGACAAGAAAAATAAATAAGTACTTATATCGAAGAAAACCTTATCGCACAAGATTCGCTATTCATTGTAGCATGTTTTGCAACAACAGCAACAACTGCCATCTGAATGCTTTCTTCAAAAAATAAGCCCTTATTCCATATTACGGGCTTATATTTTATATTCTTATTTCACTATATGATACAGGTTAATTAGACTCGAGTTCTCTACATAAGGCACCTATTTTTCAGTATTGTACAAAATGTCAGATATGCAAGACATTGAAATTTCTTTTTTTTTTTTCATAATCCTATCGTAGTAATCATCGAAATTTAATCATTATGTTCAACTATTAAATAATGACTTTAGAACGAAAGAGCAATACATTACAATCCGAATTGAATTTAAACGCACCTCAAATACCTCGTTCTTGATGTTACTGCAAACGGACGGAAGTAAATTTTCCGAAAATCTTGACATACGATTGGCTACGAGCGCCTCTCGTTGCTCTCTGTTTTAATCTGATTATATAGCACTACCGATACTAATCAATTTAAACGACAGAGCGTGTATTTCCCATTTACGGAGCCAGCGAGACGAACGTATGCGGGACGACAACCCGTTTCGCGTGCTTAACGTACATCCATTATTCGCAATCCGTACGGCCGAGCTTTTCACCGTTGTCTGCAACAGGCACGCGCGCGGTGCACATTGCAGGATTCACGCTCTCTCGCGTGATGCGTACGCGTCGCGCTCGTACCAGCTAGTTCCCGGTTTTCCCGGACGAGCCTTTCCTCCTGGTCACGCGGATAATCGCCAAGTTGGCACGGGCCCAGCCGCATACCAACAGGTTACCGTTCGAGAGCGCTATGGGGAACAATTCGTGCATGCGCGCGCTCACGTGAGGAAAGGCCCCTCCGTCGGTTACCGGGGGTCACGCGGGTGGTCCTCGCGACTCCGCGGGTCTTCTCTCTCCCCTTCGTCCTTTCTCGCTCGTGCCGTCCTTCCCGCCCTTCAGCAGCTGCGCCGCAAACGTGGGTCTCCAACACCATCTGCCATTAGAGGTTGCACGCGTGCACACGCGTCTCGTCGGGGGCCTCCCCGTTACCCCCCCCCCCCTCGTCTCCCCCTCCCCCAGTCGTGTAATGGCCTCATAACAATACGGAATGTACTAAGGTCTCGATTGCCCTCGTGAGGACGGTTTCTCTCGCTTGAAGCTATAACGAAATATTATCCGAGCGCGTGTTATACGTGGGATTACTGTAATCGCGATTCATTTCCAGTCACTTATTGGTGCGAATAATAACGAGAATGAGAAACGCGAATAGATGAAGTAATGAGAATTTCCTGTGATTAATCATGCTTGTCTGTTCATCGATCACAAAATTATTGTTGGTGACATTTTTTTTATTAATTTATTAATTCGGTATAAATAATTTCTCTTTACCGCTAATAAGATTTCTTTTCACACACTACTCCTTTTAAATATAACATATACGATCGTACAATTTTTATATAATATGTATGTATAAAATTTTACATATTTACATTTCACTAATATGCTCGTAACAAAGCTTGCGAAATCGCTTTTATATTCTCTTCGCTTCATATACGATTTTGTGGGGAGACCCGCGCAAAAATTAGCATAACTAAAGACGAATAGAGGGGGTGCGAGTACGACACGCGACATAAGGGGTGCAACAATAGCCGAAGTGACGATCTTGCGTCTGCAGCGCACGGGCGTGGCTCTCTGAGCAGTTTCAAAAAAAAAAAAAAAAAAACTCCGTGATCCCACCATATTATAACAAACCGGCTCTACAAAAAGCTTACTTTTTTTATTGCGGATCTGCACGCTATTCAATGTGAGGCATTGAGCATGACAGATGTAAAAGCAAAAATTAATACAGCAACGCCCGAGCAGGACTAATAAAAAAAGAGAGGCTTGACGAGAGAGAAAAAAGTCGATCGATTCGTAGCCATTAATCGATGAATATATGAATATCATACAAAATTACACAAGCGGATGTGTCAGCAATATATTTCAGAATCGGCCTGAGAAATATTCACGATTAATAAATATTTCTTAAAATCTCTCTCTCTCTCTCTTTTTCTCTCTTTTGTTTCTATTAACTGGTCTAATTATTCAGAACGTTTTACACAGAGATGAACATTCTCGTTTGTAAAAGTATCGCTCGTTATAGCCCCTGCTCCAGTTTTCCTTGACTGCTCGTGTTTCCTATGTACGACGCGATCGTATACACAAATTGTACCGGCCATCAGAAAGTAACTGCTAGGCGCTTTTACGGGCTTCGCGCATCTGGCTCTCCCGAGGCGTCCGCGGATACGTTTAAAAAATTAAAAGTTAAGACCTCCGGAGAGGAGCAGCCCTTCCTTTCCGTTTTGTTGGTGCTTCGCGAGAAAATACGTGGAAGGCGCAGTACGGGTCGACCTCTTTCCTTAGAGCGCATTTATTGATCAATAAATTTAGAAATTAAACGAAGTATGTACAATGAATTACGTGCACCGTTAATTTTTACGCGGTACAAATTATCTCATAAATTCTGTGAAATGGAATCAAAATACCCAATAACATTTTACTTCATCTTATACGATAGTTTCGATCGGGAATAATGTTGTTGATCTTGAACAACGATTTGGCCAACAACAAGACTTAGTTTATAATTAAAACTAAAATTGCAACATGAGAAGAGAACAGAAAGTACGATTAAAGACCGGATAGTTTAATTAACGTGAAATTTCCATTTTACGCCTTTTAAAAACTGCGCGACAGTTGTTGACGCACGACACGATATAAATGGATGACTATTCGAGATATTGTATCAATTTTTCACGACGTGCCGTTACAATTCCACGCGGAACTGCAAATGAAATTATAGTTTCACCCTGCGCTCTCATATCGGAGGTCAAATATTGCGATATTCACGGTTCGGACGTTATCATTGGAAACTGCCAGATGTACACGCGAGAAACCCTCGGTCTCGTGCCTGCTGTGCGTTACACGAGAACACACGTACACGCGTATTACACGTATAAACTCACACTCGGAATGTACACGCTCGCATTTCGATCAGACGCGTGGGTGGCAGCGTGCGTATTCGTCACGTTGAAACCAATCGATAAGAACGTAAGGGTGCGGGAGAACAAAGAAAGAAGCCCGCATATGTCGCTCCGCCCATCCCTTTCGGTGTAAACGGGCTCTCCCGATGGCCGATGGAACGGGAATTCATCTTAGTTGTTTGCTTGCAGGCAGTCTTTATGAATGTATGTGGGATTAAAGGGCAGCCCTCATGAGCAGGGCACACGCGCGAGTGAGATGCGCGAAAATAGAGAATTGTCTGCATCGACGAGATAAGATTCAATCCCTAAATTCGCGGTGTGTTCGAACGCGAGCGATTTGTCAAAGGATTTATTCCGCGCCATTTCATTCGGAGAAGAGATATCGGCTCAATTCAATAAATGCGACAATACGCAGGAAATCCTCGAATGTGGTAAATTGAAAACAAGACACTTCCATTGAAGATGTTGTTTCTATTTTATTGACGTTTCGTGTCTGAAGTATCTCCGCATTGAGCTGTGTTTTAATCTCGTTACAATGATTGATGACATAGTAATTGAGACACAGAGTCCTTTTTTTCCTGAACGTTTTCTATAAAATTTTTCATATCTACATCTATTAATTGAGAAGATTAAATAAATGTGATAAATCGAAGCTTTGCGTCACAGTTAAATCGCTCCTAAGTTCTCCCTCTCACAAATTTCCAAATTTCCACCGCGGAATTATTCGCGTAATAGAGAATACTCAATTCTGCGGACAAAGAGATTTTCAACTACCCCTTTGATATAATCTCTTTGGTGGACATCCCAGCGATATTCACGACAAGCGTCACCGTAATTGAATAATTACGGGTGCTGTCGTTCTCGCGTTCATTAAAACTCGCGAAAGCGTATCTTTGATCTCAATCCGAAATATGTCGAAAGGACACCGAGAAAGGAAGATCTGGGCGAGTAGTAAAGCGAGCGAGGTGAAGGACAGACAAAGAGAGAGAGAGAGAGAGAGAGAGAGAGAGAGTATAGAAAAGACGAAGACAGATCTTAATTAACTATCCCGACCCTCGGTGGCCGCCTGAGCGACCGAGGATGTCCACCAAGTCTCGTTACCGTCACGTCTAACGCGGGAACTAAAGTCTCTTTCAGCCGGTGCTTGCACTTAATAAGCGCACTTCGTAGCCGAGGTCGAATTGCTCGCAATTCGAATGTAAATCATGCCCGAAACTGGTGAGAATACAGTCGAGCGGTCGACCCTAAGAAGCGTCTCGCTTTGAAGTCCGCTTGAACCGATTTGATGTAAGACAAATTGCGGGTGAACTCAATTCCACAACCGGTATTTGTCGGTATTTGCTCAAAATTCAACGCCATCACACGTATAAGAAATGTATTCAAATAGATACAAAGTAATTTTGACACAAAGTGGCGAGCTGTAGTTTTTTTTTTATTCGGTAGATAAAAGATTCGCGTTATCCTTACCTCATACGTGTTAATAATTTTCACGGAAATTGAACGATTGCACGCGACAACGATGCAAACACACTTTTCTACACAACATCGTATTATATTTCACGAAGTAAACAACATTTACTCAACATTCTAAGCGGTATTACATAAACATCATTGTATTAAGTCGCTCATTAAGCTAAAATTGTGTCAACAGAGCTTTTATATTTCCCACTGGTGTTTACTCGTAAACACGACGTAAACATATGAATTCCGCTTTCGCACTCTAGAGTAATCTGGGAGATTCGCATCCTCGAAAGAATTACATGGACTCTTTCGTGCGCGACGATGCGTTTACGTCGCAGAGGAAAAAATTCTATCAGCGTTATGGCGTCCGGCGCCCCCGATCCTTTTTCCACCGTGCCATTGCAAAAAAACCGATATGATATATTTTAAAAACGCACAAGCGAACGAGATAGTTTCGCCGCTATTAATCCGTGTTATGAACCAACGGCGTCAACAGCAAAATACACGGATTTGCGATTTAAATTTAAATTGTTTTGAAATAACGAAAGACATGACTATATATGCACGATGGATTGGATTTAACGGAGCTTCCATGGATGATTTTTCGAGTACCCCATACGGAAGTATGGGGGAGACGACTTGAAAATTAAATTGTAGCTGTGTGCGAGGCGTGCACTGGACGCTCTCTCCAAGCAGCGCAAAACGTGAAATCGACGTTGAGAACTTTAGTGCAGCTTCGCGCGCGTGCCAATTTTTATTTGCGCATTGGTATCGACAGCTATTACGAATTATTACGTCAATAGTAAACGTCACGTAGAGAGCGTGCTGTTTGTCCCGTGCACTGGACGTACCATCTTCCGCACTGTGGCACGTCAAACAATACTGATGCTAGTTCTAAGCATTTAATAATAGTAGAACGTCTCTCGTTGTGGACTGAGAATAAATCCTGAACTGTTCGTTTCTTTCTTAATTTTTTTTTCACAACTCAGAGAAAGAAAGTGACATGAAAAGGTGGAAAAAAGGAAAACAGACCTTACGAAGAGTCTACGTGTAGTACGTGAGAGGATGGTCTTTGGTCGTAGATGGCTTGTCGCGTAACGTTCGTTTGCTCACAGAGCACCGAGAAATTCTGTCTCTGTGCGATCGTCGTCTAGGTTGCTCGACGTGCCGGGCGTACGTTCTCATGATCCTCTATGCCGGCGCGTACGATAAGGATCGACGGTTATCATCGCGTGAATTTGCCGCCTCTGTGAACCGTGTTGGAACGTTTAATTTACGTCGCTTTACGTCCCAAATATGCATTTGCACTGAAAATGTGTAATTTACTACATATAATGTTGATTTTCAGTAGAGGAGAAGGTAGAATTATGGTTTTCCATTTATACATTTTACAACTTTATTAATAATTAATATTTTAAATTAAACCATTTTTATTCGCTAATATTTCTTCTATAAAATTATAAAATATGTAATATTTAGGATGTTCATAAAAATTGTGGCATTTTATAATAGATCGGAGAGAAACAAGAGTAATTGGCTCTTTCTAACAGATTTTAAAAAATTGTTTTGTTTGAAAAAGTACAGCGTTTTATTATAAAACTGTATATTTAATATTACGGAATATATATACATATGAAAACATACGTATTCTTCAGTATATAGACTGTATTATAGGAAAGAATGTGTAATTTAACGTTAAGTACTTTGAAGAAAATTTCAAAATTAGAAATGCTTTATAAAAATGTCAGTTGTTGTATGCTGATATATTAGTTCCGTGGCTCCATAAGTATAATTAGAATTTCTCACTTAATGAAAAAATTACGAGTGGCTATAATACGTACAAAATATAATGTTTATATTTCAATATAATACTTTACAATACTATCTTCTGCTCTATTGATAGCAGTGTACATTGAAACACGATCAATAACGTGCGTGATATACATACTCGTAATATACATACTTAGATTATGCGCGCGTTAATTACGTCGCCAGAGGGAAAAAGGAATTATACATAAATCGGGCTGATCGCACCTGTCGGCCTCGATGAAAAACCACCGCGCATTAATGCATGTTAATTGCGGCCGAGTAATGCGTTCGGTATGAATTTTAATTCTACCGATGGCCGGTTGCAGGGGGGAGGGGGAGGGGCAGAAATGTGACCGTCCAGTGATTCATGAGTGATAACCGGAGGGGTAGCGCATGAATTACAAACCAGTTTTCTTATCGTACTCGTTTACATATCCTAATTATATAATTGTGTGAATTATGAGCAATGATTGTATTATGTTAATTTTTTTATTGGCACGCGTGTGCGTCTTTAAGAATCGCGCTTAAATGTTACGTGAATTGGTCGAGAAACGTGTTGTGACACATTTTAGAAAATTAGAATAATAGGTGCTTTCGTATTGAGTATCAATTTAATGGTATTGAAACAATTTACCTCGTTTTTAACGCTTGTGCTTTAGTAACTTCTGTGATTACACAGTCGTTTACACTTACACGATCGAATAAAGTGGTTTCGTAATTGCCCTTCATAATTACCCTTCGAGAATTCAATGAATTGAGAAAAGATATGTATTGCGAAGCGATAAAACGGCGATAAACCCTAAGCTTTCAATGATGGAGCCGCGTTTCCTTCGAAGGTTATCGAACTTTCTTGTGATCCTTTCTCGTCTACGCATGAGCGTTACAACGTCGGTTTTTCATGAGAAAACAAAGGAACCGACACCCACATGTGGCGAGACGAGATTCGATTTCATTCGTGGCACCTTCTGCGAGCAAAGTTCTGGAATCGATGTCGAAGTCGTCTAAGACGAAATAAATCTTCGAATTCTCGTGGGTAAAGTTCGAGAGTTACTCGCCTTTCCCGCAAAATTATCACGATATATATAAATGTTTAATGAACACAAATATTAACTTAATATCTTAATGGTACGTTATATTAGAACGATATAATAAATTTTATTTGGAATTTAGAAGTATATATAATTTATACAATATCTATTTCTAAATTCCAGTTTTCAATAAGATTTTTATTGTTCTTGAGGCATAATTAAACGCACGAAACGCGTCGCGTAATTTATTAATCTTGATGTGAACAAAATACATCCTTGCGTCGTTTCTCAAGTTAAATTGCTGAATATTCGGAGCAAGAGTAATGGGACACGTAATAACATCTGTAGAGTCACGTAACGATCGACATGTCACATCGTCGCTTTATGGATCCAGCGATAACCTCATAGACTGAAATAAACGAGAGCTGAATAAAGAATACGTATGCTGCGCTTAGAAACTAAGAGGTAGCTGGAAAAATTGGAGGCTGAAAGAGAAGAGAAAGAGCAACGGAGTATCAACGGATGTTATGACGAACGACTGGCAAAAGGAATCCTTTGATAGCGAGAAAACAGCTCTAATACAATTTTAATGTAAATAACGTGTTTAATAGAAGAAACATATCGAGTAAGGGTGATATTTAAATTACATCAATTTACTTAACATAATAAGAGGCCTTGAATATCGGTTCTTGGAGAACGCAGAAACATTGTTATGAAGAAACAAATTGTTCTTTTTTGTTAAAAGTTTTCTATTGTATAGAATGTCGAAATGTTTAATTTATACTCCAGAGCTCGATTGAATTGCAGTTCTTTCAACTCTCGACCTAGATTACAAAAATGGCATATTGGAATGACTTAGATGTTTGAATATTGAGAATTATATTTTAACGTGAGAAAAGTTCATTTAGAGTATTAACGCGCATTATACACAGACGAAGTCGATTTTTCGTTTTTTTTAATACCATTTCTATCCATGCATGTTCATTGTCGACAAAAATGTTTAAATAGAGACGGAAGCTTTATTCTTGGATTCACAAGTGACGGGATCACCGGAGCGCGATGGAATAAATGGAAGCGTGGAGATACGTTGGCAAGAGCCATGTGCAGACAAAACAATAAAAGAGGATAAGGAATAAATAAAATGGTCGAAAAAGGCGAGGAAAAAGAGACGGGGAACAGTGAGGAATTGCGGACGAAGGAACAACTTGAACCGAGAGACAGAAAGGGGAAGAGAGAGAGAGAGAGAGAGAGAGAAAGAGGGAAAGAGAAAGGCAGACGGACAGAAAATGTCGGAGAGAGCGGAGAGCCGTGCGGGAGATGAGAGCGAGAGAGGGTGCGAGTTTACAGGGGTTGAGGGTGGTAAGCGGAAGACGGGGAGAAGAGAGGGGGTGCTGCAGACGCGCCACGACAAGGGGTAATGTACGTACGAATGCACCCCGGATTGGCTTCGGGATGGTTTCCATGGAGACCAATTCGCTCGGCCCGGGGAAGTCGTCGCCGCCGCCGCCGCTTCCACCACCGCCATAGCCACCACCGCCATCGCCACCACTGTCGTCGCCGCCGCCGCCACCGCCACCACCACCATCACCGTCGCCGTCGCTGTTACTACCACCGCTGGCGCAGCTTTCCGCGGAAAATCGTACTGCCTCTAAACGCCAAAAAGTTGGAAACGACTAGTCCGTTCATTACCTGCGGGATCTTGCCCGCGAGATCTTCACTCGCTGGAGATTCGCGGTGGAGAAATAAACCGCATATCCTTCGCGTATATAAAATTAACTCGATTTAATTCAAGTAAATTACATTTGTTTTGATGAGATCAATTCTGGCCCCTTCCGACATAACGGTGCCGCGTTACGTTTTGTAGCAACAAATGACAAAGTATACAGATTCCATTTTCTCTACATATACCGCTTTATAATCGAAGATGTTAAATGGAAAATAGAAAATTAAATTATATAATAATTTTAATAGTTCATAACACACTTGTCTTTTAAATTTAATTGTATTTTAGCAGAGAGATTGCCATATTTTCAAAAAAACGATTTAAATAACCGATCCATATTTTATATAATTTTTGTCAGAAATTCGAGTTAATCTAAGAAGATAATACAAAGGCCTGCATTTCTTTAAAAAAAAAGACACAAGCAATTTTTCAATTTAAAAATGTTACTGTGTATAATATTAACAGTTTTTTTTATTTCACATTTTATGTTGCATATCAATAAATTCAAGAAAGTCATAAAATAGTCGACGTTGATGTGACTATGAATGCAAAAATCAAGAATTTTCATGGCGTGTGGCGATGAGAACTTGAGAAGGAATTTACGACGCCAACGTCTCCGACCCCGATAATTCCGTACTTAGTAAGATGCGGTGACATCGCCACTACGTGGAGTCTGACGTAAGCGAAAATTCATGATTTACATTGTCAGGATATAATTCTTAGACAATCTAGAAAGTTGATATCCTACAGCGATGTAGAGACCGCCGGGGATAAAAGTTTTTGTTTGGAAGATCCCATTCTCTCTGTACGTGAAATAAACTTACAAGGCAATTTTTTGAACCAACATATCCCCTACAGTGTCAGATTCAGTCATAATTATTATAAATAATTAATATTAAAAGATATTTAACACAAAAACGTTAAATTTTTGTCTCTTCAAGATATTGAACAGTAGAAGCTTGGAACTTTTAATTAAAAAACAAAAATCAAAAGGTTAATCCATAATAAATTATTGCTTTATATTTTTGATAAAAAGATTTAATTTAAAATCTAATTGAAAATGAGGGTATAGTCAATTGAAAAACTTCTTTTTAGAAAACGTCACGTCGGGAATCTTTGTATATGCTGATAGAATTGCGCAACTTATTTCCTTGTACATTACCTTGGCACAGTCGCCGTGTGTAAAATGTGTATTTTTGCCGGATAACACGTCGTATAAATTCTTTTTCCTCGTCGGTGTAAACTCAAAGTTTGTAAATTGAGCGGTCGCGTGGGACGATATAGAATTACAGCAGCTCGCGCTTCGCAGACACACACTAGTCTCTAATAAAATTGTCCCCTTGCAGGCTGGTTTCCGCTGCCGCGTGAAAGCGTCCTGATTGTATGTGCGAAATAGCGCTAAGTAATCCCAGTATAATTTTGTCGTTCGATCTGTTCGTTGTGGCCATCTGGCACGATTGTGCAAACCAGTTACATGCGAGTACAACGGGAGAACGAAGGAAGGGGAGAGTCCCCGCTGCGTCGGGGTAACTTCCGCAATTTAGCGCGGAACGACGTTTCAAAGTTCTTTTAGGGGGATGAAAGCCCGTGACGTACGCGCCTTTCTCAGCCTTACGAAAAATATTTTCCTTCCGCCCGATTCTCAGAAGCAACGGTATATTTTCAGTGAGCCGGCGGCGTAAACTGTTCGCGTTTAACAACATATGCGCAAATATTATTGCAATAGTAGGACACTAACCAAGAGTACGTCAGCTGATCATTGACTTTTATTAAAAATAGAATACTCTTCCATCATGCGCAATTTTCAGCAATACCAGTAACTCAATATTAACAGTTACATAGTCGTGATAATCATGTTGTTATAACGCGTGTAGCACAGAGACGTATGACGCTGATGATTTAATGATCTACAACATTGCCGCGTGCATAAAAAATAATAAATATTGTTGTAACCGTATATTAAGGTTAATCATTCGCGCGTTACGAAAGGTAATAACTTGCAAAGCTCCAATATATGTACAATATAATCCAATGGGCGTTACGTAAAACTTACGTTCGCAAACTGATTCAAAGAGAGATTCATGAACTTGCCGACGGTGATCGTCAATTGTTTTTGCGACCTCATTATTAGGAATAGCAGGATTTTATTCTCGCTGGGAGTCAAATCGTACCACATACACTCGTACGCCGCGTCGCCGATCATTTTGCTCTGGAAATCAAACCAGGACGAAAAATTTGGAAGTGAAAAACAGGAAGTAGATTGTTAAAATTAACGAACTGCTTACCTTGACACTTAAGTATTCGCCGGCGAAGCAGAAGATGAACGCTTCTAAATTAATGACGACGTAAAACAAAAGAGACCTCACCAACATAGAGGAGCCTTGATCGTCGCCGATCGACTGCAATGTAGAAATATCGATGTGCACGATTGGATGTTTTCTATACATCGCATAATTGCATTGCATAAAAGTATTAAAGTTATAAGTGACTGAAATATTATTTGCATATACATGTATAAGATAATAACGTCACTTGGAAATGATAAATTGATTTGCACGGCATATTTAACATATGCCATTTAAATAAATCAGAAGCGTGATTAA
Source organism: Monomorium pharaonis (assembly GCF_013373865.1). Taxonomy (NCBI): domain Eukaryota; kingdom Metazoa; phylum Arthropoda; class Insecta; order Hymenoptera; family Formicidae; genus Monomorium; species Monomorium pharaonis. The sequence goes on along the minus strand of NC_050470.1, from coordinate 1,433,325 downwards.
TTAATCTATATGCGGCAAAATAAGCCGCTTAAAATTACTTACATTTACGATGATAAAGCCTAGGCAGCAAATAACGAGAGTGTTCGATATGAACTGGACCAACGCGATATACGAATACAAACTCTCGATCTTTTCGGTGAAAACGATAATGTTCTGATGTCTTCGAATTAATGAACCTATTGTAATTACAGAGATAGTTGGTTTCTTTTTTCTCGGTAAAATTTCCAATAATCTTTCCCGCAAAATGTCTATTTGACCGCCCGCATGGAGCACCTAGGAATTTAATTTTATTAGCCGTTCTCTCCACACAAAAAATCCGAATATTTACTTATGAAAGTATTTTTAAAAATCACGCTATAATAGCGCTGTATAATATGACAACAGATATATAAAAATTTTTACTTAAACAGAAATTTATTGACATACAAAATTTCATAAATGAGAAGAAATATTTATACTTGATATAAATATATATTTAGATTTTGACAAATTATTTCAATATATTTCAATATATTTAAATTCTAATAAAACGATAACAATACTGTTTTTAATAATAATTAAGAGAAGGATGAAATATCTCTAGCGTCAGACTTTATTTAACGATTCCAATAAACCAGCATCAATGAAAAATTAATCTTCCACAAATATATACTCTTGAAATTTTTTCTATGGAGATTGAAACGTGCCGTGAACAGTCATCGCGCGGTAACACGAGCCGAGGTACCTCTCGGGATGCACTCCCGAGGGTAATCTCAGTCGAGAACTTGGAAAATCCCTCGGGGATTGAGAGCCTCCGAGGTCCCAACTTACCAGCGTAACGAGCAGTGCGCTGAGCACGCCGATCACGGTGGCGGCCGTCATCTGATGCAGAAACTGCACGGTCAAGACGACCTCGTAAATTGGCGACGTGCTACTCTCGAAGGGTAACTCCATTTTGAGAAAAAGTTCACGATCGGCAACGTCGTCGCTGCGCAGGGCGACGACGCCGATGCAGTAGAACAGCACGGCCATTGAGTGCAGGCCGATGATCAAATTGGAGAAACGCTGCGACAGATTGGCCACGCCGCTCATGGTACACAGGGTGTCCCTGCATTCCTCCCAATCCATCGTGATGCTCGCTAACACGTCGTTGAATATTCTAGGAAGAATCGATTTCGTGCAGCGCCGCGAGAGAGCGAAGACTTGTCCCCCCCCCCTCGAAGGCTATGATTAGGAAACCGTTTGTGTGCGATGACGAACGAGTGGAAAGGGTGAGTCGGAAAATGCAACTATAGATAATCTTATTAATGGTGATAATAATTGAAATTGATTATCCTCCGTGAATAATAATAATAATTATGATACGTTAAAGAACGAAGGTCATATTAAAATCTATCTTTTTATAAGAGAAAAAAAATACGCATATTGTTTGTCGAAACAATGATTTCTAATGCTTGCAAAAAGCTTTCTTTTATGCTTTGATGCAATGATAATTACTGATGCACTCTCCGTATTATCGAACATTCGTTTTATTTGCACGGCTCGTCGTGTAATCATAAGCTGTAAGTAGCGACGACGTACCGTTGTTTCGTCCAGAAAACAATCAACTTGACAAACAACAAACTGTACGACAGCGTCGCGCTTAGGCCGTCCATCAGCTGTGAGATGTCCTCGGAATTAAGGTGTAACGCCATGTGGCGATACTGAAAGATCTGCGCAGCTATCATTGTTATGGTCCATAAAAATCGTTTGACAATCACGTAAGCCGCGCCTGGCCAAATGCCTGCGACCCGAAGCCCAATCTCGATCGATCGGGCAATTATATTAGTAGACATCATTTGGCAAAGTTTAATTCTCGGTCGATCAATGGACACGAACACTTTATGACATAATCAATATCGATGAGAAGGTAAATTGAGGCTGGGCCATGCACGTTCTCCCCTTTTGAGAAACTTTTCCTTCAGAGGAAACGAGAAATACTTATTTAAGATTGCGAATTTTCAAATCGAGATATTAGAAAACGATTTGTTATCGGTTCACTGAGAACGTGTTAATTGAGAATAAGGATAGAATGTTTAATGTGGGCGGATCACCAGTCGACGGGAATTAATGAAACGGATCCACACAACGCTCGCGTATAAACTGAAGCGCGCGCGGAAGGAACATCAACGTCGAGCGCGATCGCGGAACAGATTTATGGACGATAGAGGTACGAGACGCGCACCTGTAGATGCTGCGGATGGACTGAAGGATACCGAAGGGTCACTTGCCGCTAGACCTACCTTCGTCCCGTCGACGACCGAGCAGGGGACAGCTCATTAAATATTTTCATCGCTCCGGATACGATGAAGTTGTGGTCGGCGATTTTGCGGATGGTAGGGAAACCGAGGGGGCTGTCCTTCCGCTCTACGCACTGAACGTTGCGGTACCGTGCAATTTCCATTAAAAATGCACGATCATGCAGGACGATGTACGATCATGCAGCCCGGTTTGTAATACGAAAAAAATCATGCGCACTGATCTGAGGAAAAACGGAGGAGTTTCCGAAGGGTCGCGCCAGGAAGGAAGGGATAGCCGTCGCGGGATTCGTGGAAATCGAGATATACATATTGACAATTCCCTCTTATATTGAGATACCGTACTACAGAGTTCAATATTATTCTGTATACTATTTTATTGCTGATTGAATTATATTTTTTTGGAGTATGTACTCGAAAAATTATGTTGTACTCATATAATTAATGAGTTTATATATTACTAGATACATATTTTAGAACTGTCAATTGAAAGTTAAAGAGATGAAAAAGGACTCGCCAATACCATCGATAAGTATCCCGTAAAATTTAATTATGATTTATAACAACGTTTAATATATTTGTTATTATTATACTTAAGCTATCTCATTTTGAATGTATATAATAACATTACTTATTAAATAATCTACGTAATAAAAAAAACTAACATAAGCAAATATAAACATGATAGATACATAAACATGGCAAATGTTATGTATAACCAAATGAAATTATCCTCATGTATCGTGCATGAATCTTACTCTTGCAAAGCATTGTAACGAAGGATCCATCATTTTCCTAATTGCAAGCGTCAGTTGCTTCTACGATCTGAGTATCAATCACAGTATCGAATAACAGAATGCGATTGCGTTTAGGTTCCAAATCGTACCAGGCACAATTGTGTACAACAAATCTAACAATTTTGTTCTGAAAAGATAAAAATAATGAAGAAATCTGTATCACTAAACTTTTCTAATAATTAATTAAAAAACGGAATACATCAGTTAAACCGAATCTTATTGATTAATTAATTTTTTATTTTTATTGTGTGATTATATATTGCGCTTAATATATATTATTTATAAAAAAATCTTATTATAATTGTTTCTTTAATTATTCAACAAAAGACTGTTCATAAAATAGTTAAAAAAATAAAGAAAAGATTATAGTAAGAATTGCTTATTGATAGTGTTTTATTATCTTAGTTTTCGCTAACCTGATTTATCATATATTGAAATATAAATACCTTCTTATCTTTAATATCTTTCCTGTCGCATTGAGGAACTATCAAGCGCCTACAAAATGGAAATAATACAAGTGATTCGACAGAATTGTGAATAATTTATTAATACAACATTTTATGTATATGCAATATATGAAGGAATTGACAAGAACTGCATGATACAAACATGTAATTAACGATAATCGATTTTGTGGAAAATATTGTTTTTATTTATTTATACTATTTTACACTCACATTTATAATGAAAAATTCTAATGAACAATTTATCACGGTGTTCTATGTAAATTACAGCAACGCAATGTATAAAATGTAAATACTTAATATTTTGCAAGAAGTAAATAACTTCCTGATATTTTTATATGATTGTCTTTATCATAATATTAATTTTCTTTATTAGGTAACCAGCAATGCAAAATATATATATATTTAATCATCTATGTGAATCTAAAATAAAAAACCAGATGTTTATGGAAATGAAAGTTTCAAGTTGTTTCGAGTTACAGTGTAATAAGAAGTGTACCAAGATATATAGTAAGAAAGAATATACGCTAAAAAAAATAAAAGAAAATAGTTACGCGAGATATTTTTTTGTCAACTACAGCTCGATATTATATCCGGAAAATCGAGAAATCGTAAGAGATGCACACAAAGGTGCACCCCTAAATCAATGACCAATAGAAGTAGCTCATTAAATATTTTTATTGTACCACGATCACATTCGCATTTGTTGCTCCTCCCCACTTTAAAAGAAAAAACAGGCAGAACTACTTGTCCCTCTTTCGCGCATCGGTGATATAATCGAAAATTGTTTACCTTAAATATGCAACGATATATGCGGACGTAGGCGGAGCAACGTACGTCCGATGGTGATTTGAACTCCGAAGACCCCTCGAAAAGTTTTTGAAATCTAGAAGGTGAAGAGACTTCGACGAAGAAACAGAAAACTAAATTGTGCAGTACTATGAGAATGTGTGTATATATATATAAAAAAATCACACACACACACACATATATATATATATATATGTGTGTGTGATTTTTTTATGCATGTATTGTAATATATGTGCATTGGTATCAATATTTGACAAAAGATTATTTAATATGACTGACAAATATAAAAGTAAGTACTTTATTATAGAATAAAACTAGGATCTATACGTATGGCACACGATATTGTACTAAATAATTTAAGAACTACTGAAGAGATATTTATTTGAGAGAAATATTGATCTTCTTCTCTGATTGCCAACTTTAATCTAATTTTAACTATGTGTACATTATATTTCACAGTTTTATAGTTTAAATTTCACATTACGTTCTATAAATTACTCCAAACATATTTGGAAAACAGTTTATATTGCAACGTGTATTTTTCTAACTGATGATTTGCATATTATTTGATGTGTACTTCACAAATATCAGAAGATCTACGAGATTCATTGCATTGCCAACATCACTGATAAATACGATCCTGAAGCATTCATAATCTATAACAATGTCATTTTCTCTTGTTATAATGTAAGATTAAAATTATATATAATTATAAACTTGTGACAGATTAGATATTAAATTATAGATGTAAATTTTGGATAATGTAAAAATTTAAAGTCGTAAAAATTTAAAGTTAATTATGAACAAAAAATATATACAAAAACTTTACGTGAGTAAACAAATTTTTTGGAAAATAGAGAGATAAATATTTTATAACAAACATTATATTCGTAATCTATGCAAAAAATATGCAGAGTTAATTCATAATTCTTAATTCTTACACTTGCAAAATATTCTAAGGAGAGATTTGCCATTTTTCCAACAGTTAGCGTCAGTTGTTTTTGCGACCTTAATATTATAAATGACAAAATACGAGTGTCCTCAGGCTTTAAATTATACCATGCGGAATTGTATGCTGCGTGTCCGACCGCTTTACTCTAGGAAGTACATTTTATAAATATTCTTTTTAGTATAACATTTGATAATTTTTTTTTCATGTTCACTGTTTTAAATGTTCACTGTTTTAACACGGAATTTGGAGAATTATTCGTTGTTTTATTATTGGTTATAAACTTCATTTTTTTCTAACCTTGTTGTTCAAATATTCTCCAGCATAGCAGAATACAAATGCTTCTAGATTTGTTATGGCGTAAAAAAGAAGAGATCTTATTATTTGCCCTGTCGCATCAGGTGTACCAATTGCCTATAAACGAAAAAAATTATTAGCGTGTTAGCGCAGGTATAAATAGTTACCTATATTTATATATCTTATCTGTGTTGTATAAAATTCAAGGAAATTAATTAAAACGGTCGTTCCTTTATTAGTAAGCCCGCGATAAACAGCAGTTATTAATTTGTAGAATTTTAATTTTAATTTCTCACGTACGCTTACGATGAGAAATGCCAAAGAGCAAATCATTATAGTATTAGAAGTAAACTGTAATAACGCGATATATGTGTATAAATTTTCAATATTCTTTGAGAAGTTAATGATTTTCTGATGTTTCTGAATAATTTTGCCCGTTGTAATTGATTCGTTTTTTTCATTTTCCTGCGAAGCAAAATTTAACAACCAGCAACGCAGAATATCCATTTGACCGCCTGTATGTAAAACCTAAAAATAAAAATTTATAGCTTACTTAACAAAAATTTTGTTATTAATTATATATATATTTTAACATTTTTTTTATTTAAAGAAATTATTTATTAAGTTTATAAAAAAATACTTTTATATTTGTCAATATTTATTTAAATACAGAAAATATGTATGTATGTGATACTGAAATTAATATATTTACTTATCAATATAAAAATTTTTTTAGCGTAAGCATATAAGCTCTTGCTAGATTTTAATATGAATAATTTTTATTATCTTTAGTATTTGTTATTGTTGCACTTGTCATTTGCAATAATTCTAATTGCTAATTAGCTTAACTTACCAATGTTAGAAGCAAAGCATTTACAGCACCAGCAGCCCAGCTGCACATGACGACGTACACAGTTTGTATGATTAAAATCATTTTATACGTTCTTTGTGTATTTACATCGAAGGGAAGTTCCATTTTATGGATATAGGGCAGGTCGGATGTGCGATCGGTGACATCAACATCAGCCAGGATAATTCGTACGCTATAAGCAACGGCACTTATCGTATGAAGAATTATCATTGCATTAGTGATACGACTCGATAACTTTGCTTTGTATATTGTTTCATGCATGTTAATCTCATTGTTGGCGCAACTGTCCCAGTCTTCCGTTATCATTTTCAAAGTTATGATGAATTTTCTGTGGATGATTTGGTTCGTCGATTATCCTATTAATTACAAAAAAGATTACTTCAAGTCCTTAGAAAATTGTCTTTTCCCAAATGTGACTAGATAACTCTAACAATATGCTCTTCAATATTACATGATAAAATTTTAATTTTTTAATATTTTTCTCTTATTATTAAATAAAAATACAGAATTAAACGCACATGAATATATAATAGATTCTAAACAATCATATCTTAGAATGCCATTTGACATATTAAAACATGTAAACAAATAATGTAATTGAATTAATTAATACATAACTATTTATTAATACATAACATAATTAAAAGACTAATTGAAAAATTAATTAATTAATTTTTTACCACGACAATTATTTATGAATACGTTACACTCAACAGTGCTTTGATTTTAGACAATTTTTATTAATATCTATATGTCAATCTTTGTACTGTTCCTACTTACCGCTGATTCAACCAAAACACAATAAACTTGGTCATCACTTTCATATATGCTAAAAAGCTGCTTAAACAGTCCATCAAATTGAAAAGATCATCAGAATAGAGATGTGTTTGCAAGTATTGATAGTGATAGAATTGAACAATTATTATCGAGACAATCCAAAAAATTCTGCAAAATGGAATACACGAAGTATCTGGCCATATTCCAAACAAAGTAAACATAACTTCTATTGTGCGATTAATCGTGTTCTTCCGGATCATAATATTTTGTTACTCCTTGTTTTATTAAATCACATCAAAATATACAACAAATTTATTGCTTTTAACAAATCGCTTTTAATGAACAAAATAGAGATTTGACACAACGAATTCGATCATGCACGCCAGAGGTACGTTTTTCGATGGACATACATCACAAAATTGCTGAGTAAAGACTGGGCATTTCCTGAAAGGTCATCACGCGAATTCACCCTTGGATTGTCAACCAATGGAAAAGAAACTCATTAAATATTTTTACCGTACTGCGTACAGACTACCAATACATCTGTCGTGGTCCTGACAATTTCAATAAAAACAGGTGGGAACAGGTGAGGTCTCTTTTTTTTCCGAGGGCCGATGATATGGTTGCAAATTGCTTGCTTTAAATAAGCAATGATACACGTGGACATAGATACGGTATATTCGATTGCGAGTTGGGCTCGACGAGCTTTGGAAACATTTTGAAGTTTGGAGAGCAAAAGAAAATAACAGAAAATTAAATTACTGCGTATCTGTATATCTGTCTCTGTGTACAATGTTTTTACTTTGTGAACTCTCAGTTGTAGAAAAAAAATCATGATTTGTCTTTTCATAAGAATTGAGATATATAGTGAGTATGGCATTTTATAGAAACCGATATTGCTTACTATAACTTTATACTATATTTTATGTAAATTATTTTTTTTTCATAGACATATATTCAGAAATATACCCAATGTTATACAATGTGTGTTAATGTAACTAGTAAAGGCATATTTACATATCGCCTCTGTACACGCTTCACGACTATCGATTAAAAGTTATCGAGGTTGACATGATGTTTATTGCATCGCTAATAACACTGATAGATAGGATCCTGAAGCATTCATAATCTATAACAATGTCATTTTTTAATTATATTGTAAGATAAAAATTATATATAATTATAAACTTGTAACAGATTAGATATTAAATTATAGATGTAATTTTTTTAAGTAATGTTGTAAAAATTTAAAGTTAATTATGTACCAAAAAATGTATATAAAAACTTTACATGAGTAAACAAATTCTCTGGAAAATAGAGAGATAAATATTTTATAACAAACATTATATTCGTAATTTATGCAAAAAATATGCAGAGTTAATTTATAATTCTTACACTTGTAAAATAATCTAAAGACAGATTTGCCATTTTTCCAACAGTTAGCGTCAATTGTTTTTGCGACCTTAATATTATAAATGACAAAATACAAGTGTCTTCAGGCTTTAAATTATACCATGCGGAATTGTATGCTGCGTGTCCGACCGCTTTACTCTAGAAAGTACATTTTTTAAATATTCTTTTTAGTATAACATTTGATAATTTTTTTTTAATGTTCACTGTTTTAACACGGAATTTGAAGAATTATTCGTTGTTTTATTATTGGTTATAAACTTTATTTTTTGCTAACCTTGTCGTTCAAATATTCTCCAGCATAGCAGAATACAAACGCTTCTAGATTTGTTATGACGTAGAAAAGAAGAGATCTTATTATTTGCCCCGACGCATCAGGTGTACCGATTGCCTATAAATAAAAAAAATTATTAGCGTATTAGCGCAGGTATAAATAGTTACCTATATTTATATATCTTATTTGTGTTGTATAAAATACAAGAAAATTAATTAAAATAGTCGTTCCTTTATTAGTAAGCCTGCAATAAGCAGCAGTTATTAATTTGTAGAATTTTAATTTTAATCTCTCACGTACGCTTATGATGAGAAATGCCAAAGAGCAAATCATTATAATATTAGTGGTAAACTGGAATAACGCGATATATGTGAACAAATTTTCAATATTCTTTGAGAAGTTAATGATTTTCTGATGTTTCTGAATAATTTTGCCCGTTGTAATTGATTCGTTCTTTTCATTTTCCTGGGATGCAAAATTTAACAACCAGCAACGCAGAATATCTAGTTGAACACCTGTATGTAAAACCTAAAAATAAAAATTTGTAGTTTATTTATAAAAATAATTTGTTATTAAATAAATATATTTATTTTAACATTTTTTTTTTATTAAAAAAAATTATTTATTAAGTTTATCAGAAAATACTTTTATATTTGTCAATATTTATTTAAATACAGAAAATATGTATGTATGTGATATACTAATATTAATACATTTACTTATAAATATAAAATTTTTTTTAGCGTAAACATATAAGCTCTTGCTAGATTTTAATATGATTAATTTTTATTATTATTAGTATTGGTTATTGTTGCACTTGTCATTCGCAATAATTCTAATTGTTATTCGCAATAATTCTTTAACTTACCAATGTTACAAGCAAAGCATTTACAGCACCAGCAGCCCAACTGCACATGACGACGTACACAGTTTGTATGATTAATATCATTTTATACGTTCTTTGTGTATTCACATCGAAGGGAAGTTCCATTTTACAGATATAGGGCAGGTCGGATGTGCGATTGGTGACATCGACATCAGCCAAGATGATTCGTATGCTATACGCAACGGCACTTAACGTATGGAGAATTATCATTGCATTAGTGATACGACTCGATAACTTTGCTTTGTATATTGTTTCGTGCATGTTAATCTCATTGTTGGCGCAACTGTCCCAGTCTTCCGTTATCATTTTCAAAGTTATGATGAATTTTCTGTGGATGATTTGGTTCGTCGATTATCCTATTAATTACAAAAAAGATTACTTCAAGTCCTTAGAAAATTGCCCTTTCCCAAATGTGACTAGATAACTCTAACAATATGCTCTTCAATATTACATCATAAAAATTTAGTTTTTTAATATTTTTCTCTTATTAAATAAAAATACAGAATTAAACGCACATGAATATATAATAGATCCTAAACAATCGTATCTTAGAATGCCATTTGACATACGCATGTAATTAACAACAAATAATGTAATTAAATTAATTAATACATAACTTATTATTAAAAGACTAATTGAAAAATTAATTAATTAATTTTTTTACCACGAAAATTATTTATGAATACGTTACACTCAACAATGCTTTGATTCTAGGCAATTTTTATTAATATCTATATGTCAATCTTTGTATTGTTCCTACTTACCGCTGATTCAACCAAAACACAATAAACTTGGTCATCACTTTCATATTTGCTAGAAAGCTGCTTACACAGTCCATCAAATTGAAAATATCATCAGAATAGAGATGTGTTTGGAAGTACCGGTAGTGATAGAATTGAACAATTATTATCGAGACAATCCAAAAAATTCTGCAAAATGGAATACACGAAGCATCTGGCCATATTCCAAACAAAGTAAACATAACTTCTATTGTGCGATTAATCGTGTTCTTCCGGATCATAATATTCTGTTACTCCTTGTTTTATTAAATCACATCAAAATATACAACAAATTTATTGCTTTTAACAAATCGCTTTTAATGAACCAAATAGAGATACAACGAATTCGATCATGCACGCCAAAGGTACGTTTTTCGATGGACATACATCACAAAATTGCTGAGTAAAGACTGGGCATTTCCTGAAAGGTCATCACGCAAATTCACCCTTGGATTGTCAACCAATGGAAAAGAAACTCATTAAATATTTTTACCGTGCTGCGTGCAGACTACCAATACATCTGTCGTGGGTCCTGACAATTTAAATAAAAACAAGGGAACAGGTAAGATCTCTTTTTTTCCGAGGGCCGATGATATGGTTGCAAATTGCTTGCTTTAAATAAGCAATGATACACGTGGACATAGATATGGTATATTCAATTGCGAGTCGGGCTCGACGAGCTTTGGAAACATTTTGAAGTTTGGAGGGCAAAAGAAAGTAACAGAAAATTAAATTACTGCGGATCTGTATATCTATCTTTGCGTACAATGTTTTTACTCTGTGAACTCTCAGTTGTAGGAAAAAAATCATAATTTGTCTTTTCATAAGAATTGAGATATATAGTGAGTATGACATTTTATAGAGACCGATATTGCTTACTATAACTTTATGCTATATTTTATGTAAATTATTTTTTTCTCATAGACATATATTCAGAAATATACCCAATATTATACAATGTATGTTAATGTAACTAGTAAAGGCATATTTACATATCGCCTCTGTACACGCTTCACGACTATTGATTAAAAGTTATTGAGATTGACATCGTGTTTATTGCATTGCCAATAATACTGATAGATAGGATCCTGAAGCATTCATAATCTATAACAATGTCATTTTCTTATTATATTGTAAGATAACAATTATATATAATTATAAACTTGTAACAGATTAGATATTAAATTATAGATGTGATTTTTGTTGCAAAAATTTAAAGTTAATTATGTACAAAAAAAGTATATAAAAACTTTACATAAGTAAATAAATTCTCTGGAAAATAGAGAGATAAATATTTTATAACAAACATTATATTCGTAATTTATGCAAAAAATATGTAGAGTTAATTCATAATTCTTACACTTGTAAAATAATCTAAAGAGAGATTTGCCATTTTTCCAACAGTTAGCGTCAGTTGTGTTTGCGACCTTAATATTATAAATGACAAAATACAAGTGTCTTCAGGCTTTAAATTATACCATGCGGAATTGTATGCTGCGTGTCCGACCGCTTTACTCTAGAAAGTACATTTTATAAATATTCTTTTTAGTATAACATTTGATAATTTTTTTTCTAATGTTTACTGTTTTAACACGGAATTTGAAGAATTATTTGTTGTTTTATTATTGGTTATAAACTTTATTTTTTGCTAACCTTGTTGTTCAAATATTCTCCAGCATAGCAGAATACAAACGCTTCTAGATTTGTTATGACGTAGAAAAGAAGAGATCTTATTATTTGCTCCGTCGCATCAGGTGTACCGATCGCCTATAAATAAAAAAAATTATTAGCGTATTAGCGCAGGTATAAATAGTTACCTATATTTTTATATCTTATCTGTGTTGTATAAAATGCAAGGAAATTAATTAAAACAGTTGTTTCTTTATTAGTAAGCCCGCGATAAACAGCAGTTATTAATTTGTAGAATTTTAATTTTAATCTCTCACGTACGTTTATGATGAGAAATGCCAAAGAGCAAATCATTATAATATTAGAGGTAAACTGGAATAACGCGATATATGTGTACAAATTTTCAATATTCTTAGAGAAGTTAATGATTTTCTGATGTTTCTGAATAATTTTGCCCGTTGTAATTGATTCGTTCTTTTCATTTTCCTGGGATGCAAAATTTAACAACCAGCAACGCAGAATGTCTATTTGACCGCCTGTATGTAAAACCTAAAAATAAAAATTTGTAGTTTAGTTTAAAAAATAATTTATTATTAAATAAATATATTTATTTTAACATTTTTTTTATTTAAAGAAATTATTTATTAAGTTTATGAGGAAATACTTTCATATTTGTCAATATTTATTTAAATACAGAAAATATGTATGTATGTGATACTAATATTAATATATTTACTTATAAATATAACAATTTTTTTAGCGTAAGCATATAAGCTTTTGCTAGATTTTAATATGATGAATTTTTATTATCTTTAATATTTGTTATTGTTGCACTTGTCATTCGCAATAATTCTAATTGCTAATTCCTTAACTTACCAATGTTAGAAGCAAAGCATTTACAGCACCAGCAGCCAAAGTGCACATGATGACATACACAGTTTGTATGATTAATATCATTTTATACGTTCTTTGTGTATTTACATCGAAGGGAAGTTCCATTTTACAGATATAGGGCAGGTCGGATGTGCGATTGGTGACATCGACATCAGCCAGGATGATTCGTATGCTATACGCAACGGCACTTATCATATGGAGAATTATCATTGCATTAGTGATACGACTCGATAACTTTGCTTTATATATTGTTTCGTGCATGTCAATCTCATTGTTGGCGCAACTGTCCCAGTCTTCCGTTATCATTTTCAAAGTTATGATGAATTTTCTGTGGATGATTTGGTTCGTCGATTATCCTATTAATTACAAAAAAGATTACTTCAAGTCCTTAGAAAATTGTCTTTTCCCAAATGTGACTAGATAACTCTAACAATATGCTCTTCAATATTACATCATAAAATTTTAGTTTTTAAATATTTTTCTCTTATTAAATAAAAATACAGAATTAAACGCACATGAATATATAATAGATTCTAAACAATCGTATCTTAGAATGCCGTTTGACATATTAACACATGTAATTAACAACAAATAATGTAATTAAATTAATTATTACATAACTTATTATTAAAAGACTAATTGAAAATTAATTAATTAATTTTTTTACCACAGAAATTATTTATGAATGCGTTACACTCAACAATGCTTTGATTCTAGCCAATTTTTATTAATATTTATATGTCAATCTTTGTATTGTTCCTACTTACCGCTGATTCAACCAAAACACAATAAACTTGGTCATCACTTTCATACATGCTAGAAAGCTGTTTACACAGTCCATCAAATTGAAAATATCATCAGAATAGAGATGTGTTTGCAAATACCGGTAGTGATAGAATTGAACAATTATTATCGAGACAATCCAAAAAATTCTGCAAAATGGAATACACGAAGCATCTGGCCATATTCCAAACAAAGTAAACATAACTTCTATTGTGCGATTAATCGTGTTCTTCCGGATCATAATATTCTGTTACTCCTTGTTTTATTAAATCACATCAAAATATACAACAAATTTATTGCTTTTAACAAATCGCTTTTAATGAACCAAATAGAGATACAACGAATTCGATCATGCACGCCAAAGGTACGTTTTTCGATGGACATACATCACAAAATTGCTGAGTAAAGACTGGGCATTTCCTGAAAGGTCATCACGCAAATTCACCCTTGGATTGTCAACCAATGGAAAAGAAACTCATTAAATATTTTTACCGTGCTGCGTGCAGACTACCAATACATCTGTCGTGGGTCCTGACAATTTAAATAAAAACAAGGGAACAGGTAAGATCTCTTTTTTTCCGAGGGCCGATGATATGGTTGCAAATTGCTTGCTTTAAATAAGCAATGATACACGTGGACATAGATATGGTATATTCAATTGCGAGTCGGGCTCGACGAGCTTTGGAAACATTTTGAAGTTTGGAGGGCAAAAGAAAGTAACAGAAAATTAAATTACTGCGGATCTGTATATCTATCTTTGCGTACAATGTTTTTACTCTGTGAACTCTCAGTTGTAGGAAAAAAATCATAATTTGTCTTTTCATAAGAATTGAGATATATAGTGAGTATGACATTTTATAGAGACCGATATTGCTTACTATAACTTTATGCTATATTTTATGTAAATTATTTTTTTCTCATAGACATATATTCAGAAATATACCCAATATTATACAATGTATGTTAATGTAACTAGTAAAGGCATATTTACATATCGCCTCTGTACACGCTTCACGACTATTGATTAAAAGTTATTGAGATTGACATCGTGTTTATTGCATTGCCAATAATACTGATAGATAGGATCCTGAAGCATTCATAATCTATAACAATGTCATTTTCTTATTATATTGTAAGATAACAATTATATATAATTATAAACTTGTAACAGATTAGATATTAAATTATAGATGTGATTTTTGTTGCAAAAATTTAAAGTTAATTATGTACAAAAAAAGTATATAAAAACTTTACATAAGTAAATAAATTCTCTGGAAAATAGAGAGATAAATATTTTATAACAAACATTATATTCGTAATTTATGCAAAAAATATGTAGAGTTAATTCATAATTCTTACACTTGTAAAATAATCTAAAGAGAGATTTGCCATTTTTCCAACAGTTAGCGTCAGTTGTGTTTGCGACCTTAATATTATAAATGACAAAATACAAGTGTCTTCAGGCTTTAAATTATACCATGCGGAATTGTATGCTGCGTGTCCGACCGCTTTACTCTAGAAAGTACATTTTATAAATATTCTTTTTAGTATAACATTTGATAATTTTTTTTCTAATGTTTACTGTTTTAACACGGAATTTGAAGAATTATTTGTTGTTTTATTATTGGTTATAAACTTTATTTTTTGCTAACCTTGTTGTTCAAATATTCTCCAGCATAGCAGAATACAAACGCTTCTAGATTTGTTATGACGTAGAAAAGAAGAGATCTTATTATTTGCTCCGTCGCATCAGGTGTACCGATCGCCTATAAATAAAAAAAATTATTAGCGTATTAGCGCAGGTATAAATAGTTACCTATATTTTTATATCTTATCTGTGTTGTATAAAATGCAAGGAAATTAATTAAAACAGTTGTTTCTTTATTAGTAAGCCCGCGATAAACAGCAGTTATTAATTTGTAGAATTTTAATTTTAATCTCTCACGTACGTTTATGATGAGAAATGCCAAAGAGCAAATCATTATAATATTAGAGGTAAACTGGAATAACGCGATATATGTGTACAAATTTTCAATATTCTTAGAGAAGTTAATGATTTTCTGATGTTTCTGAATAATTTTGCCCGTTGTAATTGATTCGTTCTTTTCATTTTCCTGGGATGCAAAATTTAACAACCAGCAACGCAGAATGTCTATTTGACCGCCTGTATGTAAAACCTAAAAATAAAAATTTGTAGTTTAGTTTAAAAAATAATTTATTATTAAATAAATATATTTATTTTAACATTTTTTTTATTTAAAGAAATTATTTATTAAGTTTATGAGGAAATACTTTCATATTTGTCAATATTTATTTAAATACAGAAAATATGTATGTATGTGATACTAATATTAATATATTTACTTATAAATATAACAATTTTTTTAGCGTAAGCATATAAGCTTTTGCTAGATTTTAATATGATGAATTTTTATTATCTTTAATATTTGTTATTGTTGCACTTGTCATTCGCAATAATTCTAATTGCTAATTCCTTAACTTACCAATGTTAGAAGCAAAGCATTTACAGCACCAGCAGCCAAAGTGCACATGATGACATACACAGTTTGTATGATTAATATCATTTTATACGTTCTTTGTGTATTTACATCGAAGGGAAGTTCCATTTTACAGATATAGGGCAGGTCGGATGTGCGATTGGTGACATCGACATCAGCCAGGATGATTCGTATGCTATACGCAACGGCACTTATCATATGGAGAATTATCATTGCATTAGTGATACGACTCGATAACTTTGCTTTATATATTGTTTCGTGCATGTCAATCTCATTGTTGGCGCAACTGTCCCAGTCTTCCGTTATCATTTTCAAAGTTATGATGAATTTTCTGTGGATGATTTGGTTCGTCGATTATCCTATTAATTACAAAAAAGATTACTTCAAGTCCTTAGAAAATTGTCTTTTCCCAAATGTGACTAGATAACTCTAACAATATGCTCTTCAATATTACATCATAAAATTTTAGTTTTTAAATATTTTTCTCTTATTAAATAAAAATACAGAATTAAACGCACATGAATATATAATAGATTCTAAACAATCGTATCTTAGAATGCCGTTTGACATATTAACACATGTAATTAACAACAAATAATGTAATTAAATTAATTATTACATAACTTATTATTAAAAGACTAATTGAAAATTAATTAATTAATTTTTTTACCACAGAAATTATTTATGAATGCGTTACACTCAACAATGCTTTGATTCTAGCCAATTTTTATTAATATTTATATGTCAATCTTTGTATTGTTCCTACTTACCGCTGATTCAACCAAAACACAATAAACTTGGTCATCACTTTCATACATGCTAGAAAGCTGTTTACACAGTCCATCAAATTGAAAATATCATCAGAATAGAGATGTGTTTGCAAATACCGGTAGTGATAGAATTGAACAATTATTATCGAGACAATCCAAAAAATTCTGCAAAATGAAATGCACGAAGCATCTGGCCATATTCCAAACAAAGTAAATATAACTTCTATTGTGCGATTAATCGTGTTCTTCCTGATCATAATATTTTGTTTCCTTTTGTTTTATTAAATCACATCAAAATATACGACAAATTTATTACTTTTAACAAATCGCTTTTAATGAACAAAATAGAGATTCGACACAACGAATTCGATCATGCACGCCAGAGATACGTTTTTCGATGGACATACATTACAAAATTGCTGAGTAAAGACTGGACATTTCCTGAAAGATCATCACACGAATTCACCCTTGGATTGTCAACCAATGGAAAAGAAACTCATTAAATATTTTTACCGTGCTGCGTGCAGATCACCAATACATCTGTCGTAGGTCCTGACAATTTAAATAAAAACAAGGGAACAGGTGAGGTCTCTTTTTTTCCGAGGGCCGATGATATGGTTGCAAATTGCTTGCTTTAAATAAGCAATGATACACGTGGACATAGATATGGTATATTCAATTGCGAGTCGGGCTCGACGAGCTTTGGAAACATTTCGAAGTTTGGAGGGCAAAAGAAAATAACAGAAAATTAAATTACTGCGAATCTGTATATCTCTCTGCGTACAAGGTTTTTACTCTGTGAACTCTCAGTTGTAGGAAAAAAATCATGATTTGTCTTTTCATAAGAAATTGAGATATATAGTGAGTATGGCATTTTATAGAGACCGATATTGCTTACTATAACTTTATACTATATTTTATGTAAATTATTTTTTTTTATAGACATATATTCAGAAAAATATCTATAATATGTTATACAATGTGTGTTAATGTAACTAGTAAAGGCATATTTACATATCGCCTCTGTACACGCCTCACGACTATTGATTAAAAGTTATCGAGATGGACATGATGTTTATTGCATCGCCAATAACACTGATAAATACGATCCTGAAGCATTCATAATCTATAACAATGTTGTTTGCGTTAGAATTTAATATTTGTCTGAATGAAATATTGCTTTAGCAAAAAAAAAGGATTGCTGATAAAAGAAAATTTTATCTAACAAATATTGCCTAATAGAAGTAGAATTAAAAGTCATAATTTTACTGGAATCTTACACTTGCAAAAGTTTGTAAAGTGAGATCCATCATCTTCCCAGCCGTTAGCGTCAATTGCTTCTGAGATCTTAATATTATAAATGACAAAATGCGACTATCTTTGGGCTTTAAATTGTACCATGCGCAATTATATGTTGCAAATCCGATCTCTTTGCTCTATGAAAATTAAAATAACAAAGATATTTAATAATATTGACTTAGCAATAAAGTCAAATTATTTATATTTGTTTTATAAAAAATGTATTTAATTATTTACACTGTCATTAACAATTTGTTTTATTAATGTAATAATTTTTTTTTATCGCTGACCTTATTGTTCAGATATTCTCCGGCATAGCAAAATATGAATGCCTCTACATTCGTTGTCGTGAAGAATAAAATACATTTTATAATTTGTTCCATGGCATCGGCAGTACCAATTGCCTGAGAAAATAAGGAAATAGTATTATTTCCAAAACCTCTAAGTAAAACCAAGTTTTGTTTCATAGAATGAAAAATTTTTCTTTATAGTGAAACTACTGTACTTACAGTTACAATGATAAAGGCAAGTAAGCAAATTAACATTGTGTTTGACGCGAATAATAGTAACGCGATATACGTATACAAGCTCTCGATGTTTTCTGAAAATTGAATAATTTTTTGATGTTTTAGAATAAACTTATTTGTCATGACGATTGATTCTTGCTTATTTTCAATATCTTTAGGTATAAACTTCGCCAACCAGCATTGCAGAATATCTATTTGGCCACCTACATGAAAGACCTGAAAAAGGAGATTTATTTTTATTTAAAGTCATTTTAACTACATCCACAAATAATTAAATTACGAATGGTTGTATAGAAGAATGAAAAAAAAAGTTAGTATTTAATAAATATTATTTATAAAATATATATTTATACGTAACATATTTTAAAAGATTTTTTTGTATGTATCGCAGAGTTGTTTTTTTCTTTGAAAAAACAAATACTATACATTATATTAAATTTAATTGTGTCTAAATGTAATAATATATTATTCTGCAAAAAGTACTACAAAATTTAAATTTACTATTGATATAGTTTATATTTCTTATTAACTTGCTTATATAATTATAACTTACCAGAGTCAAAAGCACGGCGTTGTAGAGGCCAGCTACCCAATTGCAAAGAATCATGTGTATAAATTCTACGATTAGCACAAATCTGTACATGTGTTGCGTGTTAATGCTAAAGGGAAGCTCTAATTTGTTGACAAGAGGCAACTCAATTGTTTCAGTAACATCAGCATCAGCGATGATGACTCCCAGGCAATAAGCAAAGATATTGATCGTGTGAAGAATGATTATTATGTGAGTGATGCGATCGGATATTTTTGCCTTGCCTATCATTACACGCATGCCGATGTCATTCTTAGCGTAATCACTCCAATCGTCCGTAATTAATGCCAAAGTCTCCTCGAACTTTCTGTGGACGATTGTTCCTCGATCATGCTGTCGAATTTAAATAAGGGTCCTATTCATCGCGTCATAGAGAACTATATGTTTAAAAATATTACGCCTCTGATTGTACAACGTTAAAGTTGTTTTTTGTTTTAAACAAAATTTTATTTTACAAATTTTATTTATACTTCTACAATTTTCCTTTCTTTTTCACGTAGTAACAAAGAACTCAATGTGCATAAAAAAGACAATTAAAAAAAAACGCATTGTACAACTTTTGAACGCCATCGATGATTTTAATTAATAATTGTTTTAATTAATATACATTAATTTACAAATAATCAAATTTTTTTATAAAAAAATTAAAACTTTAATTAATGCATTTGTTTTGCTTACCGTTGGTTCACCCAGAACGCAACGAGTTTAATGAATACTTTTGCATGTGCCAAAAAACTGCAAACACAATCCACCAAATTGAAAAAATTCTCTGAACTTAAATGCGTCGTAAAATAAAGATAGTGACACAATTCGATAAATGCTGTTATTGCAATCCAAAACAATCTGGTAATTAAAATGACCAATCTGTCTGAACTGACACCAAACAAGGGGAGCATAAGAAACACTATACGACTAAACGTGCTTTTACGGGTTATAGCCATTTTTTTTTTTTTTTTACACCTGATTGTGTTTAAGCGAAAGTGTTAGAAAACATCTAACAGAGTAAAAATTTTTTAAAGAAAAAAATTAAAGATTGTGCTGTCGCTACAGATGTATTTCCCAATGATAGCAGGATGTATATCATTGGACATTTGCATAAAGACTAGGAGAGCATTGTGGGAAGTGTTCAAACAGGTGCACCCCCGGCAAATCGATCAATAGGACTTACTTATAAAATATTTTTATTGTGCGTGCAGACCTCAAAAACACCCGTCATGTTCCCTTGAAACTTTGTGGAAAAAAAAGAAATATAAGATAAAATATACTTTTCCGGTCTCTTTAATACCGACAAGCTACAATGCAGACATAAAGTGCGTATAATAAATATATAATGATACATACAGAGGGATATCATCCATCCCACGAGAAAATCTCCTCGATTTTGTCCATTACGGCATCACAACTTTTCCTAGAAATCGCTCTCTGTGCATTAAATGGATAATATCCCACAAGAAGCAACGATAGCAGTGCCGACAAGCATTGACAATGTAATCGATTTTATTTTTATTACATCGCGTTACTTCACGACGAATAACATCATATAATTTAAAAAATGTCACTTTTTCAAACATAATTATTCTTATTTTGTGCATTGTTATGTAAATCTAATTATTTCATTATATATATATATATGTGAAACGTTTACTTTGGGGACAAAATTTTTATTAAACGCATATTTTGAAGATATTTGTATACTTTGAAGACATGTCTCAAAGTATCATTATTATATATATATACATATATATATATATATATATATATATATATATATGTACATATATATAATATTTTATGAATAATACAGAAAATCTTTATTAAAAAATTGTTATTGAAATAAACCTTTATTAAGAATAAGAATATTAAAGAATTTTCTTTTGAAGAGAAATTTTTGTTAAAATAAATCTCTACGAAAATAATAAATATTGATATTTGCATTTGCTATTATGTATATATATTATGTATATATACGCAAAAGAATTTTTTAAATGTTTTTTTTATAATATAATACATTATTTATAATAAATTTAATTTTAATTAAACATCTCAATTCAATCACATTGCATTATATTGTACTTTTAGATAAAACGATTTAAATTAATATCTCATATTTATAATTGGAGAGATATATTATATCAACTTGAATTTCTAAAACTACTAATGTGTATAAACCATAACATTTTTTATTGTTGCTAAAAAAATCTGTGTTATGATGTAATGTCTATTGCATTGCTAATAGTACCGACAAATATGATCCTGAAGCATTCATAATCTAGAAGAATATTTTTATATTTTTTGTATTAGAAGATTCAATATTTTTATTTCTAATAATTTAAAGATGTGCTTTCTATGTCATCAATATGGAATGTTGATATATAAATCTTACACTTGTAAAGGTTTGCAAGGACAGATCCATCATTTTCCCAATTGTTAGCGTTAGTTGCTTTTGCGATCTCAGTAGGACAAATAGTAGAGTACTACTATCTTTATTTTTCATATCATACCATGTAGAGCTGTACACCGCAAAATCAATTTTTCTGCTCTATAAAAATAATAGGAAAATGTTTAATGTTTAATGTGTTCTTTACAATATATTTATTAATTAGATAAAATACACTTGTATTTATCATTAGCATTTTATGACAAATATTAATATTTTATTATAAATATTTTATTGCTAACCTTGTCCCTCAAGTATTCACCAAGATAGCAGTATATATACGCTTCGATGTTCGTAATAGTGAAAAATAAGAGATTTTTTATTATTAACTCTGCATTAAGGGCGCTAATTCTCTACAACATTAATATGCAAAATAACATGTAAAGAATTATTAAATTTAAATTTAATATAATATAAAATTAATAATACATAATACAAATATTATCTGTTATTAAGTATAATAATACATTTAAGTATTATATTAATATGTTATATTAATTAAATATGTAACTTTTTAGAGTATTTTCTATTATGTTAAAAAAATATAGTATATAATGTTGAACACATACAAATAATGAAGTTGTATGTAAGATGTAAAGTTTAATGTTATATTATCTATAATCAAAAAAATAGATAGAGAAACATTAGAGCAATATTTAATCTTATCCACCTTTACGACAAGAAAAGCGACCAAACAAATCAATATCATATTTGACGCAAATAGCACCAACGCAATATATGTATAAAGGCTTTCAATATTTTCCGTAAAAAGTATAATTTTTTGATGTTTTTGAATAATTTTAGTCATTATGACAGCGATTGATTCATTTTTGTTTTTTTCTTTAAAGGATGTAAGCTCCATTAACCAGTAACGCAGAATATTGATTTGGCCAGCTGTATGTAGAATCTGAAAATAAAAATTCCATTGTCTGCGGAATTAATTAGAATCCACAATCGATTAATTTAAGCAATACAAAAAATGTATTGTGTAGAATGGCAATCTACACGGAAATACATATACATATATAAATTCGGTTTATAGATAATTTATTATAAATTTTAATCTATATTTCTTTAGAATTCCTGTTATTTTAAATATCTTAAATATGTTTTAGAATACGCACAATACAGTTACTATATAAATAAGATTAAAAAGTTATCATTTTCTTTTAAATTATTTTTTTTAATTAAACATCGTTTATTTGAATATAGTTTGTGCGCTTTTAACTTACCAAAATTACTAACAAAGCATTTGTTATAGCAGCTGAACAGGAACACGTGAGTAAAAAGAAGAAATCTGTTACTAAAACAAATCTATATGTGGATTGCGTGTTTATATCAAAAGGATAGTCAATCTTAGTGAAGAAGAGTATCTCCGTCGTGTTACTGGTGACATCGACATTAGCCAAAAAGACACCCATGGAATGTGAAACAATTGACGTCGTGTGGAGGATTATCAACATATTTGTAATACGTTCCGACATTTTTGCTTTTCTTACTGTCTCACGCATGCAGACATCGTTCTTAGCGCAATCACTCCAATCCTCTTGCATCATTGTTAAGACTTCGATGAATTTTCTATAAATGATTATATTATCGATCTTAAAGCTATCTTAATTTTTGTACTGTGAATACTCATCTCTTTCCATATTTGTTATTTCTGTATGTTAAATATGTAAACAAACCTTTCACATATTCCAACCAGCAAAATTTGTTGGAATACTTCTATATTGTTTCCAATTTTATACATGTACACATTACTTACCGTTGATTTAACCAAAATATGAGGCACTTAAAAAACACCTTGCAGTGTGCCAAGACGACGGTCAACCAGGTTACGACATCCTCAATTGCAATAGAATGCATGTGTATCATAATGTAACGGTAGTTACAGTACTGAGCAAATGTCAGTGAAACGGTGAAAAGTATTCTGCAGAATAGAACAGATGATCCACCTGGCCAAACACCGCACAAAGTGAGTATAAATTTCACCATGCGGTTAAGCGGATTCTGACCAACCATGATTCTCTATGTTCTTTTTACTCCTGCCTGTTTATACAAATAAATTTGTTAAGGTGTGTAACAAATATAAAAATTAAAGTCTTTGGTATAAGGCAAAAGAAATATATTTCCACCACTATAGGTCTATCTTTCGACGAACACTTCAGTGAAATATAGTTTATATTTCACGTGATGGAAACCATACACTACAGAATATCTATCTAAGAGACTAAAAGGCAGAAAGAGAAATCTAAAAAATTATTAAATTGGTATATTCTTCAGAAGCTGATCATTGAATGTTTATAAAATATTATTATCGTACGTAAATTGCATGCACGCGGATCGTAAATATATTTTCCGTTGTTTTCCGCAAGTTTGTTGCAAGATAAGGGAAAAATGTAAAGTAGTTTTTCCCTCTTTTCAATACTGGTAATATAATCGCGAATTGTCTATGTTAAATATGCAATGATTCGTGCGGAGGTAGATATGACTATATCCAATGGTCAAACCGTATTCATGACTCTTCAGAAAAGTTTTGAAATCCAGAGGGATTAGAGAAAATTGAAAGAAAGAAGACCGTGTGCGAACTTGCTGTTACGTTACTTGTAATATTAAAAGTATAATCATTTATATTAGCAATATATTTGCTTGAACAATGTAATAAAAATTTTACAAGTTATACACAAATTTTTGTATGAAAATGGCATAATTTTTAATAGCCAGTAATCACAATCTAAATAAATCAGAACTAATTACGCAAAACAATATATGTAATTATAATGTCTTGCCTATTTTACAAATTACTATTAGGAAACAAGAAACATTATAGTTCGGTAACATATAAATATTAATTTTATTTATATATTTGAATATTAAAAAAAAATTCATATTGTATAAACAATTTTAAAAAATTATTTAATACATGTTTTTTTTAAACATTGTTGAAATGTTTTAATAATGTCTCTAAATCACATAATCAAAGTTCATATTGATATTGGACAAAATTAGATACGATACATTTAATTTATGTTATTAAATGTCACTTTAATAAGTTTTTATTACTTAATAATAATTGTGTGCTTATTATGGTATATAAAAGATGATAATTATAAAATTAATTGAATAAACAAAGTAAGTCTCATTTATTACGCAAATTTATCATAAATACAAGTATATAAAATATATGTATTTTTAATGTTGAAAGAGATAAAATATTTATAGACATATTTTATGTATAGTATGATGTATACAGTTGTATGAAACTTTTTAAATGCTATTATTTTATTGCGTATATTTAGCGGTTTTGTTGCGTGTAAAGAGAAAAAAGTAGGATTATTTGTTCCTCCTTATGCGCTTGTAGTACAACTGTGAAATGTCTGTTTTAAATAATAATTTGGGCGGAGGCAGATATGACCAATAATTATGTCCGTCAGTTGTGCTTGCAACCCCTCCGGAAAGTTCCGAAATCTATAGGGGGAAGAATTGGAAAGAACAAAAATTATTTAGTATAACTGAAATTTATGTTATTTTACTTGTTAGAATGTAAGCAAATTTGCTTTTTACATAACAAAAAAATTTACCATTTTTTAACTGAAAATATATCGACAATCAAACAAAAAGTATGAAATGAAGAGAATTATAATTATTTCTTATTATATTTGAAAAAATAAATCAGTTTACAACGTGTTTTTGTAACTAGTGATTCGCACTTCAAGTTTTCTATTCGATTAATATTTAAAAATTGTTGACCTGGTCATTGCATTGCCAACAGCATTGACAAATATGATCCCGAAGCATTCATGATCTAAAACGAAGAGTTGCTTTTTTTATTTTGGAAAAATCAGGATCTTTATTATTATATTACATGTATTATACTTTATACTTTTTAAGATAAAAAGTTTATATATTATATGTATATATATATATATATATATATATATATATATATATAATATCTAATATAGTATATCTCTTACGCTTGTAAAAGTTTGTAAGGAGAGATCCATCATTTTTCCTACTGTAAGTGTTAATTGTTTCTGCGATCTTAATATGATAAATAACAGAAAACGACTTTCTGTAGATTTTAAATCGTACCATTCACAATTATACGCCGCGATACCAATTTCATTGCTCTACGAAAATAAAAGTGAAATAATTTATAATATTTATATAGTATTCTTTTTTTACAACTTTTAATAATGTGAAAAAAATAATTATTTTTACTGGCAATATTTCATCGTTATAAATATGGTATTATCTTATCACTTACTTTGTTGTTTAAATATTCTCCCGCATAGCAAAATATAAATGCTTCAAGATTTGTTATGGTAAAAAACAAAAATGATTTCATTATTTGTTCTAGCGCATTTGGACTGCCTATTGCCTGTAATATTAGGCAGAAATAGTTTACAAAAATTTCTTAAATATATATAAATCTATACACAAATCTTTAATACAAATCTTTAACACAAATAAAAAGTAAAAAAATTTATAAGCAAAACATTTTAACAGATGTAATATATCATGCAGTATTAAAATATAAATTAATATCGAAGAGTACATCATATTAGCAATCACTGAAAGTATTGCAATAGGTGTATATTCAATAGTGATACTTACTGTTACGATAAGAAAACCTATTGAACATATCATTATCGTATTTGATACAAACTGAAGCAATGCGATAGACGAATAAAGACTCTCAATGTTTTTTGAAAAACTGATGATTTTTTGATGTTTTTGAATAATTTTACCCGTAGTCGTAGCAAATGATTTATGTTTGTCCTTATTCTTAATTCGAGGGACAAGCTGCGCTAGCCAATGACTCATAATCTCGATTTGACCAGCCGTATGTAAAATCTGAAAATAAAGATATATATTACATATGGAATTAATTATAATTTTTTAATTATTAATACTTGAATAACGAATCAGATGAATACACAACGTACCAAATAATGTTATTTAAAAAAGTATATATACATAAATTCTTTATATATTTAATTTTGATTTTCGCATCTTTTAATATTTTTTTAACGCATATTGTATAATTTTAATTAAAGGCAGCTTCGATATGTAGAATTGTTAACTTACTAATGTCAATAGTAAAGAGTTTGTTATACCAGCCGCCCATCCGCAAAGAATCATAAGCAAAAATTCCGTGATTAAAACGATTCTGTACATGGATTGTGTTTTTATGTCGAAAGGAATTTCTAGCTTGTTGATTAAAGGTAACTCTCTCGTAGTATCAGTGACATCGGCGTCGGCCAGGATGATGCCGATGCAATATGCAACAATTGTCATCGTATGAAGGGTGACAACCGCATTTGTAATACGATCCGATATTTTCGCTTTACGTGCAGCCTCGCGCATGCTAATGTCGCTATTAGCGCAGTCACTCCAATCTTCCGTCATCACTGCCAAAATCTCGACAAATTTTCTGTGAATAAATTGTTTTCATTAATCGCGCTATCAAGACATGTAATCTTAATTGTCGTCATGTAAATTTATCTAAAAAATTTGTTATGTTTGGATATTGAAAACTAATTGTCAATGCTTTTTATTCGCATAATTTTTGTTCATAAATTATTAATATAATAAGTACAACGTATTAAGAGTACAAATAAAAGTATTACAATTGTATTTTTGAATGAAAGCGTTTTACGATATTTTCTCACCTGAAAATTGACTGACACTCGCCATGTGATGTACATTGTTACAAAAAAATTATTTGTAGCTACATAATATGTAACACTAATTAATTTTACTTAACTTTACTTTTAAGAAGAAAACTATCGTACAAATAAATTTTCTGAAAAATTATGACACTGAAATTACACAGTATCTTTCGCTTGGGTTTTGACACGAGTATATTATATGTTAATCATAATATTCTCGTCGAACGTTAAGTTAACTTGAGTCGTATTACTTACCGCTGGTTTAACCAAAACACAAAGAACTTGAAAATTATTTTGGAATATGCAAGGAAGGTGGACAGACAATCCATTAAGTCCAAGATTTCGGCAGAGTGCACATGCGTAAAAAAATAACGGTAGTGACAGAATAAAGTAACTGCCATTGAAACGACCCAAAATATTCTGCAAAGCAGAACATATGGTGTGCCTGGCCAAATACCACACAAAGTGAGCATAAACTTCAACGTGCGGTTAAACGTACTTTTACGAGCCATAATTTCTTATTTCTCTTTATTCTCCCCTGTGCACACGGGCAAATCGATCGAAGATGTGTATAACAGAACAAAAATTCTCAGTAAATGAAAAAAATATGTTTCTGACCAAACGCACATACGTTTCAATGACAACTCTATGTATATTATAGAATACTTGCGTTAAAAAAAAACTGTAAGAAAGTTCTAAGAAAGAAGTAGGTTCAACCTTCGGCAATTGATCGCAATTGAAGATGCTCATTAAATATTTTTATCGTGCCGAGCATAGACCGTGAACACATTTTTCATGAATTTAATGTAAGAAATGAAAAGATAGGTAAAGTTTGTTTCCCTTCTCTCTTGTGCGCTGGTAATGCATCGCGAATTGTTCACTTTAAATATGTAACGATACGTACGGACGTAGATGCGGTTCGATGTCCGACGGTCAGTCGTGACTACGGTGCTTCAGGAAAGTTTTAATCTCTAGAGGATGAAGAGCTAGTCACAACTTTGTGCAACACTACACAACTTTACATTGCTTTGCTTACAATAACTAAAAGTGAATTTGTAGAAATATGTGAAGCAATTAGGATTAATAAGTTTATGAATTTGTATCTGAAAATGTACGTGAAAAATGATATACACATAACAGTTAGAATTTACATAAATATTTAAACAAATTAAATGTTATTTATATTATCATTAACTTTGTATTAATACTTTCTGCATTGTATTTTTTGCATATGCAGATAATTTTTAACTACTTTTAATTAGTTTTGTATAACAAAAGTGTTTTCTCCTTCTCTCTCTCTCTCTCTCTCTCTCTCTCTCTCTCTCTCTCTCTCTCTCTCTCTCTCTCTCTCTCTCTCTCTCTCTCTCTCTCTCTCTCTCTCTCTCTCTCTCTCTCTTTCTGTATATGAGTATATCTAATTATTTCATTTTCTTATATAATATTTCCTTTATTTAAAAATACGTAAATATAAATAAAATTAAATGAAAAATATAAAAGTTACATTAGATTGTATTTGTTCGTTAATTTAATTTGTATTGATGAGTAAAAATATTCTCGATGTAATAATAGTGTAACACAATAACGCAACATGCTCGTCTTACAATTTCTGGGAAATAGGGATCTATTAAATATTCCGATATCAAGAATGTATCTTTTTGTATTCTTCTATAAATTACTACTGTTTTAGAATATCTCTAAATTATTACTATTTTAACCCATAAAAATATATCTTATATTATATTTTTCTGTTACTACTGAAGATATATTTATATGATATATACTTCATGACTATCATATAAAAAGCTTCAAATATACGATGTGTTTATTGCATAGCCAGCAATACTGATAAATATGATCCCGAAGCTTTCATAATCTATAATAAAGTATGAACCTTTTTATTAGAAAATAACATTTTAAAAAGTATATATTTGCCAAAAAATGCATTTTAAATATTGCTATAAGAATTTGCAAATTTAACGGATTGGTATAAAAGAATTTACATAGACAAAAAGTAAATTTAATGTAGAAAGTATCTTGATACAAATATTATGTGTACAATTATCCAAGATTATTTTGTGTGCTACGTATGAGTCTTACACTTGTAAAAGATTCTAAGGAGAGATCCATTATTTTTCCAACTGTAAGTGTCAATTGCTTCTGCGCCCTTAATATCACGAATATTAAATTACGACTGTTTTCAGGTTTCATTTCGTACCAGGCGGAATTGTACGCCGCAATCCCGACAGCTTTACTCTAGAAAAGTCGAGATAGTTAAGGGCTTCTCTGTGATATGTATTATCGTTTCTTTTTCCAGTAGGGTCAATATAAGCGTTATTGATTATTGTCATAATTATTGTTCCGTGTCTAACCTTGTTTTTCAGGTATTCCCCTGCGTAGCAAAATATAAATGCTTCAAGATTCGTTACAGTGTAAAATAAAAGAGATCGTATTATGTGCTCCGTCGCATGGGGACTGCCAATCGCCTGCAATATTAAAGGAGCAATTATGGAACCAAAATTGTAAATATGCCTCTGTGTATATAACAAGTTACACAGAATTTATTTTGTAACCAAAATGTTAATCTTACAGAATCTAATATTTATTATTATACGTAATACTTAATGTTTTCACTCGCCGTTACGATAAGAAATCCCAAAGAGCAAATTAGCACGGTGTTCGATGTGAATTGTACTAACGCGATGTATGTGTATAAATCTTCAATGTATTCCGAAAAGTTAATAACTCTTTGATGCTTGCGAATAATTTTATTCGTCGTAAAGGCGACAGATTCGGCTGTTCCTTTATTCTCTCGCGGTACGAGCTCATGTAACCAACAGCGCAAGATATCCATCTGACCACCTACGTGTAGAGTCTAGAAATAAAAATCACACATTGTATCTACTGATTAAAATTAAAAATGGTACACATTTTAACAGAGAGAGAGAGAGAGAGAGAGAGAGAGAAAGTATTGTTTGGAGACGGTATTAATTGCCAATTATTTTTATAATTACTAATTTATGACAATTGCGTTTCATACGTTGCAACTTACATACCAAAGTTAAAAGCAATGCATTCAGTAGACCTGTCCCACAGCCGGACATGATAAGATGCACAAATTGCATGGTCAGCAACGTTCTATACGTGCGTTCAGTGTTTATGTTGACAGGAAGCTCGACTTTTAAGAGAAGAGGTAGTTCAGATTGATTGGTGACGTCGACGTCGGCCAAGAAGATGCCAATACTATATGCAACAATAGTTAACGTATGAAGAGTGAACATTGCGTTAGTGATACGGGCTGCTAATTTAGCTTTGCATAACGTCTCACGCATGTTGACGTCACTTCCATTGCAATCGTTCCAGTCTTCTGTCATCATCGTCAAGATCTCGATGAATTTTCTGCGAATTATTTGAATCATCAATTATTCTATCGGAACAAATGTAAGATACAAAAACTTGTGTATATTTCTAGAAAAAATTTAATATATAAATTTATTATATATTTTATTATATATGTAAATATATAATAAATATATAATAAACACGTATTATTATATAATTATATTAACATATTTTCTTTGTTTTAATTTTTTAAATTATAGTTATCTTACATTTGAGTAAAATAAAGTATAAAAATGAATATTTATCGATAAAAATTTTTTAAAAATGCAAGTCTTCCTGAATAATTGAATATATTATTTATTTACATATGTTGATTACAATAAAAGTAGAAGATAATGGCAGAAAATAATCTTGGGTAATAAATATACAAACTACTTATATATTATGTAGCATTACTTACCGTTCATTCAACCAAAATATGATCAACTTAATTGAAAATTTTACTTGCGTTAGAAAACTACTGAAACAGTCCATCAAGTCGAAAAGATCATTAGAATGCAAATGCATTAAAAGATAACGGTAGTGGCAAATTTCATCTGTTGCTAATGCAATAATCCAATACGCCCTGCAGATTATAACACACGATGTGCCTGGCCATATACCGCACAGAGTGAGCATTAATTTTAACGTGCGATTAATTGTGCTTTTACGCGTCATCCCTTATTTCTTTTTGCTCTCCGGTTTTTACGCGAGGGAAGGCATCGATTTATAAGCAACAAGGCAAACGCTTTTTCAGATAAGAAACAGAATTGTTTTCTATCTTTCTTCCTTCGCCACTCGTTGCGTTTACCGATGAGAACTCAGTGTGTATTCTAGAATAACTGCATAAAGACTGAGAGGTTCTACCCCGAGATCATCAAATGGATCCCTACCATGATCATCTAATGGAAGTATCTCATTAAATATTTTTATCATGGAGCATACTGTCCTCGCTCGCATACGTTTAGTTTCTCACAACATTGATATAAAAAGAGGGAGAAAACATGGGGTCATCTTTTTTTCCTAGTAAACGCATATTATCCGATTTAAGTATGCAATAATTCGTGCGGTGATATACGCATTTGATTGCCATACTTCAGCATATTCCGGAAAAGTTTTGAAGTTCGTGCACCAGAGCAGAAAAAAGTAACGGAGAAATCTAAAGAAAATTCTACGGAAATATATAAATTTCTTGCCTGCAAGGCAGTTAACAGCTTGCCTGTATGCTATAGTGATATTTATAAGAAATCAATACGTAAATTGTATAGATAAAAATGCGAGTGATAATGTAATAATTTTTTTCGCTACTTATACATCGAAAGTTGTTGTTTTCTCATCTGTCACATTCAAGGACCAACATTTCGATGCACAGGTAACAAAAAATATTGTGCGACACGTGCGGATCGGCTGTTGTCCACACGTGCGGGTGAACGTACTTACGGACAATTAACCGACTCAATAACTCAACTGCACTTGTTGCACAAATAACTATTATCAAGGTAAAAAGTCCCGTTAAATTTTTTATATTACTTTCAAATGTAATCTCTGTGTAATCTCTAAGAACAATCGATAATTCATAACTTTTATCCATTATAACTAGAAAATATATGTAACACATCTTCAACAAATTACAAAACTATGCTCCAATGTTCATCTCATTGCCAAAAGTACTGATAAATATGATCCAGAAGCCTTCATAATCTATAAAATATTGCTTTTATTAATAACAAAGAAAAATATATACGCATTATTATTATTATTATATGTCTACATAAACAATTTTGTATGATAAAAAGTCTGCTTTGAACGATAATAATGTTATCATCGTTAGATATAAAAAAATATATAAAAGATTTAATTAAAATATTTATATCTTTAGTTATTACATATCTCACGTTTGTAAAGCACTCTAAGGAGAGAACTACCATCTTGCCCGCTGTAAACTGCAATTGCTTCTGCGATCGTAAAATTATAAATAACAAAAGACGACTGTTTTTAACATTCATATCATACCAAGAAGAATTGTATGCCGCGTTTCCTATCTCTTTACTCTATAAAAATGAAAAAATAATACCAATAGAACTATTTTATAAAATTTCTTTATATATCATAATTAATTAATTATATAATAATTTCTTTTAATATTATTAACTTACATTATTTTACAAATTATCTCTTTACGCCTTTTTTAATTACTATTACAATATAATCTTCTTTTACTAACCTTATTGCTCATGTATTCTCCAGCGAAGCAAAGTATAAACGCTTCGACGTTTGTTACACAAAAAAATGTAAGAGATCTCAATATTTTTTCAGCAGCACCGGGACCGTCGAGTGCCTACAATATTAAGGCAAAATGAAAATTAATGAGTTACCCGCACAAGTCTTATAAACGGTGATTAATGTGAGTATACATTAATTAAGGTGAAAGCTGCATAATATATAAATTAATATGTAGAAAATTAATATTGTAAATAATTCTGAGATTAATTTTTTAAATGTAAAATTTTAATAGTTTGATAATTTTACTCACTGTTACAATGAGAAATCCTAATGAACAAATCATCGTTGTATTCGATAGAAATTTCATTAAAGAAATAGGTGCAAAGACATTTTCAATGTTCTCCGAAAGAATGATAATTTTTTTATGTTTCTCAATGATTTTCGTCATAACAGTGAGGAATGAATCTTTTTTCCGGATATCTTTAGATCCAATTGCCGTCAACGAATAAAGTAGAATATTTATTTGACTGCCCACGTGTAAAGTCTACAAATAACGATTTTATTATTTATGACAATGTAATGACAATTTTTTATTTTATATTTAAGAAGTAAAAATATTGGTGAGAAATTTGTGAGAAATAAATTTA
Organism: Monomorium pharaonis; assembly: GCF_013373865.1. Lineage (NCBI taxonomy): Eukaryota > Metazoa > Arthropoda > Insecta > Hymenoptera > Formicidae > Monomorium > Monomorium pharaonis. The sequence continues at coordinate 1,399,362 of NC_050470.1, read as the reverse complement.
AGTGCACTAGATCAAATTAAATAATGAAGTATAAACAGATATTTATTTTTTTTTAATTTCTAATTTAATATTTATATTAAAATATAAACTAATAATATGGTTAAAATAGCAATTATAATTATAATTATATTTGCTTATGTAGGTGCAGGTTACCAGAGTTAAAAACAGACCGTTGAATAAACCAGCTCCCCAAGTGCACAACATCACGCCAATAAATTGCGTAACTAATACCAGTCTGTACTTGCGTTGCGTGTTTATAACGAAGGGATATTCCATTTTCATCATGAAAGGTATTTCATCCATAGATTGATCGGTGACGTCGACTTCGATAACAATTAGCAGAATGCTAATAACGTACGCAAGTCCACCGAATGTATGAAGAAGAATTAATCCATTAGAAATACGACTTGACAGTTTTGCTTTGTTTGTTACTTCGCGCAATGCAACATCACTGTTACCACAATCGTCCCAGTCTTCCATTATTGTCGTCAAGATTTCGTTAAATTTTCTATAAACAATAAGCTATATAGAGAAACAGTTAAGCGTATCCTTTTAATGTTATTTTTGTCTTTCTTTACGAAATTTTAATTGTTTACTTGATTAATTGTCGCTTACTGATATTTTAACGTGAAGATAATGATATTACAGGTTACTTTCAAAAACGCCAAGAAACTACTCAGACAATCCATCAAATTGAAGAGATTGTCGAGATTAAAATGCATCATAATGTACCAGCAATGGAGTAATACAGTAGTTCCTAGTAAAAACACACTGAACATTCTATAGAATATTGGTGCACCTGGCCAGACACCGAATGCGGTAAGAAAAAATTCTACCGTGCGACTGATCGTACGTTTACTCCCCATAACTTCTTGTCTTTCTCTACTATTATCTGTATACAAGTTAGGGCATCAAAATCTAGGAATTCTTTTATCGAAGATAAGAATAAGGAACGTATACTCTCATTGAAATTATATTTTCCAACCGCAGCGTAATGTACGTTGTGGAAAAGACTAAAGGATTCTAAGAAGCAAGTAAGACTTATTGGACGAGTGATCAATAGTAGTTGCTTATTAAATATTTTTATGGTACATGAAATTTGTCTCGCTCGTGTTTATCATAATTTCCTATAATATCGATATGACAAGCAAGAGAGAAAGAAGAGAACATAGGGTCATCTCTTGAGTGCCAGTTATAGCATATTATCTGGTTTAAATATACAATGATTCGTGCGAACGCGAATATGACGAGGGAAAGCACATAGGGGTCACGTTTCCTTTTCTTAGTAGTCGCATATTATTCGGATTAAATATGCAATGATTCGTGCGGTGATGTACGCATTCGACATTCGACCACCAGTCGTACTTTAGCGTACCCCGGAAAGGTTTTGAAGTTTATGCACTAAAGCAACAAAGCAGCAACAGAAAAACTCAAGTGCAGTGCTATACAGAAATATAAAAGTTTCTTCACGTGTAAGGTAGTTTGCAGCATATTTGATATTTATTGCATATTCGATATTTATTGCATGCATTATATTATAGTGATACTTATGAGAAATCAACAAGTGCATAGATTGTATAGATAAAAATGCATGTAAGAATAATGCAATTTAGTATTTTATGTGCACAATGTTTGAAGAAATGAAAAAAATGTATTCTAAAATTATTAGAACATGCAATTTTTCTCTATACTAATAAAAAAAATTTCACGATTTTTGTGTATTACAGTTTTTTATATCAATTAATAACTATATTATTTTCTAAAAGTATATATTTTACTAAAATATGTACCATGCGTATATATTTTTTCATATTTATCTGTACATATTATATATACTTTGCCTTAAATATTCTTTTTAAGAAAATCAAACTCTATATACGATATAATAACTTACTTTATTACTTTATGATTATTAAGAAATTTTAAAATAAATACTATGGCATTTATTTCATTGCCAGTAGCACCGATAAATACGATCCAGAAGCCTTCATAATCTATAACAATTTAACATTTACTAGTGATAATAAAAAATGCCAACGCATTATTATAACATAATTTGTATAAAAAAATCTATATGATAAGAAATCTATCTTAAATGATAATAATATTATTATTACTAATAACAGAAAAAAATAAATGATCACGTCCTTATAAAAAATTGAGTTAAGACATGGTTTTTTTAACTATTACATATCTTACATTTGTGAAATACTCTAAGGAAAGATCTGCCATTTTGCCTGCTGTAAACTTTAATTGTCTCTGTGATCTTAAAATTATAAATAACAAAATACGGTTATCTTTAGCTCTCATATTGTACCAAGTTGAATTGTACGCTGCATTTCCAATCGCTTTGCTCTATGAAAGTGGAAATAAAAAAAATCTATAGTATTTTCTTCTATGATATATCAGTTTTAATATCAGAAACGCAAAACTATCTATAGGTTTTCTTTATTACTATCATAACAATCTTCTATCTCTAACCTTATTGCTCAGATATTCTCCAGCAAAGCAAAATATAAACGCTTCGATATTTGTCACAGCGTAAAATAAAAGAGATCTTACTATTTGTTCAGTGGCATCAGGACTACCGATTGCCTATAGTGTTAGTACAAAATGAAAACAAACATATTTACGTATAGAATCTTATAAATGTGGTTTATATTTATATAACTATGACAAATTAATTGAGATACGTAATATAAATCAATATATAAGAAATTGATATTAATGTATTTGATATTAAAGTTACATTTTTTAATTTTAAATTTTAATAATTTAACTCACGGTTACAATAAGAAATCCTAATGAGCAAATCATCACGGTATTCGATGTGAATTGCAACAAAGCAATGTATGAATAAAGATTTTCTATGTTTTCTGAAAGATTAATAATTTTTTGATGTTTCCGAATGATTTCCGTCATGACAGTGACGAATGAGTCACGTTTTTTTTCAATGTCTATAGATCCAACTTCCGTCAACCAGCGCAGCAAAATGTTTATTTGACTGCCCACGTGTAGAGTCTACAAATAAAAATTCTGTCACTATATGATAACAATTATTTATTTTACTTTTAAAAAATATTAATATTATTATGAATAATGAATTAATAAAATGCACAAGAGCGCATTAAAACTTTATGAAATTGATATTCTACTATTTTTGAATTTATACTAAATATTTATAGTAAAATAATTTAACAATATGTAGTAGCATTATACAACAATTATATTTTGCTTATGACACTTGCTTATTTAGGTGCAGGTTACCAGAGTTAAAAACAGACCGTTGAATAAACCAGCTCCCCAACTGCACACCATCACGAAAACGAACTGCGTAGCTAATACCAGTCTGTACTTGCGTAGCGTGTCTATAACGAAGGGATATTCCATTTTCATCATGAGGGGCAATTCAGCCGTTCGATCGGTGACGTCGGCATCGGCCAGGAGAATGCCAATGACGTATGCAACCGCGGCGATTGTATGAAGAATAATTAACGCATTGCAAATACGGCTCGATAATTTTGTTTTGCTTGCCGTTTCGCGTAATGCAACGTCACTGTTACCGCAATCATCCCAGTCTTCCTTTGTCATTGTCAAAATTTCGACAAATTTTCTACAAACGATTGAATATCTCGAGACAGTTGCAGCTGTATTCTCACGACATTATTTTTCCTTTTTCTTTTGTTTAAAAGTTTTGATTGTTTAATTGATTAATTATCGCTTACCGCTGTTTTAGTGAAAAAATAACGAGCTTGAAGGTCAGTTTTACATGCGCCAAGAAACTACTCAGACAATCCATCAAGTCGAAAAGATTATCAAAATGAAAATGCGTTGCAAAATACAAGTAGTGAAAGTATTGATTAATTGCTAACGTAATTATCCAAAACACTCTGTAGAGCTGTACACATGGTATACCTGGCCAGACACCGAACATGGTGAGCATAAGTTCTACCGTGCGATTGATCGTACGTTTACTCCCCATAATTTCTTATCTTCCTTTGCTACTGTTTATGTACTAGCCAAAACATTAAAACATAGGAATACTTTTGTCAACGTATAAGAAACATATACTCTTGAAAAAATGTTCTCCAACCACAGCTTGATGTATGTTGTAGAAAATTTGCGTGCAGACTAGAAAATTCTAGAAGTACCTTGAAACGTATAGCACCGTCGGGTGACTGACCAATGGCTCATTAAATATTTTCCTCCTGTGTGTACACAATACGAAGAAATAGCTTCTAATTTTTTAAAAAGGAGCGGACAAAGTCGCGTTATCTTCCAGTACTGACTACGCACTCATGAACAATTTGCTTAAATATGTAATGATCACAGCGATATACATCCGGTGAAAGTCACATCTTGCGATCTTTAAAAGAGTCTTAATATCTAGTAGAAAAGAAATTCAAGAGAAAAAAAATAAAGAAATTGGTAAGGTAATTGTACATGAAATGTCATCTAACTATAAAGTTATAAGTTTTAACTTCTAACGAGCAATTACCTTTAAAGAAAGAAAAGCATCTGTCGAAGAATACTTTTTAAATAAAATAGTCATAACGCATTTGCGACCTATTTGCTTTAATAATTTAGAGTACTGTATGAACCGTGGACCGTACTCTATATGTACTGAAATGAAATTTTCTCTGAAGCAAAATTAAGAAAATAAGATGTAACATGAAGGATGAAGTACCAGGAAAAAGTAAAATTAGTATATATTGTACATAAAAGTTACGACTCTTCGAATCCTCGCTACCTGTAGTCTACCTTTCTTAACCTCTCTCAGATATAAGAAAAGAATATTTAACATTTATCTCATAATTAACACTATGTTTTTGAAACTATTGATATATGTGCGCAGGGCCTGTTCAAAGAGTAAAATCGAGACGAATAAAAATTGACGATTACAGAGATGCGAAAAGTGAAATACAACTTTTATTTGAAATGTGCATATTCTTTATATATACACTGCAAATCCAAATGTATAAAAATGCTTTATTTATATGTTACTTGGTTTCTTACGTAAAAATAATAGCAAAATGTGTTAAACTATATTTAAATGTGTAAATTTATTTTTTTTATGCAGTATAGTATGATATTTTTACATAAAAAACTAAATTTTGCACACAAGTAAAGTATTTTTTATACATTTAGTTTTAGAGTGATCAGATTTAACATTTATGAGTTTGCTATTTTATTATTATAATTATTATATTAAACAGTCGAATTTTTGTCTTTAATATACTGCTAGCATAACTGATATGTCAGATGCTGAAGGTTTTATAATCTATAACAATATTATGTGTTTGTCACACACACACACACACACACACACACACACACACACACACACACACACACACACACACACACACACACACACACACACACACACACACACACACACACACACACACACACACCACTAAACTGATGCATGAAAATACAAGTAATGTTAGATGAGAACATATGTATAAAATTCTGACTTATTATAAAAACCACAGCACTGTAAATGTAGATGTAAGATCATAAATATCATATTTTAAAGAGAAATTGTTAGAACATAATATTTCGACGGTATGCTTACATTGAGAAATTATTCCAAGAAATTATTCCATAAATTTTCCAAATGTAATTGTCAATTCATTTTGCGATTTCATTATCAGAAACAGAATAATCCATCTGTCTTGAAATCTGCATTGGTACCAAGAAGAGTCGTATGCGGCGACTCCGATTGCTTTGCTCTACATACCAAGAATTAAGAAGAGAGAATTACCAGTTTAGTTAATAATTGGACACATCAGAGATGTTAATTCTAACCTTAATATTTAAATATTCTCCAGCGAAACAGAACATAAATACTTTACAATTCATTGTGAAATAAAATCCAAGAGTTTTTATTAGAATCGGAACAGTATCGGACCTTCCAATTAACTGTAATATTAAATAATATATTTTTTAATACCATTAGCAATATTAAAATGATTTGTAACAAATCAGCGAACATAATTTAAATTATATAAATTAATCATCTGTATCATGTGTATATTTTCCATAAAATTTGTCCTTCTACATTTTATCTTTCAGCGATAATACTTACGTAATAAGTACAAAACCGAGAGCACAGATAATTAATGTGTCTGACACAAATATAACACCAGTGCAATATTGGAATATAAATTTTTGATGTCTTTCGAAAAGGAAATAATATTCTGATGTTTTACAATTATTTTTCTTATTATTAGTAGGCTCAGTCTGTATCCGCTTTCCTCTGAAACTATTTACTGTCAACCATTTACGAAGAATCTCAATTTGACCAGATAAATGCAGCACCTGAAAAAGTTTCAAAATTTATCTTGGCTTTTTTACAATAATTATATTATATTTAGTAATGATATTATTGTGTTACATTAACATGTTAATTAAAAATTTTATAACATTTTAAGACAATTTTAACAACTCACCAAGACAATAAGAACATCATGATAACGACACCACCAAAGATCAATACGCAAGAGAATTGTACAACTAATGTCAATCCGTAAACAAATTGTATATCAATATTAAATGGAAAATCCATTTTCAGAATAAAGAGTCGCATAGTTATATAAGACTCTTCTGTGTTACTCGTGTCAAAAGTAAAAATGCTAGTGCTACATAATGTTATGGCTATCAAAAAGAAACCGCGACATTAGCAAAATTATGACTCAATAGCTTTGCTTATCATGATTACTAAAATCTAGTTTACTAGCATCGCTATAATTCTTTTACACTTATCCATACGTTGTTTCCTACAACGCAGTAAAAAATATTGCTGTTAATATGCAAGCAGAAAGTATATAAAGTTTGAATTGTAAAGTTTGAATCGATAAGACTCGAAGTACAGAGTATAATGAGTAAACACAGAGGAAGATAAAAATTATACTTTCACTTTGTTCGACTTCATTTAGTAACTTTGCGTATTTCAACTTATTGATTTTCTTTCCGAGTCTTTTCTTCCTTTTAGCAATGCACGTGCACGTGCAGTACATTAACACACGTGATGGACGATAGAATAGTAAGTCTAATGAAATCATAGATTTCTATTTATGTGTAAATTTTCTATAGTTATACAATAGCTGATTTTAAACGGCATTAGAAATGCGAAATGTTTCACATCGACAGAATGAAAGCATGTATGAAATACAAGTTATATAAAATCTACGACTTTAATCGTTTTTCTAATATTATTCATGCATAAAAAATTAAATTTAAATAAATAAATTTAATTGTAATATGAAATGTGTGTATGCGTATTATTATAAATAATTTTTTTTTTCCAGGAAAAGTAATAATTCAATTAAGAATTAAGAAAAGAAGAAGACTTAAGGATAAAACAACAAGGAAAAAGCAGAGATGTAGGAAAGAAATTAAGATTAAAAGTATTGATAAATAACAAAATATTAAGAACAATGATATTGATAAGGGTAAGTTGTGCAAAACATGACAGAATGCAGAGATTCCCTCTGAGAATAAAAAAAGGAAATAACAATAATTAAAGAAGCAAGTTATCTGAGAAACAGATTAAAAATTGAGAAAGTATAAGTGAGCGAATAATCTAAAGAATAAATAATTAAAAATTAAAAAAATATATAGAATAGCAGAAGTAAAAGCCAAACAAAATATGCGATTACAGTAATACGATTACAGTAAAATACTTTTATTCAATGTTTATACTTAACATATGAGTTACTATTCTATTACGGTTATTGTATTAAACACTTACATTGTCTTCAATATAATGCTAGCATAAACGATACGTAGGATGCTGAAGCTTTCAAAATCTATAACAAAATTATGAATTTGTCAATAAATTGGCATACGTAAATGCAATCAATATTACATAGGAACGTATGTATAAAATATTTATTTATTATAAAAACTACAGCATTGTAAGTAGTAAAAGTGAGATATTAAACACTGTATTTGAAAAAAAAATTAGAAGTATTTTTAGAACAAAATATTTTAATAGTATTCTTACGCTGACAAATCGTTCGAAGGAAAGATCCATAAATTTCCCAACTGTAATCGACATTTGATTTTGCGATCTCATTATCAGAAACAAGATAACCCGGCTGTCTTGAAATTTGCATTGATACCAACGAGAACTGTATGCAGCGTCACCGATTACTTTACTCTATATACGAAGAGTTAAGAATTACAGAGAAAAATTAGCAATTTATTTAATAATAATTGGACATTCCACAAATATTAATACTAACCTTAGAGCTTAAGTACTCTCCAGCAAAACAGAACATAAATACTTCAAAATTTATTATAAAGTAAAATCCAAGAATCTTCATTACAATCGAAACAGCATCAGGTCTTCCAATGGACTGAGATATTAAAAATAATACTTTTATATGTAACACAACATTAAAGATTTTAATAATAAGTCCTTTCCCGTGCCCGTAACCATTGAACAAATGTTAAATTATACAATTTAATAATTTTTTTTACTTTTGAGTAAAATTTGTCTTTATTAAATTTTTGATCTTTTACCGATGAAACTCATTATGATTATTTACCGTAACCAGTACAAAACCGATACTACAGATAGTCAAAGTGTCTGCTACAAATAGAACCAACGTAATGTCGGAAAATATATTTTCGATACTTTTTGAAAAAGTAATAATATTCTGATGTTTTTCAATTATTGTCCCTACTATTGTTAGGTTTAGTTTATATTCGTTTTCGTCTGAAATAACTTCTGTTATCCATTTACTGAGAATTTCGATTTGGCCACCTAAATGTAGTACCTAATAGATTTTGAAAACTTGATTTTATTTTAATTACAGTAATTATACATAATGCGTGCTAACATGATTACGTGGCTTTAGTTCAAACAAAGACAACCATTACAAAATTTTATAACAAATAATTCACTCACCAAGACAATAAGGAGAGTATTCAGCATGACATTGCCACAAGCAGTGAGTACTGTACAAAAACCTTGTGAAAGCAATATAATTTCATAAACAAATCGTGTATCACCGCTGAATGGAAAATCCATCTTTAGAATTAGCGGTCGCATGGATATATCAGTTTCGTCTAGATTAAACGAGTTGTAAGTGAAAACGCTAACAGTATAAAATATTACGGCTATTACAACACTACCAAAACATAAATTAGAAATATTATGCGATAGAATGGCTTTGCCGATCGTCGCACGTTTACTAAAATCGGTATTGCTGCTTTTCTTCCAATCCATCGCCATCATCGCCAATATCTTGTCCAATGTTCTACGAGCGATTTTATGGACCATCATAATGAAAGAAACATTAATTTCTTAAAATTACATATGTACAGAAATTTACATAATGTTGTGACTTTAAATGTGTTTATCATATAATTAAGAAAAGTATCGTGTCATTCTCTGTAAAAATATTGTTGATATATTTATTAAAATTGTAGCTATTGCATGTCTCACCGCTGATTAAGCCAAAAATTGATGATTTTAAAAAAAAATTGACTATACGTTAAGGTAACACTTAGGCATTCCATCAGATCGGACAGATCGACAGTATATAAGCGCTTAATAACATATCGATATTGGAAAGATTGAATAGCCGCTATTGTAATCGTCCAAAAAAGTCTACAAAATAGAATGTATGATGATCCTGGCCAGATACCAAAAATTCGAAGCGGAATTTCTATGGCTCGATTGATGGTACTTGTAGGTGTTTGTTTCATGTTCTTTTTGTTTTCACCTTTTTATTTCTGTTTATCTCCGTTAAAAAAATGTACGAATGACTAAAGAGTATCACTGAATAAAACTGATCATTCGTACGATGTATAGTACTGATCGTCACTGCACAAAATAAAAATCTTTGAGAGAAGGCAAAACAAAGAACATATTCTAATCTCCTCACAATTATTAAATATCTGCATGTAGGTTTAAATTTCATATGCAATTGCTGTGGCTTTTCTACTGTAACGCTCGTAGAAAAAAAAATTAAAAGACTACCTCTCGATGGCCCTACTGGTCGGTCAAGAAATGAGCAATTTGCTTTAAAAATTCAAGCAAATGTAGGTGTACTATACGCACATCGAATGTTAAATTCAGAGTAATAATCATAAGAAAATTTTTTAGCCTGCGTGGAAATCGCGTGTTCAAGGAAATCGAAAGCACCTATATTATGATCATGATTATATACTCTAACGGTTTTAGATGCTAGAAAACAGAAAAAAAAGAGAAAAGGAAAAAAAGAATATTTTGTTCGAGGGATCTTCACCATTCATCTCTCTACTCGTCGCTTCCTACAACGTAATAAAAAAAAATATTACAGTTAATATACAAGCAGAAAGTACATAAAGTTCGAATAGTAATCGATGAGACTCAAAGTACAGAAAATAATGAGTAAATACAGAAGAAGAGAAAAATTATACTTTTGCGTTGTTCCGTTTCATTTAGTAACTTTGCGTATTTCAACTTATTGATTTTCTTTCCGAGTCTTTTCTTCCTTTTAGCAACAGTGCACGTGCAGTACATTAACGCACGTGACGGACGATAGAATAGTAAGTCTAATCAAATCATAGATTTCTACAAATTTCAATTTATGTGTAAATTTTCTATAGCTATACAATAGCTGATTTTAAACGACATTAGAAATGCGAAATGTTTCACATCGACAAAATGAAAGCATGTATAAAATACAAGTTGTATAAAATCTACGACTTTAATTGTTTTTCTAATATTATTCATGCATAAAAAATTAAATTTAAATAAATAAATTTAATTGTAATATGAAATGTGTGTATGCATATTATTATAAATAATTTTTTTTTTCAGGTAAAGTAATAATAATTTGATTAATAATTTAAAAAAGGAGAAAACTTAAGAATGAAACAACAGGAAAAAAACCAGAGATGTGGGAAAGAAAACAAGATTAAAAGTATCGATATATAACAAAATATTAAGAACAATGATATTGATGATATTGATAAGGGTAAGTTGTAGAAAACATGACAGAATGCAGAGATTCCCTCTGAGAATAAAAAAAAACAGCAATAATTAAAGAAGCAAGTTATCTGAGAAACAGATTAAAAAATGAGAAAGTATGAGTGGCGAATAATCTAAAGAATAGATAATTAAAAATTAAAAAATATATAGAATAGCAGAAGTAAAAGCCAAACAAAATATGCGATTACAGTAATACGATTACAATAAAATACTTTTATTCGATGTTTATACTTAACATATAAGTTACTATTCTATTACGGTTATTGTATTAAACACTTACATTGTCTTCAATATAATGCTAGCATAAATGATACGTAGGATGCTGAAGCTTTCAAAATCTATAACAAAATTATGAATTCGTCAATAAATTGGCATACGTAAGTGCAATTAATATTACATATCAACGTATGTGTAAAATATTTATTTATTATAAAAACTACAGCATTGTAAGTAGTAAAAGATATTAAACATCGTATTTGAAAAAAAATTAGAAGTATTTTTAAAACAAAATATTTTAATAGTATTCTTACGCTGACAAATCGTTCGAAGGAAAGATCCATAAATTTCCCAACTGTAATTGACATTTGATTTTGCGATCTCATTATCAGAAACAAGATAACCCGGCTGTCTTGAAATTTGCATTGATACCAACGAGAACTGTATGCAGCGTCACCGATTACTTTACTCTATATACGAAGAGTTAAGAATTACAGAGAAAAATTAGCAATTTATTTAATAATAATTGGACATTCCACAAATATTAATACTAACCTTAGAGCTTAAGTATTCTCCAGCAAAACAGAACATAAATACTTCAAAATTTATTATAAAGTAAAATCCAAGAATCTTCATTACAATCGAAACAGTATCAGGCCTTCCAATGGACTGAGATATTAAAAATAATACTCTTATATGTAACGCAACATTAAAGATTTCAATAATAAGTCCTTTCTCATGTCCGCAACCATTGAATGATTGTTAAATTATACAATTTAATAATTTTTTTCACTTTTGAGTAAAATTTGCCTTTATTAAATTTTGAATCTTTTACCAATGAGACTCATTAAAATTATTTACCGTAACAAGTACAAAACCGCTACCACAGATAGTCAAAGTGTCTGCTACGAATAGAACCAACGCAATGTCGGAAAATATATTTTCGATACTTTTTGAAAAAGTAATAATATTCTGATGTTTTTCAATTATTGTCTTTACTGTCGTTAGGTTTAGTTTATATTCGTTTTCGTCTGAAATAACTTCTGTTATCCATTTACTGAGAATTTCGATTTGGCCACCTAAATGTAGTACCTAATAGATTTCAAAAACGTGATTTTATTTTAATTACAATAATTATACATAATGCGTGATAACATGATTACGGGCTTTAGTTCAAATGGAGACAACCATTACAATATTTTAAAATAAATTTTAATTCACTTACCAAGACAATAAGGAGAGTATTCAGCATGACATTGCCACAAGCAGTGAGTACTGTACAAAAAACTTGTGAAAGCAATATAATTTCATAAGCAAATCGTGTATCACCGCTGAATGGAAAATCCATCTTTAGAATTAGCGGTCGCATGGATATATCAGTTTCGTCTAGATTAAACGAGTTGTAAGTGAAAACGCTAACATTATAGAATATTACGGCTATTACAACACTACCAAAACATAAATTAGAAATATTATGCGATAAAATGGCTTTGCTGATTGTCGCACGTTTACTAAAATCGGCATTGCTGCTTTCCTTCCAATCCATCGCCATCATCGCCAATATCTTGCCGAATGTTCTACGAGCGATTTTATGGATCATCGTAACGAAAGAAACATTAATTTCTTAAAATTACATATGCGCAGAAATTTACATAATATTGTAATTTTTAATGTGTTTATTATATAATTAAGAAAAGTATCATGTCATTCTCTGTAAAAATATTGTTGATACATTTATTAAAATTGTAGCTATTACTATTGCATGTCTCACCGCTGATTAAGCCAAAAATTGATGATTTTAAAAAAAAATTGACTATACGTTAAGGCAACACTTAAGCATTCCATTAGTTCGGACAGATCGACAGTATATAAGCGCTTAATAACATATCGATATTGAAAAGATTGAGTAGCCGCTATTATAATCGTCCAAAATAGTCTACAGAATGGAATGTATGATGATCCTGGCCAGATACCAAAAATTCGAAGCGGAATTTCTACGGCTCGGTTAATGGTACTTGTAGGTGTTTGTTTCATGTTCTTTTTGTTTTCACCTTTTTATTGCTGTTTATCTCCGTTAAAAAAAAAAATATACGTATGACTAAAGAGTATCACTGAATAAAACTGATCATTCATACGATGTACAGTACTGATCGTCACTGCACAAAATAAAAATCTTTGAGAGAAGGCAAAACAAAGAACATATTCTAATCTCCTCACAATTATTAAATATTCGCATGTAGATTTAAATTTCATATGCAATTGCTGTGGCTTTCCTGTAACGCTCGTAGAAAAAAAAATTAAAAGTGTACCTCTCAAATCGATGACCCTACTGGTCGGTCAAGCAATGAGCAATTTGCTTTAAAAATTCAAGCAAATGTAGGTGTACTACACGCACATCGAATGTTAAATTCATAGTGATAATCATAAGAAAATTTTTCAGCCTGCGTGGAAATTGCGTGTTCAAGGAAATCGAAAGCACCCATATTATGATCATGATTATATACTCTCACGGTTTTAGATGCTAGAAAACAGAAAAAAAGAGAAAAAGAAAAAAAATATTTAGTTAGAAGGATCTTCACCATTCATCTCTCTATTCGACGTTTCCTACAACGTAATAAAAAAAAATATTACAGTTAATATACAAGCAGAAAGTACATCAAGTTCGAATAGTAATCGATGAGACTCAAAGTACAGAGAATAATGAATAAACACAGAAGAGGGGAGAAACATTATACTTCCACTTTGTTCGGTTTCATTTAGTAACTTTGCGTATTTCAACTCATTGATTTTTCTTCCAAGTTTTTTCTGTCTTTGAACGACAGTGCTTGTGCAGTACATTAACGCACGTGATAGATGACAGAAGAATAAGTCAAATCATGGATTTTTATAAATTTCAGTTTATGTATGTACACATTTTCTATAACCAATATTATAACCATACAATTCTATAACCATACAATAACTGATTTTGAACGGCATTAAAAACGCGATGTACAAAATTTTTTACATCAATAGAACGAAAGCATGTATAATATACAAGTTAAATTTTAAAATCTATAATAATTTTAATTGTTTTATAATAATATAATTAATGCGTAAAAGACAAAATAAAATTGAATAATAAATTTATTTGTAATATGGAATGTGTGTATGTGTGTTATTGTGAGCATTTTCTTCAAGAAGTGAGTTTGATTAAAAATGAAGAAAGAGAAAAGAATTAAGGATGAAGAAAGAAGGAAAGCCAGAGATGTAGAAAAGAAAATATGACTGAAAGTATCGATATATAAGTTGTGAAAAACATGACAGAAATTATGCAGAGATTTCATTCGAGAATTAAAAAAAAAGAAACAACAATAATTAGAAAAACAAGTTATCTGAGAATAAGATTAAAAAATGTAAAAATATAAATGGACGAATAATGCAAAGGAGAACGAAGAGAGAAAGAGAAACATATGGATAAGAAAATAAGAGGAGAATTGTAAGTAAAAAAACAGATAAAATACAAGTACTGAAATGTGTTTAAAAGAATAGATAATTAAAAATTTAAAAATATATAGAAAACAGAAGTAAAAGACAAACAAAATATGTGATTACAATAAGTACTATTACAATAAAATATTTTTTATTTGATATTTTTTATATAATATACTTAACACTTATGTGTTTTTATTACAGTTATTGTATTATTCACTTACATTTTCTTCAATATAATGCTAGCATAACTGATACATAGGATGCTGAAGCTTTCATAATCTATAACAATATTATGGATTTGTTAATAAATTAGCATATGCAAATGCAATAACATTACATAAGAAAATATGTATAATATTTCTTTATTATAAAGCATTGTAAATAATAGATTGAGATTTTATATACCGTGTTTTTATATCAAAATTAAAAGCACTTTTAGAAAAAACTATTTTGATATTGTTCTTACACTGACAAATCGTTCGAAGGAAAGATCCATGAATTTCCCAACTGTAATCGTCATTTGGTTTTGTGATCTCATTATCAGAAACAAGATAATCCGACTGTCTTGAAATCTGCATTGATACCAACGGGAACAGTATGCAGCGTCTCCGATTACTTTACTCTATATACCAAGAGTTAAGGATTAAAAAGAAAAATTAGAAATTTATTTAATAATAATTGGACATATCACAAATGTTAATACTAACCTTAGAGCTTAAGTATTCTCCAGCTAAACAAAACATGAATACTTCAAAATTTATTACGAAATAAAATCCAAGAGTTTTCATTACAATTGTAGCAGTATCGGGCCTTCCAATTGACTGAGATATTAAAAATAATACTTTGTACGGAATACTGTATGATATTAAGATCTTTAATAACAAGTTCTTCGCTGTGCCCGCAACCATTAAACAAATGTGAAATTATACAATTTAATCATTTGTTTAACTTTTGACTTTTAAAATTTTTTTTATTGAATTTTTGATCTTTTAGCGATGAGTCGCATTACGTTTACTTACTACTTATTATGATTACATACCGTAACAAGTACAAAACTGAGAGCACAGATACTCAGAGTGTCTGATACGAACAGTACCAACGCAATATCGGAAAATATATTTTCGATATTTTTTGAAAAAGTAATAATATTCTGATGTTTTTTAATTATTTTTCTTATTGTTGTTAAGTTTAATGTATATTCGTCTTCCTCTGAAATAATATCTGTTATCCATTTACTGAGAATCTCAATTTGGCCAGCTAAATGTAATACCTGAAAGATTTCGAAAACTTGATTTTATTTTGATTTATTTTAATTGCAGTAATTATGCATAACGCGTAAGAATATGATTACATGGTTTAAAGATGCTTTAAAGTGAAAACAATTATCACAAAATTTTAAAACAAAACATTTCATACAATTTTAATTCGCTCACCAAGACAATAAGGAGAGTGTTCAGCATGACATTGCCACAGCCAGCGAGTACTGTACAAAGAATTTGTGAGAGCAATATTAATTCATAAACAAATCGTGTATCACCGCTAAATGGAAAATCCATCTTTAAAATAAGCGGTCGCATGGATATATCAGTTTCATCTAGATTGAACGAGTTATAAGTGAAAATGCTAGCCGAATACAATGTTACGACTATTATAACACTACCAAAGCATAAATTAGAAATATTATGCGATAAAATGGCTTTTCTGATTATCGCACGTGTACTAAAATCAGTATTATTGCTTTTCTTCCAATCCATTGCCATCATCGCCAATATTTTGTCGAATGTTCTACGAACGAGTTTATAGATCATTACAATGAAAGGAACATTAATTTTTTAAAACTACATATGCAGGAATTTGTATTACGTTATAACTTTATCCATTTATTATATAATTAAGAAAAATATAGTCCTATTCTTTGTAAAAATATTGCTAATAACATTAAAATTATATCTATTGTTATTTGTAGTATTGCAATCAGCTCACCGCTGATTGACCCAAAAATTGATGATTTTAAAAAAAAATTGGGTAAAACTCAAAGTAGCACCTAAGCACTCCATCAGATCGGACAGATCGACAGTATATAAGTGCTTAATAACATATCGATATTGAAAAGATTGAGTTGCCGCTATTGCAATCGTCCAAAATAGTCTACAGAATGGAATGTATGATGATCCTGGCCAGATACCAAAAATTCGAAGCGGAATTTCTATAGCTCGGTTAATGGTACTTATAGGTGTTTTTTTCATATTTTTCTTGTTTTCACTTTTCTTATTTCCGACCACTATTGTCTTTGTTTTAAAAAAAGGAGTATCACATTATTGAATAAAACTGATTATTTGTACGATGTATAGCACTGAGCTTCACGGCACAAAATGAAAATCTTGAACAGAAGGCAAAACAAAGAACACATTCTAGTCTCCTCACAATTATTAAATATTTGCATGTAGATTTAAATTTCACATGCAATTGCTGTGGCTTTCCTACTGTAACGCTCGTAGGAAAAAAAATGAAAAGAGTACCTCTCAAATCGATGACTCTACCGATCGGTCAAGCAATAAGCAATTTGCTTTAAAAATTCAAGCAAACGTAGATGTGCAACACGCAAACACACATCGAATATTAAATTTATAATAGTGATCAGAAGAGTTTTCAGCCTACGTAAAGATCGTATGTTCGAGGAAAATCAAGTGCAATTATTATGTTCATGATTATAAACTGTCATGGTTTCAAATACGAGAAAATCGAGATACGATGAAAAAGAGGAAAAAAGAATATTTGTGCGGACGAATCTTTATCTTTCTTCCCTCTTTCTGCTTGTCGTTTCCTACGTAACCGACGCAATAAAAAGTAATACATTTAAAATGCAAGACGCTGTGCAGGCAGAAAGTGTGTAAAGTCCGAATAGAAATCGATGAAACTCGAAGAGAGAATAATGAGCGAAGATGTAAGAGAGACAGAGAGGAGGAGAAAAAAAAGAAAGGGAAAAAACCATAGGCTCACTTTGTTCGATTTCATTTAACACAACTTTATGTAGATTTCACATTATTGATTTTTCTTCCAAGTTTCTTCTGACTTTCGACGAAAGCGCGCGTGCAAGTACACTAATGCACTTGACAGACAACAGAGTAGTAAGTAACATCGAAATGGTGAGAAATATTGATTATTATTTATTTTGATTTGTATGCAAATTTTTTCTACTGCTAATGTTGTTTATTTCGAACGAAAGTAAAATCGTGATGTAGTAGTAAGTTAAATCTTACAATCTGTAACAATATTATTTGTTTTCTATGATAATATGCATCTATGATAAATTGCGGAGAATGCAAAAAAAATAATTTAAAATTAATACTAATAGTTAATATAATATATAATTATATAATATAATAAAAGTCTATTATATGTAATATTGTACTCAAAAAAATAACACAATTAATAAAATAGGAAATTAAATAATCATGAAATAATCGAGGTACACCAAGATATTAAAAACAGGATTGCTAAGATCTTTAATAAGGCAAGGATAAGTTGTAAAGAATGGCGGAACGTAAGCGTTGAAAAATACAAAAAGAAAAAAATAGAAATACGAGCTATATGTAAAAAAGATAGTAGAAAATATAAAAGTATATATAAACAAATAACAGAGGTAAAATGATAGGAGAGAGAGAGAGAGAGAGAGAGAGAAACAAGAAAACCGGAAAAAATTATAAATGAAATAAATAAAAATAAATGTGCGCAACAAAATGGGTTGGAAAAAATAAATAATTAAAGAAGAGTAAAATATAGAATAGGAATATAAAATATAAAATAATAAAAATATAATACATGTTTTTCATTGCGCGCATTATTAATAAGATATGAGTGATAATAAAATGGCAGAGAAAACGACAGAATGTATAAAATGTAAGAATGTATAAAATGTAAAACTGTAGGCCTAAATATTATTTCTTTCAATTTTTTTAAATATTAATGTTTACAATTCTTTATAACTAACCATTTAATTCTTTATTCAGGACATGGCAAGTAGCACAGATACATAAGACGCAGACGCTTTTACAATCTGTAATAATGATAATCATAGAGAAAGGATAAAATACTTGTAGAAATACAACAAATACAATGAAATTTTTTTTATCTTACACTGGTAAAACGTTCCAATGATAGATCCATAATTTTTCCGATTGTAACTGTTAATCGTTTTTGCGATCTCAATATTAGAAATGATATCATTTGACTCTCGTTTACATGCATATCATACCAAAAAGATCCATAAGCCGCGTCTGCGATATGTTGACTCTACAGCCGAATATAGCAGAAAAATTATTTTAAAAACACTCAATTTATTTGTTACGTAAAATGTGAGTAAGCAACAGCCAACCGTTATTTAATTTTTACTATAGTCGTTAAGGCTTAAATATAAAAATCCAAGTATTATGCTTGTTGAAAAAAATTAAAGTTGCTTCCAATAAAAAATTAAAGTTTATAAATATTATTTATAAGCATTAATAAGTGTCATTTGTTGCAATGAAACGTTATATTCGACTATTTTAAAAGACTAAATTATGAAATCAAGTTGTTGAATTAATATTATTACTCTAACCTTTGTACTTAAGTATTCCCCGGCAAAACAAAAACTGAAAGCCTCGAGGTTCATGACGATGTAAAACAGTAGAGTCTTCACCAATATTGTGGAACTGTCTGGACCGTTTATTGACTACAACATCATTTGTATTAATACTCTTTACATTCTTTTCACACCTTTACAAATCCTACCAGCCCTTTACAACCGTCGTGCAATTACGATTTTTTTTTCTAACAAATTTTTTTTAATATTAATATGGAAAATAACATCGTTGAACGATTAGCTAATACAATGTTGGAACACTTTCTCATTTAAAATTTAAATTAATTATTTAGCTTCTTAGCATTTTAACTATATTATTAAGAATTTAGTTTTCTTTATTTCTAGTCAAAACTTGTATTCTAAATATTTTGTATATCTCTGTAAGTAATACATTGCTAGCTGAAAGTTACGAAATTATTTATAAAAATTAATTTCTTATTAATACTTCTCGATTTTACTCACGATAACGATAACAAATCCTAGGGAGCAAATAATTAAAGTATTCGATATAAATTGCATCAACGCGATGTAACAATAAAGGCTCTCAACATTTTCTATATATAAAATAATCTTTTGATGTTTTCCTATCAGATTATTAATTGCGATTCTGGTTAAATCGTGCACGTTCTTTCTGGAAAAAACGTTTGTCAACCGTTCCCGTAAAATATCGATTTGACCGCCAACGTGAAATACCTAAAAATTGCAACGAAACAAAAATAATTGATAATATTGAGGTAAGCCTTACAATATTTTATAAAGTATCAAAAAACTAAACACACATATAGATACATGCAAGTGTTAGTTAAGCTGGAAAAAAATGTTTAAATAAAAATCTTTTAATAAAAAATTATATATATATATATATATATATATATATATATATATATAATATAATTATATTATATTTTTTATTTTATTTTGTGTATATGTGATTCTAGAATATTTACAGTAAATATTTATTAATTATACAATATTTATTAATTTTATATGGTTTGTATTTCAATTTTTGCCAATTGCATAAATCAATAATATAGTTTCTAGCATAATACAGTAAATAATTTTAAACTATTATTAATTTATGCAAATAATAATAAACTAAAATACCATTTAAAATTGGTTCTTATTAGCATTGATCATTATTTTTCTATATTTATTTGTTAGAGCCGATTGGATTTTTACATTTATTGTCAAATTTTAATTTTTAGAATTAACATTAAAATTGTATTTATTTTTTAATTATCAAGATTTATAACAAAGAGTAAATTATGTTAACAATGATTTTACGTAAAATTATCTTAAAATTTAGCAATAAATCTTAGGACTTACCAACGTCATAATTAAAGCGTTCAGCACGTCAATCGCGCAGGCTTGTGTTACCAGATGAAAAAATTGCCCTATCATTACGAACTCGTGTACGGGTGAGCTGTTGCTGTCAAAGGGAAATTCCATCCTCAGGATAAGCTGTCGAACAGGAGTAGTTGACATATTAAAATTATCAGCCTCGGTATTGGACAAAACTACGCCAAGACTATAGGTCACCACGGCGGCCATGTGAAGGCCGATAATTGCATTCGAAACGCGATGTGAGAGATTAGCCATATTCGTTGTCATGTGCATGCTGAATGGATCTTTCGCACTTTCTTTCCAATCCGCGGCTATCATCGTCAAGATATCACGTAAGTTTCTACTCCAAAAAAAAAGCGATTTCTGAATAATGTTTGAATAATGGTTGAAATTTACTATTCGATACTTGTATTGCGTGAAAAAGAAAAATGATTTAGATATCAACAATAATCGTGCTGATCTCACCGTTGATGGGCCCAGAAAATAATCAATTTAAAAAGTAACAGGCTGTATGCCAAAGAACTGCTCAAATTGTCCATCACATCCATCAGTTCATCGGTGCGATAGTGCAACACAATGTAAGCATACTGACAAATTTGAGCGACGATTAACGTCGCAAGCCAGAACAATCTGCGTAAAACGGAACACGATACATCGGGCCAGATGCCGAAGATACGAAGAACAAATTTTATAGAGAAGCATATCGTGTTCGTAGTTGTTATTTTCATTATTGAGAAAAAGAAGAATCAACGATTATATTTAATAAAGCCTGAACATACTCGGCAGGCTCTGCACGTTTCTTTAACCAAGGAGTATCGTAAAATGACTCTTTCAAGATTAAAA
Source organism: Monomorium pharaonis (assembly GCF_013373865.1). Taxonomy (NCBI): domain Eukaryota; kingdom Metazoa; phylum Arthropoda; class Insecta; order Hymenoptera; family Formicidae; genus Monomorium; species Monomorium pharaonis. The sequence continues at coordinate 1,377,868 of NC_050470.1, read as the reverse complement.
CACAGAAAAAGCACATAAGTTGACCGGGAAAACGATTAATCATTATATATTCACTTGGGTATCAAACATAAGACTCTCGATTATAACTATAGATGTATAATTATAAAATTGTAGGAAGATAAAAAAAATTTACTCTCTTGCTTTGAATTCGCTCTCTTGCTTTGTTCTCCCCACCTTACTTCACCCCTCTCTCTCTCTCTCTCTCTCTCTCTCTCTCTCTCTCTCTCTCTCTCTCTCTCTCTCTCTCTCTCTCTCTCTCTCTCTCTCTCTCTCTCTCTCTCTCTCTCTCTCTCTCTCTCTCTCTCCCTCTCTCTCTCTCTCTCTTTCTCTCTTTCTCTGTCAAGGTAACGCAATAGCAGTGAATTACAAAGCTTAAAAATGCAAAACGTCGTGCCCGGAGCAAGTGTATAATGTTTAAATGGAAGTTGCAGAAAATAAAAGAAAAATTATCGGGACTCGTGAAGTGGAGCGAACAATGCTAGGGAGAAAAAAAAGCAACACGGGGTTGCATTGTTCGACCTCATTTAATAAACATTGCGTATCTCGAGTTATCGATCTACCGTCTGGGCAGTCTCGATTTTATTCTTACTTTCGACAAAACGCATACACGCAAGTGCAAGTTTGTGACGCACATGGAAGAGAACAATAAGTAATGCTGCAACTTTTATCGCCTTTAATTCATGTACAAATTTTTTGCAACTAAATAATAATCAGTTGTTAACACCCATTAGAAATTTGATGTAAGTAGAATGCAGTTTTGCTTTAATACATTGCGAGTAAGACCGATATATAGGAGGCTGAAGCCTTTACAATCTGCAAAAGTATTAATTAATTAATTATAAAAATATTAATGTAGAAATCGTAAATATTTAAAAATCTAATGCACTCGTATAAAAAGTCAATTTACTCGTTTTAATAATAACGTAACAATGTAAATATTGCAGCAAATATATATAACGTTGCTTACAAATATATATAATTATTTTGTATTAATAATGTATTACACATGTTACGAAAAATAATTAATAATAAAATTCTATTTATACATATATTTTTTTAAAGAAATAATACATAGTAGATATAGAATATAGATAGAAAAACAATTTTTTTTTTTTATTATTAATCAAAGATTATTATTGACAGGGCAAAAGCTTTAACATAAAATCTCTACTAAAAAAAACTTTTTAGGTATAAAATCTAAAATAGACTTACACTACCAAATCGTTCTAAAGACAAATTCATTATCTTTCCAATTGTAATAGTCAATTGATTTTGTGACCTCATAATCAAAAATTGTATAACTTGACTGTCTCTGGAATCTGATTCATACCATAGGGAATCGTATGCAGCATCTCCAATGCTTTTGCTCTATTGAATAACGTAGCTTTTAAAAGCAATTATATTCTACTTATTTATCGTGAACAACATTCGTCCCAATGTCTGACCTTAGAGCTTAAGTATTCTCCGGCGAAACAAAATATGAACGCTTCCATATTCATAGCGAGATAAAATAAAATATTCTTGATTATCATTTTCGTAGCATCGGGTTGACCGACCGACTGGAATATTAAGAAACGTCCTAAGAGCAATGGAAAAATAATAAAGTGATAAATGATTAAAAGTGCAAATTAATACTTTTTTTATACTACAAATTTAACAATGATTTCTATAGAGTATATTCCTTTTTATCGCAAAATTTATCAAAATTATTTACCGTAACAATTGTAAAACCCAAGCAGCAGATAATCAGAGTATCCGATATGAATAACACCAACGCAATATAAGAATACAGATCTTCAATGCACTGTGAAAAGATAATGATTTTTTGGTGTTTCTTGATTACTTCTTCTACTATAAAATTATTTAGACTGTTCTTCTTTTTCTTTGAAAAAATTTCCGTCAAATTCACACGAAGAATATCGATTTGACCACCTATATGCAATATCTAAAATATAAATTTTCTCTCAATTCCTTAATTGAAATTTTTTAAATTATTTTAATGTACCTATATTAAATTTGTATAGTACAAAATCTTTTAAATCTAAAAGCGGTATAAATTAAAACCGCTAATAAAACTGTACTTAATAGGAACATGTATATTCCATGTACCAACTAATATCATAATTGATCAAAAAATTTTATACGTAATAAAAATATACATAATATATAAGTAATAATAATATCTTTTTGTGCAACAGGACTGACCAAATTTATGAGCAGAGCATTTAATAAACCGATTGCGTCAGAACACACTATCAAATGAAGAAATTGAGCAATTATAATTAATTCATATACGAATCTTTGATTAATTTCAAACGGCAGATCCATCTGTAGAATGAGCAACCGTGTAGAAACATTGGAAGATTTGCCGTCGTCTGCGAGTCTTATGAGGATATTACTGCTAAAAAGAATTACAGCTGTCGAATAAAAAATCACCGTCATGTTAGCAAAGCGCTGCGACAGTTTAGCATTGTATGTCGTCGCAAACATATTGAATTTTGTAGTGGAGCACTTTTCCCAATCGATCGCCATCATCATTAATATCCTGTTGAACGTTCTACGAACAATTTCCATTGGTCATAATCGTGATAGCACAACGAAACGTTATGCAAACCATCGATGAAAAATTTATTGTTGCACAATGACTTTACTAGCGTGTCCATTTATTTTCTCTTTGCGTAATTAGTAATAATTAATTAATTTATTACAGTAATTTGTCTTTAATTTAACAATTGCCAAATAATGTACTTATTTAAACAGCAATTATTGTAATAGCGATAATTGTAATAGAAATATAATACTAAATTTATATAATTAATTTAATATAGCTGCAATTAAATTATATAATGTTTTGGGTAAATTTTTCATTGACAGTGCGCATCGCTTCGTGCTGTATCTCACCGCTGTTTAAACCAAAAAATTACAAGTTTAATAAAAAATATCGTATACGCCATTGTCGCACTTAAAACATCCACCATCTCGGAAAAATCAAACAAATGGAAATTCCTTACGACATATCGATACTGAAAGATTTGCTCGATTGCGAGTGCAACGCTCCAGAATAGTCTACGAAATAAAACGCACGACGTATTTGGCCATATGCCAAAAATTCGAAGCCAAATTTCTATCGTTTGGCTAACAGTATTTTGTACTTTCATATTTCTGTTATTTTTATCTTTCTGTTACTCTGCACCGTTAACATGCATCGACTCCGATAAGAAATTTTCAAACGGTGTTATGAAAAACATCTGATCGATCGTCCAATGTGCACACTATAGCGTCTCTGTACAAACTGAAAGCTTGAAACGAGTGGAGGGTACCCTCCCACAAGCCACGTCTTATTAAATATTTTGATCGCACATGCACAGATTGCATGTATTATTGTCGATGAAAAAAAGTTTCCGGGTGACCGACCCTCTCCCTCTCGAAAACCCCGGGCGAAACCGATGGTGCAGCGCGCACTGCGTTATTTTCGTTAAAAATTCAAGCGATGGCAGATAGCAATACGCGAGCGTACACGAAACGTTAAACCGTGCTTGGTCATAAGAAAACTTTTGTATTTCCGTAAATGGGGGAAAATTTCTTAAGGAAGGGAACAGAAGTGAAAGTTTCTCTCTTCCTAGATTTGGTTTTCCTCAATATTGAAGGATATTCTTCCTTATGTATGACGGTAAATGCGGCAAGTGTGCACGCGAATGTACGTTTGCAACTTATTCTCTTAAAATATGTAAATCATATGATTTCGGATGAAACTCCGGTGTACATCAGATACAGGGATTGCACGTAATAATCGTGAAAAGTAAGCCAGAAGCAGGAGACGGAAAAACGAAGTGCTGAATGAAGTTTTATGGTACCAGTACCAGCGTGGCGTTCTTCGCAAACGACGAGCATAATATAAGTTTTAAAGAACATCATAAAATTTAATAAGCTTATGTTAATTTTTTTAAAAATAGTGTTTTATAGACATTATAATATCGTTTAAATATTACAAAATTATTATGAAAATCTTAAATAATATCTAAGTACACGAAAGAGAAGCATTTATTTTATAAATATTTTTATCAATATTTTATTTTACGCATAAAAAAAATAATTAATAAATTATCACGCGCGCGCGCGCTCACGCACGCACACAGAGATAAATGCAATATTATTTAAAGTAATATATAAAATAATAATAATAATAATAATAATTCTTTTAATATTGTTACTGCTGAGATTATTTTATTACTCGTTTTATGATTATAGGTATATACTGATATTCTATGTTATTGCCTATCATAAAACTGTAATGAATTATCGAGATTCAACTTAATATTCAGTACATCGCTAATAGGACAGAAATATATGATGCCGATGCCTTCACAACCTATAATATTAATCGATGATAACGTATTATAAATGCATGATATTAAATATTAATGATTAATTAGTGTTAAATTCAAAATTAATTTTTTAAATGTTAAATTCTGTTTTTTCTAATATAATAATTAATTATTTTTATTATTAAAAAATTTATCTTTAATAATAATAGAAATTTTTTTATTGTTCAAAAATTGTTGTGTTTGAATATGTATAGAATCTGTTAAAAATTTTTTAAATGTATGTCGCAGAAATCTTACGGAAGTAAATCGTTCCAAAGAGAGATCCATAATTTTGCCGATTGTAATAGTTAATCGTCTTTGCGATCTTAGTATTATGAACAGTATAATTCGACTTTTTTTTATCGTACAAATGTCGTACCAGAGAGAATCGTAAGCCGCGTTTCCGATCATTTGGCTCTAGAAAATAGAGATAAATTTCAAATTTTTATATTTAAAGCCTAATCAGTACGGAGAATTCTCGGTCCTAACCTTGGCGGTCAAATATTCACCCGCGAAACAATATATAAATGCTTCGAGATTTATCACAACGTAAAATAATACGGACCTCACTAAGATTGCTGGTCCGTCAGGTGTACCGATTGACTGTAACATCGAATCATAATAATTTAAAAAGTAGTCTATCCTTTTATATACGTAAAAATCGAACAATACATACACGAAGAATCGAGATAATTCGATACAATTACTTCAAACTATCAATGCTTGGTGATAAAATTTGTAACTCATAAAGAGGGATAACAAGCTTTTTATCAATGTTAATACTCACGGTGACGATAATGAATCCTAGACAGCATATAATGAGGGTATCTGACACGAACAGTATCAACGTGATGTATGTGTAAAGGTTCTCGATGTTTTCCGAAAACATGATAATTTGTTGATGCTTTATTATCAATGTCTTCATTGTTATCTCATCCACGATATGCGTCATATCTTTGGAAAAAACGTTTAGTAGCCAATCACAAAGAATATCGATTTGACCACTAATGTGCAGTATCTACAGAGTAAAAAATGCTTTTATATTTATATTACACAATCGTTTCTTATTTAATTTTTTTTACTAAAACATCTAAATGTTAGTTTTTTACTAAAATATCTAAATGTTAGTTTAACATAATATGATTTGTGTTATTTGAATATTTTGTGTTAAATTGATATTTAATATTTGTTAGTGTTAAAATAACATAATTTATTGACGAATAAACATGGACAAATAATGTAGTTTTGAAATATAATCTCTATAAAATAAAATAAAAAGATTTATGACATGTTATAATTAATTTTACTATAAAAATATATTTCCAAATTATTGCTTTCTAACATATTTATTTTATATTAAATTAACACAAAAATTTGAGTGGAGTTTGGGACATACAATATATGTTTAAATTTAGTACAGATTTTCCAACTACACTGAATTCACTACGTCTCAAGTGATTAAGCAGCAAACGCGTAATTCTACCCCGTTAAGTGGCGTCACCAACTCACCAGAGTGACGATGAGCGAATTTACTAAGGAAATCCCACAGCCACACATCACTAGATGAAGAAACTCGAGGATTGTAACGAGCATGTAAATGGGAGACGTGTCAATCTGGAATGGCAGCTTCATCTTCAAGATGTGTTCCCGCGCGGACACATTCATCCTTTGAACGTCACCGGTGTTAACAGCGAGCACGCCGCAGCTATACAGAACTATGGCAGTCAGTTGAAGACCGATGATCCAGTTTGAGAAACGGTGCGAGAGTTTGGCCTTGTTGGTTGTGATGCGCAAACTGCAGTCAGTCGAAACACAGTTCTTCCAGTCCATGGCCATCATTTGCAGTATGTTGGAAAACGTTCTAACAGGAATTTGACACATCAATTAGGCACATTTAAATTTATTTGCACGATTAACTTCTTGCTTTCTCTCTTTTCCTAAGTCTAAAAATTAATATTAATTTTCTAATTCTTAGAAAAAGATAAAAAATAAAAAGTTAGTTAAACCTAGATTAAAGTTAACATATTATGAGACATATAAGTCTTATGTATAATATTGTTATAAAATATTAGTAATCTACATCTTTTTTAGGTTACTAAATTTTATTAACAAATTAGACAAAGTAACAAATTAAGTATAAAAATAAGGCAATATTGTTAGTTATTTAGTAACCATTTAATAATTTATTATTATTATTAAGTTTTATTACTACACTATTACTAAATTAAGGTTGATTATTATTACCTAATTCTATTTTTTTTTAATATATTACAGCATCCGTATCTGTAATATTTTTAATCATACAACTCATAAATAAAGTATCTTATTTTATTTTATAAACTATATAACCCAGAATTAAATTTATGTGATGTATATCTTACCGTTGATTTGCCCATAAAATACTGAGTTTGATAAACAGCAGACTGTACGCCATGGAACTGCTTACACCATCCATTAAGTCAGAGAAATTGTCGGTGGAAAAGTGTACTGCAATGTACTGGTATTGAAAATATTGAGCTGTGCCCAGCATCACGATCCAAAACAATCGAAATAAAACGGTTGACGGTAGATATGGCCAGATACCGCAAGCGCAAAGACCGATTTTTACCACGCGACTGACCGTACTCATCTCCATGTTTCCCATAAACAACAGATCTGAGGAAAACAGCCCTCGAGGTTCGCTCGAGGTGTACGTATGCTACCACCAAACAATTTTGCACGTTGAAAAATCCGAGGAGGTGGAGCTTTCAAGAAGAACGTTGACCAATCGGACAACCACTCATTAAATATTCCTATCGCCACGTATCGTAAACTTTAACGGACTTGAACTATATGCAACGCTCGCAATCTGGTACGTAAAAAAGTTGAGAAGGTACCGCTTTTCTTCCTTCGGCGGAGTTTCCGACCACGGACAATATAACTGCGTGCCTTCTTTAAAAATACAACAACCTCGGGAGTGCAGCTTCCATGACCCGCACAACGCAAAGTTGAAAAGTTTCGCTGTTGGAAGTGCGTCGCAAGGGAGAAGGACGTAAACATATCGCTGGGGATGTTTCTCTACAATAGGCTTTGAGCGAACCTCATAAGTCGCGTTGCAAGTAGTCGCAAATTAAAAAAAGCATACACGATACACGCCAGAATATACCTGGCGAAGAAAAAAATGTTCATTGTTGTGAGTGATCTTTTCTTTTTCATAGTCAAAATATAATATATATTTTAAAATGTTATCTACTATTTACTTCGTATTACTTTCGTATTACTTTTATCAAAACCGAACTTCTTTCCGATAAAACTGGATGAATAAATTCAAGACTAATATAGTAAAGAAGAAAAAAATACAATTTGATAAAACGCCAACGTGAGATGCGAACTTGTGCACGACAACAACTATGAAAAGTAATTCAAGACTTGAGGATATGGATCGGAAGTGCCAAGAGAAAGCGAAATTGCGAAAGTTTTTTTTTCAACAGCATCTTTTCAGTAGATGAACAAACTGAAAACTCTAGAAAAAAGAACACGAGTTGATTTTGTCTTCTTAATAGTGTCTTGAAAAATATTCGCCCAGGTAAGAAAAACTTTTGTCATATACTTTTTAGTCTCTCACTATTGATTATAATCCCGCTCTTGCACGAGAGAAGAAATGCAAACAGTTTTCATTACTTTCATGAAAGGATAATGGAATAGTAATGTTTAGAACAAATTTTGTTTATTCTCTCGTTACTAAATTCTTTTACTACTGCTTTATATTATTATTACAATTATTTCATATATTTCATTAACTATTTTTAGTACATTGCCAATAGCACGGAAATGTACGATAACGATGCTTTTATTACCTGAAATATCGCATGTGATTTATATATATAGGTATATGGAATATTAAAAAATGATAAGTCATACAACATATACGTAATGTAAAGAGAAACCTTGTTATACAAACTGTTGCTGTTCAAATTATTTTCATAGTTAATATTAAGTTAATATTAAGAGGTAAGAATAGAATAAATTTTGTTTCTAATATAAATGTTGTTATTATTATATAATATATAATAAAACAGCAAATTTTCGCTTTATGATTAATATATGAAAATTAAAAAAAAATATATTTTTTTAACTTGATTGTGGAAATATTCGAGTTTCAACTTTACATTGCAGAAATGTCAAAAAAATATCGTAAGTTAAATCTTACACTAGTAAATTGCTCCAAAGAAAGGTCGACGATTCTTCCGCTCGTGATCGTCAATCTTTTCTGCGATCTCACAATAAGGAACAGTACAGTTCGACTTTTTTTTGCTGGAAAATCGTACCAGAGAGAATCATACGCCGCATTTCCAATCATTTTGCTCTGAAAGAAAAAAATGCAATATACATTCGAAATATCCATGAATTAATGAAACTGTCATTTTTCTTTCAATGCTAACCTTGGCACTCAGATATTCGCCTGAAAAGCAGTATATAAATGCCTCGACATTCATTGAAATGTAGAATAACATGGATTTCACTAAAATCGCTGCAGCATTAGGTGTGTCAAGTGACTGAAATTTCCAATACCCAAACAATAATTTAGAATTATGTTTAAAATTAATTACACACACTTCCAAATTTCCAAATGACTTTAATGTTAATAATTATTAACGGTTTTTTATTTGATGCGTAATCAAACGTTATTTTAGATATATTACTTACGGTAACAATAATAAATCCTAAGCAGCATATAATAATTGTGTTTGATAAGAGCATCATTAATGCGATGTATGTATAAAGAGTTTCAATATTTTCTGCAAATACGATAATACGCTGGTGCTTTCTAATCAACGATTGCATCATAATTTCATTTATTGAATTTGCTGAATTTTTTGAAAAGATTTTTGTCAAGCATTCTCGAAGAATATCGATTTGACCACAGACGTGAAGTATCTAAGATTTATAGCTTCATGATCTCTCTCAGAAAAATAAAAAATTATTTTTTTAAGACATCAAAAAGAAATATATAAAATATAATTTTACATATTATTTACTTATTTATTTACTTAAAGTAATTATTTACTTGTATAAAACATATGCTCTACATAAAGAGTATCTGATATATATTATATGTATATATATACATATATATACACATAATTTATCGACAATCTTATTTAACACGAGAACTAATTTAAAAGGTCAGAAAGAATAGAATTTGCTTCAATTTAGAAAAGACATATTGCAAATTTAAATTTACCAGAGTGACGAGAAGGGAATTGACAATCGTAATACCGTAGCAGATCAAAGACAAATGATAAAATTGAGCAGTTTGGACTGCTTTGTAAATAAAATCTGTACTAATGTTAAATGGCAGCCCCATCTTCAGAATAAGTTCTCGCTCGTATGGTTCTAATTTCTCTGGACTATTTGCATTGCTAGCGAGTACGCCAACACTATAAAAAGTTCCAGAGGCCATTTGCATGCCGACGATCCATCTCGAAGTGCGACGTGCAAGATTCGCCGCTTTCGTCATTACATGTGAACTGTAGTGGTTTAAAGTGTAATCTTGCCAATCCGAAGACATTATTTGTAATAGATCGGAAAATATTCTACGGAAGATCAGATGAACTGTTCGCATTAATGCTTATTTTACTTTTATCTACTACGAAATTAAATTAATTACAAATTCGACGCAAATATTCTATTAAAAAAACATTTATACTGACAGAAAAAAATCGCAATTTAATAATAATTAATTTTTGTGCCAGCTATATGTATATTTATTGTTTTAATCATATAAATTATACTTATTAATTATAATGACTACATAATAGTAAAAACAAATGTTTAAAAAACATTTATATTTATTATAATTATAACTAAATTTATTGTATCAAAATATTTATTTTATTCTTGCCTTCTGTCTTTTTTAATATTAATAATAATAAAATTAATCAATAAAATAATTATTTTTTAATATTTTCTTTGACAGATAGTTTCAACAAATTGCCGTTAACGAAACGGGTAACACAATTTGCATGCCCTACCGTTGATGGGTCCAAAGAATAATGAGCTTAATGTAGAGTAAAGAAGATGCCATTGCACTGCTCACTCCATCCATATACTCGGAGAAGTCATCCATGTGAATGTTCATCACCACATATCGATACTGAAAGACTTGGGCCATGCTCAGCATTATGATCCAGTACAATCTGAACACCACGGTAGACGCTACATATGGTCGTATGCCGTAAATGTGAAGACCGAACCTGACCAATCGGCTGAGTGTGGTCATCCCCATATTTCTCTTCGGCGACAGGAAACGCTTCGCCGATCAATCACGATACGTCGAATAACTTTGTTCATACTAAAATTTGCTCGCGGGTCGACAGCCGAACGCGACCCGCGACCTGTGTCATCGACCATTGATCAATGACAATTTATTAAATATTTCTGTACTTACATTATACAAAAAAAACTGTAATTCCAGAAATAATGAACGTGGACGACAGGGAGGTCCCCTTCTTTTCGAACTTTCGATCATAATGCAACTGTATACTCTCTTTAAAAATGCAACAGGCGAAGGAAAGGTGGAGTGCAGCTTCCACGAATTGCTCGCAAGTTGATATATTTCACTGCTGGGAGGGTAAGCAGCGTAACGGGGGAGTATTGTGAGGGAGGAAGACTAAGACGTATCGCAAGAGAGTTTGTTGCAATAGGAAGATCAGTGCATAGGTCACAGTTGGTGTTATAGGTGCTCGCTAGAAAGCTCGGACAGTTGAGCAACGACGGTGTAAGCAAGATCGCGGTTAGAGAACGATAAGCGACGAAAGATACAGTTCAGTGGCAGATTTTTCCATGTATTATAATTAAGGCAAGTATTTCATAATATTATATTGCTATTTATCTTTGCATAATGTTTATCTTTAACATAATAAGTGATTTCGTGTAGTTCTGTTTAAGAATATTTTAACTCAATTTTTAACTTTAATATAGAAAACGCTAGTACTTGATTAAAATTATATTTTTTCAATCAAACGGTTTTATCTCGGTCATTATTTTATTATCTTATTTGGTAAAGCACGTCGATTTAATATTTAATATATCAACAATATATATTTATAACTCTGTCCTATACCGTCGGCTAAATAAAGCCATCGCGAACAGATGCCTCGGTAAATCGATGCTTCGGTATCTATACTTGTCCACACTTGATGTGAAACTCCGCCTCTTTAAATAGAAAAATTGTTAATCGTGTAGAAGACTGACGGTAAAAGTACTATAACCCTCTACACACGTGAAGATATAAGTGGCGCGCAGTATATTAAAGCTTTAACACATCGCGTGTATCACCGACACGTATGACGCCGAGGCTTTCACGATCTGCAACATGATAGAAGCAATTACTGCCATCGCACGCAAGCGTCGTGCCGCGACGAAGCGACTAGAGAACGTCGCTCGACTGTCGAAACATCATTCATGTTAACAGCTTACCTACAAATATAGCTTTACTCGGTTACCTTCATTACATCACCGATTTCTTATACTAGCGAATTGCTTAAGCGAAAGATCCATAAACTTCCCGACCATAAGCGGGGATCAAATACTTCTACAACCTTATAATCGTGATCAGGATCTCTTAATTTTAATTTAAAAAAACAAAGATCTTTTATTTCTTGTCAAAATGCACGATATTCAAAATACTGAAACACAAAGGTATACAAAACATTCTGCACAAAATAAGATTAATCCGAGAAAAAAAAATTAATTTATTAGTGCAGAATTTGTTTAACATGAATGATGGATACACACAGTTTAGCATCAAAATTCGAGCACAATTGCTTTAACGTTATATTATTAATGTCTTTAATGATTATATGTTATCGGTTAGAAAATGAGCGCTAAAATTTCTAACCACAACATAATCAATAATTTTAATTCAGTTACAGGTAGTAGTCATTAGTGGATATATAATCGGTCAAGAAAGAATAAAACTGAAAAATTCTATAGATTTAGTAATTGACTAATTCCCATTTCTAGTTGCAGATCAATAAAAAAGATTATATTATATTATTGTACTCATTTATACTCATTTTTCCATCGTATTTTTTCTCCGATAATCCAAACAAAAGATTCCAACATATCATGTTAGTTCAAAGTAGAATAAATAAGTAGCCATGCAGTTCGAATATTTTTGGATAATTCAAACTTATTTGGATAATTCAAACAGTTCGAACTTAAATAGTGATTGGTCTGTAATGCTTATTCGTTATGTCTAAAATTCGGACAGTTTGGATAATAATAAAAATTAGCAACGCAGTATTTTGAGATTAACTTTGAAAAGTACATCAAAAATCAATTATTTACAATGCTTTAAATCATACTTTAATACATCCTACTCTTATTCGTCTATTCTTATATATCTCATATAAAACCCCATCGAGTCTCTCAACAATTCAGGAAAATTGCTAATCACGTAACTGGCTGACGGTAGTAAAAGTACTATATCTTTCTGCACGCGAAGATATAAGCGGGACATAAAGCATGTTTAGGCTTCAATACATCGCGTGTATAACGCCGAGGCTTTCATGATCTACAACACGATAGAAGCGATTACAGTCATCATACATGAACGATATGTTACGATGCACGATGTAGCGACTAAAAATTACCGCCAAAATGTCAATTAATATAAAATTTAACTCTATTTAATTATTTTTATTACTTTATTAAATTCTTATTGGTAAATTGCCTCAGCTAAAAATTCACAATTCTAAGCTAGAAATACTTTTTAGTTAAATACTTTTATAATCTTACAATTACAAAAAGGAAATCTCAATTCTAATTTGGGTTTAATTTGTACTAAAGCGCTTCATAAGCCATATTGCTAATTATTTTACTCTAAAATAATTTTTATTGTAAAATATTATCTCCAATATAGGTGTCATATTACATATTGGCTTCTATACTAAGATATTTTCCAAAAAAGCAAAATATAAATGCTACTACTTGACTAAAATATTAAAAAAGTCCGAAATTTACTAACATAATTAATCTGATTAAAATTTTTAAATATTTTATGCTGTGAATGAGTTATAAAACTTTGCGTACTTGTATACTTACGATCTTAGAGAAAAATCCTAGGAAACAAAGGACGAAAGTATTTTCGTCATGAATTGTATTAGTGTTGTGTTAGCGAATAATCAGCATTTGCGATAATTTCACATGTTCTTCCTCAATATTCCTTCATGTGACTTTACTCAGTCTCCACCGCATTACCAATCTGTCCACAAAGAATCTAAACAATACGTGTCCAATTTAATTTAATATTTTATATAATAAAAACGTTTTCTTTACTTTTTATTTTCTATATTTAAATATATGTATAAATAAATTTAATTTCTTTATTTTTGGAAATTTAAGTTTCTATAAAAATTAAATCATCAAATAATGCATACGGATATTAATTAATAATTTTTATGTTTTTATTTTTACTTATAAATCTGTTATATATATTTTAAGCTTCAAAAAGAGGAAAAACGTTACAATTTTATTTATTATAGTTGTATATAACTATTTGTAAAGCAAAAATATAATATATTTTTTATCTAATAAAGTATTTTATATAATAAAATGTATCCGTTTAATGACATATTTTTAAGTTACTCTTAAATCGTTTTTCTTGATATCATTTTGTAATTATTTTTCTTTTTAATTTTTAGTAAAAGACATTCAAACTTACCAATGCTAGCAGCAAGCAATTTAGTCATCATATTAACCACGTTTATCTAACGGACAAACTGCTTAATGAGAGAACGGTAAGATATACTGATGTGCTTTTCATCTTGAAAGATAATTCTGTCTTAAGAATGAGCTTTTGAATCTTGATATGATTGATACTTTTATACATCTATAAAATGCGGATCGCATAAAGGAATATCAATATTGCAACCGATTATCAAATTACAGCACCAGCAAGAATCAGTCATTTTATTTATCATACTCATCACAATCCTTCTATTTCTTGACTATGTACGCTATAATATTATCCAACAGTCTATAATGAGTTATAAAAAAAAATGTCTGATTACAATGTTGCTCACATCGAGTTGCGACGTATTACCTGAAATATATAAATTATTTGTACAGATTTGTATAGGAATTTACATAATTAAATTTTTTCTTTTGATTATTAGAAGATCTAGGTATCTAGAATAAAAGGATCTACTCACAGCATACACCATGATAAAGCTTATGAAAAAGCTTACCAAACGTTGAACAGGATAATAATCAGTTTAATAAAGAAAACTATAAGTCAAAATTGCTCTTATCATGTCCATGAGAATAAAAATATTGCTGTCGCCGAAGTGCATGATCAAATATCGATATTGAAAGGTATGAAGTATCGCCATCGAAAATATGCAGCAAACTGTGCGCAAAATTGCAAACGACGTACCCGGTCATACATCGATTAGACGAAGACCAAACTCCACGAAGCCAGTATTTTATATACCGTATTATTCATTGAGCTCGAATAAATCTATTTTATAGCACGATCACCAATCTAGTGGTTTATTACTAACTCTGATTAATTTTTCTTTTTGCTCTGTCAGCATTATGAGTAAGTGCATAAGTCAGGAGAAAATATCAATTTGCCAACACGACAGATTTTTACTAAACGATTGATATAATACAACTTGAAAATTTTTTACTAAAACTGCAATATATATATATTGACGAAAAAAATTCGATTAAAAGAGCTAAAAGACAAACGACTATATTATAGTTAACAGTGCTGGCTTGACTACCTCTCTAGATGTGATCGGCCGAGAGATCTCAGTGAAACTGTAAAACTAACGCTAGAATACATACAATTCAACATTAGTGTAACCCCCATCTCGATTGTATTCAACCAATAGAAAACGTTCACGTTGTACTTCTTTTTCTATTTCAGAAGTCAAGAAGAAAAATTATAAATCAATGTCTCAATAATTGCAGTGGTTGCGAAGAAAGACAGGTAAAGACACGAAGTTTTTCATATACTTTATACATCTCTGCGTTGCTGTTCGTTATTTACAATAAAAATATAAGGAAAACATTTACCATCATCATTTATTATGGATATCAAGAAACTTGAGTTATGTACAGTATTACTATTCAAAAAAATTTAAATAGCACGTTAGAGATGATATACACATCCAAATGGTTGAATTGAATCATGTAAATGATTAACTGTTCAAAGGTTATAAGAATTAATGGTACATTTTAAAAATTATTGCATCAAATATTTTTATCGTTTCAAAAATCGACAGTTACATATAATTTCGTCTTATTAATCAATACTATTTATTTTTGGAGGGATTTGACTAATGAATATTTGTTAAATATATATTTGTACTGCACGTAAAAATCGCAGCTGACGATGAAAATGAACAGGAGGGTCGTCCCCTTCAGCCATCGAGTTACCAATCATGATGCAGTAGTTACGTTTTCTTTAAAAATGCAATAAGCAACGTAGGTGGAAGGCAGAACTGCAGGGTTGAAAAGTACTCGCTGTTGGGGAAGCATATCGGAAAAAGGAGAATTTGTTAGAAAGGACAACGAAAACATACCTCAAAAAAGTCCATTGCGATAAAAAGACCAGTATGAAGGTTATAGTTTGTACTGTAGATGATACCAAAAAGAATTAAAAATCTGTCCGATGCTGTAAGCTAAATCATGTAGCGAAGAAATAAACATTTCGACATTTTCTTATAATAATGATATGACATTTTCATAATACTGCAACACTCTTTTTGTACAATAGTATTTTCACACTACTTAATTAGCTTAAAACAGAACTTATGATAGCAGATAAGTTTATACTGATTATTACAATAAAAACATATATAAAAAATACGATAAAAATATGATTAATAAGTATATATATAATTTTTAATCATAAAGTATTATTTTATTATACAAATAATTTTATTCTGTAAAATTCAATATAAAGTAAAAAAAGTAATAATTTTTGTAATACTTTCACACGTGTATGCATAAATGCATTTATATATTTTTAAATTTATTATAAATATTGTATATTTTAAGCACGTATATATACTTTTTTTACATCTATGCTTGACATTAATTTCATATACATAAAAATAAATTTACAGTATAAAAAATTTAATATTTGATAATTAAATTTTTGTTTTAAAAAGATGCTTTTATTTTAGTTTTATTAGATGTGGTCAAGTATATCGATCGAGAGAATTAATGTTATATTTATAGCTTTATACTTATGCATAATTTAAATAATTTTCTTGCTCCTTTATACGCGTACACTCTCTATACAAAACCCTGTCGAATCTCCGAATATAAGGAAAATTGTCAATTGTGTAAAAGTATACCTATAGTCTTTCGCATGCAAAGGTATAAGCGGCGTATAATGTACGTTTAAGCTTTAATACATCGCGTGCAACACCGACACATATGACGCCGAAGCTTTCAGGATCTACAACATGACAAAAGCGATTACAGCTATCATACGCGATTGTCACATTACAGCGCAATGATTAAAAAGCGATTGTCAAAATATTATTTGTAGTATTACTCTTCGTGCATGCAAATGTATAAACTCGTCACTTTAATTATTTTGCTAAACTCTTACGTTGGCAAATTGCTTCAACGAGAGGTCCACAACTTTTCCTATCGTAAGTGTCAAGTGCTTTTGGGATCTTATCATCAAAATGTGAATATCTCGATTTTGACTTGGGCTCAGTTCATACCAAAGTGATTCGTACATCGATTCACTGATCATCTCGCTCTAAAATACACGATAAATATTTGTCGTAGGACAGCGTATTATTTATAAAATACATATTTTATATATATATATATATATATATATATATATATATTACAATGTATTGTATACCTACTTTTGTACAGAGATGTTCTCCGACAAAGCAATATATAAATGCCTCCAAGCTCATAACAATGTAAAAGAACACGGACTTTATTAGCACCATCGATCCACCCGGGGCACCAATAGACTGAAATTTCCTGTTACTTTATATGCCAAAGAAATTAATGTTTCTTTAATGTACTTACGATCACGATAAGAAATCCTAAACAACAGATAACCAGAGTGTTCGATACAAATTGTATCAGCGCGATATTCGAGTAGAGAGCCTCGATATTTTTGGAAAAAGCGATAATCTGTTGATGACGAACAATAAGCGTTTTCATGACATTCTCGTTGACGCTTTGCCTGACGTTTCCCTGTGTAATAGCACTCAATTTTTGCCGCATTATATCAATCTGCCCGCATACGTGAAGAACCTAAACGTGTGTTTTTAGTTCAATTTAAAGTCCTAATCTGGATTCACAACAAACTAGTACAAACACGAATAAATAGTGTTACTTGAAATCTCTAAAAAGAATGTTTGCACTTAAAAAATATTCAAACACTGAAGAGAGAGAGAAAACAAAGATTCCAAATACAAAAAGTGCAATACGAAATGCACAACTTGCTTCGATGAGTGCAAACGGCGAAAACTGATAATGTTTATTTGTGTTTGTGCTTGTTAGTCTGGATCTGATTTACAATATCTAAATAAAAGAGTGTACTTTTGTGGCTGTTTGTATCATTTTATTTCACAAATATTTACATTTATATAATTAATATGTACTTTTTTATTATATAATACGTAAAATGTTTTAAATTTTTGAATCTTTCTTTTCATCATTATAATTATTTTCTTTTGCAGTTTGCGGAAACATCGGAAAATTATAGATAAATATTCAAACTTACCAATATTATCAAGAAAGAATTCAATACTCCTACCATTCCAGCCGCACTTGTCTGATGAATAAATTGCGTAAGGAGAACGGCTACGTGTACTAATGTGCTATCGATCTCGAAGGGTATCTCCATCTTGATGATAAGCTCTCGAGCTTCGGTTTGATTTTCATTTTTAATCTTCATTAACGTGCCTATTGCGTAAAGAAAAACTGACATCATGTGCGAAAAAATTATAACATTGCAGACCCAACGACAGCTATGAGCTACTTTAATCATCGTGTACTCGTCCAAAATGTAGCAATTCTTCCAATCCTTAGCGATACATGTTATCACTTCGTTCAGTAGACTATAATTATTATTTAAAGGAATATTGTTACAACACAGAGAAAACACAGACATGCCTTTGTATCGCCGGATGTATAAAAATTACATGAATAACAAAATTTAATAAAAAATATATTTATTATTAATTTATTTAATAAAAATTATATTAATAATAAAAGAGACTTTTAAATCAATTTATAATTTGGGAGTAAAACAAAGGACTTATGAGAGGTGTTTGTTCTGCGAATCGCGTTTAATTCTATGCTCTCAGTATATGTCGCGTTGTTGAAAAAGCTTACCGAGTATTAAACGAGAAAAAAAGCATTTTAACAAGTAAAAGAGTATAAGCGAATGTCACGCTTAGTCCGTCCATTAGAACCATTAGGTCCTCTTCGGCAAAGTGCACGATCGCGTATTGATATTGAAAGATTTGAAACACGATCATCGACGATATGCTGAGGACTTTGAATAATATTGCGCACGGCATACCCGGCCATACGCCGATCATACGAAGACCATATTCTACAGAGCGACACACGGTGCTCATCGAATCTGTCGCGTTCTCCATCTCAAAAGCAGTTCTTCAACGAATGGCACCGTGAGTTATTATTAATTTTTTATCTTTTTTTTGTCTACATTACAAAAAAAGAATTATAATGTAGAAGAATTCAATTTACTGACAACTCGAATATTTTCCACTCAAGCCACAACGAAATTTCACTAAAAAAGCATTAGATTCTGAAGTGTCATAGAAAGTAAAATTTTTGACTGCGATTGAAAGCCATAAGTCTGTTCTAGGATATGGTCGATTACGAAGTTTCAGTGAAACTGTAAAATTCTACGGATTCAGCTCGATTGACCTTACTTCGATTGTGCACGAGACCGTAATTATTCATCACGTATTTCATGTCATATTTTTTACGTTTATCTTAGAAGTTATGAGTAAAAACTATAGAACGATGCTTCGATAATTACAAAAAAATAAGCAGGCACAGTCACGAAAGCGTTCAATATCCTCGTGTACGCATCGCGCGATTGCTGTCCGTTATTTGCATTAAAAATGCAAGACAGATGTACGTGCGCCGAGCACACGTGAGGGACCAAGTGCATGCGTGGAATACTTAAAACTTTCGAGTGACAAGAAGAAACAAAGAGCAGGAATACCTAGAAGATAAATTCATACGGATAAATTGAAAACGGGGATAAAAGTTTGCGGTAATAAGAGGATGTCGAGTAGCGTATAGAAATATTAACATAAAAAATACAACGTTATTATCGAATCGAGATGTATTGAAGTAGTTTTACACGAGAACATTCACTTTCGTGAAATGTTAATCAGTTACTAGAATTCGTGTGATATCGCGTTTCTCATAACACAATAGCTACATAAACACACGGAGGGCACATTGCCTCTTCAACTATACACGGCTTTCAAGACATAGCATGCAGCACGGATACATAAGACGCTGATGCTTTAATAATCTAAAAGAAAGAAGGTAGAACTTGTCGTATTTTGTATGGCAGCTACTAAAATGTAATGTATTTTTATTAATAAAACTAATATAAAAAACTTAAATAAAACAAAAATCTAGAGATATATTCTCTTTGTAAAAATATATTGCCCCCTAATAATTTATAAATCGAATTTGAAATTGGGAACGTGTACTTCCTTCCAAAGTGCATACAACCTGTACTAGATAAAGCAAAAGAAAATGTAATTCTGAAAGTGCATCTTACTGTTGTGAAACGTTCTAGAGAAAGATCCATAAATTTTCCTATCGTAATAGTTAACTTTCTTTGTGATCTTAAAATCAACAGTAATATAATACGACTCTGCGTGGGATTCGAATTATACCACTTTGCTTCGTATGCTGCATCGCCAATCATTCTGCCCTGTAATCGAGTGAGTGGTTAAGTTTATTTAAAATTATAATTTAAAAAATTATAATTAAAATAGCGCTAAATTTCGGAAGCGTAGATTTGTAACTACGTCGTTCTGACCTTTGCTGTGAGATATTCTCCAGCATAACAAAATATAAACGCTTCCAAAGTAATGACGACATAAAAAAAGAGGGATTTGATCATCATCGTCGATCCTTGCGTATCGCCGATCGCCTGTAACACGATCGGAAATAATCAAACATCAAACGATCTGAATGACAAATAAAATGAGAATGTTCTAAAACTCATAGTTGAACGTCATCAATTATCTTGGATATATTCGAATGAAACATTTTGTTTTATTATATCGAGCCAACAATTTAAAATAATGGTTTAAGTAGCTACAATTTTCAATATTATTGTATTTAATTTATAACATTATTGTGTATATATGTTAACTGTATACATGTTTAACTTTAGGAAGTATCACTCACAGTCACAATTAGAAATCCAAGGCAGCAGATGACCAAAGTATTCCATAGGAATTGCATCAGAGCTATATACGAGAACAAAGTCTCAATGTCGGCCGAGAGAGCGATAATTCTCTGATGTCGACGTATTAGAGCTTTGATAGTCGACATTCGCAAGTCGAATGTGTCGTCACCTGAGGAGATTTCTACCAACCCACGGCACATTATATCGATTTGCCCACCTACATGAAGAATCTAAAAATAACGGTCAACGCCCTGCAGTGTGTGCTCTCGATATTGTCGCATTTAGTACAAAAAATAACTTGTGTAAATACAAAGATTTATCAACAAAAGAGCGATAGCAGAGAGATAAGCAGGATTTATTATATATTAAAATTAAACTTTTATAATTATTATAATAATTAATATTATATTTAAAATTATATTCTATATAGTATTAATTATAAATTTATTTTATTAAAAGTTTAAATATATGTAAACAAATATATATATATAAAAGTAACATTTAAACTTAAAATTCAAGAAAATCATATCACTTTAGACGATATTAGTTTATCAATATTTAGATTTAGTTTATTATTTAAAAAATAAAGAAATTATCGACTTTTCATTAAAATGATACAGAATATTCATTCATTCATTCAAAATAAATATACATTTAATGCGATACAATTTAATTATAAATACTTTTTAGTATTAGAATTTAATTAGCTTTTTTCTTAAATAAATAATTCTTCTTTTTTACTTCTCTCTTTGTAAACAAAAATCGAGAAATTCGAAAAGCATCGTCAATTATATGTTGTCTCATCATATCTATGAGATTTTTACTGTTGGAAAGTAAAAAATTGGACTCTTTTAATTTATCAAGCGTTTTTTTTCAAGTTCGTCATCTTCGTCATCTTGAAAGCTTCACTTACCAGTGAGACAATTAGGGCGTTCAAAACGCCGACTATTGTGGCTGCCGCAAGCTGATGGAAAAATTGCGTGACCATGACGAGTTCGTATGCAGGGGAAGCATTGGACTCGAAGGGTAGTTCCATCTTGAGAAACAGTTCTCGCGCCGGCACGGCGAGCTCCTCGTCGGGCTCATCGGCGTGAGCGACAAGTACGCCAGTGCCATAAAGAAACACCGACATTGAGTAGAGGCCGATGATCAAGTTAGAAGACCGATGCGATACATCGGTGGTCCTTGACATCGAGTAGACGGCCCACTCGTTTGCGCATTCACTCCGATCCTGAGCCATCATCGCTAAGATGTCATAGAATATCCTACGAGAAACTAGGAGACTTGCCTTTCGAACTCTTTTACGACCATCAAAAGAAGGTGACAATTTTTTATTTTTGTCATATACTTTATATCGTGAGATGTAAGATACATGTAAGATACATGTAAGACAATAAAATATTATACAATTACACAAGTCTACCTTTATTTGATCATTGACATATGTTTTTGAATAGAATTAATTTTTCACTTTGTCTTAATATCAAAAGATATCAGACCAATCTAAACTCGATTTAGAAACGCAAAAATGGAAAAATTACGTCTAATATCGTCTATTTCGATATAGATAAACGAAGCTCACCGTCGATTGATCCAGAATATTGTAAGTTTCAATAGTAGAAGGCTATAGGACATCGTAGTGCTGAGGCCATCCATCAGATGCGACAAGTCGTCCGTGCGGACGTGTATGAGGAAATATCGATACTGAAAGGTCTGCGCCATCGTCAGAGTGATCATCCAGAAGGCGCGACGAAGGACCATGTAGGACGAGTCGGGCCAAACGCCGATCACGCGGAGACCGATCTCGATCGAGCGACTGACAGTGCCATCGGGGATCATCGAATCGGTCTTCGAGACCATTTTCGGAGCACTGCCTTCGAATGATATTTCCGACCGAGACGCCTCCTTACATCGATACCACCGTGAAACTTCGAAATTGCGTCGAAAATCCAACTGTGTACTTCGCGTAGCGATGTTGAACACATGGATGAACACGGGAAGATGAACGCGGATGAACACGAGAGTATCGCTGCTCACCACCTAATCCCCCACCTCGTCTTTGACGTGAACCAATAGGAAATACCAACAAGATATTCCGTGGCGATTGAAGAATTGCCGGATAAGGCCATTTGCAGCAGTCAGGTAAGATAAGTGCGGGTATAGATAACGAGGAAAAAAATATAACGAGCGGAGATAGCAAAAAGAGAGTTGCATTGTCTCTGGGATTACCTCGAACCTTAAAAATTCAGGAACTGTACGCGAGGCTCTCTCTCGGGAGATCATACAGAATAATGGCCGGTTAGATCGAGGCGCTTTAAAACGGTAAAATGTGGAAAATGACCGCAAGCGGCACGACGAGGAAAATTAAATTGGTACGTCCGTATCGAAGGGGAAAAAGTAATTATTCGCAGCAAACATAACTGTTGTTACTACAAGCGAGTAAGCTACATGGATGACTGACCGAACGATATGAAAAAAAGACGACACTGGAGTCTTTGTACGCAAAGTTGTGCTTTATAAAAATTTAGATTATTTATAATTTCTGGAATCATAAATGATCAAAATTATTCAACGAAACTTGAACCTTAACATACTAAAATATGTAAATGGTATTTCCATTATTACTTATTTTTTATATTTCCGATTATTCACATTCTTACTTTGTATTGTATCATCAATACGAAGTAAGAATGTGAATAATCAAAAATAAAAAAAATAAGTAATAATAGAAATGCCATTTACATATTTTAGAATTAAAAGTTGCTCTAAAATGCTTTATTATGTTCTCTCTCTATTTGAAATATTATTTTTATTTATTTATTTCTATATTTTATTATAAATTATACTCTCCTTTCCATATATTTCAAACGCCTTTCATTTTATACGTAATATTACACTTGCTACTATCTAATATGCCGCGCCTGTAAGCACAATAGATGTGCTTGGCACAAGTAATTGTCCAACAGCCTCGCTTTAATACATCGCGTGCAGTACCGACATATACGAAGCTGACGCTTTCATCACCTAGCCGAAATGAAACGCAAAAATAAAACGTAATAGATCGCGTATCATTTTCTACTTTGTCTTAAGGAACATTAAACATTTTGACGTTTTATCTTATTATATTCGTAAAGTAAGTTTCTTACGCTCGTAAATCCTTCTAGACTAAGATCCATAATGTTTCCAGCAGTGATCGTCAGTCTCTTCTGCGATCTTAATATCACAAATAATAGAATTCGACACTCGGCAGGTGTCACGTTGTACCAGAGAGCCTCGTAGACCGCATCGCCGATCGATTTGCTCTGAAAAAAAAAAACAAACAAAATAACAGCGTACAAACTTAAAGAAAAAGCTTATCAATTTATTTGAATTTGGTTTCAGATCCGATCTGAAAGTTTACAAACATTTAAAAATAACAAAAATTGTGAAGTACATAGATATAGATATTAAACTGACCAAAAAAACTCGGTAAATTGTTCCGCAGAAGCAAAAAGTTTGAAAATTGATTGCCAATGACTTCGAAGAATGAAATAGAATATTGCGAGTATAAAATGAAATATTGTGCGAACCTTGGCGCTGAGGTATTCTCCAGCGAAACAAAAGATAAAGGCTTCCAACGTTACGGCGACGTAAAAAATAACGGATTTCAACATCACCACAGTTCCACTACCAATAGACTACAAGAAGACGGCAGAGAACCCGAAAGGCGTTTAGTATAATAGGTTTAGTGTAAAATTACAAAATAATACTATAATTATTTTATTAATTAACGATGCGACTTACGCCTATGATGGTGAAGCCAATGCAGCAGATGACAATGGTATTCGACAGGAACTGCATCAGCGCGATAGCGGAATAGAGCCCCTCGATATTGTCCGAAAGCGTTATTATTCTTTGGTGGCGGACAATCAGAAGCCTGACACTTGCGACAATTGAATCGCACTGCGAAGTTCCGTTGCCACAAATTTTTAGCAGCTCTCGACGAAGAATATCGATCTGTCCGCTCGTGTGAAGCACCTAAACGTGACTGTTAATTAGATTCCACAAAAGGAACTTCCGCGATTCGTTATAAGCGAAAATTCTTTTCGAAAGTACCCAAAAAAAAAAAAAACAGAATTAGAAGGAGACGCAAATCATTTAGTTTTGTTTAACGCACGCAGATGGGTTTGTATCGCAAACGAAAAGCAAAGCTAATAAATCTTAAAAAAGCCATGTGTCATTCATATGATCGGTGGAACTCACCAGCGTGATGATCAGGCAATTCATCATAGCGACTAAAGCGGCGATCGACACTACATGAAGAACCTGACCGACCGCTAAAAGCTCGAAGAGAGGAGACGCGTCAACTTCGAAGGGAAATTCCATTTTTATAGGTAGCATTCTCGAACTAACATTTCGATCATCCTTAAAGTCGGCCGAGCGACGCAGAAGAGTGGACAGGGAGTAGCTAATTGCGGCCGAAGCGTTAATGCTGATTAACACGTTCGAGCAACGACGCGACAGGTCGGCATTACTCGCCATAATACACGACACCCGTTTGTCGCAGATATCTACGCTGTTCCAATCTTCTTCCATCGCTAGCAGTATATCATAAAATATCCTGTAGAAAATCGCTCGCGTATTTTGCATAAAAACGTCGGGGTCGTTCCTGTTGTCGGTTACATTGGAGGTAAACTGTTCCTACCTGCGATTCGACCAGAGGGAGATCAGCTTCATAAAACCGAGGCTGTAAGACAACGTGATACTAAGCGCGTCCATGAGATTCGCGATGTTGTAGACGTCGAAATGGCCGAAGATGTACGCGTACTGAAAGTATAGCGCGACCACCAAGCTTATCATGTACGCAAACCAAGTGATGGTTCCGTACGGCAAACCCGGCCAGATTCCGACGAAGCGAAGGCCGATCTCGACGGAAGTGCTGATGGTAGTTGCGCGCATTATCTCGCATGGGATCAGATCACGCACCGGCGACGTTTCTCGTCAAAAGCAAAACGATTACCGTGCGAGCGACGCTACTCAGAAATTAAGCGTACGTTGTTGAGCTTCGACGGAGCTATACCTCCGATGGCGATGCAAAGCAACAATGCATTGCCCCTTCGTCGATCGTTATCAATCAATCGTAATTGTGCGTGTTCTTGTCATGCTTAATGCAACGGCAAAAAAAGAACCGTACGTTACATTTTCATAATTACGGGTTATAGAGAAGAAAGAGCGTAATTCGAGACGTCTATTGAACGAAAAGAGGGACGTAAGTTATTCGCTTAATAAAAAAAATTGAAAGATCCGTTGAGCATATGTACAATGTCAGACACATTGAAAGACCCGGGAAGCACGAAAGCAAAGAAAAGAGAATTGTGAGAAGATCTAAGTCGCAGATTGTTATTTAAACAAAAGTATAATACTGAATCATTGTTCCCATGCTTCTTTAAAAAATCAAGGAATTACTTATTACTTGACTAAATTTAATTTAGTTGGTTTAATTAGTAGTAAATATACAGCGTTTTCTATTAGCTATAAGTTGTCTAGACAATTATTCTAGATAAAAAATAGTTTTTATGTTACCTTTATTTAGATAATTTTAAATTATACGAGAACAATATTGTAAATATAAATACTTGAACTAAAGAAATCACTACGGACTTGTTTTTCCAGTGTGGAATAAGAGCATACGTGATGCGCTGACGATTATCTGATGATTCTAATTATAATTGATTATTATGTTTTAGAGACCAATCTTTGCACGCGATTCCTTATATCTTTCTACGATCAGTTTCATCAATTGGGCAAACAAATATAGTTGGTATCAATACGTGTATCGACGATTTCATAATACATCACATGCAACATCGATATGGTAGAACGATGCAGAAGTTTTTATGGCCTCTATACTGAAAAACAATTTTTATTGTAAGTATTATATAGGATGCATAGTTACGAAGGCCGTTTGCATTATAAATTGTTTGCACAGTCTGCTTTGATATTCACTCGAGACGCGCTTAATATCCATGAGCAACATTTTGTATGTATGAGAACGGATCTTACGCTGGTGAATTCCTCCAGAGAAAGATCCATCATTTTTCAGACCGTGATCGTCAATCTCTCTTGCGACCTCACAGTCACAAGGAGAAGAGTTCGACACTGGCTGGGTGTCATATTGTACGGACTTGTAGACGGCGCATGCAATCGATTTACTCTTGAACTTCAAAAGCAAGAAATATATCTTTTTTCCCGAAAAAGTTTTCATACAGATATAGCAACACATATAAAGTTCGTAAAATATTCGTAAAATTACTTGCACTGAAAACAATGTTTGAATATATTAACAAAACATATATGTTTGAGTGCATTTAGTAAACCCAAGCATTTTCGATTATTATATATAATACTATTCGAGATTTTATAACGCATCTAGAACGTTGGATTGACTTTACTATAATACAATAATTTCTAACAAGATTTCTAATTTATCCGTTTTTAAACAAACGTTCTGGTTAAATCTACCAGATTCTAATAAAATAAATGTGACACGTCTCACGAGAAGATATTAATTGAAACTCGCAAATAAAAGATGAGAAAGACAATTCGTAGTGAAACTAGGTTACTGTCATAATCTCAAAGATAGGGATTTATTAACTAAGTAATTCCATTTCGAAAGGAAGATCGAATTTAGTCCCGCGAGAATTCATATCCTTTACGGAGTATCGAATGAGACCTCTGAGAACGCAGAGATATCAGCTGAGGCGCTGATAAACATTGAAATGTTTATCATAAAGCATCGTCACCGTAGATTGACATAAATTACCATTAAATGTGTGCTCGAGCTGTTTAGTACATATCGATAAATTGGAGATCTATTTTAATTTGAAAAAACTCATTGTTATGCGCATTATAATCGTGAGATTATGATAATTTTCACAACAACTTGTTTTTTTTAATCGTCCGTCACTGTTACAAGCAAACGACACGTGTTATGCGTGATACTTGTACGATTATTAATCTATTGTAGGTTGCGTGATGATGATGAGGAAACTGACCAATCACAGAGGGAACGACGAAAGCGGGAACTGCCATCGATCAACCGTAATTACACGTTGAACTCAAGCACATTGGCTGTTCAAAGATTGTAACTTCGGAGGACAAAAAATGATCAACAGGCTTTTCTTTGCACGAGGTAGCAAACAATTTTCTTTAAAAATGTAGACCTTTCTTCGAACATATGCTTATATATATGTCTATAATAGTCGTATTGCCTATAATATCAAGAAGAAACAATTGAAATTGACAAAGGAACCTGAGAAAACTGAAAGGGAAAAATAGAGGGAAGAAACACGATGCGCAGAGTGGCAAGAATTTAACGATAGAAATGCTCAAAGGATATATATTTTAAAAATGTGTATTACTTTTTGAATAATATCTTTGTTGCACAATACAAACAAAATCAAAATTATTTTTATTTCTATTAAAAGTAATTTTAATTAATATAAAACTAAAAACTAAACTACATTTATCATTACTACATATGTAAAAGTATTTTTCTATTTTTAGCGTGTAAATTTTAAAGATATCGATTTCAAAGAAAATTTCTAGTTTAATAGGAAGCCGTCATGATGTGTTATTGTATTTTTCCATCAAGTTTATTTAGGAACCGTATATCAAGTACAATATTGCGAATGACATATTGAAGTTCAACGTAGCAGAGGAGCAAAAACGTGACGTATTAGTATTGGATTAACAAGCGTAAATCCATCTGTACTGCCCTTGTGCCAATTCTTCTCCATCGTCTAAACTTTGTAAAACTCATCGTTATTTAGGACTTACGTAAATTGGTCAGACACATTTCAGTATCGATATAATATGCAACAAAATTATACCGCACTTTATAATAATAGAACATTTGTTTGGCTTACTGTCAAACAGTATATTTTTCATTCCAGTTTGAGTGTAGACTTGCGATATTCACAGTTACCATTCCGCAACTCGAAACTCATTGTCAGAAGACGTGTGAATAGGCAACTCGGAATTACGTTAACAACACTTGGTACACGAGTGTACGAAGATCGGTATCGAACGTTCATATGAGTTAATCTGCATAATACGTTGAAATTACCTAGCGATTCTCAAACAATCGATATGCTATATCTCCACTCGAACATCAATCAATCAATCCCAGTTACGTGCTGCATAGCCTCACAGTAATTCGGAATAGGTTTATTATCCGTCTGAATGTTCTGTAATTGCACCAAAATGATATAACCAGGCTATGAACTGCAACGGACAGTTTCGAAACAAAAAGACTTAAATTAGTGGAACGTATTATAGAAATCAAATTAACTGCAATAAAATATAACTGCTAATTGTTCAATAAAGTTTCAATGGCAGATGAATTCAATGTAAAACTATATGTATAAGAATAGGCTTAAGTATACAACAAATAAACAACGTAAATAGTCACATTAAAATATTATTTTTACTAAATATTATTTTAAATTGCGTAATCTGCATGTCTCAAAAGTTACTTCAAATATAAAAATTCAAGTAACAATTATTAATTTATTAACAATAGTATAATATTTTTTAAAATAATTAACAGTTTCTAAGATCTTTTTAAACTATAACTATTGGATTTCTCTGTTGATATCAATACATCGCATGCAAGACAGACACATATGATGCCGATGCCTTCATGATCTAAACATACATAAAAATTAAAAAATTAATTTTAATCTATGTTTATTCATAAAGAATACGTATCGCATAACAAATGCTAAAATTAATTGTAAGATAAACTTTTCATTTATTAATTATTTATCAAAAAGATTACGAAAGATTACATTTGTTAAAGCTTCGAATGACATATCCATCATTTTCCCTGCGGTGATCGACAGTCGCCTTTGAGATCTCATTATCATAAATGATATAATTTTACCCTGATTTGGCGGCATATCGTACCACAATGATTCATATGCTGCATCAGCGATCGATTTACTCTAAAAATAATGTAAATTACTTCAAAAATGATGGAGGTAGTATTTTTTTCTCTCAATCCAAACAATTTTTTTATTTAAAAAAAGACCTTTTTTCTAATCTATATATTATATTTTAGTCTTATCAAAAAGTTAAAATAAAAAGATGTTTATTATATAATAACACAAAATGCACACTTTTATATAATATTATATAATATTTATTATATAATATTATGTAAAGTGTACATTTCTTTAATTTCCTCCAATAATACTGCTCATAGTATTGTACATACTGACCTTAAGACTAAGATATTCTCCAGCAAAGCAAACAATAAACGTTTCTATCATTACAGCAAAATAAGCCAAAATAGCTTTCATAAACACGAAGACATCGGATTCATTATGGATGGACTATTTCAATGCACAGTAAAAAGAAATATATAACATGTAATATTGATTATAATGCACTTACGGTAATACTTACAATTATAATAATAAATCCTAGGCAGCAAATAACTAAAGTTTTCCAAACAACTTGCATTAAAGCAATAAAGGAGAAGAGTTTCTCGATGTTCTCGGAAAATGCATAGACTTTGTTGTGCCTTTCGATGAGCGTTCCTAATGTAAATACAGAAGATCGATAGGGAAAAGCGTTTTTAGAGATATTTCTAAACTCTTGACATATTATATCGATTTGCCCGCTTACATGAAGCACCTAAAATGTACTTAAAATGCTGCAAAGATTCTAAGTATTATATATAAATATTATTTTTACTTTGACAAATATTTGTTTTGTATAATAGAATTTTTAATTATTTTACTTTTACATATTTGTTTTCTTGTAACTTTTATATATATAATATATTTATTTTTCAAATATATCTTTTCCAAAAATGATATTAATTTTTGTGTCCACAAATAAAACATATTACAATATCACAGTTTCGAATATAATTCCAAATTCGATGCACTCAAGTGCGCAAAGCCGTACATATATTTCGACGTAGATTGTATTTATATGAATATGAATATGAATATCCTAAAATAAATGTCAGAACTTCGGAAACGTGTAGGAGAAATCGATAAACTGAAAAAATTATATCTTAGAGATTTGCTTGTTTTTGTTTTGTTTAAAGAAATGAAAACAGCAAAAAACTATTTTGCCTGAATTTTCTTTCTAAAGCCATAATTTTTACCCCCAAAAATTCCAATAATGTTCTAGAAGAAAGATATTATTCCTCCATGTCCAGATATTTCACCGTCGTGGATAATTTGTGTCCAACCAAGCGTAGTTCTGCCGTAATGAGCTAAAGCCATCAAGCTCGAATCACACTTCAATCCATTGCTGCAGAGAGATGTCTTCTAAATAATTAAAAAAGTCGTTCTCCAAAGAATTTGTAAATCTGGTTGCATTTAATGTTCTGAATAAAAAATATGGCTTTAATAAAAAAATTTGAATAAACAATTTTTTATTTTTAGCCATTTTCTCCTAAATTCAGTAAAAACAAGTAAATTTTTAAAAAACCTTTTTTTCTTAGTTTATCGATCTCTTACACGCTTCTAACGTTTTAACATTTTCAAATATAATACTCTGTATACACGGATTAAATTGCAAAATCTTCAATATGTTTTATAATACTGTTTAATATAATATGTAGATATTTTATCATTTGATATATTTACATTTCATTTTTACACTTAGATTAGATTAATGATTTAGATTAGATTAATAACTTTAATCTACACCACTAATGCAATCCACTCAAATAATAAAAAAAATTGCAAATAATAAAGTAAAATTTTTATTTGGCAATATTTTTTTAAATAATTGCATTGCAAACCCTCTTTTATCAAACTGCTTTGATAAAATAAAAAAAAACAGGTTTGAAATGCAAAACTTACCAACGTAAAAATTAATCCATTTAGAACGGCGACTATAAATGAGATTAATATTATATGTAGAAATAAAGTAATGACCAGTAGCTCAAATACAGGCGATTTCTCAGTTTCAAAGGGAAGTAGCATCTTGATAGGAAGTTGCCGCAAGGTATTATTATAATTTTTGCTTGAATATATAAAACGAATTACATAATCGCCCAAAACGTAAAGTACTGCGGCAACTCCGTTAAAGCTCAACATAGCGTTAGAATAAAAATGAGATACACTGGCCTTAACCGTCATCGTACTCAAATGCTGATCGATGTTGACACACTCACGCCAGTCGTCATTCATAGCAGCCAGAATTTTATGAAAAATTCTACAATGTGTTAGTTCAATTTGTCAAATAACCAATATACGAACATTACTCTTTTCATGCAAAATCGATAATTTTTAATGTACTGATTTGTGTAGTATTGATTAACACTTCAGTTAAAAGAATAAACTCGAATAAACTCTGTTAGAAAAGTAAAAAATCTCGTGTTTCGCGAGAGCGATTCAATATGAAGTTAACATCGCATGCACGCAATACGCGGTACCTTACCGACGATGAATCCATAGACTGGCCAATTTGAGAAACGTTAAACTGTAATCTAAAGTTAAGGACAAGCCATCGACGAGATTCGAAAGTTCGCTAATCTTGAAGTGTTCAAGTATATACAAATATTGAAAATATTGTATGACTAATATACTTGACATAAAAATTAGCCAATAAACTGTGGAATGCGCTACACCCGGCCACACACCAAGCAAGCGAAGGCCAATTTTTAAGGCCGGGCTGACGGTACTCTTAACTATCATTTGTTAATAACTTGGAAAACTCAAGAATATAAAAATCAAGACATTTGTTTGATGTGACATTAGAGAGAACTGACAAGGCATTAACTGACAAGGTTTCTCCTCGCTAGTGCGGTATACCCCCACTCATATAGACATGAATCAATTGCTATTATACATTGCAGCGACAACAATTTGTAGTAGAATTATCTCACACGAGCATTCTATATACCTTCGATAAATAGAATTATCTCATAATGTATACCTTGACCATAAGATAATAAAAATCGTCAATACAACCATCTCTTCCCACTAATAATGCGATGTCGTCGACAAAAAAGAAACGGATGTGCACCATTTTCTCGATATTGCGATGTTAAATGTAATGCAGTTTGAAAGTTTATAATCATGTCTTGAATGTTCTTGGCGACGGAAATGAATTTTATTCACAATATCGATCTTAAATTTTTTAACGGGACAATAGATAAAGAAGCATTGTATGTTTCTCTGACATATTAAATCGAATAGAAAGTAGAAAGTACAGAGTATAATGATGAATAATTTCCTCTAATAATAACGTAAATATTGAATTTTTGCAGGACGCAATGTGTAATTAAAAGAATTGAAACCAACTGGATGTATTGAAGATTACAAACACAAGTAAGAAAATATGCTGACACTGGATAACCTTTTGATATTCGATACTCAATGAAAAGCTACATTCTTCTCTTTTTTTTTTTTTATTTTTCTTGGTAAGAATATATTTTAATATGCAATAAATTAAAAACATGCAAAAAAGAGATATGTGAAAAATGAAAGTTTAACCCTTTGTAGTCATTTCTCCGAAAAGTTCGGAGTCACATAGTCACAGCAGAATATAACAGCCAATGTTCTAACTTTACTTGACGTATTGACAGTTTTCATTATTTGGACAAAAAAAATTTGTTCGAAAATTGACCGAATAAACTTAAAATATTCTTCTAAAATACTGTTCAATAATAAATCTAAAAATTTGATTTTAACATAAAAAAACAAATTCATATAATATAATTTTCATATCGTATAATTTTTAAATAATTCAGATATAAAACGCCAAACTTTTTTGGGAATCTACTGGATCTCAGGTGACCACAAAAGATTAAATATAATACTAGATTGCTTTATCTATAAACCTTTATGTTAATATAATGTAATTTAAATGTATCAGTTTACCGATAAAATTATATTGTTATTATAATCTTCTTCTGATTTGATTATAATTTGTACCCCAATAAATCATATGTTGTATTAATAATGTAAATAATGCAAAAAATATCAAAGATAAAAAAATATTTTTTAAATAATTTTCCTGGTTTTAATAAAATATAAAATACAATACAAATACAATATAAAACAACTATTTCACTAAACAATAAGACTGAATTAATTAATTGTAATGTTGATTAATAACATATTTACTACAGGACTCACCTTTATAAAAATGTAATATTGAACAGTATTAAATTGACTAATAATTATTAATTATTTAGAGTATTAAAAGTACTAATAACAATGCTTTTAGTACTTAAAATAAGTATTAATTACTGGCCAATTTAATACTGACTAGTATTACATTTTTATAAGGGCACAATTATAAATTATAGACTGCAAATAGCTAAGATATTTTAAATAATTTGCATTAATATAGAAAAAAATGTTTTGATATCAGAAAACAAAAATATTTGGTTATGTTTTTTAATCAGCATATTTAATATAGATATAAAAGTGTCAAAAGAAGATTCTTTATGCAGAAGGAATTTCTATAAATAATTTTGAATCTTAAGAAATATAATATTGATTTATACACTTATATAAAAACCGAAAATATACACTGATAAATCTTGAGTAAATTTATAAGATGCATTTAGTAATATTATTTGAAATATTTGATTGCAGATAAACAAATATAATAACAACATATATAATAATAAATGTCTTAATGTATTATCAGAGTACATATATTTATATATAATGTATGCCTTCATAGAAAAATATATTGTTGTGTGATTTTATAAATTAAATATTCAATTAACTAAATTTATTATGACAGATAAACAAAATATAATTCTGTCTTAATTCTCTCTAATATTAGTATCATTACCACAATCATTGTCTAACCAGAAACTGATAAACTTTGCAATGTGTTATTCTAATTAAACAAGTATTGAGACAAAAATCATACTATCTATATAAGATTCTATAAATTTTTACTAGAATTATAATTACTAAATTTAGAATTAGTGTGATAATTAAGACAGAATTAAGATATTGTTTACAGAAGTTATGAGGTTTAATCAATAACATTATATATTAAGAACTTACGCATCATATATATAAGTGTGTGTGTAACTTTGTGTCTCAGACAGAACGAGAATGAAGCTGACGTTTAAAGTGATACATCTTACCAATGATGTGGCGAAAGATTAGTCAAATAAGTCTTCGAAGTGTAATCTAAAGCCATGAATAAGCTATCGACAAGATTTGAAATTTCACTAATTCTGAAGTGCTCAAATCGAGATTGGAAAACTGTATGATCACTAGGCTAAATATATAAATTAGCTAATAGAATATGGAATAGAATATGGTACACCTGACCACACACTAACCAACTAAAGACCGGTCTTTAGTATCGTGACTATCATTCGTGAACAGTGTTGAGACCGAAGAAATGAAGATCAATCCGCACTCCGGTTTGAGAAAGAACTGACAGTTTCTTCACATGCAACCCCACTCAAAGCATCCCCACTCGAATGAATATGGATCAGTTACTATTATGTTTTGTGTAGTATAATATCAAATTGAGATAGAGCTCACCATTTATATGAACATCCTGCAATTCTGTTGATAGTCTAATAACCCATAATATCTTCAAAGAAACAAAGAACGATCGGGCTTCAACGCTAAAGAAATAATTTGATGTGCAATTGACTTTTTTTTATAAACTTGTCTCTTAGCAACGTAATTTTATCTAAAAGAAACAAATGTCCACTACGTTCTGTACATCGCAAAAATCGTTAAACGTGCCGCAGAATGACGATAATTATATAATTAAGTATTCTAAGCGACCGGAACTAAATTATATCCGTGAAGTTCAACCTATGGTTTTTAAAGGGATAATATAAGAGGAAAACGATAAAACTCTAGGGTATAATAATGAGTAATTTTCTTTAATAATTCTGGAAATGCAGAAAACTTGCTTAGGGAAAAAAATTCAAAGGTAAAAAGTTTTCAATTGAAGATGGTATAAACATATTTAATTGGAAATATGTCTGTACTTACACAACACAATGTAATATCTACAGAATAGCGAATAATTCTTTAAAAGGTCAATGTCCGACAATGTCTGACTCCGCAGTAAGCATGCATAGATACAAAATATAATAACATACAAAAACAAAAAGTTTTGCATTAAAAATTTATATTACTTTATAATAAATATAATCTTAATATCTGTAATTTAACTACAAAGATTAATAAATAACAATTAATAACTTCTTAATAACAATTTACATTTAAATTACATCTAACTGATATTCTTTTACATATTGACTTTAATTACATATTGACATTAATTATTTTACGATTTTAATAAAATCATACTGCGTTCTTTTTTGGATCAATACATAGCATTCAAGACGGATGCATACGACACTGAAGCCTTCATGATCTAAAAAAGCAGAAAAAAAATTATTTTGTCTACAAATTACATTTATGCACAAGAACACATGTAATAGATTAATTATACGTATAATTATAAATAAAGTTATATATTAAAAATTATACGTTCAAAAAGTTTAAAAAATTGTACATTTGTAAAAGTTTCGAGTGACATGTCCATCATTTTTCCTGCCGTTATTATTAATCGCTTCTGAGATCTTATTATTATAAATAATATAATTTTATTTTGACGGGGTGACATATTATACCACAGCGAATCATACGTTGCATTAGCAATTAATTCACCCTAAAATCGAGTAGTATTAAATGCAGTATTTATTTGTTCCACTTATTTGACAGTTAAAGTGTTTTCTAATATTATTGTCAATATTTAAAAAATATTATAAAGATTATAAAAAAAAATAACAAAAAACAGGATAGAGAAAAATAATTTTAAAAAATAAAAATTTATTATATTCAAAGTTTTACTACAAGTATAAAATATTATAGATTTTTAGTGGAAACATTGATAAACATTGATAAACATTGCCTAATTTTAGAAATTAAATATTACAACACATGTTAACGTTTTATGTTTAAAATATAATAAATGTATAAACTATATAAGTGTTTTTAAAAAAGAAACTTTTTCTAAAACCTAAAAAATATATAATTATATTAAATAATATTTTATACAATGTAATTATTATTGGTTAAAAATTTATTTAAATACTTACTTTTAATCTAAGATGATCTCCGATGAAACAAATAATAAAGACTTCAAATGTTACAGCAACATAGGCAAAAATGGTTTTTATTGTTATAAAAACATCAGTTCCATTATGAAAAGACTAGTTTAATAAACAATGAAAAGAAAAAGAAATATATGCATATATAATTAAACTATAATATACAAATTATTCCACATTTATTAAAAAACTTACAATTATGATGATAAATCCTAAACAACAAATAACTAAAGTATTCCAAACAACTTGCATCAGTGCAATGAACGAAAAAAATTTCTCAATATTTTCAGAAAATGAAATAATTCTGTTATGTCTTTCGATTAACATTCCAAATAAAGTCGCGGAAGATTTATGAAGAAAAATACTCTTAGAAATATTTTTGAATTCGTGACACATGATATCAATTTGCCCGCTTACATGTAGCACCTAAAATATACTTAATCTTTTAAAAATTATATTTACTGCAAAAAATAAAAGAAAACAAAAATATAAAAAAATATTTGCTAAAAATTCTTGTAAACAGCATGCTCCGAATACAATAATACAGAAAGCGTAATATTAAACGTATTTTTAGTAATTTAATTAATTTATTTAATTATTTAAAATAATGCATTTTGCAAATTTATTTATAATTTTTTTCTAAACCTGAAATTAATAACACTTTGAAATT
Organism: Monomorium pharaonis; assembly: GCF_013373865.1. Taxonomy (NCBI): domain Eukaryota; kingdom Metazoa; phylum Arthropoda; class Insecta; order Hymenoptera; family Formicidae; genus Monomorium; species Monomorium pharaonis. The sequence goes on along the minus strand of NC_050470.1, from coordinate 1,340,252 downwards.
CTTTCGACAAAAATGTAACAATTTGTATATAAGTTTTACAAATTTTTATATTTAATGTATAATAAAATTGTAATGCGACAATATTCACATTACCATGCGACAAATTATTTTGTTTTATTAAAATTAGTAACAAATAAAAATGTAAAATGTAAGAATTACCAAAGTAAAAATTAATCCATTTATTAAGCAAAGCACACAGACTTGTAGTATCACATGAAAAAATATTGTTACAAACAGAAACTCAAACACAAGCCATTGTTGAGTTTCGAAAGGAAAATATATCTTTATAGGAAACTGTAAAGTGTCATTCTGATCTTCAATTAAGAATACGAAGCGAATTACGTATTCGCCTAAAAGATAAAATATCGCAAAAATCGTAACGACACTCAATATAGCATTAGAAAAGAAATGCGATATATTAGCGTTAATAGTCATTATATACAAATGTTGATCAAATTTGATACATTCGCGCCAATCATTATCCATAGCAGCCAGAAGTTGATGAAAAACTCTGCAATATATGTTATTTCAGATACTTCTATTAGATATTTTTGATACCAAAATTGCTTTTTTTTTTTTTTAATTATTGTCTTTTGCACATCAACATTTGAACTAAATTTTAGGTAAAACTAGTAAGTCAGTTACAATAAATTGGATCAATAATGTAATTTAGAAACTGGAAGGTTTTTTTTATTTGAATTTATACTATATTTCTTTTTTGTAAACATAATAGTTAAAACAATTAAACCACTACACAGTGTAGTAGACAATCTTACCGTCGATGTAGCCACAAACCAATTAATTTAAAAATTGTCAAACTGTAATCTAAAGTTACAGTTAAACCGTCAATAAGATTTGAGAGCTCGCTAATCTTTAGATGTTTAATGATATACCAATACTGGAAATACTGCATAATTATTGTGCTTAACGTTAAACTCAACCAATAAATAATAGAATATGGGACACCCGGCCAAATACCGAGAAATCGGAGACCAATTTTCAGCACCGGGCTGATAGTACTTGTAATTGTCATTTATCAAGTTTTTAGAACATAAAAAAATGTAGATCAATGTATGTGCACATTTGTTGGCTACTTTAGTTGAGAAAGAAATGAGAGTGCATTGTCCGCAAACTTGAAGTTCATCCCTACACGGTGCGTCCCCACTCAAATGAACATGGATCAATCACTATTATAAGTCGCGACTGTAAGTCGAGATAAAACTCATTATATAGATACACTATAATTTTGAATAGATAATGTACACTTGGACAGAAAAGTATCAAAGGTAACGTATACCTAAAAAAAATAGCTCACTTCGTGGTAACCTTTTCTGCAACTTTTTCTTTCCTCTATAACGTAATTACATCGACAAGAAACAAATGTTCGTTTCTTACCAATTGTGAAAATCATGAAATGTATGACAGACGGATAATGGTTATACATTAAGTATTTTAAACAAATGGCATCAATTGTATTTCAACTTCTAGTTAAAAAAATATAATGCTGTAAGAGAAGAAAACAGTATAGTTAATCAAATCGGCAAATTCAAAAATTTCCTTTGATAATTCAGGAAATATTATGGTATAGACATACTTAGAGAACAAGTTTCGAAAATAATGAAGTAGCACAATTGGAGATATTATAAATATTTACACATGTCCTCGAAAAAAATAAAACATTATATAAATAAAAATTTTTTAAATAAAATTTTATATTAAATTAATAACACACAAAAATATTATATTAAATATAGTTAATATGTTCTATCTTATTGACTTATATATTCATTAATTATGTTATCTTTTCAGCAAATGTATTTTCTTCTGTATTAATACATAGCGTACAGAACAGATACATATGACACTGACGCTTTCATGATCTAAAAAAAAATTTTTTAATTAAGCAAATTAACTCTATTCGTGTTTAAAGGATATATGTCACGACAGATCAAACAATTAACTAATATACATAAAATATACAATTTTTAATAATTAAATCAATATAATTTAAAATCTTACACTTGTAAAAGTTTCAAATGACATATCCATTACTTTTTCTGCCGTGATCGTCAGTCGTTTCTGAGATCTCATTATTATAAATACTATAATTTTACTTTGATGTGACGGCATATCATACCACAACGTTTCATATATTGCATCAGCAACTGATTTACTCTAAAAACGAATGCAAATGTAGAATGTTAATGTCAAATAGAGCGATTTTCTTCACATTTGTTCTTATTTAACCAACTTATGTTTGACACAGATAAAATTTCTTTTTAATATTATTATCAAAATTAGAATCATATTCATATAAAATTATTAGAAATTTATTATTTGTTCCTATTTTTATTTTTAGTATTATACATGTACTAATAGTTTATATTTGAAGAATACATTTAGAATTAATTAACGAATACTTACGCAATATTTATAACATTTTGACATATTATATTTAAAGATATTATTGTATCTTTTTGAAATAAAACGCATTTATATATAAAAAATTAAATATTTAAAATAATATTTTTATATTGTAATATATTTTTAGATATACTATCTTTATTGAAAAGAAATGTTATATACGTATTTCTAACATTATGTCAACAGAATTATATAATTAGAAGATCATATATGTATGTACAATTAATTATTTCGAATATTTACCTTTGAGCTAAGATATTCTCCAGCAAAGCAAATGACAAAGACTTCAATTATTATAGCCAGGTAACCACCAACTGCTTTTACTAATACGAAAATTCCATTTTCAGCATGAATAGACTAGTTTAATTATTTTAAAAAATTTAAGAAATAATACATATATTAATCATTATACAAATTCACGTTCGAAATATTTTTCCTACGTCATTTTTAAAATAAAGGAAAAAATGCTTGTTTCTATTGTATATTTAAATTGCATTAAAAAAAAATAAGAAACCTTGTTAGAAAAACAATGTGCAAAAAAATAAATTTAAATAAAATGTTAACAAACTTTTTCAGAAAAATGTTTGAAACAAAGGTTTTAATTTCTTCACATGTTATCTAGATCTGCAGTAAAAAGTTTATGTTATATTTTAAAAATTTAATATACTCTTTAAATAGTCCATTTCTATTGGTTAGAGAAAGGATCCGAAAGTTAAAAATATTATTATTCGTTTAACGTACACGCTTATTAAAATTTTTAGGATTTTAAATGAAATCATTTTCCTTTATTTTAAAATGGACAATTTAAGATCATCTTTCTTGCAGTACTTACAATTATAATAAAAAATCCCATAAAACAAATAACTAACGTATTCCAAATAATTTGCATTAACACCATAAAAGAGAAAAGTGTTTCAATATTTTTTGAAAACAAAATAACTTTATTATGTCTCTTAATTAGCTTTCCAAAAGATACGGAAGATTCATGAAGAAAAGTATTCTTAGATATATTTCTAAATTCATAACACATTATATCAATTTGTCCACTTAGGTGAAATACCTAAAATATACTTAAAGTTTTGCAAATCATAATTATTACGTGTAAAAACTTTTTATAAAAAGTTGTTTTTAGTACAATACAAGAAGAATAGAATAAGTTATTTAATTGTACAAAAAACTGATTTCATAAAAGTGATTGTGAATTTTTTAACACTGTTATTATAATTTAAAATTGTATACTTAGAACTATAACAATTCCTACAAAACAAATTTTTGTAACTTAAAAAAAATTTTTATATAATAATTACGCGTACGTTTACAATTTTGCATTAAACATTACAATTGGTTACATAAAAAATAAAAATGTATATCAAAATATAAATTACCAAAGTCAAAATTAATCCATTTAAAAGAGCAATTGTGAATGAGTGTAGCATTGCATGAAAAAATATTGTAACAGCAAGAACTTCAAATATAGGCGATTGTTGGGTTTGAGAAGGAAATTGTATTTTTATGGGAAACTGCCGTAAAGTATCATTGTGATTTTCAATTAAGAATACATAATGAATTACGTAATCGCTTAAGAGATAAGGTACCGCAACAAACGCAATAAAACTCAATAAAGTGTTAGAAATAGAATGCGACATCTTCGCTTTGATTGTCATTACATGCAAATGCTTATCAATATTGATACATTCGCGCCAATCATTATCCATAGCAGCCAGCATTGTATGAAAAGCTCTGCAATATGTTATTTCAAATCGTCATACATTTCAGACACATTATTTATTCGATTGATTAAAATAATTAATGTTGTATATTTTAATATGCGAATTAAGATTTAAAAAATAATATAATGTCATTTTCGATTATAGAAAAACGGATACAATAAAACATACACACACAATTATAAAAGGATTATAAGAATCATAGGTTTAACTATTACAACAGTGTACGATAATATACCTTACCGACGATGTATCCACAGACTAGTCAATTTAAATATTGTCAAACCGTAATCTAGAGTCGCAGTCAGACAATCAACAAGATTTGATATCTCGCTGATCTTCAAATGATCAAATAAGTATACATATTGGAAGTACTGCATGATCAGCATGCACAGCATAAAACTCATAAAATTAATAGCAGAATATGATTTGCCTGGCCACATACCCAAAAGATGTAAGCCAACTTTTAACGCTGGACTAATACTAGATGAGATCATCGTTGGAGATAATTTTAAAAATTATTTTATAATTATTTAAAAAATAATATTAAAAATGTGACAAAAAAGAGATCAGTCCCGGTACATTTGTTCTGACGTTTAGGTGAATAGGAAATGAGGATAAATCGTTTATTTCTTCAAGCGTATCCCCCACACAATACGTCCCCACTCAGGTAAATATGGATCAATCGCTATTATACTTTGCGTAGTACGATAAGTTAAGAATTCATTATTTCAACAGGCTATAATTCCAAACAGTTTGATATCATGTATTTCAAACAAAATGGCAAAGATATTGTACAGCTATAATAAGGCAAAAAAAGTTGCCTATAGAACAGTTTCATTTTTTGCAATTTTTTTCTTTAAAACGAAGTATTATAGACAAGAAAAAAGATGGTTTACCGCGTTTCCTATCAAATAATAAGAAATTATTAAGTGCACAATCATGATGATCAAATATTCTAAGCAAACGGGAAAATTACATTCATGGAGTTAAACTTCTTATCTTTGAAGTAATACAAGGAGAGAACAACAAAGAGAGAAGTCACTGACTGAGGCTGAAATAATGAATTTTCTTTACTAATGGAAATGTTACTACAAAAGTTTATCTATTTAAATAATTTAAAAAGTAAAAAATTTGCAGTTAGAAGTATTACTTGTCTCTTGGCAATGTAAACTCAACAGAAAGAAATAAATGTCTATTACGTTCTGTGCATCACAAAAATTGTTAAACGTACAGCAAAATAATTATTTAATTAGGTATTCTAATACAACCGGAACTAAATTATATTTGTGAAGTACAACCTATAATTTTTAAAAAGGTAATATAAGGGAAAACAAAATTTTAGAGACATAATAATGAGTTATTTTCTTTAATAATTCTAAAAATACAGAAAACTGGTAAAGTGTAAAATTTGTAAAATTTTAATACACAAAAAATTATATTAAATGTAGTTAATTTATCTTATTGGATTATATATTTATTACGTATGTTACTCTTTCAACAAATATATTTTCTGCAATATTAATACATAGCATACAGAACAGATACATATGATACTGACGCCTTCATAATCTAAAAAAAAAGTTTCTTTTATTAACTAAATCTACTATGTTTATTTTTAAGAAATCATATATCACGACAAAAACTTAACTATAAAAAACTTAGCTATACATAAAATAAACTATATTTTAATAATTAAATGTTTAAATTAAAATAATTTAAAAGCTTACACTTGTAAAAGTTTCGAATGACATATCTATCATTTTTCCTGCCGTGATCGTCAATCGCTTCTGAGACCTCATTATTACTAATACTATAATTTTACTTTGATGTGACGGCATATCATACCATAGCGTTTCATATATTGCACCGGCAATTGATTTACTCTAGAAACAAATGCAAATGTAGAATGTAAATGTCAAATGCAAAAGTTTTCTTCACATTTATCCTTATTTAATCAACTTATTTCAAAAAGATAAAATTTGCTTTTAATATTATTATCAAAATCAAAAGAATATTCAAATATTCTCGTTATTAAAAATTTATTATTTGTTTATGTTTTTATTTTTAGAATTATACATTTACTAATAATTTACACTTAAGGAATACATTTACAAATAATTAACAAATATATATGCATTTTTTATAATAATGGTTTATAACAAACATACTGACATATTATTCTTAAAGATATAATAGTATTTCTTTTAGAATAAAAAACATTTATATATAAAAATTAAGTATTTTTTGTATTGCAATATACTTTCAAGTATATCTTTATCGAAAAGAAATGTTATATATGTTATGTATTTTCATCATTATGTCAACAAAGTTATGACATTAAAAGATCATAGGTAAAATTAATTATTATTAATATTTACCTTTAAGCTAAGATATTCCCCAGCAAAGCAAATGACAAAGGCTTCAATCATTATAGCTAGGTAAGCACCAACTGTTTTTATTAGTACGATAATTCCAGTTTCATTATGAATAGACTAATTTAACAGATTAGAAAAAAAGTTTAAGAAATAATACATGTCATTATTAATCATTACACATATTCATACAATACGTCTCAGACATTTTTTCTTTTTAAAATAGAAAGAGAAATGATTCTTTTTAATCCATATTTAAATTACATTTAAAGAAATAAGAAACTTTGTCTCAAACAATATTATAAAAAATAAATTTGAATAAAATGTTAATAAAAGCTTTTTCAAAAAAAAAAGTTTAAACAAAAGTTTATTATTATTTTTATAAGTAATCCGTGTGTGCAGTAATATGTATACGTTATATTATAAAAATTTAACATAATTTTTTAATAGTCCTTGGGTTAGAAAAGAAAACGGAAGTTAAAAATACCATAATTTAATTAGCATACACAATTATAAAAATCTTTGAGACTTTTAATAAAAATCAAGTCCCTTTATTTTAAAATAGGTTTGGGATGGTCTCTACTACGGTACTTACAATTATAATAACAAATCCCAAACAACAAATAACTAACGTATTCCAAATAACTTGCATTAACGCAATAAAGGAGAAAAGTGTTTCAATATTCTTTGAAAACAAAACAATTTTATTATGTCTCTCAATCAGCATTCCAAATAAAAATACGGAAGATTTATGAAGAGTATTTTTAGAAATATTTCTAAATTTATAACACATTATATCAATTTGTCCACTTAGGTGAAGTACCTAAAATATACTTAAAGATTTGCAAGTTATAATTATTACGTTTAAAAAAACCTTTTATAAAAAAGATGTTTTAATTACAATAACACAATAAGAATAAAATAAGATATTCAATTATACAAAAAACTGATTTTATAAAGTAATTGTTAATTTTGTTAACACTGTCATTATAATTTAAATTTTTACACAAAACTATAAAAATTCTGTTAAAACAATATTTTACCAAGCTAAAAAACTTTAACATAATTACGTGTACGTTCACAATTTTACATTAAAAATTGTAATCGGTTACAGAAAAAATAAAAGTGTAAATATGTATTACCAGAGTCAAAATTAATCCATTTAAAACAGCGACTGTGCATGAGTGTAGCATTGCATGAACAAATATTGTTGCAACAAGAACTTCAAATATAGGCGATTGTTGGGTTTCAAAAGGAAATTGTACTTTTAAAGGAAACTGCCGTAAAGTATCATTATAATTTTCAGTTGAGAAAACAAAATGAATTACGTAACCGCTTAAGAGATAAAGTATTCCAGCAATCGCAGTAAAACTCAATAAAATGTTACAGATAAAATGTGACATATTCGCTTTGGTTATCATTTCATGCAGATGCTTATCAATATTGATGCATTCGCGCCAATCATTATCCATAGCAGCCAAAATTTTATGAAAAGTTCTGCAATATGTATATTCCAATATGCGATTTAAGGTTTAAAGAATAATATCATGTCACTTCTAATTATAAAAAATAGAATCAACGATAAAACATACACACGCAATTATAAAAGAATTATAAGAATTATAGTTTAACTGTTACAACAGTGTACGATAATATACCTTACCGACGATGTATCCACAGACTAGTCAATTTAAATATTGTCAAACTGTAATCTAGAGCCGCAATCAGACCGTCAAGAAGATTTGATACCTCGTTGATCTTCAAGTGATCAAATATGTACATGTATTGGAAGTACTGTATGATCAGCAAGCTCAGCATAAAACTCAACCAATTAATAACAGAATATGAATTGCCTGGCCACATACCCAGAAACTGTAAGCCAACTTTTAACGATGGACTAATACTAGATAGGATTATCATTGGAGATAATTTTAAAAATTATTTCAAAAGTATGAAAAAAATTATGTTAAAAACGTGAGATCAGTCTCGGTACATTTGTTCTGACGCTTAGGTGAATAGGAAATGAAAATGAATTGTCCGTTTCTTTAAGCGCAATCCCCACACAATACGTCCCCACTCAGATAAATATGGATCAATCGCTATTATACTTCGCGCAGTATGATAAGTTGAGAATTCATTATTTCAACAGACTATAATTCAAACAGTTTGATATCGTATATTTCAAATAAAATAGCAAAGATATTGTACAGCTATAATAAGGTAAAGAAAGTTGCATATGAAACAGTTTCATTTTTTGCATTTTTTTTCTTTAAAACGAAGTATTATAGACAAGAAAAAAAGTCTTGATGTCTTTTCACATTTCCTATCGAATAATAGAGAATTATTAAATACACAATTATGATGATTAGATATTCTACGCAAACGGAAAAATTGCATTTATGTAATTAAACTTCTAGTCTTTGAAAGAATATATGAGGAGAACAATAAAGAGAGAACTCTCTAAATGAAACAGAAATAATGAATCTTTTTTACTAATTCAAGAAATGCTGCTGCAAGAAACTTGTCTATTGAACCAATTTAAAAAGTAAAAAATTCACAGAAGTATTACTTGTCTCTTGGCAACGTAAATGCAACAAAAGAAAACAAATGTCCACTACGTTCTGAACACCGCAAAAATCGTTAAACGTACAGCAGAATGACAATAATTATATAATTAGATATTCTAACCAAACGGAACTAAATTATATCCGTGAAGTTCAACCTACAGCTTTTAAAGCGTTAATATAAGGGAAAACAACAAATTCTAGAGGTATAACAATGAGTAATTTTCTTTAATTATTCTGGAAATGTAAAAAACTTGATTAAGAAAAAAAATTCAGATGTAAAAAGGTTTCAATTGGAGATGGCATAAAAATATATATTTGTAAATGTGTCTGTACTCATGCAATACGACATAATATCTACACAAAATAACGAGTAATTCTTTAATAAAAGATTAATATCTAAAAATGTTTGACGCACTCCGCAATAGTTTTTTAAGTAAGCATGTATACAAAATATTATAATAACATACAAAAACAAAGAAATATTGCATTTAAAATTTACATTTGCTTTATATTAAATTACAAATTGCTTTATATTAGAAATAATTTTAATTTAGGTAATTTATTAACAAATATTAATAAATAACGGTTCACGGATATAATAACTTGTTAATAACAGTTTACAGCTAAATTATCAAAATTTTTTTACTTATTGACTTACATTAATTACGTTATAATTTTAATGAAATTATACTGCATTCCTTTTTAAATTAATACATAGCATTCAAGACAGATGCGTAAGATATTGATGCTTTCATGATCTAGAAAAGCAAAAATAAAGAAATTAAGTGTAGTATACAAATTACATTTAAAATGCACAAAAAACATATAATAGACTAATCATAAGTATAATTATAAATAAAGTTTTATCTTAAAATTATACGTTTAAAAAATTAAAAAACTGTACATTTGTAAAAGTTTCAAGTGACATATCCATCATTTTTCCTGCCGTGAATGTTAGTCGCTTTTGAGATCTTATTATTATAAATAACATAATTTTACTTTGACGTGGTGACATATTATACCACAGCGAATCATATGTTGCACTGGCAATTAATTCGCCCTAAAATTGAATAGTATTAAAGACAGCGTTTATTTATTCCACTTATTTGACAGTAAACGTGTTAAAATTATTGCCAATATTTAAAAAATATTACAAAGATTATGAAATATAGAAGCCAGTAATAAATAACAAAATATATAATAAGGAAAAGATAGTAAACAATTTAAAAATTAATTACATTTAAATTTTACTACTACTTCTCGAATATAAGGTATTAATGTTTCTAATAAAAACTTATTGATAAATATTTTTTAATTTAGAAATAATTATTATAATACATGTTAGCGTTTTATGTTTAAAAATATAATAAATTAATAAACTGTTTTTAAATAAAAAACTTTTTAGACTTACACAAATACATAAAATAAAATTTTATGCAATATAATGTATTTACGATTAACATTATTGATTAAAAATCTACTTAAGTACTTACTTTTAATCTAAGATAATCTCCAACAAAACAAACGATAAAAACTTCAAATATTATGGCAAAACACGCAAAAATAGTTTTTACTGTCACAAAAATACCAGTTCCATTATGAAAAGACTAGTTCAATAAACAAAAGACAAAGAAATATACACATATGTATAATGTCACTTATTATACATTTATTATAGAACTTACAATTATGATGACAAATCCTAAACAGCAAATGACTAAAGTATTCCAAACAACTTGCATCAGTGCAACAAATGAAAAAAATTTCTCAATATTTTCAGAAAATGAAATAATTCTGTTATGTCTTTTGATCAACAATCCAAATAAAGTCGCGGAAGATTTATAAAGAAGAATACTTTCAGAAATATTTTTAAACTCGTGACACATTATATCAATTTGCCCGCTAATATGTAGCACCTAAAATATACTTAAATCTTTTAAAAATCATGTTTATTGCAAAAAATTAAAAAAATATTTCCAAAAATATTTGTTAAAAGTTCTTGTAAAGAATGCTTTAAATTTAACGATACAAAAAGCATAATATTAAGCGTATTTTCATTAATCTATTTAATTATTTAGAAAAACTTATTTTACAAATTTAATTATTTATAATTGTTTTTAAGGTGGGATTAATAACACTTTGAAATTTCTTAGGCAAAATGTAACATTTTGAATACAAATTTTACAAATTTATATATTTAATAAAATTGTATAATGAAGTTATTACAGTATCCACATGACCATGCGACACAATTATTTTATTTTGTTAAAATTTATAACAAATAAAAATGTAAAATGTAAAAGTTACCAAAGTAAAAATTAATCCATTTATTAAGAAAACTACGCAGACATGTAATATCACATGTAAAAATATTGTTACAAACAAAAACTCAAACACAGGCCACTGTTGAGTTTCGAAAGGAAAATATATCTTTATAGGAAATTGCCGTAAAGTGTCATTGTGATCTTCGATTAACAATACAAAATTACGAATTACATATTCGCCTAAAAGATAAAGTATCCCAATAATCGTAACAACGCTCAATACAGCGTTAGAAAAGAAATGCGATATATTAGCATTAATAGTCATTATATACAAATGCTGATCAAAATTGATACATTCGCGCCAATCATTATCCATAGCAGCCAGGAGTTGATGAAAAACTCTGCAATATATGTTATTTTAGTCTATGAGATACTTTGGATAGCAAGATTGCTTTTTTTTAAATTGTCGCTTTTTGCACATCAACATTTGAGCTAAAGTTTAAATAAAACTATAAAGTCAGTTACAATAAATTGGATTAATAATGTAATTTAAAAACTGGAAGATTTTTTTAATTTGGATATATATTTGTTTTTTGTAAACATTAATAAATGGTTATGTTTACAAAAAATAAATTAAACTACTGCACAGTGTAATAAACAATCTTACCGTCGATGTAGCCACAAACCAATTAATTTAAAAATTGTCAAACTGTAATCTAAAGTTACAGTTAAACCGTCAATAAGATTTGAGAGCTCGCTAAACTTTAGATGTTTAAGGATATACCAATACTGGAAATACTGCATAATTAATATGCTTAAGGTCAAACTCAACCAGTAAATGGTAGAATATGAGACATCCGGCCAAATTCCTAGAAATTGGAGACCAATTTTCAGCACTGGACTGATAGTACTTCTGATTGTCATTTATCAATAGTTTTTAGAACATAACGAAATGAAGATCAATGTATGTGCACGTTTGTTGGCTACTTCAGTTGAGAGAAAGAAATGAGAGTGCATTGTCCGCAAACTTCAAGTTTATCCCTACACGACGCGTCCCCACTCAAATGAACATGGATCAATCACTATTATATGTCGCGACTGTAAGTCGAGATAGAACTCATTATGTAGATACACTATAATTTTGAGTGGATAATGTAAACTTTGACAGAAAAATATCGAACATAATGTATACTTAATGCTAAAAAAACAACTCACTTCGCGGCAACTTTTTTTGCAACTTTGCCTTTCTTCTGCAATGTAATTATGTCGACAAGAAACAAATGTTCACCGCGTTTCCTACCAATTATAAAAATCGTTGAATGTATGATAGACGGATAATGATTATACATTACGTATACCAAAAAAATGGCATCAAATTGTATTTCAACTTCTGATATTAAAAAATATATACAGTGTAAGAAGAGAAAACAATACAACTGATCTATCGAATTAGCAAATATTTTCCTCTTATAGTTCAGGAAATATTATGATATAACCATACTTAAAAAATAAATTTCAAAAAAAAATTGCACAATTGGAGATATTATAAATTTTTAGTTAGAAATGCACTCAAAAAGATAAAATTATAATATAAATATAAAATTTGTAAATAAAATTGTATATATTAAACTAATAATACATAAAAAATTAGGATTTATTAAATTTCTAATATTTATTCTTAAACTACACATTGTTAATGTATTTTATTATATTGACTTATATATTTATCAAGTATGTTATTCTTTCAGCAAAAGTATTTTCTTTAGTATCAATACATAGCGTATAGGACAGATACATATGATGCTGACGCTTTCATAATCTAAAAAAATTATTTTAATTAAGTAAATTTGCAATTATATGTTTAAAGGATATATGTAACTATCAAGCAAAAAATTAACTAATTATACATAAAATAAATTAACTTTAATAATTAAAAAAATGTTTAAATTAAAAAAATTTTTTTAATTACACTTGTAAAAGTTTCGAATGACATATCCATCATTTTTCCTGCCGTGATTGTCAATCGCTTCTGAGATCTCATTATTATAAATATAACTTTACTTTGATGTGACGGCATGTTATACCACAGCGTTTCGTATATCGCATCGGCAATTGATTTACTCTAGAAATAAACGCAAATGTAGAATATAAATGCAGCGGTTTTCTTCATATTTGTTTTTAATCAGCTAATTTATTTAATTAAAAAAAAATTTTTTTTTTAATAATATCAAATTATGAAATTAGAAAAATATTTAAATAATATTATTAGAAATTTGTTATTTGTTTCTATTTTAATTTTCATAAATATAAATTTACTAATAATTTACATTTAAAGAATACATTTACAATTAATTAACAAATTTTTATAACAATATTTTACAACAAACGTGCTAAGATGTTATGTTTAAAGATATAATTGTATTCTTAGGGGAAAAATATATTTATATATAAAAAAATTAAATATTTTAAATAATATTTTTGGGGATTATAATACATTTTTAAATATATAATTTTTATGGAAAGAAACGTTATATATATGTATATACATATATATATTTATTTTTAACATTATATTTACATAATTATGTGATTAAAAGATCACATGTAAGCAATTATCTATTTCGAATATTTACCTTTAAGCTAAGATATTCTCCAGCAGAGCAAATGACAAAAGCTTCAGTCATTACAACTAGGTAACCACCAATTGTTTTTACTAATATGAAAATTCCAGTTTGATTATGAATAGACTAATTTAACAAATTATAAAAAGAATTTTAAGAAAAGAATGCACATTATATTAATCACTCAACACATTCATGCAGAATGACAAACTTTCCCTTTTAAAATAAAAAATGTTTTTTTGTAGATTTAAATTACATTTAAAAAAATAAAAACTTCGTCTCAACAATGTAAGAAAAAATTAATTTAAATAAAATGTTACTAAAATTTTTCAAAAAAATGTTAAAAACAAAGGTTTTTTTTGCATGTAATTTGAAACTGCAGTAAGAAATTTACATTGTTTTAAAAAATTAATACTTTTGATTAGTCCATTTCCGTTAGTTAAGGCCGGACCAAAAGTTGAAATTATTGTTATTTAATTAGCGTACACAATTACTAAAATTTTTGAAATTTTTAATAAGAATTACTTTTTTTTGTTTTAAAACGGATGATTTAGGATTGTTTTGATTTCAGTACTTACAATTATAATAATGAATCCCAGACAACAAATAACTAACGTATTCCAAACAACTTGCATCAACGCAATAAAGGAGAAAAATGTTTCAATATTATTTGAAAATAAAACAATTTTCTTATGTTTCTCAATCAGCATTCCAAATAAAGATAGGGAAGATTTATGAGTATGCTTAGAAATATTTCTAAATTCATAACACATTATATCAATTTGTCCACTTAGGTGAAGTACCTAAAATATACTTAAAGTTTTGCAAGTCATAATTATTACGTATAAAAAAAAATCTTTCATAAAAAGATGTTTTAGACAACAACACGATAAGAATAAAATAAGCTATTCAATTGTACAAAAAACTGATTTCATAAAAGCAATTGTAAATTGTTTTAACATTGTTATTATAATTTAAAATTTTACACACAAAAATATAACAATTCCCCTAAAACAAATTTTTGCTAAACTAAAAAAATTTATATATAATTGTGTATAATATATTGACAATTTTGCATTAAAAGTTACAATCAATTACATTAAAAAATAAAAATGTATATGTAAATATATATTACCAGAGTTAAAATTAGTCCATTTAAAAGAGCGATTGTGCCCGAGTGTATCATTACATGAATAAATAGTGCTACAACAAGAATTTCAAATACAGGCGATTGTTGAGTTTCAATAGGAAATTGTATCCTTATAGGAAACTGCCGTAAAGTGCCATTATAATTTTCATTTAAGAATACAAAATGAGTTACGTAATCGCCTAAGAGATAAAGTACGCCAACAATCGCATTAAGACTCAATAAAGTGTTAGAGAAAAAATGCGATGTATTCGCCTTGTTTGTCATTACATACAAATGCTCATTAATATTGATGCATTCACGCCAATCATTATCCATAGCAACCAGGATTTTATGAAAACTTCTGCAACATGTTACTTTAAACCGTCATACGTTTTAGACACATTCTTCTTTCTATTGCTTAAAGTAATTAATGTTGTACATTTTAATATACGATTTAAAATTTAAAGAATAGTATTGTCACTTTCGATTATGAAAAAATACATCAACAATAAAAGTCAAAACACACACACACACACACACACACACACATACACACACACACACCTTATAAAGAATTATAAAGTTCATAGTTTAACTATTACAACAGTATGTGATAAAATATTTTACCGACGATTTATCCACAGACTAGTCAATTTAAATGTTGTCAAACTGTAATCTAGAGCCACAATCAGACAATCAATGAGATTTGATAACTCGCTGATCTTCAAGTGATTAAATATGTACACATATTGGAAGTACTGTATAATCAGCATTGTCAGCATAAAACTAAACAAAGTAATAGCAGAATATGAAGTGCCCGGCCATATACCAAGAAATTGTAAACCAACTTTTAACGCTGGACTAATACTAGATGGTATTATCATTGGAAATAATTTTAAAAATCTGACAATGTAAAGATCAGTCTCGATACATTTATTCTGAAGTTTAGTTTAGAAAATGAGAGTGAATTGTCCGTTCCTTCCTCATACTTCCCCCACACGACACATCCCCACTCGGATAAATATGAATCAATCGCTATTATACTTCGCGTAATACCATAAGTTGAGAACTCATTATTTCAGCAGACTATAATTCAAACAGTTTGATATCGTGTATTTCAAATAAAATAGCAAAGATATTATACACCTATAATAAGGTAAAGAAAGTTGCTTATGGAACAGTTTTATTTTTTCAATTTTTTCTTTAAAACGAAATATTATAGACAAGAAAAAAAGTCTAAATGACTTTCCACATTTTCTATCAAATAATAGAAATTTACTAAATACACAATTATGATGATTAGATATTCTACAGAAACGGAAAAGTTACGTTCATACAGTTCTGGTCTTTGAAAGATAATGAAGAGAGAACAACAAAGAGGAAACTCTCAGACTAAAACTGAAATAATGCATTTTTCTTTACTAATTCATTAAATGTTACTGCAAGAAACTTGTTTATTTAACCAATTTAAAAAATAAAATTTTGTCTGTTAAAGTATTACAGATATTCATTTACAAATATATCAACAAAATATATGAAATATGAATATTAATGAGGTATGTAATTTTCTAGTAAAAAGTCAGTGTCTGAATTGTTTAATGCAGTTTGCTGGTTTTTTAGAGAAAATATATAATGTGTAATAATAATGTATAATAACGTATTTAATTTATTATTAAAAATTTGTCACATGTTTAAATTAACGACTTATATTAGTAACTACGTTATACAATTCAACAAACAAATATTGTTTGTGTTGGTTAATGTTAATACATAGCAATCAAAACGGAAACGTAAGATGCTGATGCCTTCATAATCTAGAACATTTAAGTTAAAAAATTTAATGAGATATTCGAACTATATATTTATGAATAAAAATACGTGCTGTATTACCTTGCAAAACTAAACTATATAAAATTATATTGATTTTCTTAATAACTAAACGTCTAAAAGATTTAAAAAATTACACTTGTAAACGTTTCAAATGACATATATAACATGTTTCCTGCTGTGATTGCCAATCGTTTTTGTGATCTCATCATAATAAGCATTATAATTTTACATTGATTTGACGACATATTATACCACAGCGTTTCGTATGTTGCACTGGTAATTAATTTGCCCTAAAAATACAGGTAGTAATTAAACAAAGCAGCATATTTTTATTTGTTTTCATCTGTTAAACTTTAATATTTAATATCAAAAAATTGTCTTACGATAATATAAATATTATAGTCAGAATCAGAAATTATTTACTTATTTTACTTCTATTTTTATTTTCAGAATATAGAAGTTTTACTTATAATAAATAATTAACTAGTAAAATACTCAAAATTGGTAAACATTTTAATATTTAGATATTTCTTCTTTTTTGTTTTATTATATGATATTTTAAAGTATGTGTTATAAAAATCTTTTTCTAAAATAAAAAACATTTTTACTTATAAATTTGATTATCTTAAATAATATTTTTATGTGTGTTGTGTGTGTGTATTGTACATATTATCATATTTTTATTAAAACATTCTTATTAAAAAGTGCTCTTTTATTATAATTTTTATTATTATGTAATTATTTGTTAAAATTTTATTAATTTATGTTTAAAAATTGTATATTTACAATTAAACACACTTCTGAATGCTTACCTTATGGCTAAGATATTCTCCTACAAAGCATATAAGAAAAGCTTCCGTTGTTATGGCAAGATAAGCAAGGACAGTTTTCATCAACATGAAAACACCAGCTCCATTATAGATGGACTACACAATAAACATCAAATATAAAAACAAATACAGAAACGAATTGAACGTATGACGAAAGTTATTGCAATTATAGTCATACATTTAAAAAAAAAAGTAATATATTCAATAAGATATGTTATTGCGAGCTGCCGCAATTATTACAGCACACATGCCGTTATTACAGATATACTCAATACAATAATACATGCTATTGCAGTATCAACATTGTACTTGCATTAATAGCAAATATTATTGTATTGAGTATTTGATGTAGTTGGCATCCCGCAATCACATATATTATTGGCTATATAACATTTTTTTCTGTGTATATATCGCAGTACTTACAATTATAAAAACAAATCCTAGACAACAAATTACTAAAGTATTCCAAACAACTTGCATTAATGCAATAAAAGAGAATAATTGTTCGATATTGTCGGAAAATGAAATGACTTTATTATGCCTCTCGATCAGCATTCCAAATGGTACGGAAGATCCATAAAATAGAATATTTTTTGAAATATTTTTGAATTCCTCACATATAATATCAATTTGTCCACTTACATGGAGCACCTAAAATATACTTAAATTTCTGCAAAAATTATAATTATTATATGTAAAAAAAAGTTTGTTAGTAAAAAGTGTTTGTATAATTTAAAAAATACATTAAATATATTAATTGTCATATTATATATTTATATGTTGACCGTAAAATATTTTTATTAAACCAACATTAATTATATTTATTTTAAATTTTTATGTAGAAAAGCAGCATAAATTTATGTATTGTGTCACATATTACAAAATACAGACTAAAAAAATTATTTAATGTAAAATTGCAACAGCATTTATGCTTGTAAGTTTGTACAAATTCTATACACAAAGTAATTCAAAAATTAATCAAAACTGACAATAACAAATGTACAATATAAGTTACCAAAGTAAAAATTAATCCATTTACAATGGCGATCGTCCATAGCTGTAACATTGTATGTATAAATACTGTTACAGCAGTAAATTCAAATATCGGAGATTGTTGAATGTCAAATGGAAATTGTATCTTTATAGGAAGCTGGCGTACAGTATCATTATATTTTTCAGTTACAAATACGAAACGAATTACATAGTCACCTAAAAGGTAAAGTGTTGCAACAATTACATTAAAACTCAATAAAGCATTAGAAAAGAAATGCGATATATTAGCTTTGATTGTCATCAGATATAAATGCTGTTCAATATTGATACACTCCCGCCAATCATTATCCATGTCTGCTAAAATTTTATGAAGAACTCTGCAATAGGTTAACATGTTACTTAAAAATTGGCTGTTTCAGATATAATTAATATTTCTTTTAGCAAAACAAATGTATATTCCAATATTTTAATAAAGGCTTAAATGATGATACTATATCATTTAGAGAAAATCATCTAATAGAGAAAATCAAGTATGTATGTCAGGAAGTAAAAGAACAATCTTATTTCTTAAATACATGATCTGAAAAAAGTAGTAGACTAAAATATTACACAATATAATAAATTATCTTACCGACGATGTAGCCATAGACTAGCCAATTTAAGAAATGACAAACTGTAATCTAGGGTCACAACCAAACTATCAACAAGATTTGATAACTCACTCATCTTCAAGTGATCAAATACGTATAAATATTGAAAATACTGAACAATCAGCATGCTCGACATAAAACTCGACCAATAAATGGTAGAATATGACACACCTGGCCAAAAGCCCAAAAAATTGAAGACCAAATTTCAGCGCTGGGCTGATAGTACTTGTAATTGTCATTTGCCAATAATTTCAAAAATTTTATAAAAATAATAAATAGTTCTAATACATATGTTTGGTACTCTGGTTGAAAAAAAAATGAGAAAGCACCGTCAGTTTCTCCAAGTTCATTCTCACACGATGTGTCTCTGCTAGTAACATGGATCAATCGCTTATACATCGCATACTATGAAGTCGAGATAGAACTCATTATTCCTATAAACATCCTATAATTTTATTATACTGTCTGCCAGAAACACATTAAGTGTATTTCAACCATGATGTAACAAAGATATTGTATAGATAAAATTGTGGGAAAAGAAACAGTTTCATGCCTATCTGTTTTTTTTTTTTTGCAACTTTGTCTCTTCACAATAAAATTTAATCAAGAGATAAATGTCCAACGCGTTTTCAACCAATGGCAAAAATCATTAAACCACAAAGCAATGGTAATTACATATTAGATATTCTACGAAGAAAATTAAATTATGAGCAGCTCAACTTCCGTTCTTAGAAATAAAATGAGGGGAGAATAAACACTTGAACTGCGATCAAATCTAATGATGAATAAATTTCCTTTAATAATGATTCAGAAAATGTATCATGTAATACTTGCTTATAAACTAAGTTCTAATAATAAAAAAAATTTGCGATTTGTTACATGCACAGACATATAGTACATGCACCCGCACTGAAATATACCTATTCAGATCATATGCGGTCTTTTAATAAAGATTCAATGGCTTAAACGACACACACTATCATAAATCTGTTTTGGATAAAGGTATATATTATAATTAATAATAACTTTAAAAAATACAACATTAATTGCATTAAATGTTTTTTAATTTCTTCACTTGTACTTTAACTAATTTATTTTTCAATTTACTCAATAAACAGCAAAAGTTGATAAATAATAATTCTATTTTAATAACAGCTTAATTACATATTTTTTATTAATACTTATAGATTATTATCTTATATTAATTATATTTTATATTGCGGTTAAGTACAACAAATAAATATTTTTTTACTAGTTTAATTAATACATGGCATTTAAAACGGATATATATGATGCTGTTGCCTTCACAATCTAAAAAAATATAAATGTTAAAAGAAATTAAATTTTTTAATTACAAACTGTATTCAAACATAAAAAACATGTCGCAGCAGACTTCAAAATTAACTACAAACTTTATAAAATAAAATAGTAATAAATTTATAAAATTATCCTTTTTATTTTAAAATTATATAATAATCAAGTGTGTAAAAGTTTGAGAGATTACATTTCCAAAAGTTTCAAATGACATATCCATCATTTTCCCTGCTGTAATCCCTACTCGCTTCTGACATCTCATTATTATAAATATTATAATTTTACTCTGATTTGGCAACATATTATACCACAGAGTATTGTATGTTGCATTAGAAATTGATTTAGTCTAAAAATCATTAAAATAATGTTACATATATTTTTTTATACGCACTTTTATTTGTTTTATTTAGTTGATAAGTAATTGTTATATATTTTATATATTTATATACATAGGAATTACAAAAATATTCTTAAAAAGTTGAAAAATAGAAAAAATAATTCAAAAAAACATTTTTTTTTAATAACTTTTTTATTTTTAAAAAGAGAAAAAGAGAGAAGGAGAAAGAAACAAAGCTCGGTTGTTATGTTTTTGTAATATTCATGCACTTAATATGAGATTTAAAGCAAATCTTGCTCAGGGTTTGCTACTACTTTGTCACTAGACAACGCAGCGCAAGTTTTATTATATTTAGCTTTTTTTACAAATTTATCGTCATAATACTATAAAACTTGCTCAGTGCTTTTGTTGCCAATGTCTGGATACGCAAGCTTTGCCAACAAAACATAAGCTTATTGATAAAACAGATAACTTTGAATTTATTTTCATCTTTATTTTATTTTCATCTTTAAGCAAGTTAGATGTCAACCTAGCAACAATTTGCTATCCATTTGTTAACTAAGAATTGTTATGTTCTTTTATAATTTCCATTATTGCGTATTATGTTATAAAATTTTGTATTTAAGATTAATTTTTTCTCAATACTTACCTTGTAACTAAGATATTCTCCAGCAAAACACATTAAAAATGCTTCACCCATTATACCCAAATAAGCAAGGCCAGTTTTCACTATTGCGAAAATACCAGTTTCTTTATGAATAAACTAGTACAATAAATAATTAAAAGAGAAATTATTAATGTACAAAATATTAACCATCATGCACTTATAAGTACTTACAATTAAAATGATAAATCCTAGACAGCAAATAATTAATACGTTCCAAATAATTTGCATTAATGCAATAAAAGAGAAAAGTTTTTCGATATTCTCGGAAAATGAAATAATTTTGTTATGTTTCTCAATCAGCATTCTAAATGAAGGTATGGACGATTTATAAAGAAGCGTATTTTCACAAATATTTTTGAATTCTTGACATATTATATCAATTTGTCCGCTTACATGAAGAATCTAAAATAAGCTTTTTCTGTAGAAATTCCAAAATTATTGCATGTTTAAAATATTACTTTTCATAAAAGATGTGTTTTAAGTACGACAATACAGTGTAATATTTGTACATAACATTTAATTACTCGACTATCCGATTTTTTTATACTGACAATAATTTTGAAGTGCTACTGTTGATAAATTTTTATCAAAATGCTAATTCAAATTTAATATAATTTTTACCATTAAAAATTTGGCTTTTTAAAGTAACATATAATAAAATTTTGTTTACATTAAAATAATGTTATCTTAGTTATTTCAACACATTACAACCTATAAAGTAAAAAAATTATTTTTAAAATCCTTAATTTTAGTGATAAATTTTTATATAGTGTAATTTAAAGTTATTATAGAAAAATACAAGTAGCACTCCAGGATTAATATCCGTACTTCAATATTTTTTGCACAGTATAGATTTAAAATATGAGAAATTACCAAAGTAAAAATTAATCCATTTACAATAGCTATTATGCTTGAATTTAACACAACATGTAGAGATAATATCATAAAAAGAAGCTCGAACAAAGGCGATTGTTGAGTTTCATGGGGAAATTCTATGTTTATAGGAAATCGTCGTAAAGTATCATTGTAGTCTTTAGTTAGAAATATCAAACGAATTACATAATCCCCTAAGAAATAAAGCACTGTAGTAATTGTATTAAAACTTAATACAGCATTACAACAAAAATGCGATATATTAGCTTTGACTTGCATAACACACAAATGCTCATCAGAATTGATGCAGTCTTGCCAATCATTATTCATAGCAATCAGGATTTGATAAAAAATTCTGTAATGTGTTGATTTAATCTGTCAGATATTAAAATAAAAGAACATTGCATTTTCTTTCGCAAAACCACTAATATTGTATAAATATTTGAACTTAGATGATGATATCAAGTCATTAAAAAAAATCGAATAAACAATGTGTATTAAAAAAAGAAATATTATCTTAAAAAATATTATCTATGAAACGCCATGATTTAGCAAAGTACTTTATTACAATATGTTATCTTACCGACGATGTATCCACAAACTAATCGATTTAATAAATGTCAAACTGTAAACTAGAGTTGTTATTAAACTGTCAACAAGATTCAAGAGTTCACTGACATTAACATGATTAATTATATACAGATATTGGAAGTACTGTATGATTATCATGCTTAACATAAAACTCAACAGATAGATAATATAAGAATATGATACACCCGGCCATATGCCGAGAAATTGAAGGCCGATTTTCAGCACCGGGCTGACAGTACTTGAAATTATCATTCGTTAACACTTTTTAAAACGTAGGAAAATGAAGTTTAGTATTGGCACATACGGAACGCTGATTTGAAAAAGAACTGAGAGTTCACTGTCCGTTTCTCCAAGTGCATCCCCACGCAATGCGTCCCCTCTCGAATGGATATGGATTAATCATTATTATACGCCGCGTAGTATAATGATAAATGGAGACAGAACTCATTATTTGTATGAACATCCTATAATTTTGTTAACAGTTTACATCGGAAGTAGATAATATATAGTTCGACTATAAAGTAACAAAGACAGGGTATAGATAAAATTACTGAAAAAAAGTCTTTTATTGCATTAGTTTTTTTTTAACTTTATCTCTTGGAAAATAATTATATCGACAAGCAACAAATGTTTATCATCTTTTATACCAATCGTGAAAATCATTAAATGCACGAGAGAATAATGGTAATTGCACATTAGATATTCCAAACGACTGGAATTAAATTGCGTGCAGTTCAACCTTTATAAAAAAATAAAATAAAAGAAGAATAAACTCTCGAACTAAGAGCGAATCATACCATAATAAATTTCTTTTAGTAATTTAGAAAATGTTTATGCGTATAATAAAGTGAATGTTTTACCATCCACACCACGTTTAGGATTGTAAATAAATAGTCTCTTATTAATTTATAGTCACTTTATATAGTGAGTTTATTGAAACACTCCGCGATATCGATCGTTTTTATTTGACAGTTTTATTTTATATTATAGAAGCTTTCGATCGCGCACGCACTATTTCACAGCGACAACGCCTAGGAACACGTATGCCCTGAGTCGCCGGATTGTGATTGTGATTAGGCGGCGACAACGCCTAGAAGCACACGCGAACTGAGTCGCTGCAAATATCAATATGATGCGTAACGACCGTGCTAATAATTCGTTGAAGATCCGTGGATCTCACAATCACTAATGGTAGTGCGTCGCGACTTCGAGATCGTAGCGATAACTGCGTGACCGGGAGAGAGAGAGAATCCGTGTTTATTACTCGGGGGCCGAACCAAAAGTGAAGATTCTTTGCCCAAAAGACATGCTATTTTCCGACTTTCAATTCCCCTTTTTTTATAATTCTCATTTGCGTTATTTTTAGACAAAAGAATGATCGTTGACGACGGCCTTTAAACAACTCCAAATATGGTCATGTATGTATGCCGACGTCACGCCACGATCTCGAGCACGAACACAATGCCAAATGCATCTATAATGCTTTAATATTATTGATTTTATATATGCACGATTTCTATACGCAACAGAAAATGTTATTGCATATTATATATGTCATTGTATATACAACGTTCGCTTATGGACTGTTTTGATAATAAAAAAAACTTGTTGACACGCACACACAGATACACACACACACACACACACACACACACACACACACACACACACACACACACACACACACAAAATCTTATATGCGCTTTTTTAATAAAAATTCAGTATATATTACCTAAACATACGCACTCCGTTATATGTATATCTTTGGGTAAGAGTATTAATAATAATAATGCAAAGAAATAAAGCATTAATTGCACCTTTACTTTATGGAATTTATATGTTTTTAAATTTATATTTAACAAATATAAAAAGTCGAAAAATAACAATTATATTTTTAATAACTTTAATTCTTTGTTTACTATCAATATCATGTTAACCTATTAGCTTTTATTAATTACACTATTACTTTAAGAAATCTACTGCTTTTTATGGTATTAGCATTCAAAACGGATATATACATGTAACAAAATTTTGCAAAATTCTTATTTAAAATAAAAATTTAATGATAATATTTAATAATAATATTCATAGTATTTAATTAACAAATCATTCTGTTCCATAAATTTAATTAATACATAAATATAGATATATAAAAAATATGAAAATTACCAAAGTAAAGATCATTGTGTTTACAACAGCCAGAAAAGTTGAATTTAACATCACATGTAGAAATAATATCACAAAAAGAAGTTCAAATAAAGGCAATTGTTGAGTTTCATGGGGAAATTGTACCTTCATAGGAAATAATCGTAAAGTATCATTATAGTCTTTAATTAAAAACATAAAAGGAATTGCATATTCTCCTAAGAAGTAAAATATCCTAGTAATCGTATTAAAGCTAAATAAAGCGTTGGTAAAAAATGCGCAACATTATCATTGATTTGCATAACATACAAATGCCGATCAACATTGATGCATTCGCGCCAATCATTATTCATAGCAGTTAGGTTTTCATGAAGAATTCTGTAATTTATTGTTTTATACAATGAATATTAAAATAGAAACATTGCACTTTTGTGAGACACAAATGTTGTATAAATGTTCGTGTTAAGGTTTGATGATTTTAAGTCATTAACGAAATTTGAATCGATGATGTGTGTTAAGAAATTGAGAAATCTTGTTATTTGAACACGACTATGTAACAAAATTAATATTACGTAACATATTACATTATCTTATCGGCAATGTATCCACAAACTAGCAAATTTATGTCAAACTGTAATTTAAGGCCACAATTAAATCGTCAATAATATTTTGACGATTTAATGAAAGTAAAGAAAAATGACGAACAGTTCACTGCGCATCAGTTTTTTTACAATCATGTCCCTTTGTCAACGTAACTTTTCTCGTCGAAAAAGTATAAATGTCCACTTCTTTTTCTGCATAGCTTGATGGAAAAATTGTAATTATACTTTACGTATTCTAGGCAAATGGAACTAAATTGTTCGTAGTTTGTTCGCGAGTTTAAAAAAAAGTAAATTATGAAAGTACATGATAACATTCACGAGACCATTTGTGTAATTTATTTTTATGGTTCACATGCGTATTGTACATACGAATATGTCTTCTGCAAATTATTTGAAATAATATTCACTGACGAATCTAGAAAAACTTCGAAAATATTGAGTACAATAAATTTTCTGATTGCAAAATGAATCGCTGTGTCAATATAAAGATGGAAAAATAATTTGATAAATTCAGAAATGTAACTAAAGCTTTAATATATATTCTTATTGCCACCTAATAGATTTTTAATAAACGGGTAATTTAATCATTGGCCTGTTTGTCGCGTAAAAATATTGACACAAATATTTTGTTAAATAATAATTTTCATTTTTAATTCTGCGTTTTTCAGCGGATACAACAATTTATAACAAAACAAGTTCAACATTTAATTTTGTTGGTTTTTATTTGTTTTACAAGTCCTTTTACACTTAGTTAATCAGCAAATTACCCGGTTAATTACTCGGGATAAGTCAGTTTAAGTCTCAATACATTGCGTACAATACTGACAAGTACGACGCTGAAACTTTCATAACTAAAGAATTTATTTCTATAAAAAAACAGCAACTAAAAGCACAGATGTTCTTTAAAATTTCAATATTAATATGGCGTATACAACAGTACAGTTTTACTATATATTATATCTAATTTATTATATCTAATTATAAGACTCATAATTCAATATTGAATTAATAACTCTTTACGTATATAAAAGCATTAATTATGTGTTATGTTACACATAAAAAAAAATCTTCGAACAATAAGAATCTTACAGTCGTAAAATCTTCCAATGTCAGATCTATAAGTTTCCCAGCCGTGATCGTTGCTTTTGAGATCTGACAATTATCAATAATAAAATTCGGCATTCACTGATAGACAAATTGTATTAAAAAATTTCGTATGCCGCATTGCTGATGGACTTGCTCTGAAAAAAAAAAGAAAGATGTATTTAAAATATTGTAAAACAAAAAATATACAGTCATATAACAGCCTCGCCCTTAAATCATAAAATTGTAAAAAATATACTTTTCTACGTATTACAAAAAAGTACTCACATAAAGAAACCATTAAAAACAAAGAGTTCTAACCTTAATGCTCAGATATTTGCCAGTAAAGCAGAAAACAAAGGCTTCTAACGTAACAGCAATATATGGAATGATAGATTGTATTAATAATCCGGATTTACCCTCGATATTCGTGCCTAGAGACTGCATAATAATGTGTTAGATTATGTTAATCAGGAGTAAGTCGTAACATCTCGTACGCGTTTGTGCTTTTAATTATTAGACTGGTATTATGCTCTACATGCAACGCTCTAAGAACGTAATTCCAGTGTCAAGAAAATGGGATAACGCATTATATTCAGAGAAAAACAATGTTATATTGCTATACAAATATTTCGCGAAAGTTTTTCTCTTTTCTCGCTTTCTCACCCTCTCACTTTAGAATTATTCTAAACAAATCAAATATTGTAATTTGTTTCATTATTTTCAGATTTTTCAACCAGTTCCAAAATAAACGGAAAAAAGTATGCCGTATAGATATGAAATGTGACTTAATGAAACAGGAAATTTTACGTCTTTGAGGGACATTGGATTTCTACTGTACGTAAAACATTCTTACTCACTATCATAATCATGATTCCTATGGAACAGATAACTACAGTGTTCCATTGTATTAATGCAAACGAGAAAAATTATTGATATTTTTCGACAGGGATATGATCCTCTGATGTCTCTTGATGAGCTCATTGACGAATAAGATTTTTGCGTGGTGGAAATTTCTCTCAGTTCTTGGCACATGATATCGATCTCTCCGCTTGTGTAAAGTACCTCGAAATAAAAACTGAATGTTCGAAACACGTTCGCGATAATTAAGAGATGCGCTATAAGTCGATCGAAGAGAGCTCGTGCGCGACTTCCTGATGAGTTTAGTTCATTTAACGGCTCTAAAAATTTCTCATTTTCTTGACTTACCAATGTTAAAATCAAGGAATTCGATTACAGTCGCCGTTTTCCACACGTGATGAAACAGTCCCAAAAGAATGAGCTCGAAAATGAGGGAATCGGTGACTGTATCGAACGGAAACTTGCATCAGAGACACTTGGAGAATCCCTTTTTTAGAGATCGTATGGTGATTTAAGAAACTACTTTGAAATAGAAAAAAGTGAACAAACTGTTAACAGTTATCATGACGTTAGAGCAACGTCACATAGATGCGTCAGATTGGCCTTGCTCATCACACGCACACCTGCGAATCATCATCGTTCATCGCGCCCAAAATATCCTACACGAATATTCTACAACCAATTACTCGTCCCGGACAGTGTATCAAAATCACAGTAGCAAGTAATCGCAAATCTTACCAACAATTGTGCCAGAACTTTAACAATTTCAAAAACGTTAGGGTGTAATCCAGAGTAACGCTTAGACCGTCCATCAGTTTGGAAATATCATTGTGCCAAAATGCGCGAAGAAATATGAATACTGAAAGTACTGCATGACGACAAGGGTGGTCATGTAAAAAGAGAAACGTTCTTCACGAAGAGCCAGGCTACATGCCGATCATACCGAGCTTCACGAGGGGCTTATGGTGCTTGTGAACATAGCAGCTTGTAGATTTACATCAAAACGTCACTTGGTCGAACGTCGTCTTATTCAGATGAAATTGATCTTGACTATCAGAGCAGGGCGTCATCGCGAGGAAAACACGGGAACAAGGTCTTTAAACTCTTGTACATTTCTCGTCCCTCCTCGCGCGTAGCTAGTAATTTCACAGAGAGCACAGTTTACAGGATAATTACCTCGTAGAAAAAAATACAGGGTGCGCGAGCATCAATCAATTGCAATCATGTAGTACGACAACGGACATGAAATAATGAATTGAGTTGCGATGACAGACGATTATAAGTTTTTTTCTCGCGAGCAAAAAAGGTACACATAGAAAACGTGCTATCCTCAACTGCCAGATAAATCAAATGCAGTAATATGAAGAAAAGTACTAGATAATTTTCTTTAAAGACACACAATTGTGACTCTCTAGTATGAAAAAATATAAGCTAAAAAAATATAGCTTTGTTTTGAGAAAACCAAAAAGTTACGCATTGTAGAGAGATAGAAGATTTAAAAAAAAAGCAACCAATTTATACAGTACACAGTAATCAGTAACATTATGGAATATTAATTTGTTGAATATTAGCTTGTCATTTGCGAAAAAAGAAAATATTCCACGCAAAAAAATCAAGCATTGAAAACAAATGTTTTAATTTTTAGTCAAAAATATTTAAATAAAGCGGGTATATAGTGAGTAGATAAACATATATAACTACAATTCATAAGAGTAAATGTCGATAAAAAGTCGGCGCTGTAATTGTTGCAGAATTACAAAAATTATTTCATAATTAATTGTCATTATAAATCATTATCAACTTTGTAATTGTCATTATAAATCATTATCAACTTTGTATTTAATGTAAGTAAACACGAACAGAATGGTTATAAAAACAATATAGAGATTTTATGCAAATAACTGATTATTAAAGAAAAAATTGCACAATTATAACAATCATCTATTCCTGTTAATCTTTCTACAAATATACATTATTATTTTATTCGCGATAATATGACAATAAATATAACCAGCATAAATTGATTCAAGTTTTAATACATTGCGTGTAAAACCGAAATATATGAAGCTGAAGCTTTCATGACCTAAAAGAATATCATACAGAAAAAACGACACGAACCATTATTTTAAGTCCAAAGGTGATCTTTCAATACGATATATGTGTATGAATTATTCTTTTAACACATATTATTTATAAATTCATATATTATTCATACATTAATCATATCATACTGTACAACATTTACGCTTATTTTTATTTAACAATTGTAATATATTTAAAAAAAAACAGTATAAAATTTCAAGTAAAGAACTTACGGTAGTGAAACCTTCCAATATCATGTCCATAACTTTCTCGGCAGTAATTGTCAATCGTTTTTGAAATCTGACGGTCACGAATAGTAAAATTCGATACCCGCTAGTAGATGAATCGTACCAAATCGCCTCATACGTTGCATCACCAATAACTTTGCTCTAAAAAAAAAAAAATAATGGATTATTTGATAATTACAGCATACAAAACTCAAAGACAAAGATCATCATTATCGCTATTTGAATAAACATTTTTTTATTAAATAAACATTACTTTATTTTATATCATTTTATAATTAAATTATTAAAAATACAAAATATCTTTATCTATAATAGTAATCCAATATAAACAAAATAATTAATAAAAAAATAAAAGCAATATTTTAGTGCTCAAATATTCGCCGGCAAAACAAAAAAAAAAGCTATGATTACTGCGAGATATGGAATAATAAATCGTATCAATATTTTAAATTTACTCATCATATTCATGCCTAAAAACTGAAATATTACATAATGTTTATCTATATACATATTGTTTATAATATAAATCTTTATATATATTATGTTTATAATATAATATAGTCTCGCTCTCTCTCTCTTATATCTCTCTCTCTCTCGCGCTCTTCTCTCTCTTCTCTCTCTCTCTCTCTCTCTCTCTCGCTCGCTCTCGCTCTCTCTCTCTCTCTCTCTCTCTCTCTCTCTCTCTCTCTCTCTTCCTCTCTCTCTCTCTCTCGCTCTCTCGCTCTCTCTCTCTCTCTCTCTCTCTATTTCCCTGTCTCTTCTTCTCCCTCTTTGCCTCTCTCCCTTTCTATTCTTCTCCCTCTCCGTCTCTCTCTCTTTCTCCCTCTCTCCCTCTCTCCCAAATTGCGCATAAAAAAAGTATTTTTAATTGAATGTAATTTACGATTTTTCTATTACACATATTTTTAAAACGTATTTTATTCTTTAGGTTCTAGAAACGTGACAGGCAGTTTGTAGCTGAAGCAATCTTACTCACTATTAGGACCATGAATCCTAAGGCGCATATAACAAAAGTATTCCATATGAATTGCAATAAAGCAACGAATGAAAAAAAGCTTCCAATGTTCTTTGACAACAATATGATCTTCTGTCTTATGACGAACGACTTAGTGGATACCAAGCTAGATTTGGACATGGAACAAATCTCTTTTAACTCTTGGCACATGATATCGATTTGTCCGCTCACGTGTATTTCGAAACAAAAACTAAAGTTTTAGGCAAAGTTCGACAAATCCAACAAAAACTTTAAGGTGCTAGAAAATATTTTAAATATTATTACGTTAATTTTACATATCGTTCAGCTAAGGATTTCACAACTAACGTTTTTGTCACTTAACTTACCAACGTTCAGATCAAAGCGTTTGGCATCGCTATTATGATCGTCGTTTCTAACACATGAAAAAACAATCCCACGAAGACAAACTCGTAAATGAGTGTTTCTTGAACCTCGAACGGAAATTGTATCTGTATTTGAAACTCGCGTAATTGCCCATTTTTAGAAAACGCACGTCCACGTGTGTATCTGTCGATGATATATAAAAAAGTAATTACAGCATTAGTGGATATCATGGCGTTGGAACAACGATGCGCCAAATTAGCTTTGTCCATATCATCACGCATTCGCGCAATTTGCTCCCGCATTTCTTCCAATCGACCATAGTGATCAAAATATCTGCAAATATCCTATAACCAATTATCGATTTGTGTCTCTTAGATTGCTCAGAGAGGCATCAAGATCAACAGATCATCTACCAAGTAATCGGAAGACTGACCGACGGTTAAACCAAAGGCTGATTAATTTGAATATCGTCAGGGTGTAATCCAAAGTGAGGCCTAGTAGGCCTATTCTGTAACTCTTAACGACAGTTCGGTATCGTTATATTGTCGTTGCGCATCTTTTTTGTCATATATAATATGTGCGCAACGACAATGTAACGATATCGATACTGTCGTTAAGAGTTACAGAATAGACCTACAGGTCATCCATCAGCTTGGTCAGATTTCCTTGAGGTACGCGTAGACAATGGAGTATTAAAAGTACTGCATTACGACAATAGTCATCATGAAAAGAGCCAGTAAAACGTCCGGTATGACACGCCAGGCCGATCAAACTGAAACCGATCCTCAACAACGGGCTTACAGTACTTCTCAACATCGTAGAGTGCAACGTCACATTGAACCATCTCACTCCAAGAGACTACACCGTACACGCCATCCCCTTTCAACGAGGTGAATAACGACTGTAGAAGACGCGGTGTCGCAAAGAAAACAATCGAGTCTTTCGATCTAGCTCCATAGTGTACTCCCCTCCACGACGTCACAGAGAAGGTAGAGCAATTTTACAGAGTAAATGCGCTACGTTTGTTCGAGTAACGATCAATTGCAATTACGCATTTTACAAAAAAATTGCGCGACGACGTAAACTAAATTGCTGCGATAAATCAACGATTGTGGGCTTCGGCGCGCAAAAAAAGAGACACACGTGTACCTTCACTTGAATAATCTTTTTTTTTTAATGCAAAAGCACAGACGGTCGCCGTTGTTAATACTCTCTCTACAAAAAACGTTAAAAAGAAAAAGTTCTTGACAAAAAGATCTTGAAAAGTGATGAATATCTTTCAAGCTGTAAGATGAATTATTCATACAATGTACTTGCATTGCCATCAAATAAGAGAGTATTTACCTCAACAAAAGAAAAGAAGATATCACAAATAAA
Organism: Monomorium pharaonis; assembly: GCF_013373865.1. Classification (NCBI taxonomy): domain Eukaryota; kingdom Metazoa; phylum Arthropoda; class Insecta; order Hymenoptera; family Formicidae; genus Monomorium; species Monomorium pharaonis. The sequence goes on along the minus strand of NC_050470.1, from coordinate 1,307,323 downwards.
AAAAATGAAACGTATACGCACCAAACACAGGGACGTAATAAAGAGATATATTTATTACATTTCTTTATGAATAAGATTCTAACGTTTATGTTAAACGTATTAAAATATATATGTTTATACAATCTATTTTCGTCGCGTCCGTAACAAGTATTTGTTGAAAAAATTTGCAATGGGCAATCTATCACCGGCGTGGAGCGTTTATTAAAGCTACGGACGAATGATACTTCTCCCAATTCAATACATAGCATGCAATACAGACATGTACGAAGCAGAAGCTTTCATGACCTAAAAAATTATTTCGATTAAAAGATTCGAAAAATTAAGAGACGGCTCTGGAATACGGGTCTTACACTCATAAATCCTTCCAAAGTGAGATCAAAAATTTTCCCCGCGGTGATTGTCAGTCGCTTTTGCGATCTCAACATTACGAACAGTAAAACTCGAGTGTCGGACGGCATCAGGTTGTACCAATGTGACTCATATACCGCGTCGCTAATCGATTTACTCTGAAAAGCGTGATGCGAATTGAAAATACGTGAATAAAACAAATCATTTAAGTCATTTATTATCCAATTAATAATCGTTAACAAATTATGTATAACGTACTAGAATTTATTATGCACAACATAATGTCATTGTAATAATAATAACAATTCTAATAGTTATTTTTCTTTCAGTAGTAATTAATTAATCGAGCAATGTCATTTTTTGTTATATTTTTATATTAACATCCATATAATTGAGAATTTTTTGCATTTTTATCTCTTAAGTCTACTTTATAAGTTGAAAGAAGTTAGAATAACTAAATTAACACTTCAGCGTGAAAAGAGCTTAATACTACTATCAGAATTTAATTAAAAAATTGTATTAAACGTGAATTAACATTTGAGTAAAAATTTATTACTCAATTTATTTATTATTATTTGCGGCTTTAAAACAAATAAGAAGAAATACATAATCATACATATTTAACGAAATATCCTTTACTCTCACCTTAAAGCTTAAGAATTCCCCTGCGTAGCAAAATACGAAAACCTCTAATGTTTTTGCAATGTAAAAAAATATCGACTTTGCTAAAACCATTACGCCTTTATGGGTACTGAGAGCCTGTGAAAGAAGATAACTTATCGATCAGAAGATCGAAATAATCGGTCTCGCTTACAAATATGATCATGAAACCACTGCAGCAGATGATTAAAGTATTCCACAAGAGTTGTAGTAGCGCAATGAACGAAAATAGATTCTCGATATCGTCCGATAAACTAATAATCTTTTGGTGTTTTTTAATGAGATCACTGAGTAAGTTTATAGATGTACCGAGTTCGTTATTACTACTGTGTATTTCCGTTATAACTCGCCGCAAGATATCGACCTGGCCACCCATGTGAATGACCTGTGAATATATAAAACAGTTGACATTACCTAAACTAAACGAAAAATTTTCTTCATCTGCAATTACAGAGTGTTTTCACAAAATCGCGAAAAGAGATCTTAAAGTTTATAAAAAATCCTTATGTACTTACCAGTGATGCTAGCAACGCATTGATTATACCAGCTACAGAAGCTAACGACATTACATAAAACATTTGTAAGGCAAGAATGCACTCGAAAACCGGTGATTCCAGGGCGTCAAAAGAAAATTGCATTTTTACTGGTAAGTCTCGGGAAATTTCGCTGCTCATCATGCGATATATGTAAATACCGATTGATACGAAAAACCCAGCTATTATAGGGATGCCGATGATCACGATAGAATTACGACACGACTGATTGGCGACCGCCATCATAATGGAAGAATCGTTGATAATGCATTCATTCCAGTCTCTATCCATTGCTGCCAGGATATTATGAAATATTCTACGAAGAGTGCATTCTTTTATTGAAAACTGTACGCGTTAATCAGTTATATCGTGGAAAAAAAGCTTCGGAATATTTAAATATATATATTTAATTCTATTTTCAAAGATTATTTACAGCAATATTGTCTCCAATAATAGACACTTCTTAAGTATCTGTAGTAAACACAATTTCATTAGTCTATATAAAAAATTACACATGGTTTTTTATTATGTCTCAAGAAGTTTCCTGACAGTAAATAACAAAAAAATTTAAGTAGCATTTATATTTAAATATTTCGTTGCATTAATATAATAAAAATTATTCATTTCCTTTTTTCTTTCTTGCAGTCTTTCGCCCTTTCTTATTTATAACAATAGTCTTCGATGCCATTTCTCTTCAGTTGGATGTTAAAACCGAAAATCTTACCTCCGATTCCACGCCAAACAAGACAACTTAAAAAAAACAAGAGTGTTCGCCAGAGCGAGACCCAGACAATCCGTTAGAACCGTGAGATTAGTCATATCAAAACGCGCAACAACATACAAATATTGATAATATTGCATAACTGCTATCATTGTCATGTACATAAACAAGTAGAGATTTGGATAAGCCGATTCCGGCCACATGCCAATAAAACGAAGACCAATCTCGACCGGGCGGCTAATGCCTGCGCGTTTCATCGCTTTTTCAGAAGTATACTGAATGATAAAAATAGACGGTCACGTCACGCGTAAAAAGCACACACAGACGTTCGCGTGATGATGATGGTTAAAAGTACAATACTGAATAATCATAGCGAAGACGACGAAGCGCAGGCAGTACAACGATCAATTGTAATTGCACCACATCACATTAATTCTTGGAAGCTCACGGATATTAAAAGTGAAAACGATGACGATACCCGTTCCCCTTGTAAGACAATGAACAATTCAGTAGTCGCATAATGGCACATAATTGCTTCAAAAATGAATTTCTAGCTTAGCTAACGTCGCTTTCAGCTATATTAGATATAAAAAAATAATTATACAACAAGTTAAGGTTCTCAAAACTTAAATGTAAGCGAAAAGACAACAGCGGAGAATTTATTATAATAAAATACCTGATATCTCTGAGAAAAGAACGACTGATCCGGCTATTGTTTTTCCCCTTACTTATGTACTCACTCACGTTTTGTTCTGTTTCTCTACGTTTTCTTCTACAGCCAAAGATACTTTCAGACCACAGTCATGATGGAAAAGCTAGACAAGAAAAATGAGATTGCCAGCATCCGATGTTTTTAAAAACGTAAGTAATCCTAAACGACATAAATTGTATTTAATAAAAAATAACAAATAAAATATGTTAAAGTAAAAAGAAAGAAAACAACAGATATTTGGTAACTAAAACAAGACTCGGTTTTTAAAGTAAAAACTTTCGAAAGATATATTCAATGTTTACGTATATTTAAAATACATATTCACATATGTTTTGTCTTTAAGAGTATGTAATAATTTTTTATAATACTTCAAACTTAAAAAACTATTTAATACTGAATAGTTATCACCAATAAAGCATACTTATTCAATAAATTTGTTACAAATAATTTGTTACTAAAATGACTATATAGCTCATAATTTATGCTACTTCAATAAACATAATGTACCAACAACTAAATTATTAATAAAACTATTTGGGCTAAGAAATTCTAATCGTCCAACTTTTTTTGTTTTAGTACATTGCATTTAATACTGTATAGGAGACAGAAGCCTTCACAATCTACAAAAAATTATCCGCGATTAATAAGGTAATGTATTAAATAAGATAATTGTTTGTAGCATAAACCCTTACACTTGTAAATCCTTCTAAAGTTAAATCGATGATTCTTCCTGCAGTAATCGTCAATCGCTTTTGATATCTTGTCATCATAAACAATATAATACGACTGTTGCTTGGCGGTAAATTGTACCAAAGTGACTCATACATTGCATTGCCAATCGATTTACTCTAAAAGCAAGATAAATTATTTGAAATATACACTAAATAATAAATACTTTTTGTTGGTAAAGATCTTTTATATACAATTTATAATATCGTAATAATAAAAATTATTTTAAGACATAAAATATATTACGTGATCAACGTTTATAAGCAACATAAATTTTTAAAAACATACATCCATAATAATGTCTCTGAAATAATAAAAAATATTGTTTACATACCTTGGCACTTAAACCGTCCATCAGTTTGGAAATATCATTTGTGCCAAAATGCGCGAAGAAATATGAATACTGAAAGTACTGCATGACGACAAGGGTGATCATGTAAAAAGAGAAACGTTCTTCACGAAGAGCCAGGCCACATGCCGATCATACCGAGTCCAAGCTTCACGAGGGGCTTATGGTGCTTGTGAACATAGCAGCTTGTAGATTTACATCAAAACGTCACTTGGTCGAACGTCGTCTTATTTAAATAAAATTGATCTTGACTATCAGGGCAGGGCGTCATCGCGAGGAAAACACGGGAACAAGGTTTTTAAACTCTTGTACATTTCTCGTCCCTCCTCACGCGTAGCTAGTAATTTCACAGAGAGCACAGTTTACGGGGTAGTTACCCCGTAGAAAAAAATACAGGGTGCGCGAGCATCAATCAATTGCAATCATGTAGTACAACAACGGACATGAAATAATGAATTGAGTTGCGATGACAGGCGATTATAAGTTTTTTTCTCGCGAGCAAAAAAGGTACACATAGAAAACGTGGTATCCTCAACAGCCAGATAAATCAAATGCAGTAATATGAAGAAAAGTATTAGATAATTTTCTTTAAAAATACACAATTGTGACTCTCTAATATGGCTAAAAAAATATAGCTTTGTTTTGAGAAAACCAAAAAGTTACGCATTGTAGAGAGATAGAAGATTTTTAAAAAAAGCAACCAATTTATACAATAAACAGTAATCAGTAACATTATGAAATATTAATTTGTTGAATATTAACATGTCATTTGCAAAAAAAGAACACGCAGAAAAATCAAGCAATGAAAACAAATGTTTTAATTTTTAGTCAAAAATATTTAAATAAAGCAGATATAGTGAGTAAATAACATATATAACTACAATTCATAAGAGTAAATGTCGATAAAAAGTCGGCGCTGTAATTGTTGCACGATTACAAAAATAATTTCATAATTAATTGTCATTATAAATCATTATTAACTTTGTAATTGTCATTATAAATCAATATCAATTTTGTATTTAATATAAGTAAACACGAACAGAATGATTATAAAAACAATATAGAGATTTTATGCAAATAACAATGATTATTAAAGAAAAAATTGCACAATTATAACAATTATCTATTCCTGTTAATCTTTCTACAAATATACATTATTATTTTATTCGCGATAATTTGACAATAGATATGACCAGCATAGGTTGATTCAAGTTTTAATACATTGCGTGTTAAACCGAAATATATGAAACTGAAGCTTTCATGACCTAAAAGAATATCATACAGAAAAAACGACACGAACCATTATTTTAAGTCCAAAGGTGATCTTTCAATACGATATATGTGTATGAATTATTCTTTCAACACATATTATTCATAAATACATTAATCATATCATACTGTACAACATTGACGCTTATTTTTATTTAACAATTGTAATATATTTTTAAAAAGAAAACAGTATAAAATTTCAAGTAAAGAACTTACGGTAGTGAAACCTTCCAAATGTCCATCCATGTCATATCCATAACTTCGCCGGCAGTAATTGTCAATCGTTTTTGAGATCTGACGGTCACGAATAGTAAAATTCGATACTCGCTAGTAAATGAATCGTACCAAATCGCCTCATATGTTGCATTACCAATAGCTTTGCTCTAAAAAAAAAGATAATAGATTATTTGATAATTATAGCATACAAAACTCAAAGGAAAAGATTATCATTATCTCTATTTGAATAAACATTTTTTTTATTAAATAAACATTACTTTATTTTATATCATTTTATAATTAAATTATTAAAAATACAAAATATCTTTATCTATGATAGTAATCCAATATAAACAAAATAATTAATAAAAAAACAAAAGCAACACTTTAGTGCTCAAATATTCACCGGCAAAACAAAAAACAAAAGCTTCTATGATTACTGCGAAATATGGAATAGTAAATCGTATCAATATTTTGGATTTACTCATCATATTCATACCTAAAGACTAAAATACTACATAATGTTTATATATATATATATATATATATATATATATATATATATAATGTTTATAATATAAATAGTATAAGATAATACCAGAATTGGATAAAAAAAATATCATAAAAATACATTTTCCAAAATAATATTATATTAAATAGATTAATTTCTCTCTCTCTCTCTCTCTCTCTCTCTCTCTCTCTCTCTCTCTCTCTCTCTCTCTCTTCCTCTCTTTCTCTCTCTCTCTTTTCCTGTCTCTCCTCCTCTCTCCCTTTCTCCCTCTCTGCCTCTCACCCAAATATTGCGCATAAAAATAGTATTTTTAATTGAATGTAATTTACGATTTTTCTATTACACATATTTTTAAAATGTATTTTATTCTTTAGATTCTAGAAACGTGACAGGCAGTTTGTAGCTGAAGCAATCTTACTCACTATTAGAACCATGAATCCTAAGGCGCATATAACAAAAGTATTCCATATGAATTGCAATAAAGCAACGAATGAAAAAAAGCTTTCAACGTTCTTTGACAACGATATGATCTTCTGATGTCTTGTGACGAGTGACTTAGTGGATACCAAGCTAGATTTGGACATGGAACAAATCTCTTTTAACTCTTGGCACATGATATCGATTTGTTCGCTCACGTGTACCTCGAAACAAAAACTAAAGTTTTAGGCAGAGTTCGACAATCCAACAAAAACTTTAAGGTGTTAGAAAGCATTTTAAATATCATTACGTTAATTTTACATATCGTTCAACTAAGAATTTCACAACCAACGTTTTTGTCACTTACCAACGTTAAGATCAAAGCGTTCGGCATCGCTATTATGATTGTCGTTTCTAACACATGAAAAAACAATCCCACGAAAACAAACTTGTAAATGGGCGTTTCTTGAACCTCAAAGGAAATTGTATCTGTATTTGAAATTCGTGCAATTGCCCATTTTTAGAAAACGCACGTCCACGTGTGTATCTGTCGATGATATATAAAGACGAAATTATTACAGCATTGATGGATATCATGACGTTGGAACAACGATGCGCCAAATTAACTTTGTCCATATCATCACGCATTCGCGAAATTTGCTCCCACAGTCCTTCCAATCGTTCATAGTGATCAAAATATCTGCAAATATCCTATAACCAATTATCGATTTGTGTCTCTTAGATTGCTCAGAGAGGCATCAAGATCAACAGATCATCTACCAAGTAATCGGAAGACTGACCGGCGGTTAAACCAAAGGCTGATTAATTTGAATATCGTCAGGGTGTAATCCAAAGTGAGGCCTAGTAGGCCTATTCTGTAACTCTTAACGACAGTTCGGTATCGTTATATTGTCGTTGCGCATCTTTTTTGTCATATATAATATGTGCGCAACGACAATGTAACGATATCGATACTGTCGTTAAGAGTTACAGAATAGACCTACAGGTCATCCATCAGCTTGGTCAGGTTTCCTTGAGGTACGCGTAGACAATGGAGTATTGAAAGTACTGCATTACGACAATAGTCATCATGAAAAGAGCCAGTAAAACGTCCGGTATGACACGCCAGGCCGATCAAACTGAAACCGATCCTCAACAACGAGCTTACAGTACTTCTCAACATCGTAGAGTGCAACGTCACATTGAACCATCTCACTCCAAGAGACTACACCGTACACGCCGTCCCCTTCCAACGAGGTGAATAACGACTGTAGGAGACGCGGTGTCGCAAAGAAAACAATCGAGTCTTTCGATCTAGCTCCATAGTGTACTCCCCTCCACGACGTCACAGAGAAGGTAGAGCAATTTTACAGAGTAAATGCGCTGCGTTTGTGCGAGTAACGATCAATTGCAATTACGCATTTTACAAAAAAAAATGCGCGACGACGTAAGCTAAATTGCTGCGATAATTCAACGATTGTGGGCTTCGGCGCGCAAAAAAGAGACGCACGTGTACCTTCACTTGGATAATCTTTTTTTTTTTTAATGCAAAAGCACAGACGGTCGCCGTTGTTAATACTCTCTCTACAAAAAACGTTAAAAAGAAAAAGTTCTTGACAAAAAGATCTTGAAAAGTGATGAATATCTTTCAAGCTGTAAGATGAATTATTCATACAATGTACTTGCATTGCCATCAAATAAGAGAGTATTTACCTCAACAAAAGAAAAGAAGATATCATAGATTAAAAAAAAATAAAACGTATCCTGCGCACCAAACACAGAGACGTAAAAAAAGATGTATTTATTACATTTTTATATGAATAAGATTCTAACGTTTTATGTTAAACGTATTAAAATATATATGTTTATACAATCTATTTTCGTCGCGTCTGTAACAAGTGTCTGTTGAAAAAATTTGCAATGGGCAATCTATCACCGGCGCGGAGCGTTTATTGAAGCTGCGGACGAATGATCCTTCTCCCAATTCAATACATAGCATGCAATACAGACATGTACGAAGCAGAAGCTTTCATGACCTAAAAAATTATTTCGATTAAAAGATTTGAAAAATTAAGAGACGGCTCTGCAATACGGGTCTTACACTCATAAATCCTTCCACAGTGAGATCAAAAATTTTTCCCGCGGTGATTGTCAGCCGCTTTTGCGATCTCACCATTATGAACAGTAAAACCCGAGTGTCGGACGGCATCATGTTGTACCAATGTGACTCATATATCGCGTCGCTAATCGATTTACTCTGAAAAACGTGATACGAATTGAAAATAAAACAAATCATTTAAGTCGTTTATTATCCAATTAATAACCAATTATGTATAACGTACTAGAATTTATTATGCACAACATAATGTTATTGTAATAATAATAACAATTTTAATAGTCATTTTTTTTCAGTCGTAATTAATTAATTGAGCAATGTCATTTTTTGTTATATTTCTATATTAACATCCATATAATTGAGAATTTTTTGCATTTTTATGTCTTATATTTATTTTATAAATTGGAAAAAGTTAGAATAACTAAATTAACACTTTAGCATGAAAAGAGCTTAATACTACTATCAGAATTTAATTAAAAAATTGTATTAAACTTGAATTAACATTTGAGTAAAAATTTATTACTTTATTAATTAATTTATTATTATTTGCGGCTTTAAAACAAATAAGAAGAAATACATAATTACACATATTTTACGAAATATTCCTTTACTCTCACCTTAAAGCTTAAGAATTCCCCTGCGTAGCAAAATACGAAAACCTCTAGTGTTTTTGCAATGTAAAGAAACATCGACTTTGCTAAAACCATTGCGCCTTTATGGGTACTGAGAGCCTGCGAAAGAAGGTAACTTATCGATCAGAAGATCGGAATAATCGGTCTCGCTTACAAGTATGATCATGAAACCACAGCAGCAGATGATTAAAGTATTCCATAAGAGTTGTAGTAGCGCAATGGACGAAAATAAATTCTCGATATCGTCCGATAAACTAATAATCTTTTGGTGTTTTTTAATGACATCACTGAGTAAGTTTATAGATGTACCGAGTTCGTTATTACTACTGCGTATTTCCGTTATAACTCGCCGCAAGATATCGACCTGGCCACCCATGTGAATGACCTGTAAATATATAAAACAGCTGACATTACCTTAACTAAACAAGAAATTTCTTTCATCTGCAATTACAAAGTGCTTTCACAAAATCGTGAAGAGAGATCGTTATGTACTTACCAGTGACGCAAGCAACGCATTGATCATACCAACTACAGAAGCTAACGACATTACATAAAACATTTGTAAGGCAAGAATGCACTCGAAAACCGGTGATTCCAGGGCGTTGAAAGAAAATTGCATTTTTACTGGCAGGTCTCGGGAAATTTCGCTGCTCATCATGCGATACATGTAAATACCGATTGATAGGAAAAACCCAGCTAGTATATGGATGCCGATGAGCACAATGGAACTACGACGCGACTGATTCGCGACTGCCATCATAATGGAAGAATCGTTGATAATGCATTCATTCCAGTCTCTATCCATTGCTGCCAGTATATTATGAAATATCCTGCGAAGAGTGCATTCTTTTATTGAAAAACTGTACGCGTTAATCAGTTTTATCGTGGAAAAAAAGCTTCGGAATATTTAAAAATATATATTTAATTCTATTTTCAAAGATCATTTACAGCAATATTGTCTCCAATAATAGACTCTTTTTAAGTATCTGTATTAGACACAATTTCATTAGTCTATATAAAAAATTGTACATAGTTTTTTATTATGTCTCAAGAAATTCCCTGACAGTAGATAACAGAAATATTTAAGTAGCATTTATATTTAAATATTTCGTTGCATTAATATAATAAAAATTATTTTTTTTCTTTTTTCTTTCTTGCAGTCTTTCGCCCTTTCTTATTTATAACAATAGTCTTCGATGCCATTTCTCTTCAGTTGGATGTTAAAACCGAGGATCTTACCTCCGATTCCACGCCAAACAAAACAACTTAAAAAAAGCAAGAGTGTTCGCCAGGGCGAGACCCAGACAATCCGTTAGAACCGTGAGATTAGTCATATCAAAACGCGTAACAACATACAAATATTGATAATATTGCATAACTGCTATCATTGTCATAAACATAAACAAGTAGAGATTTGGATAAGCCGATTCCGGCCACATGCCAATAAAACGAAGACCAATCTCGACCGGGCGGCTAATGCCTGCGCGTTTCATCGCTTTTTCAGAAGTATACTGAACGATAATAATAGACGGTCACGTCACGCGTAAAAAGCACACACAGACGTTCGTATGGTTCGCGTGATGATAATAAAAGTACAGTACTGAATAATCATAGCGAAGACGACGAAGCGCAGGCAGTACAACGATCAATTGTAATTGCACCACATCACATTAATTCTTGGAAGCTCACGGATATTAAAAGTGAAAACGATGACGATACCCGTTCCCCTTGTAAGACAATGAACAATTCAGTAGTCGCATAATGGCACATAATTGCTTCAAAAATGAATTTCTAGCTTAGCTAACGTCGCTTTCAGCTATATTAGATATAAAAAAATAATTATACAACAAGTTAAGGTTCTCAGAACTTAAATGTAAGCGAAAAGACAACAGCGGAGAATTTATTATAATAAAATACCTGATATCTCTGAGAAAAGAACGACTGATCCTGCAATTGTTTTTTCCCCTTGCTTATGTACTCATTCACGTTTTGTTCTGTTTCTCTACGTTTTCTTCTACAGCCAAAGATACTTTCAGACCACAGTCATGATGGAAAAACTAAACAAGAAAAATGAGATTGCCAGCATGCGATGTTTTTAAAAACGTAAATAATCCTACACGACATAAATTGTATTTAATAATAAATAACAAATAAAAATGTTAAAGTAAAAAGAAAGAAAACAACAGAGATTAGGTAACTAAAACAAGACTCTATTTTAAAAGTAGAAACTTTCGAAAGATATATTCAATGATTATAAAAACAAACTTTACGTATATTTAAAATACATATTCACATATGTTTTGTCTTTAAGTATGTAATCATTTTTGATAATACTTCAGATTAAAAAAACTATTTAATATTGAATAGTTATCACCAATAAAGCATACTTATTCAATAAATTTGTTACAAATAATTTGTTACTAAAATGACTATATAGCTCATAATTTGTGCTACTTTAATAAACATAATGTATCAACGACTAAATTATTAATAAAACTATTTGGGCTAAGAAATTCTAATCGTTCAACTTTTTTTGTTTTAGTACATTGCATTTAATACTGATATATAGGAGACAGAAGCCTTCACAATCTACAAAAAATTATCCGCGATTAATAAGGTAATGTATTAAATAAAACAATTGTTTGTAGCATAAACCCTTACACTTGTAAATCCTTCTAAAGTTAAATCGATAACTCTTCCTGCAGTAATCGTCAATCGCTTTTGACATCTTGACATCATAAACAATATAATACGACTGTCGCTTGGCGGTAAATTGTACCAAAGTGACTCATACATTGCATTGCCAATCGATTTACTCTAAAAGCAAGATAATCTATTTGAAATATACTCTAAATAATAAATATCTTTTGTTGGTAAAGATCTTTTATATACAATTTATAATGTCTTAATAATAAAAATTATTTTAAAACATAAAATATATTATGTGATCAGCGTTTATAAGCAACATAAATTTTAAAAAACATACATCTATAATAATGTCTCTAAAATGATAAAAAATATTGTTTACATACCTTGGCACTTAAAAATTCTCCTGCAAAGCAATATACGAATACCTCCATAATTATTGCAATATAATAACTCACAGACTTGATCAGATTTGTTATATCTTGGCCACTACTAACGACCTGCAATAATATAAGAAAAAAATGTCACTATTCAAAAACTTGAAAAAACGATCGACGACATCACTCACAATTATAATCACAAAACCAGTACAGCACATAACCAACGTATTCCACAATACTTGCATCAGTGCAATATGAGTAAACAGATTCTCGATATTTTCCGATAACATAATAATCTTCTGATGTTTGCAAATGAGATTTTTTATAACAAATAGGAATGTACTACGATCGTATTTTTCATTCGAAATTTCGACCAAGTCTTTTTGCATAATATCGATCTGACCGCTTACATGAAGTATCTATAAATGTTGGATAATTTTATATAAATTATATCTCTAAAGTAATATTTAATTATCTAAAAGTAACATTCTGTCTTAATATATTAGTTTAAATTGATCGTATTTAACCGATGAAACTTTTTTATTACTTTAATTTTTTAATCTTCTTGAACTTTTGAATCTCATTATATACTTACCAATGCAACAAGTAAAGCATTTATTAAAGCGACTACAAAAGCTATCACCACATCGTAAAGAAATTGTCCAATTAAAAAACACTCGAAAATCGGCGATTTACTAACATCGAAAGGAAATTCCATTTTTATAGGAAGTTCTCGGGAACTATTGCCGAACTGATTGACATCATCCATTGACTGCAGCAAGTGCTCGCCAATTGAAAGAAAGAAAGCAGAGACAGCATAAAGACTGAACGATATATTAGCAAAACGGCGCGACAAATCTGCCATGCTCATCATCGTGGACCTATACGAATCATTAATAACGTACTCACTCCAGTCTTCATCTATCGCCTTCACAATGTAATAAAATATCCTGCAGGGACATTTTTTTATATGTAATGAGTCACGAAAGATAATCGACATATGATTTTATTCGACAAATAATAAATCAAATATATTTTAACGCGCACACATTCGCTTTGTTGAGATTATAAAATAATGATAACATAATTATATTTAGATGTAGATACATTTTATATTATTCTCGCAAAAAAATGCATCTTACCGGCGATTCCACCACAGGACAAGGAGCTTGAGAAAGGCGAGACTGTACGCTAGGGTAAGACTGAGGCAGTCCATGAGGAGCCAAAGATTGTTCTTGTCAAAGTGCATAAATACGTACGTGTATTGACAATATTGCACAATTGCTACTGTTGTCATGTAGCTAAACCAATAGAGATTTGGATAAGCTGAGTCCGGCCACATGCCGATGAAACGGAGACCAAGCTCAACCGAACGGCTGATGGTATACGCACGCTTCATCGCTCTTTGTTGACCGCTGAACGTTAAAAATCAACTGAGACGTCTGTGCGTGAAAAGCACGCGCATGTCGTCCAATATGCTCCATGTGATAGCTAAAGCTAAAGCACTAAATAATCGCAGCGGGAAAATCGTAAGACGCAAACCACTCTGAACGCGAATCAATAATAATTACATCCCGGGCGCTTTCATCGCATTAGGTAATGCTTGCTTATAGTTTGCACCGATTAAACAAAAAATGCGATTACGCCCCGCTTCACTTTTGAATTAATGAACACTTTGGTAGTTTGCAATAATAGGTAACGCTTTGAAACTGTGCATTTTTCTTGCGATAGCAGTTTTTATCTATATCCATCAGAAAAAAAATATACGCGCAATCTTGGCAAAAAATTAATATCTGTATGAACACGAAAGATAGAAAAAAATTTATTAGTTGAAATTAAATGTTCGTGGTATATGCTAATTCTCCACTTAGTTCTTCTCTTGATGTACCTCTTCATATATCCCGCTTCTACTTCGAACGAAAACTAAGGTACCCAAAGTTACAAAGTCGAAAAAAATAGTGGATTTTGCCAGCGTATTTTTCTGTGCCATTAGACTGTGATGTGACTGCGTATAAGTGAATTGTTTCGACTATATAAACTATACTACTTTTGTTTGTTTGAACAATACGAATGGTTTTGTCCTTAATATTTCGAATCTAAAGGTAAAAACCGATTAAATAAGAAAATTTTACGAGCTTTTTTGCTGAACGCAACCAGTAAACTGCAACAAAAAAATCGATAAAAAATCTTTCATTTTTAGATTGTTTCATAAAATAGACATTGAGAAAAAACTCATGCGTCCTAATTTATCATAGAACAATAGTGAATAAATCTTTTTAAAAATACAGCACAAATAGATAATGCAAAAACGTTTAACTATCATAAACATATATTAAATTTTATATTATCAGTAAAAAAAATTAGATATAATGAAAATAATCACAAAAATAATACAATATATGTATATTATTTGAATAATAATTACATATTTATAAATAAAATCAGAAAGATACATAGATCAAGAATTTGGTGAATGCAACGAATGGAATTTAAAGAAAAAGATTTCTAAACATATATTATGAGACAAACTTATAATGTTAATATAATATAAAGTGTATGTTCGTACATCTTCTCTTTTATATTTAAAATATTTTAATTAACGATATATTAACAATAAAAATATAAAAAGTTAAGACAAAAAAATTGACATTTTACAGAAAAATTTGAAATGGATTAGTTACAATAGGAGAATAATTATTCACTAAATTTATCAAGAATAATTTATACTGAAGTAAACTTATACCTTCTCTTGTAGATTTATTATTTTATATTTTATTTAACAAAAAATAACAATTGTCTGGCAAAATTATTGCAGCTAAAGCAACTATATATATATATATATATATATATATATATATATATATATATATATATAGTATAATATGTATAAAGAGCAATTGATAGACATCATTTTGAATTCAGTACATCGCGTTTAATACAGACACATAAGAAGCTGATGCCTTCATAATCTAAAAAGTTGCACAAACTAAAAAATAGATAATCCAGCATGTCAAAGAATGTAATTTATAATGTAATGTCTTACACTTGTAAATCCTTCCAAAGTTAAATCAACAACTTTTCCTGCAGTAATCGTCAGTCGTTTTTGCGATCTTAATATCACAAATAATAAAATGCGACTATTTGTCGGCGGCATATCGTACCAAAGTGACTCATATACGGCATCGCTAATTGACCTACTCTAAAAATAAAGTAATTTCAATTCAAATCACAATAGACGAACAATCGACTAACTCAGAAATATTTTTTATCGATCAAAATTACATATACATTTTTTTAATAAAAAATAACTTCTCCATTAAAAATATAATAAAAAAGATATTTATGATTAATATATAAAATTCTTTACCTTGGCGCTCAAAAATTCTCCGGCAAAGCAGAGTATGAAAACTTCTAGAGTGATTGCAACATAAAAACTTACAGATTTGATCGAAGTTGTCCCACTATCACTGGTACGAATGGTCTGCAATAAGAGAACAACGAACAAACGTTCTTCATCGAAAACACGGAATAATAATCACAACCATTACTCACGATTATAATCACAAAACCAGTGCAGCAGATGACCAAAGTATTCCATAGAAGTTGCATTAACGCGATATAAGTATATAAACTTTCGATGTGTTCAGATAAACTAATAATCTTCTGGTGCTTGCAAATAAGGCTTTTGATAACAACTAAGGATGCACTGGGATTGTATTTACCATGAGAAATTTCATTTATGTCTTGTCGCATGATGTCGATCTGACCACTTACATGAAGTATCTATAAATATAGAACAATTAAGATATTAAAATGCAACATATTTTAATATTAATTAGATCAGTATAAGTAATTAGATTAGTTAGATTAATCATACTAAATTACAAGTAGAAAACTATTAATTGTAAACAGTAATAAATAAAGACAATATCTATCCTACTCTTCATAAATTTGAGATTTCTTGTATCTCACAAAAAGTTAAGATTCTAAGTAAAAAAGAATTGTAAAGAAGTTTGCAAAGAATAAATTTTTAGAAGAAAAGATAAAGTTGTAAATTTGTTTATTAATTTTGCTTATGTACAATAATTTATTATAAATTCATATACTAATTATTATAAAATGTATATAAAAATGTTCACAGAATTTATCGCAAACTCACCAATGAAACGAGTAACGCATTCATCATACCAACTATAGAAGCCAATACTAATTCATAAAGGAATTGTCCAATTAAAAAGCACTCGAAAATTGGAGATTTGCTAACATCAAAAGGAAATTCCATCTTTATAGGGAGTTCTCGAGGATTATTGTCAACTCTACTAGCGTCGTCCACCGACTGAAGCAAGTGCTCGCCAATTGAAAGAAAAAAGGCAGCTAAGGCGTTGATACTGATCATCACATTGGAGCAACGACGCGACAAATCCGCCACGCTCATCATCGTCGACTCATACGAGTCGTTGATGGTACACTCTTTCCAATCCTCATCCATCGCCTTTACAATGTAATAAAATATCCTGCAGGAAGCAGCTTATATATCGAGTATTGTATGTATTAATAAGTTTTTTTCCACAGAAAGAAACAGAAAAACGTATAAATATTTGATTTTAGGTATGGTATTAATAGTAAATTCAATCTTCATTTGTTTTGTCGAAATTATTCAGTTGATAACGTAGCCCATACCCCTCCTCCAAAATCCTATTATCTGTTTTGAATTACGTTTGCAACAAAACACGTCTTACCGGCGGTTCCACCATAAGGCAAGAAGCTTGAGAAAGGCGAGAGTGTACGCCAGGGTAAGACCGAGACAGTCCATTAGGAGCGAGATATCGTTCAGGTCAAAATGCGTAAGGACATACGCGTACTGATAATACTGCACTATTACCATCGTCGACATATAAATTAACCAATAGAGAGTCGCGTAAGCCGAATCCGGCCACATGCCGATGAAACGGAGGCCGATTTCGACCGGGAGGCTGATGGTGCTTGTGCGCTTCATTTTGTTCTGCAGCAACTTCCGAACGTTACGAACCGCTGGCTATCGAGATGTCAATGCACCGTGGCGTACGTCCAGTAAAACGTGCAATGTGAACGTCGCTCTTCGAATAATCGTAGGGAGAGACGATAGAACGCGCAGGTCCTCCCTCGATCAATCGTAATTACACACCGACTATTTCAATCCCATTATTTCTTGAGAGCTTATAAGTGCATCGAATAAAAAACAAAATGTATCTACTCTCTCTTCTAAAGTAGCTCATGCAATATTGCTTGATAATTGCTTGTAGAAATGAAAATTTCCAAATGCAAAGAGAATCACTTCTACAAACGTCTCTATTATGTCCAACAAAAAAAAATGTCATGTACGTTGTCAAAAAAAAAATGTTGATATCTACGAACAGACAGTGAAAGCGAAGAGAAAAGTGAAGAACATTTTTCATGTTCAGTATACGCATGAAAGAGAGCTCAATTATTCTCGACAATATTTTATAAGTAAATATATAGTAATATTATTTTATAGTAAAACTTTAAGTAGTAGTTTATTCAAAAATTAAACCTCTGCAGCATATACAGTAATATACAACATGCTTTTCTACAATTTTTTTGTACTGTAATATGTAAGTACACGTCAATATTCCGCTCAACGGAATCGAATTTGGTCCTTTCTGTCGCACAGAAGCCATGACGTCCCTTTCTTTAGAAAACATCCGTTTGCTATTTCATATTTTTGCCATGGAGATAAATTCAAATTAATATTCTCTATTTTAGGGGATTTACCTATACTACTTTACTTACCCAACTTTTCTTTCTTCTTTAATACAATGCACTCAACACGGATATGTACGACGCGGATGATTTCATGATCTGGAGCAATTAAGCATGTTAACATTTTTGTTTCAGCTCTAATTTAAACGACGAAAGTTTTTGAATGACTCTAATAAACTCACGGTCGTGAAACCTTCCAAGGACAGATCAGTTATCTTGCCCGCAGTGATGGTTAATCGTTTCTGCGATCTCAGTATGAGAAACAACAGGACCCGACACTCGCTTGGTGTCAGATCGTACCAGAGACACTCGTACGCAGCATCGCCGATGGATTTACTCTGCAATGACAAACGAGCTTTCACGATTAATCGCGTCTAATTAATCTTCTTTTGGAAATTATAACGCGAAACTTTAAGAATTCTACGACGCTACCATTATGCTCTCTTACGCTGACCTTAGCGCTAAGGTATTCTCCGGCATAGCAAAAGACGAATGCCTCAAGAGTTATTGCGACATAAAAGATGAGGGATTTTGTTATCATCGTGGTGCCTTCTTCTGTACCGATAGACTGCAATATGTGTGTATAAAATATTTGTAGGACTTAATTTACGTATCTCTAAAGTGTATGTATTTTACCACACGGAAAGAACAATTTTACTGTATCAAAAGAGTTAGCTAGATACAGATTAGAAATAATTCTATGTTAAATCATCAAAATAGGAAGTTTTATACAGAAAGCTCAAACATGATAATATTGTTGCAAAGAATTTTGACATTTTAAAAATCAGCGTTCAATAAAATTATTTTCAGATCTATATATTTTAGCAAAATTGTTCTTTCCGTAAAAATAATATCTCAAATTAATTATAATATGTAGAGAGAGATAGAGAGAAAGAGAGAGAGAGAGAGAGAGAGAGAGAGAGAGAGAGAGAGAGAGAGAGAGAGAGAGATACGGTATAAAAATTATAACTCACTATTACGATCACAAAACCAATGCAACAGATGACCATAGTATTCCAAATAAACTGCAATAATGCGATGTTTGAGAAAAGATCTTCAATATCATCTGATAAATCAATGATTTTTTGATGTCTATTAATTAAATCTTTAATAATAACCAGAGAAGATCTTGTACGCTCTTTAGAGGAAATTTCCACGAAGCCTTGCCGCATAATATCAATTTGACCACTTACGTGTAGCACCTAAAAAACATTTTTAATTTTGCAGATACTTTAAAGCAGTATTGCTACCGTCATAAAAAAACCTGAAAAATTATACACACAAAATTGTATTTAAAAATAATTCCAACGTCACTAAAAAAATAAAAAACTAATAAAATAATACAGACTTCCAATGCATTATAGAAATGAAAATATAATCTATTGTAAATGCAAAAACTAGGAAAATTATCTACCCAATTAAAATCAAGTTTTTGTTTAATTGCATTTTTATCTCTTAACAAAGCAAATAATTAA
This sequence comes from Monomorium pharaonis, assembly GCF_013373865.1. NCBI lineage: Eukaryota > Metazoa > Arthropoda > Insecta > Hymenoptera > Formicidae > Monomorium > Monomorium pharaonis. The sequence continues at coordinate 1,287,849 of NC_050470.1, read as the reverse complement.
ATAACATACAAAAAAACAATTATACATATACGTACAGATCTTTTTCATTATTAAATGCAATATTGTAAAACAATAGCAATTACTCATATCAAGGATTGAATAATAACTAGTTAGAAAGTTACAAATTAGTAATGAAATTAAAAATTTACTTATTTTTAACTAATTTTAAATAATTTAATTCATAACTTTAACTATTTATTTTTAAAACACATAAACATTTTAACTTTAATTTTGTACTGAATAAAAATTTATCTGTGCAAAAGAAAAAAATTATAAAAGAAAAACACATATTTACATAAAAACGATATTTTTGGTCACTTTTTTATGAACTTAATTTAGTTAAAAATATGAGTTTATCCAACCATGCTCATATCTTCCATAAATTTAATAAATTTGACAATTTTTGAACCAACTAAATCGGGTATAAAATATAATCAAATCTTACCAACGTAACGAGCAAAGCATTCAACATACCGATGATACAAGCTACTGACAAATCATGAAAGAATTGAGCTATCAACACCAGCTCAAATATCGGAGAGTTGTCGATCTTAAAAGGAAATTCCATCTTGATGGGTAGCTCGCGAGTTGAGCTTTCAAGATCGTTCTTTTGAATCATCGACCGAAATATCGGACCGCCGATTACATAGAAAAACACAGCTAATGCATTTGTCGTAATCATCACGTTGGAACATTGACGAGACAAGTTGGCGTGTCTAATCATCGTGGATACGTCCGAATGAATTGCAAGCCCGTCGTTCCAATCTTTGTCCATTTTATCCAGAATGGCGTACAACTTTCTACGAAACATTTCTTACATCCGGTATGGTTCGCGCGGGATAGAAGTGGAATTGAAACGAAACGAAGGGCATGGTCGATCACTCATCTTATCTGCGCAGAGATATATATCATTAAAGCATAATCTTACCGACGATTAAACCAGAGATTTATCAGTTTGAGGAACGACAGACTGTAGCCCAATGTGATGCTCAGACCGTCTACAAAAACCGAGAGATCATTGATGTCGAAATGCGCCAAGACATACGAATACTGAAAGTATTGCACTATTGCCACTGACACGATATAAGTCCACCAGTTGATATTTGCGTATACGCAACGCGGCCACATCCCGATAAAACGTAAACCCGCTTCAACCGACTCGCTGATAGTGCTCGTGCGTCCCATTGCACCTTTACCTAGCTCCAGCATGTTTCTCTTGAGAGAGACACACTATCACCTCCGAGCCGTATAAATCTCCTCGGCATAATAACATCGGATATAACAAAAAATTGAGACGGTTGGAGGGGAGAGAGAAGATACGATAATGAACTCTCAATCAATCGTAATTACCCATATTTCATAGAAACGGCGAATGAAATCGAAATTAGATACTCGCCAATTTGCTAGATTATAGACTTGGATGAAAAATGTGACATGCAGAAAAAGCGATCAGTCTCGGGTTTTTTCTCTCCAAGCTTAAATGCGTTGAGTTTTCCAACGACAGAGTCGCTAGTTTGCCGAGTCATTTACTTTAAAGATGCATAAAGCTTTCTGAAGATCGCTCGGTCGCACGCTGAGAAAGCAAAAAAAAAGTTAAATGTACGGGATGTAATACGAACATCAAAATAAAGACAAATAAAACTGCAAACTGAGAGATATTTAGTACGCTCATACTGTTTCTGTACGACGTTTCTTTCTATATCAGAGATTATTTTTATTTAAAAAGATGTATAACAAAACATTGAATTATTTTCTTTATACCGAAATATAAAATAAAATGTAATAGGCTTAATAAGTAAGTAACAATTATGTGAATCTAAATACTTTATTATAAACTACGAAAGTAAATTGATATATTACATCTACATTGAATCTACAATAATTATTACCGGTTCTTCAAACTTCAATACATCGCATGCAATACTGACCCGTATGAAACAGAGGCCTTCATAATCTAGAAAAATTACATCAAGTCACAACCTTGTGATACAAATACAAAAAAAAATAAATGGTTTAAATATAAATTAAATTGTCATTTAAAATATATATCATCGTTAAATAATGGTCTTGAAAATTATTTAATAATAAAAGTAAATCGTGATCATTTCGGAGGTCAGTGTTAATCCTGAAGATGAGGATTTTATTTATTACACAGCTAATTTAATGTTAAGATCTTACATTTGTAAATCCTTCTAACGACAGATCCATGATCCTTCCAGCTGTAATGGTAAGTCTTTTTTGTGATCTCAATATTATAAGCAGGATAAGCTTGCTATCGTTCGGCTTAAAGTCGTACCAGATTGATTTGTATGCCGCATCACTAATCATTTTGCTCTGAAGAACAGAAACACACAAATATCGTGTTATCATTGAGATAAATAACAAAATCAACGTTAAAACTACACTTACAAAATAGCAACGTAAAAACTACATTACAAAATAACAGTTTAGATCTAATTTAACTATATGAAAGTTCTCATATATTATTTGAATTATGGTAAAAATGCATTATATGCATTAATATTAATTTAAAAAATTATTATTTAAATAATTTAAGTAACAATTATATTATAATTCTTATTTAATATGTAAAAGTCTTTTTTTTTAAAGAACCTCATATTTAATATAATAGTATATAATATACAAATTTGTATAAATATTGCAGACGCATTGCAACATATTCACATTAAAAAAAAGGAAAAATAAAATATAACTTTTTGTTTAAATGATTGTAAACTCTCCATGATAAAAATGCAAAATTCCATTTGAAATTATCAAACAATGTATGGCCAATCACGTAAATTGACAAATCATAATACAAATCGCGAATCAAGCGTAAAAATTTAGGCTTTTCTTACCTTGGAACTGAGATATTCTCCGCAAAAACAGAAAATAAATGCCTCTATCAAAGCTGCAATGTAAAACACTATAGCTTTTAGTAGTGCTGCACTATCAGTCGTATCCGAGTCTTGTATAGTACTGAATGACTGCAATGTTAAATCTCACAATATAGATTGTTACAAAACGCACATAATGTCGACGCACTTCTTTACCTTAAAACAATTACTTACTGTTATAACCGTGAATCCTACACAGCATGTCAGTAAAATGCTCGCCAAGAATTCAACTAGCGCTATATAAGAGAAAATTCTTTCAATTTTGTCTGAAAAGATGATGATCTTCTGATGCTTGCTGATCAGTTCCTTTACAGAAAAAGATATCTGTTGGTTGTTCTTTTCGAGAAAGATGTCTCTTAATGCGTCACACAAAATTTCTATCTGACCACTTGTATGAAGAATCTGAAATTATACATATAAAATTCTGTAATATAAATTTAAAAAATTATGTGTATTTATTTTTTCTCTCTTTCTCTCAATTTATTTTTATTGATAAATGCGCATTTAATCATATATATGTTATTTATGTTATGTATACTATAGATAGAAGTCTCAGAAATAAATGTACGCATTTATCAATCAAAAAGTTAAAAATATTGGCTATAGTAACTGCCATTATGCGACAATGCTTAATAAATGTGACCTAAAAATATTGACAACAAGTTCTTTTTTTATAGATTGCACTCACTAACGTAACGAGTAGACTGTTAATTACACCCATCACACTGGAAGATAGCAATTGATGAAAAAACTCCAAGAACGCAACAAGCTCATACAGCGGCGACTCGTTGCACCGCAACGGGAGCTGTAGCTTCAACGTGAAAGCACGAACGGGTGTTTCCATTGGATATTCCATTTCATTGGCATCGTAATCATCGGTGTGAGCTAAGAGTACCTCAATGCCAAAGCAGCACACTCCTATAGATTGAACTCCAATTAATACTTTGGAAAAACGTCGAGACAAATTTGCCTTGCTCATCATGGTGTCCATTTCTCTGTTAGTTGCTTTCCTCCAGTCTGCAGCCATCATAGCTAGGACGTCATAAAATATACTGCGACAATTTATTATATCCAGATATATGAATAAACAATTCACACTAAGATGATATTACAATTAAATGAAAAGGATGGATTCTTTATTCGAGAAAAGAGTAAGTAAACTAAAAAAAGTAAAATTAATATTAAAGTATTCGTTTAGCAATATATAAACTAATAATATATAAAGTACAATAAAAATAATATAATAATATACAAGCTTTCTAAATATTATGGAGTAAAAATATTAAACTTAAACAAATAACTTGCTATTTTGTAAAATATTTTTACAATATATTAAAATATTTTTTTGTTAAAATATATTCGTATATTATATATCTTTTTTCATACAAATTTTAAATTGAGAATCTTAATAATAGAATAAATAAAAGAAAATACAACAACTTTATTTAAAAGAGAGTAAAATATTGGGAGAATCATAGCTTTCGAAGAATTTATATAAATAAACTGAAATTCTATTTTTAACTAAAATATTTTCTTACCGACTATTCAACCATAAAATAATAAATATTATGGACAACTTGGTGTATTCTATAGTGACACTGAAACCTTCTATCAGATGAAACATGTCATCAGTTTTGAAATGAACAATGAGCCACCAGTACTGGCCAGTTAGCACCATGGCAATGGTCAGTATCCAAAAACCACGTAACAACAACACACACGGCGTATTAGGCCAAAATCCAATAATTCGAAGACCGATTTGTACCAAAAGAGTAATAGTGTTTGTCATTTTATCATATCGTGGCATTTTACAATCTTATATCAAAATATATCTATATCAGTATACCAATTTATATTAGTATTGTATAGGATTTGGCCAATAATTCGACATCAGCGTTATCCGCAACGTAACTATTGTCGACTGCTAAACTTGTCGTAAAGCCACGGATTGTAATGCCAATAAGCTGCGTACGATTCTAAAACGACTCTAGAGCGGCAAGTTGATCACGCAAGGGTCGCCGACTAACGCAGTCATAGCGGAGTAATTATCGATCATTTGCAACTAAAAAATTATGATTTACTTGGATATAGAAGATTAAAATTGCGCGATAATTACGATACACAACTGCGGTATACAATGTTGTCTTATTCTATCGTAAAAAATATTGCCGATGGAACAAATTAATTGCTTAAAAAATGTAAAAGACAACTTTTCTACTTATGCTGCGGGAGTACGACTCTAGAATATAATAGCTCTTTCAACTCATTAAATATACTAAAATGTAGCCATAAAATGAACACCGAGGTAAAGATAAAATGTTGCATTTTACGGTCGTATTTCTACAGATGTGCTTCTTTTTATACTAAAAATTATTTTTATTTGTAAACATATTAAATAAAAGAAAATCTCTTGAAGTGCATAAAATTCGTGTTAATTTTTACTAAAAGTTATCTAGTTGTCAGATAAATAAGAATCTATGTTTAATCGACTAAATAATTTCTTTAATTATTTTTTACAAGCTTTCTTCAAGGTTCAAACAACATACGAGTATGCAATCATAAAACATGCACCGTCACTTCTCAAAAAATTTTGAAATAATTTTTAAATAAAGGTAAAAAATACTTTTTATTTAAAGTATTCTGTAATAACAAGTGATAACTTAATATTGTGATATCGAAAATATACGAAGATGCAATAAAAGATCTTAAGTCAGCTTTATAAATTTGCGCTGAAGCTACGTCAAAGATTGAGGCTTAGCAATATCATTGAAAAATATCTTTTTGCTTAGTCAACAATGAATGTTTCTCGTGATTTGTTTTCTTCAACAGTATTTTTCAAAATTAATTGTAAATTAATAAAGAGTGTAACTAAAATCGAATTACTCCATTATAAAAGAATAAAAAGTAAAGTATAATAATAATAATAATGGAATAGTCTGAGACCTATGCATTCCAATCTAAAAGATTAATTATGCTTTTTCTAGATAAACGTCAATGTCTCTTAACTGAGATGCATGACAGATATTACTCTATCACAGCCTGGAGCCTTAAATGATTTGTATCTTTTACTTGCCCACTTAACTTTTGTTACACTTACGATAAGCTACAATGCTCATTTAGTCCTGTCTAGACGCTCTAATAATGTTCCGCTGGATGAAGTCCAGAGTTTTGCTCTAAATGATTCCTCTTTTGTTATGTATAAACCTGGAAAGTATGTTTGAAACATGTGTTTCAGAGTAACTTCTCTCCGAAATAGCTCCCGATCTCCTTATTAATCCTAGATGGCTACGATCATCATTTTGCAGAGTTCTGTGGAGTCTAACACATTTACATGTGCTTTCTGTGCCCTAACAATACATCCTTCATGCCACTTTTCTTTCCCTTCAATTTTATTATATTCCATAAATCAGATTTTATATTCTTCCCAAAGCACATTATTTTTGCTTTATTGAAAAATTTTCTTATTGTTCTTCTAAAGCTTCTTTATCTATCGTAGAACTTTATTTGCAGCTCTTACTCTTTTCCTCAAACAGCTTGTTTCATAAGCTATTGTTGTGGCTATTTTGATATTACTTTTCATCAATTCTATTTCAGTGAGAGTACTTATTCTACTTGGGCTTTCTGCCAAAATGCTTCTAAAATCTCTTTGCAAGTGTCTTAGTCTGCAATTTTTCCTTTGTATTCATGTGAAGTTGCTTCTGATTCTATGCCAATATATGATCAGAGAGCAAAGACTTTTCTGATACCAGTTACCTATCGTTTTGCTCACACAAATGATACCCAGATAACACAATGTTCAAAATCAAGACACAAGACATTTTTTAGACGCCCTTTAGACACTTTTTATTTAGACAAAAATATGAAAAAAGGTAAAAAGGCGTCTTTAAGACGTCTTATGTCTCAATTTTGAGCTTTTTCTCTTATTCCACAAAAATTTTCTCTATTTTGATAACTAAAAGTTGACCCTTAAACTTATTCTTTTAGCTGATCATTTGCCAGCTTTCTGTATAAAGTTTTTTTGTTTTGACTCATAATTTTCTTCATGATCTCCGGATCTTGGCTCCGTTATGAAGACTACAGCTTTAACAAATTAAAATAGATTTTTGGTCTTAATTAACATCTAAGATTTATTTCTTTCAATAATGTGTAGTTCTGCATCACCCGCTCCAACCAATTTCTAGTTGCATAATCAGATGACATGCAGAACAATATCAGTCTGTATTTTACGAATTTGAAAGAGATTTCCTCAAATTTGTTTTCTTCTATTCTTTGGAGCAACCACTCCTTAATTCTCATAGCTTACTTCTCCATAGTCGCTTTATCAGAATATCTGCTACCATCATTTTAATCCCAGCAGTGGTATCGCTGAAAAACTTAAGATTACTTGAGATTTAAGTGATCTCTTTCCGTCTTTTACTGGGTCTTTTTTCAGTAAAAAGTAATTTGTACCGCCGTAAATATTTCATGCTTCTTGATTTGTTTTACTCCTTTAGTTGTAGCAATACTTGCTTCTTTATTATTTTTACTTTGTTCAGGTTTTATTTTGATCCTAAGAGTAAAAAAGAAATAAACGGTCATCGTGCGCGAAGTCCTCTACACGCACAAATGGGAGTTTTGCTCAGAAGTATCACAACACTGCTCTCTCAAAGCCATGTAGCCTTTGTCACAATAGCTTCCAGCTTAGCTTAGGGAGCTAGTTCACGCCAGCGGCCTTTTCTTTTCTGGATAATATTACACTCATCGGGATGGATTATAGTCACCACTATCCAGGCGTCTGCCTGACACACAGGATTTTAGGTCAGGATTTCTCCCCAGGCGTTTTTCAATCCTCCACCTGTAGACACATCCAATGAATAACGCAATTCATAGGAAGAATAAAAATAACTTGCAACCACTTTGTTATATAATTATTTAATATTAATATTATATTATAATTTCAATTCTTAACTATTAATATTGATGAAATTATCGTAAATTAAATCAATTTCTCAATGTAGTAGCGCAATCATGTTGCATTACAATATAAAATTATTAAATTGTAGCATGGTACATAAGTGCAAAGAAATAGTAAAGAATAGAATATAGCAAGATACAAGTGCTTAGTTGTTGGTCAATATCTTATATATCTTACCGGTTTGGAATATACAGTTTACCTGCATTTTTAACGTCTGAGATTTATGGCGTAATACTGACTGCATTATGATTAGCAACATTTACGTCTGCGTAAAATACACAAAGTGCACGTTTTTACACTTTACTGCTATCTGCACGTAGCTTCTTCAATATTGCATTATTATTATTTGGTATATAACATTTTTATTTTCTAACTTGTAACACCAAACTTCTCATAAACTTTGTAAACACATTTTATAAGTTATTATGTCATTTTATTTATAAATATTAATCATAAATTATTTACGTGTTGCATATTAAACTCTTATAAAACATATGGTAAAACTGCAAAGATTCTTAAAATAACCTGATAAATACGATCACATGCATTTCTTTTTATATCTTTTTATCAAAAAATAGTTTTATTTAAAAATAAAAAAACAAAAGATTAAATCAATTTTTTTGCGATATAAAATAAAATATATGCTTAATATATAAAGAAATAACAATCATGAAAATCTAAATACTTTATTACAAACTGCGGAAGGTAAATTGATACATTACATCTACATTTAATTTACATAATTATTACCAGTTCATCACAAATATTAATAAGCAAGAACCAAAAAAAATCCTAATGTCTTTAAACAGCTTGTAATGGCCATTTACATCCTGATTCGTCTTCGCACTTCAATACATCGCGTGTAAAACTGACACGTACGAAACAGAAGCCTTCATAATCTAAAAATAAGTACATTAAATAATATCATTGACAGAAATAAAAGAAAATAAATAAATAAACTATTTAAATATAAATGAAATGTTTTATCAAAATAAATATATCTCCGTTAAAAGGTTGTCTTAAAAAATATGTAATAATTAAAATAAATTGCGAGTAACATTGACATTCAATATTTGAATGTCAATGTTAATCAGTTAAGATGAGGATTTTACTAAGAAACAATTCAGTGTTAAAATCTTACACTCGTAAATCCTTCTAACGACAGGTCCATAATCTTTCCAGCTGTAATGGTAAGCCTTCTTTGTGATCTCAATATTATAAGCAGAACGACTTTGCTCTCATTTGGTTCAAAGTCATACCAGATTGATTTGTATGCCGCATCGCCAATCATTTTGCTCTGAAGAAAAGTGTCGCAAAAATGTCGTGTTGTCAGTGAGATAAATAATTAAATTAACATAAAAACTGCATTTATATTATAAAAGAAAACGGTTTAGATATAATTTGACTATACGGCAGTCATCATATACTTTAATTATTATAAAAATGCGTTTCTCACTCGCGCTCCAAATAATTACGGTAATATATCATTGATATTAATTTAAAGAATTATGATGTATATAATAATATAACAATTATATATAATTATTAATAATTTAATATGTAAAAGCAGTTTTTTCTTTAAAAAAAATTCATATTTGACAATATATATATTATACAAACTCGTACAATTATTGTAGACGCATTGCAACACATTCACATTGAAAAGAAAAGACCTTTCAGGTTTTTTCTACATTAAAAAGAAAAGAAAAAATAAAATATAACTTTTTATTTAAATGATTGTATGCTTTCTATGATAAAAATGCAAAATCCCATTTTAAATCACCACACAATGTATAGTCGTAATCGCGTAAACTGATGTCTGTACAATGCGAATCAAGAGTAAAAATCTCGATTGTTCCGACCTTGGCACTGAGATATTCTCCGCAAAAGCAGAAGATAAACGCCTCTACCATGGCGGCAATGTAAAACACTATAGCTTTTATTAATGCTACGCTATCAATCGTATCCGTGTCTTGTACCGTGCTGACTGACTGCAACATTCGAACCTTGTATTTAGATCGCTATAAGATACACATTGTTTTGACGCACTACAATATCTTAAAACAATTACTTACTGTTATAACCGTAAATCCTACACAACAGGTCAGTAATGTACTCGACAAGAATTGGATTAATGCTACATAAGAGAAAATTCTTTCAATTTTTCCCGAAAAGATGATGATCTTTTGATGCTTGCCGATCAGTTCCTTCATAGAAAAAGATATATGTTGATTGTTTTTTTCAAAAGAGATATCCCTCAACGAGTCACACAAAATCTCTATCTGGCCGCTTGTATGAAGAATCTGAAAGTATATATTCTGTAAAATCATGTAATATATAAATAGAAAAAATTTTTATATTATCTAAGCTACCAGGTTAACTGTTATACAAAAAGGTATAAATTTATTTTTTCAATTTATTTTTATTAATAAAAATATGCGCCTTTAACAGAGCATATAATTTACATTAAATATACCATAATAGAAAATTTCAAAAATAAATGTACACATTAATGAAAATAAATTGAAAATATTAATTATAATAATTGCCACCATGCAATATTGTTTATATCTATAATGTTATAGTATAGTAAATATAGCCCAAAAATATTAAGAGCAAATTCTTTTGTAGATTGCACTCACCAACGTGATAAGCAGAGAATTTAGTATGCCGGACAGAATGGAAGATACCAATTGATGAAAAAACTCCAAGAAGACAACGAATTCATACAACGGTGACTCGTTGCACTGCAATGGGAGTTGCAACTTCAACGTGAACACGCGTACAGGTGTTGTCAGTCCGTCGTCATCATAATCATTGGTATGGGATAAGAGTACTTCAATGCCGAAGCAGAACACCGCTATCGTATGAAGTCCAACAATTACTTTGGAAAAACGCCTGGATAGATTTGCCTTGCTCGTCATAATATCCATTTCGATGTTGGCTGCTTCTCTCCAGTCTGCAGCCATCACAGCTAGGATGTCGTAAAATATACTACGACAGTTTACTTTATCTAGATATTCTAGATGCATGGATAAACAATTTGCACTAAGATGAGATTACAAAAAGTTGGAAAAGGATGGATTTTCTCTTTAAGAAGGAAGTAAATCTGATCTTAAAATATATGTTTAATAATATTGTAAATATAATAATATATATAAAATAAAGTACAAATAATATAGTAATAAATATACATGTTTTTAAAGCTTGTAGAATAAAACTCTTGAGCTTACATAATTATTCAAATAATTTGTCATTTTAAAGAGTCAAAATTCACTCATATATTATTGTAGAATATATATATATATATATATATATATATATATATATATATATATATACGTATATATGACTTTTTATTCTTATTGGAATAGCAAACTCTATACTCAAATAATAGCACAAGCTCAACTTTCACTCTTTTAGAATGTAGTTTTATTAATTAAATATTATTATGACGTTTGTATCGTCTAAACTAACAAAATTAAGAACAATTGCATTTAAAAATTAAATCCATTATATTCTCACATTATATTCTCACATATTTTAAACCGAAAATCTTTATAGAAAAATAAATAGAAAAAGATAATAAGATCTCTATTCAAGATAAAAGAAACTATTATGAGATTCGTAGCTTTTATTAGGAACGATTTATGTAAATAAATGAAGTTTTTATTTTTATTTAAAATATTTTCTTACCGACTATTCGAATATAAAATAATCAGTTTCAGAGTCATCACGGTGTATTCTATAGTGACACTTAAACCTTCCATTAGATAGAACATGTCTTCGGTTCTGAAGTGAATAATGAGCCACCAATACTGGCCAGTTAGCACCATGGCAATGGTCAATATCCACAAACCACGTAGCAACAATACACACGGCGTATTAGGCCAAAATCCAATAATTCGAAGACCAATTTGCACCAAAAAACTAACAGTATTTGTAACTGTCATTTTATCGTCTCGCATCTTATCAATTTTACATCAAAATGTTTCAATACCAGTATACCGATTTATATCCACTATTACGTAGGGTTTGGCCAGATATTTGACATCTATGTTATCCGAAACGTAACTTGTCAACTGCTAAACTTGTCGACCTGTCGACGTCGTAAAGCAGCACGGATCGCAACGCCAATAAGCTGCGATTCTAAAACAACTCTAGAGCGCGGAGCGGCAAGTTGATCACGCAAGGGTCGCCAACTAAACGCAGCCGCAGCAAGGTAATTACTGATCAATTACAACTAACTGAGAACAAGAATTATGGCGGTTTACTTGGAATATAGGGATTAAAGTTGCAGCGCACAATCGAGAAATGATTACAATGTACAACTGCTGTACCACATTGTCTTATTCTATCGTAAAAAATATTGCTGATAGGATAAATTAGTTGCTTGAAAAATGCAAAAGACAGCTTTTTCACTTACGCTGCAAAAGAGCGAGCGTGGTTCTAGAATAATGGGTCTTTTAAGAAACTCATTATAAATATAGTAAAATGTAGATGTAAAACGAATATCGAGATAAAGGTAAACAAAAATATGACGGACAATATGTTATACGGTCGTGTTTCTGCAGACGCGCTTCTTTCTATACTAAAGATTATTTTTATTTAAAAATATGTTAAATAGGAAAAGATATATTAAAAGTGCATAAAATTTATACCAATTTTTTACTAAAAGTTATCTGGCTGTGAAATGTGCGGAAAGTTCTTATTTAATCAACTAAATAATTTTTTTAAGGTTCAGATAGCATATAGACGTTATAGAACGCGTACAGCTACTTCTCAAAGAATTTCAAAATATAATTTTTATAGACCTTAAAAAAAAATAAGATTAATTTTCCATTTTAAGTGTTTTGCAATAATCGGAACAAGTGACAATTTTATGGTGTAATATATATTAGAAGTATATGCAAAAAGAAATTGTCTTAATTCAGCTTCATGAGTTCGCGCTGGATTTATCGCGACGTCAAAGGTTGAGATCGTCATGAAAAATGATGCTTTTCCGCTTTATTTCAACGGATATTTTCCTGATTTATTTGTTTCGTGTGTTAACAGTACACAGAAAAAAAATGTAATATAGCCAATAACATATGTAATTGCGGGCTGCCAACTACATAAAATACTCGATACAATAATATTTTCTATTAATGCAAGTACAATGTTGATACTGCAATAGCATATATTATTGTATTGAGTATATCTGTAATTGGCAGCCCGCAATAACATATCTTATTGAATATATTACTTTTTTTTCAGTGTACTTTTCAAAATTAATGATAAAACAATAAAGAGTATAATTTAAAAATAATTATTCTTTTACAACCCCACAAAACAAATAGCATTTTGCTCAAAATACAAACTAATTAATTTTTGCAATAATAGTAAATTAATTCTCCAACTGATGAATGTTTTAAACATATATAGATAATATATAGATAAAGATAAGATTGCCTATTCGGTCTGGAGCGGATTTTAGTGCTGAATAAAATTTTTTTCTATTAATTTAATATTTTCTATTAATTTATAATTTTTTTACTAATTTAATATTCTTAGCTCAGATAAACTGCGGGCCGATATTTAATATTTATTACTTTTCACCAAAACAAAGTTTGTATTAATAGAAAATTCAGTACTAGAACCTTACGTTCGTAAATCCTTTTAATGACAAATGATCTTTCCAGCCGTAATGGTAAGTCTCCTTTGCAATCTCAATATTATCAATAAGACGAACTTACACTTGTTGGGCTTGAAGTCATATCAGATTGAATTGTACACAGCATCGCCAATCATTTTGCTCTGAAGAAGAGTGTCGCAAAATGTCGTGTTATTAGTGAAATAAATAAATAAATCGACAAAGCTTCTTTATAATATAAAAATAATAGCAGTTCTGAGTACGACTAATACAAAAGACATCAAAATTCAGAATTATTTTTAAAAATGCGATTTTGCATTGATAAATTAATATTGTATTCATAAATTATTACAAAATTATTGTTGCTAATTTTAACAATTATTTAAATAACTTAAAAGTAAGAAATAATTATTATTTAATATATAAAACACTTCTTTAAAAAAATTTTTGTATAATATATATGTATAATTATTATGGGCGCATTTGCAATACATTCATATATTAAATGGCGAAAAGACTTAATTTCTCAATTAAGTTGTGTTCTTTGCATAATAAAAATGCAATTGCCATTATTTAAAATTACCTGACATTTATATGGCCAAATGGCATAATCGATCGTATCCGAGTCTTGCGTGTTGATCGACTGTAACATTGAATATTGATATAGATCTTGGCTGCGTTCCGATATTTACTGTCGGTACTGAAAATCTACAGTATATGTGATGTAAACTATAGATTTTCAGTACTGGCAGTAAATATTGGAACGCAGCCCTTCATTACAAAACGCAGATATCATTCTCTTCAGTTTTGATGATACTTACTGTTACAATCATGAATCCTAGACAATAAATCACCAATGTACTTGAAAAAAATTAGATTAGCGCTATATACGAAAAAATTCTTTCGATTTTATCCGAAAAAATGATAATCTTTTGATGTTTGCCGATTAATGATGGAGATAGTAAAACGTTGATTGGTCTTTTCGGGAGAGATATCCCTCAATGCATCACATAAAATATTTATTTGATCACTCGCGTGAAGAATCTAAAAACACACATTCTGTAAAACTACATCGTAAATATAGAAAATCACACTGTATCAAAGTTAATGTAAGAGAATTTGTCTCAGATATTTAATAAACAGAAATCTTTACTAAAGAATATGTAAAAAAAGATACGAAATCTCTACTTAAGATAAAAAATTTGCACGAGAATCAATACTTTCAGAAAATTGAAAAAAATAAACTCAATTTCCATCTTCGACTGCGTTGTAAGAAATATTCTCTTACCCACTATTCAACCATAAAATAATCATTTTCAGAAACATTACGCTTCAGGAACTATACTCCATGATGGCTTAAATCGTCCATCAGATGCGACATGTCGTTGGTTCTAAAGTGAATAATAACTCACCAATACTGGAAAGTCTGTACTATGGTGTCAGTATCCAACTCCCCCTCTCCCCCCGAAACAACATTGCACATGACGCAAAGGCCAAATCCCAACAAATCGAAGACCGATTTGCACCGAAAGAGCAACAGTGGTCATAGCCGTCATTTGTCGTATCCAAGAAATTTATATCAAAGTACAGCAATATTGATATATATACACATTTATATCTACTATTACGTAAAATTTGACAAAAATTTGACATCCAAATTGAAGTATAACTTGGAGTATACTTGTCACTACTAACGTTGTAAAGTCACGGATCACAATACCAATAGGTTGCGTATAATTTTAAAACGATCTAGAACGATAAGTTGATCACGCACATAAGGGTCGCCGACTAAACGCAGCAATAATAGAAGTAATCACCGATCAATTACTATCAACTGAAAATTATTATGGCGATTTTCACAGGACAGATAGAATTAAAATTGAAAACATTAAGCGATAGTTACATTGTACGATTGCAGTGTACAATTATTGCTTTATTTTGTAGTAAAAAGTGTCGTCGATGGGACAAATTATGCTTTAATAATGCAAAAGCTTTTCCAGCTACTTTTCCAGCTACGCTAAAACGCGCATGGATCTAGCATAATGGCTCTTTGAAGAAGCATAAAAATATGGCGTCTATAAGAGAAAACACGGATCATGCGCATTAAGTACGCAAGTGCTTTTAACTGTACGCAGTAAGTGATGATTTCTTGTGGAAGTATTACACACATAAATTCCAGATTTTGCAAAAGTTGCAAATTGTATCGACCACTATTATTAAGATATGAGATAACATATGAAATTAAAAAAAAAACAGTTTACGTATTTTTTTATTTTTACCTATAATATATGTTATTAAATTGTGACAATAATTTTATTAAAACTAAAAAATATTTTAACTTTCCGACAGCGTGTATACACACTTTTAAAGTTCTTCAATATCAATACATTGAATATATAACAGATATGTACGATGCGGAGACTTTTAAACTCTGAAAAATTAAATAATATGCAATAAATCAAACAATGTAATTACGAATAATATAAATTACATTTACTTACTATTTTTTTATGTACATGTAATTATTATATAACAATAATTACATGTAGCATAAATTCATGTTATATGTAATTATATATTTTTACATTTATTTAAATAAGTGTGAAATACTTAAAATTGCTACCACGAAATATATTGTCAACTATATTTCATTATCTTGTTTAAAATAATATTCTTCTTATATATTATATTAATACATTTAGTAATAAATACGAATTGTTAATGTTGATTCAAATTAAATAATGCGTTATATAAAATAAATTGATGTAAGTTCTTAATAAAAATAATATGATATAGACCCCTAATATAGATGTCTGTTTTTAATAAAAAATAATATATTATTGAAATCTTACGTCTGTGAATCCTTCGAATGATAAATCCATGAATTTTCCCGCAGTGAGTGTCAACTGTCTTTGTGATCTCATTATCACAAACAGCAAAATACGACAATGTCGAGGCTTGAGATCATACCAAACAGATTCATATGCAGCATCACCAATCGTCTTGCTCTAAAATATAAATAAAAGACAAATGCATATGGAAACACAAAACAGTGCCCTGCATGTATATGTATGTACATATAGTGCTTTATTATTACATGAGCAATCTCTGCGCATTGGTTCAATCTTTTTATTAACAATGCATCTTATATATAATCTTTCTAACAGTTTTACAAAAAAAATCTAACAAATAATTTTGAGTACTTACTTTATTACTTAGATATTCACCGGCAAAACAAAAGATAAACGCTTCCAAAGTAACAGCAACATAAAAAAGCATAGTCTTCATTAATATCCTTATGCCTTCATCTGTGCCCAATGACTGCAAGTAGAAAAAAGATGATTGAAAAAGTAATTTGATTATCTGTCTGTAAGGCAAAGATCTCATTGTCAGATACGCGCACATTGGTCGTCTCAAGTGGTCATCTGTGCTACAATCATGCAACGCGTGACACGCAACAAGCTTTATATAAAGATAAAAGAAATCGAAGATATCCGGTCACGTTTATACCTTTTCAACAGATGGAGAGATGATTCTTCAAAAATTCGAAGTGTGATGCCAATGTATTTCCAGAAGTTTTTATACTCACTATTTACAGCAAAATAGTAGAAATTCGTGTTTACTATGCGATTTAAAACATGTGTAAATCTGACAATAAGTTCACTGCCATTTCAAATACAATGAGAAATACATATGTGTATAATACATTATAGATATAATAGCTACGAAATAAATTAAAATTTTATCTTGGAGAAAATTAATATAACATCTTATTATATTTTTTAAAACATTTTTATATTTACATATTTAATCTATATAAATAAAAATGTAAATGTTTGTTCCTCATCTAAGATCTCCGTAAGTTTTTCACCGATTGCTTTGAAATTTTGACACAACGTTGCATTCGTAACCGGGAGTGTTCTTATGAGGTCTGATTTTGGATATACCGGTATTTCAAAAATGATGACCATAATTTAAATATAAAAAATAGTTTTTCATTAATATTATTAAAATTTTGACACATTGAGACGGGAAGAGACCGGGAGAGACGGGGAGAGACGGATAGAGACCGTGAGAGACGGGGAGAAATCGAGAGAGACGGGGAGAGACGGGGAGAGACCGGGAGAGACAAGGAGAGACCGGGAGAGACGGGGAGAGACGGGGAAAGACCAGGAGAGACCGGGAGAGACGGGGAGAGACCGGGAGAGACGGGGAGAGACCGGGAGAGACCGGGAGAGACGGGAAGAAACGAGGAGAGACGGGGAGAGACGGAGAGAAACGGGGAGAGACCGGGAGAGACAGGGAGAGACCGGGGGAGACGGAAAGAGACCGGGAGAGACCGGGAGAGACCGGGAGAGACCAGAAGAAACGGGGAGAGACCGGGAGAGACGGGTAGAGATCGGGAGAGACGGGGAGAGACTGGGAGAGACGGGGAGAGACCGGGAGAGACGAGGAGAGACCGAGAGAGACGGGAAGAGACGGGTAGAGACGGGGAGAGACGGGGAGAGACCGGGAAAGACGGGGAGAGACCGAGAGAGACGGGGAGAGACCAGAAGAGACGGGGAGAGACTGGGAGAGACGGGGAGAGACCGGGAGAGACCGGGAGAGACGGAGAAAGACGGGAGAGGCAAAGAATGTTTCTATTGTGTTTAAATTAAGGTAATAAGAACAATAAAGATGGCTGTTATTTTATTGAAAAAAAGGAACTTATTTAAAACAGTCTTTTGAATGGATTTATAAATCCATGGCAGCTTTTAGAAAAAAAAGTTAGAAGTACCTGAATGAATGAATATTAGATTTATTAAAGATAGATAAATGCTTATTCAAAAATAAAATAAAAAGAGCAATAGTAAAGCAAGACTCTTGAAAGTTAAACAACAAAAGCAAAGAAAATTTGAAAAAAACGTAGCATAAGAATAGAGAGCCACAGCAACGCGTGGCAGGGCATAGCTAGTTAATTTATAAAGATTTAAAAAAGAGAATAAGACTATAGTAGTGTGAGTATGGACATACGTTATAAGACATTTTCAGATGTCATAACTTTTATAAAGCACAATGTTTAATATACTGGAAAAATTTCAAGTACATACAACTAAAAAATACAATTTTGTGTAAATACTTGTAGAACTTGAATACTCACGGTTATCATGAGAAACCCGATGCAACATACGACCACTGTATTCAAAAGAAATTGCATCAGTGCAATATAAGAGAAAAGTATCTCAATTTGTTCTGAGAAAGTAATAATCTTATGATGCCTATTGATTACAGATCTCACAAGAGCAACAGGCAAATCATATTTATCTTTGGAACAAATTCCTTCCACTTCCTGTCGCATAAGGTCTATCTGCCCACCAATGTGCAACATCTATATATAGATATTTAATTGTTAATTGTTTAATTAATTATTAAATAAAAGTGCATGCTATAAAAGATAAATAAGTATAAAATATTAATATTTTTATAATTTAAATAAATTAAGTAACGCGCTTACTTTGATTGCCTTTTGCAGAATAGAATCAATACAGAATGTATCAATAAATATTGCATAAATATAATCTTGTATCTTTTATATGATTTAAACATTATTAAAAATATAGCCTATGTATTTATTGATAATTTAAAAAAAATATTACTAAAGGCGCGATGCACACTTGAGAATTTGTCTTGCAAATATCCATAATCCATACATGCGTATACGCGACAAATAAATAAAAAAACGATTGCCAAGGTGACTATTTTAAACTTCTTTTAGGTACTAATGTCTTTAAAATAAATGGTCAGGCTAGCTCACGATAAAGCATCAGAACGAAACGAAATATCGCTTGTCAACTTCATGACTGGATGTGAAACAATCAGAAATGGGACTACCCCACTCAAGCATAGAATCCAGAAAGAAGAGAACATTACGTTTCGCATGCGCATGAATCGCAGATCGAAAGCGCGAACGAATCGCAGAGAGGCGACCCTAAGTGGACTTGTGTAAAAGAGAAGAAGGTTGCGAGCATATCGATCACTCTTCGGGATTGAAAATTTATCGGTTTCGGATCATCTCACGCATGTATATGATCATTCGCGCCTGTGTTTTGTATCTAAACTTAACTTCTACTTTATTGTTTTGCGAAATTTATTTCTTCTTTAATCAATGCTTTTCTTACGCTTGTGTCGCACATTAATTGCGATTTAAATACAGTATTCAGTCAATTTTCTCTTTAGACCTTTGATTTTAATGAAACTTGGCATAAATGTAAAGGTGATGAATACATGAATTTAGAATTTTTTAGTTGGTGCCCAAAAACGGTTTGAAGGGGTGAAACCACTCTTCAAAGTTGGAACGATTTCTGCGGTTTTTCGATATATATATGTCGTAAATTAAACAAAATATTAAAAAATGTTTCATACGAAAATTTTACAGTATAAATACCTTTATTTAACAATAGTATCCATTAAAAAAAATTTTTTTAATAATTTTTTTTTCCAAAAAATGAATAGCGTAGTTAAATAAAGGTATTTATTTTGTAAAACTTTTGTAGGAAACATTTTTTAATATTTTGTTTAGTTTACGAGATATATCGAAAAACCGCAAAAATGTCTCAACTTTGAAGGGTGGTTTTACCCCTTCAAACCGTTTTTGGCCACCAACTAAAAATTTCTAAATTCATGTATTCACCCCCCTCTACATTTATGTTAAATTTCATTTAAATCAGAATTTACGGGTTCTCGCGAAATTCCCTTGTCAGAGTATTGTAAAAATTTCGATATTTTCTGCAATTGTCAGCCTAATGCAGAAAATAATTTTTACAATGCTCTGTGTATTGTAAAAATTCGATATTTTCTGCAATTGTCAGCCTATTGCAAAAAATAATTTTTACAATGCTCTGTGTATTGTAAAAATTCGATATTTTATGCAATTGTCAGTCTATTGCAGAAAATAATTTTTACAATGCTCTGTGTATTGTAAAAATTCGATATTTTCTGCAATTGTCAGCCTATTGCAGAAAATAATTTTTACAATGCTCTGTGTATTGTAAAAATTCGATATTTTCTGCAATTGTCAGCCTATTGCAGAAAATAATTTTTACAATGCTCTGTGTATTGTAAAAATTCGATATTTTCTGCAATTGTCAGCCTATTGCAGAAAATAATTTTTACAATGCTCTGTGTATTGTAAAAATTCGATATTTTCTGCAATTGTCAGCCTATTGCAGAAAATAATTTTTACAATGCTCTGTGTATTGTAAAAATTCGATATTTTCTGCAATTGTCAGCCTATTGCAGAAAATAATTTTTACAATGCTCTGTGTATTGTAAAAATTCGATATTTTCTGCAATTGTCAGCCTATTGCAGAAAATAATTTTTACAATGCTCTGTGTATTGTAAAAATTCGATATTTTCTGCAATTGTCAGCCTATTGCAGAAAATAATTTTTACAATGCTCTGTGTATTGTAAAAATTCGATATTTTCTGCAATTGTCAGCCTATTGCAGAAAATAATTTTTACAATGCTCTGTGTATTGTAAAAATTCGATATTTTCTGCAATTGTCAGCCTATTGCAGAAAATAATTTTTACAATGCTCTGTGTATTGTAAAAATTCGATATTTTCTGCAATTGTCAGCCTATTGCAGAAATTATTTTTTACAACACTCTGTGTATTGTAAAAATTCAATAATTATTTTCCGCAATGGTCAGCCTATTGCAGAAATTATTTTTTACAACATTCTGTGTATTGTAAAAATTCATCATAATTGCGGAAAATGATGAATTGTTACAATACACAGAGTTTTGTAACCTCTACATTTATGCCAAGTTTCACTAAAATCTGAATTTTCGAGTTTGCGAGGTAGTGTTCCCTTGTTAGATAATATTATATACACACCATTTCCGAGCCAACATTAGATGTTCGTGTATGCACAATAATATATAATATTATCTAAGTGAAAATTACATACAATCTTTTATTAATGCAAATTGTATGCCGTATATTTGTTAATCTTAGATTGAAATTGTTCATAAAACTATGATTAAAGAACGACGAATATGCAACACACAGTTTGCATTAGTCGTAAATCATATAACTTATCTTTAGATAATATTATATATTACTGTACATACACAAATATCCACTACTGGCTCTGAATTAACATTATTTTATATAATTTTTTAAATTATTAATAGCACACACACACACACACACGCGCGCGCGCGCGTTATAATAACGTTGTTTTCCTCTCATTCATTAACTTTATTTCTTTTTCCCAAGAAAAATTAAACATTAAATCATGGATCAAATTATATCAGAGATCAAATTTAAACAATTGGTTTGTAAAATTAGATCTGCTCTAATATAATTTGAATTATAATTTAATCCTTCTAATTATAATTTAATCTAATTTTTTAAAGATTTTTTCCTTATTGTTATTAAGAATTACTTTTATTATTAAAAATTATAAACAACAAGAAAGACAAAGATTGTAAATGTAACTCACCAAAGTAATCATTAATGCATCAAGTACACCTACGATAGAGCCACCAGCTATTAGATCAATAAATTGTATGCACGTCACAATCTCATAGATTGGCGATTCGCAAAATTTGAAGGGAAACTCCATCTTTATCAGTAATTCCCGGCAATCGTCACTGGTCTGCCTGGAAAAGCTGATGGACGCGATACTGAAAAGCAACACTGCTATCGAGTAAAGACTAATAGTCAATTTCGAGCACAGATGCGCAAGGACCGCCTTATCAATCATGACGCACATACTGGAATATTTGTGCCAATCATTGGACATCGCCACCAGAATATCGTTGAATGTTCTGCAATGCAACACTTCGCAACGCGTCGCAACACCAATCTACATTCACGGAAAATGCGCTTTCACTAGTTCGTGAAGAAAAGCGAAACACGAAATTGAATGCCAAGTTAGTTTTCTTCATTATCAAAAAGTTTCGATCAAACACTATAGTCTTTGAATTGCTATACTTTATTATTAATATGCAATTAAAAAGTTATAACATTTACAGCACAAAATATTTTTTAAAACGATCCGAAATAAGATATTACCAAATTACAAAACATTTTGGAACAATCATACTTGGCAATCAACATATATATTTCACATATTATTATTATACTTAATTCTTAAAAACTTATCTGATAAAAATATGTTTCTTAAAATTTTTATTATGTTATAGGAAGGAAACACGTACCGGTTATTAACCCAGAAAATAAATAATTTGAAGAAGAGCAGACTGTGCGGCATGATGATGCTTAAACTGTCTACAATATTTGCCAGCTCATTGATGTTGAAATGCTTCAGAAGATAATAATATTGGAAGATCAGTGACGTTCCTATTCCCAATGTCCAAAGTAATCTGACGAGAATCGAGGAATTGGGCCATATGCCAGTAAGACGGAGACCGATTTCTACCGGTTGGCTGACAGTGCTGGTCGGTATCATCACCCAAAGAGTTTCACGTTTCTCGTTTACTTCTTTGATTCAAACTTCTTTAAATCGAACGAAACGAGTATAAGTTTCCGACGAGACTTCCGATCGCTGTACGCACTCGTTGAAGAATAACCTTCGAGATATTAACATAAAGATCGGACACGGCCCCACCTTTACGGCTGCCGACCAATCGCGTACGATAGACATGTATTTTGTCATGTGTTCAAGAATGCAGAAAAAAGTTACTACGATCGAATAATGATTGCAGGTCTTGACGAGCGAAGAATCGACAACAGTATTATTTGGTAACTTCCCGAACAGGAAAACCACTTTTCATAGTTATTCCAGGTGATTACTTTAAAAATGCAAGAGCATGGGGAAAAAGTTGTAGTGCACTAGTGCAAGAGCAGAGATCGCCAAAGTGACCATCATCAAAAAAAGTTTCTGAATAAAGTATCAAAGATCCAGAAATAAAACCCGGATATAAATTTTCGCGAATAACTAATAAATTTATAAGAGAATGCAACAGGGAAAGATGAATTAACTTTGTATATAATTTGAATTCGAATATGCACGAATTATTTAAAGTGATCTTGGATTAAAAATTTAAAATTATCAATAATACTTCAATGTATGAACTAATATATTTATGTGTATTGATACGAATGTCTATTTCTACTCTGAACAAGAGAAATTCATCAACTAAAGCATTTTATTAGATTATTGTATGGCGCAAAGAGCAATATAAGTGCTTCTATATATTTATCTTTATACATAAGTATTTAGAATTTATATAGTAAGATTTTAAATTTTACTTCCAAAATATTTTTTAGAAAAGCAAAAGATAAATGTTTCTAAAGTAACAGCTATAAGACAATATGATGCTGTCCACGAAGTCGAAAAAATTAATTGTTTCAGTGCAAGTGGCAATCTAAACTGGAATGTTTGAGCAAATAGATCTGCTTAAGAAAATTATCCAAAAAATCTCATATAAGATGCTATAAAATTCCAACCAAATGCCGATAGCGCGTAGTCTGAATTCCACTGGAAGATTTACCACTGGTTATCGAAAAACCCATTTTACGTTAACTTTCGATTATCAAGGTAACCGTATCCTACGCATTTAACAGGCTAAATCTCTCTTAATATCACCCTTATTGTGAAAAAGTTTCTATATGTTATTACTACTGTAGTTTTATACGACATAGAAATCTCATCACTTGCTATGCAACTTCAAGTAATCTTCAAGGATTCAAGAGAGCTTATTACCCGAGCACAAACCCAGTGATCGTGATTCGACGGTCGAAGTTATTCATCACGCATGCATATGGTATATTATAAGAGAGGAAAACTACACGACTATGATTTCACATCAAAGAGACGAAAATATATTATAGGCAATAAGTTTTGTACTTGTCAAATGTTCCTAGATGTGCAATCGGAATGTTATTTGCTTTAAAAATGCAAAAGGTGCATTTCGGATAAGCTTGTGCATCGTGATGCGCTACAAAGTTATAATCAAAAGTAAGATGAAGACCTTCGTAAAAGAGGGAGTCAGATATCTCTTCAACACAACCGATATACGAAGCGTGACATAGTGTTCTGTGTTCTGCGATCAAGAGTAGAAGTTGCTTTATCTAGTGTTATTTATGTTGTATCTGTAAATATGTGTACTTTATATTAAAAATACAATTATCATTATTTAAAATCGTTAAACTATATGATTGAATGACATAAGCGGACATCTCTACATACAATACTAATTAACGTATAAGAGTCTCGATTGTGTATTTCTACTGGCATTGAGCTACTCTTTGCAAAAGTAAAAGATAAATGGCTCTACCTTAGCAACTAAAACTCATAGCTCATTAATACCGGGCTAATGTCAATCGTATTATCTGAGTATTGATCAACTGCAACATCGAACTCCGAAATAAATTTTTCCCGCTTCAAGACAAGTCGTTTCTTTCCAGCTTTAATAGACGATTACTTATTTGTTACAAGAATTGCATTAAAGTTATATTCATATATATTCTACTATTACTTATTAAAATTTAGCAAACAATTTAACATCTATATTGCAAAATATTATTTGGGGGTACTTATTTACAGTAATAACGTTATAAAGCCACAGGCTACAATGCTAATAGGTTGTAAATAATTTTAAAATGACTCTAGAGCGATAAATTGATCACGCAATGGTCGACTAAATACAGCCATAGAAGTAATTACTGATCAATTGCAACTAAGAACAAGAGATAATTTTCGCTGAATAGAGAAGATTAAAATTACAACAATTCAAGTGATTGATTACTGCAAGATCGCTGTATACGATAATTACCTTAATCTATCGTAAAATATTTCGCTAGAAGAAACAGTTCTACTTCGCGAGAACGAAAATAATGGCTTCTTGAAAAAATATGAAAAAATTAGATAAAATATAAAATAAAATAAAAACAATTTCTATTTTTTGTATCCACGATATATATAATTAAATTGTGACAATTATTTTGTAGAAAGTAAAAAATATGTAAACTTTCTCACAGTGTGTACACACAGTTTGAACTTCTTTGACCATCAATACATTGCGTATAAAACAGACACGTACGACGCAGAGGCTTTTAAACTCTGAAAAATTAAATAATATACAATAAATCAGTTTATTATGCTGATGGATCGATAAAACAAAACAGTATAATTATGGAAATATGAATGATATAATGATATAAATTATATTTACTTATTATTTTTACAATCACAATCACAGAATGAAATAAGTAATAAGTAAAATTGTGTTTTCATGTGATGTACTGTCACAGTCGATGTAACTGTATCCTTAAACTATTATCCTATGCAGTATAAAATAATTCTTAGCACTTTTCTCTTAATAAAAATAACACAATTATATGGACATCTAATATATTGCGATATAGATATCTGTTATGAATTTATGTGTAGCCATAAAAAATTACAACTCCATTATTGAACTCTTACATTTGTGAATCCTTCCAATGATAAATCTATAAATTTCCCCGCAGTGATTGTTAGCCGTCTTTGTGATCTCATTATCACAAATAACAGAATGCGGCAATCCTGAGGTTTGAGATTATACCAAACAGATTCATATACAGCATCGCCGATTGTTTTGCTCTAAAATGTGAATAAAAGACAGATGCATGTAGAAAGGCATCGTCCTCTGCACGTATGTATGTACACAGTACTTCATTTTTACATGAACAATTTCTCCGTACCGATTTATTCTTTTTTTAAATCAATTTAGTAATCTTTTTAACAGCCTTAAACGTAAAAAAAAATTAACAAATGATTTTGGATACTCACTTTATTACTTAAATATTCACCAGCGAAACAAAAGATAAATGCCTCCAAAGTAATAGCGATGTAAAAAAACATTGTCTTCACTAACATCCTGACGCCTTCATCTGTACCCAACGACTGCAAGTCAAGGAAACGATCACAAAAAATGTTCGATGGTCGCTATAAGGCAGCGATCTCAGACACGCAAGCATCTCCCACCATCGTGCAACACGCGAGAGGCTGTGTGTGAGATAAAGATGATCGAGGATATCCGGTCGAATTTATTGCTTTTCAACAGCTGAAAAGATGACTTTTCAAAGAGTTTGAAGATATACCAATTTATATAGAAATCTTTTACTTGCTTTCTGCTTGCATATAATGATGATTCATGTCTATTGTGCGGTTTGAACAAATATATATGACTCTGAGATCACTGCCATTTTATAAAATACCAGGAAGTACTCAAAACAAGAATAAGAATAACACACTCGAGATATATAAATAGTTTAGAAATGAATTAAATAAATTAAATATTTATACCCCAATAAACAAAATTTTTATAATATGTCGTAAATATTTTTAGAAAATATTACGCATATTTTATTATTTATAAAAATTACAAAAAATTTTCAAAAATCCTTTTATGAAAAAAACCTTTTAAAAGAGATTTTAAGAGGTTTTTTTTAATTATAAAATAAGAGCTTTTAGAAATTTTAGAATACTGTAGAATTTACGTATATAATGAATTCTAAAGATTCTAGACTTTCTCGCCACTTCTAAAAAATATTCTGATTTGTATAAAAAATCTGACAAAGTTTTCTCCAGGCTAGTGTCATTCTTTTGTTTTCACAAATATATATATACAAGAAAGTCTACATCTCTGATGTGTCTATCAAATGTATAATATATAATATAATATAATATAATATATAACATCACATTTATAAATACACATGTTTTACACATATCTTTTATAAAGCACAATTATTAATACATTAGAAAAATTTCAAGTAATACTAAAATACACAATACATATAATACACAATTTCAAATGTTTGTAAATCTCAAATACTCACGGTTACTATGAGAAATCCAATGCAACATATAATGATTGTATTCGAAAAAAATTGCATGAACGCAATGTGAGAAAAAAGACTTTCGATGCTTTCTGAGAAAGCAATAATTTTATGATGCTTACTGATTAAAGATTTCACAATGGCAACAGGCAAATCATATTTATTATCCTTGGGACAAATCTCATCCGCTTCCTGTCGCATGATGTCTATTTGCCCACCGATATGCAGCATCTGCAGTATTGTTAATTACTTAGTTAGTTACTTAGTGGTATAACAGTACATGCTTGAACTGTAAAAGATAGATAAGTACAAAATATTAAAATTAAAATTAAAATTAAAATTTTAAACTTAAAATTAAGTAACGTGCTTTAATTGCGTTTTATAGAGTCACTGAAAGTAAGTCTGTGTCTAAAAAAGGTCTTCAAATATTCACATATATGTAAAAACAAACAAAATAGATTTTTTCTTTATTAGTACTCTCTAAATTACGATCAGTATATTTTCACTGATTGGCAGTAGTATACTTATAACTGTGATAATTAGTGAGTGTTCACTGACTGTTAGTGATTTTTACTTCAGAATTAATGTATAATCACTGAAAGATTAGTATATTTATTTCACTGATTGACAAGTTATAAGTATACCACTGAAATTATTGTATTTTTACTGATTTCAACAATTTTTCACTGATTGTTATTTAGAAAGTAAAAATGAGCAATTTATAATTGTATTTTCGCCATTTATAACAGTTTTTTTAAATAAATAATTTTTTTAAGAGAAGACTGTTACAACTTTTCAAATGAAAAATGAGACTAAACATGACCGCAACGTTTTGTTCATTTCACGTTAAAGAACGGCAGCGGAAGCAGGATCACTCTACCAAAGCGCGGAACTCAACGTAAAGGTGCTGACGTTACGTTTCGCATGCGCATAGATCGTAGATCGAAAGCATGGACGAATCACAGAGACGCGAGCTTAATGGACTCATGTAAAAGAGGGGATAAGCTTGAAGCCTGCTTCGATCACTCCTCGGGATTGAAAATTCCGTCTCAGAACGTTTCACGCATAACATGTGTATTATTGCACGCGCCTGCGTTTTGTGTCGTATATTCGGTTTAGCTTCTGCTTTACTGTCAATTTACTTTTTCTTCAGTGCTTTTCTTACATTCTTCTTGTGCTGTGAATAAATCGTATTTTTTTAAAAATGAATATAATATTGTGTCAATTATCTTTGCAAATTTTTGATCAGTTAAAAATTTTGTTAATGCTTTATTTGATATTTTTGTTATCTTTTGAAAGAATAAAACATTAATTCATTGAATTTTTGGTAATATATTTTTTTTCTAACTTTTTTTCTTATTTATTATATATATATATGAATAAAATTATATAAGAGAAAACATAAGAAACTTTATATATATTTTATAGTTACATTTAATTATATAATACATATGTACATGCACACACACACACACACACACACACACACACACACAAACTTTTTTTACCTCATTACGCACTTTTATTTTACAGCAAAGATGAAAGAAATGACATCTTATTATTATTTAATTTAATTTAATTAGTTTCTCTCCTTTTAATACAAATTATCCATTTATTATAAAATTATAAAAATAATATTCCAAGAGAATTATACTCAATGTAACGTTCGCAACTCACCAACGTAACCATTAATGCATCGAGCATACCTATGGCGGACGCGACCGCCATTAGGTGTACGAATTGAACGCCCGCCACAATCTCGTAGATTGGCGATTCGCAGAATTCGAAGGGCAATTCCATCTTTATTAATAACTCTCGGCAATTGTTGTTGGACTGCTTACGAAAGTTGATGGACGCGGTACTGTAAAGCATCACTGCCGTCGAGTAAACACCGATAGTTAATTTCGAGCAACGATGCGCGAGAACCGCCTTGTCGATCATGGTGTACATGCCGGAATATTCGTGCCAGTCGTTGGACATCGCCGTCAGGATATTGTTGAATATTCTACAATGCAATACTTCACAACGCGTCGCAACACCCGATGTATATTCACAACATGTCACGGAAAATGTTTTTGCCAGTGGAAGAAAACACGAAGTTGACTGCCGAGTTAATTTTCTCTCTCTTTTTTAACAAAAACAGAAGTTTCGGACTGTCAAAGGCCAATCTTTATAACATAAAATACTTTTTATGCTATAGAGCAATTCAAAATTAGACATTGCAAAACACTCTGGGACAATTTTACTTGGCAGTCAACGTATTTCACTATTTAACATATGTCATTATTATTCTTAATTTTCAATAATTAATTTGACATGAAAATATGATGTTTCCTAAAATTATTATAATGTTGTAGGAGGAAAGCACGTACCGATTCTTAACCCACAAAACAATCAGTTTGAAGAACAGGAGGCTGTACGGCAAGGTAGTGCTTAAACCGTCTATCAAGTTGGGCAGATCCTTGGTACTGAAGTGTGTTAAGAGGTAATGATACTGGAAGATCAGTCCTGTTCCCATCACTAACGTCCAAAGCAATCTAAAGAAAATTGGGGAATTCGGCCATATCCCAGTAAGACGGAGGCCAATTTCAACCGGTCGACTGACAGTGCTGATCGGTATCATCACGTCTAAAATTCCACTTTTTTGCTTACTTCGTTGACGGAACTAAATGAAACGAACATAAGTTTCTAATAAAATTTCCGTACAATACCTATCCGTATTCACTGAAGGATAAGCTTCAAGATATTACCATGAAGATTGGATCCCACTTTCACGGCCACCAACCAATCGGAAGATGCTAGACGCATATCATCGCGTGCTTAGAAATGCAGAAAAAAGTTATAACGATCGAACGATGATTGTAGGCCTCAACTAGCGAAGAATCGACGAGACTGTTATTTGGTATAGTTTCCAGCACGGCAAAACCGCCTCTTGTCATTATTGAGGGTGATTTACTTTAAAAATGCAAGGAAATAGGAAAAGTTATAATACCGGTGCAAGTAAGCAAAAGATCACCGGAGTAACCATCGTCAAGAGAAGTTTCTAAACATAATAACGCACATAAGTTCCGGACATGGTACTAAATTTTCGCAAATGATCGGTCAAAATGTATAAGAAAATGTTACAGACAAAACCTAAATTAACTTTGTGTATAATTTTTGTTCGAATGTGGATGATTTAAAGTGATCTCAGATTGGGAGTCACATTTTCTCTCTCCAATCGCCAATAATACTTTACTACATACAAGGTGATACACGATGTATACATTAATATGGATATCTACATCAAAGAAACCAGAGAATTTCGTTGACGACAGCATTTTAATAGAACTTTGTACGGCGCAAATGGAAAACATGATAAGGTAAATGCTTCTTTATATATTTTTGAATCACGAGAATATTTAGCGTTTACATCTTTATGACTTGTTCTTAAAATTTACGAAGAGATAAACAAAATATATAAAAAGCGATAAGTGTGCAAAATATGAGAAAATAAAATATTCATACGTTACTCATAATGACTTAAAATAATATAATATACATATATGATATGCAAATATGTTTATGCAGACTTCGCAGTTGGTATTTTGTTGTTGATCAAGACATCGCAAGTAGCACCGATACATAAGAAGCAGAAGCTTTCAAAATCTGAAACGTAGAATCATTTTATTAGAAGAAATATTTCATGTCTAAAAGACATCATTTTAAATATCTTACACTCCCAAAAACTTCCAATGACAGATCGTTAAATTTCCCAATCGTTAAAGTCAATCGTTTCTGTGATCTCAATATTAAAATTAATAAAATTCGACTTTCGCAAGGTTTTGCGTCGTACCAAAAAGCCTCGTAAGCTGCATTTGCAACTGATTTGCTCTGTAAAAATAAAAAAGAAAACTAACAATACAATAAATTTACAAAGATAAAATATTTAAACTGTACATCGTAAAGAATGTTTCCTCAAGATTATAATTAACATTAGCAATATAATAAAACAATTATCTGCAAAATAAAATGTAATCTTTATATATATGTAATTATAATATTTATAAAGTTTTAATTTAAACCTTATTGCTAAGATATTCTCCAGCAAAGCAAAATATGAACGCTTCCAAAGTGATAGCGATGTAAAAAAACAAGGATTTTAATAACATAATATAGCCATTGTTATCATCGAGCGTCTGAAACATTGAAAAAAGGCTTTATCACATACATACTAAATTTAATAACCAGTTATATACTAAATAAAATACGTATATATCTATTTTATATATACATATATACTTATTTGACGTTAGATGTTAAAATAAAATACTTATAAAAGCACTTACTATCATGATCATAAATGCTAAGCAACATATGACGAGCGTGTTTGTAAGAAACTGCATTAGTGCAATGTAAGAAAAGAGTCTCTCGATATTGTTTGAAAAGACAATGACATTTTGATGCCTGCGGATAATTGCGCTCTTTGCATCCTTGTAGGATTTAGATTCGCAATCTTTTGAAAAGAGTTCGAGTAAACCTTGGCATACAATATCTATCTGCCCGCTTATGTGAAATATCTAAAAATCCAAGATACTACATTCAGATGAATAGAAGATAATTTTTAAGATGAGATTTTATATTTAAAGTTTAAACTAACAAATTTTAACAATAATGCTCAGCACAGTCAATATAAATTCTCAATATCTAAACTTTTCACGGACAAAAATTTACAAATTAAAATGTCCAACATCAACTTTCAAACAATTTTAAAAGTAAGATAAGATTAGGATGTTACGTTTGTACGTTTGTATAAATTTACCAGTGTTATAACCAATGCATCTAACATCCCAATTACCGACGCGTTGCTCAACAACTGTATAAATTGAACATTGTACATTTATTATCAGTTATGCCAATGCAGTCCCCAAAATTCGATCTTTTTTTTTCTTTAATCTTACCTTGGAATTGAGATATTCACCACTGAAGCAAAGTATAAATGCTTCTAAGTTTATGACGACATAGTAAGGTATGATCTTCATCATTATGATATCCAAGTCAACAGAACCAAGTGACTACAATTCAGAAACGGGATCCTTCAAACAAATCACAAAATTCTATTTGGATTGAATAAATCAGATTACTCACAGTTACAATTATGAATGCGAGAAAACAAATAACAAACGTGTTAGAGAAAAATTGCATCAGCGCCATGTAACAGAACAGATCCTCGATATTGTTTGCGAAAGCAATAATCCTTTGATGTTTATTCACGATAGACTTCAATGCAACCATACGCGAGTCATATCTGCCCTCAGCTATAGGAATCTCCAGTAATTCGTCACATATTATGTCGATCTGACCGGCAATGTGGAGTATCTAAAAGTGATGATCTAGAATTATCCTAAAATTTACAACAATCTGTGGCATGTAGGCAAATAGGGCATGGAATTAACTCAAATGTCTAGCATTCAGATTCCTCTAATATAAAACTATAATATTTTTTGTAATGACGTAAAATCTCATTAAAATAGTAATGCCTTATCCCATTGACATAATTAGTGACAAGCAATTATAAAATTTTTTAGCGTAATATGCCAAATACAAAGAGTATCTAAACAAACTCACATAATATAGAAACATTGCTATCTAGGCATATACAACATTTTCTGCAATTACAAATATGATAACAAATTGTGTCAATCAAAAACCTCCAAATGGGTAACACCAACCAAATATCCAGCAAGCCCTAACAATTATATATTATAACTATTAGTTGGTGTTTGCTGGATACTCTTTGACATTTCTGTCATACTTTCATAAACCTTTATCAACCTTTATCAACAAAATAGATGAGTAGCAGTTAACAGTGAGCAGATGTCGAACATCTTGATGGCAAATTGATGACGAACGCTAGCACAACTGAAATATACAATATTATCTACATCGAAGAATTACAAGCCCGAATTACAGATGGAGAATGCAAGCACTAAAAATCGCGCAAAAAAAGTAAAGTATCCTTAATCATTGTATAACACAAACCTAGCATAATTCAGTACAACTCTCGAGGTTAATTTTAAAAATGGAAGGGGGACTTTTACAAGTACTAAAATTGCGCTTTTCAAGGAGAAACGCAACGCTCTTTGGTACGGAACCAACTTACTAACGTTGCAATGAGAGCATTTAGCATTCCCGCTACGAGTGCCAACGTGTATTGCATAAGAAATTGCATGATCATAATAATTTCGTAAAACGGCGACGCACTGCACTTGGGCGGCAATTGCATTTTGATAATAAACTCCTTCTCTTCGACAAGTTGCTCAGAGCCGGCTTTCTTTTTAATGATCATGTCACATGCTCCAAATAAAAGTACCGCGGCCGAATATGCAATGATGCTGCCTTTCGAAATACGGTGAGACAAAATCGCTTTGTTTATCATCGGTTGGAATTTTGTACGAGTGGATTCACACTTATTCCAGTCTTCGGCCATCATCGCAAGAATGACACAAATGGTACTGAATAATACGATATATACACGCAAATTACAATATATATTATTATACATATATGTATTAATATACAAATTAAAAGTAATAATAATAGGGCTATTCTTTAATTATTTAAATTAATTACTACATACAAGTAAGCTGACATATACAATCCCGACTTTTCCTTTTTAAATTTACAAAAAAAGATTTTAAATAAAAATATTTATAGATATATCCATCTCTACTTTATCATCGCTTCAGCATCGCTGATAAGTCTTACCGTCCATTTAGCCAAAAAAGGCTCAACTTGAAAAATAACAGGCTGTTCGACAAGCACAGGCTCATCGAGTGCATGATGTCCAGCAGAGTATCGGAACCGATGTGAGTGAAGAGGTACCAATACTGTAAGAGCTGCGAGATGGACATCACCGTCGTCCAAATTACACGCATCAAGAATCTGCACGAGGAATCCGGCCAAACGCCAATCAGCCGCAAAGTGAATTCCATCGGACCGCCAATGGTGCTCGTAGGTATCATCTCTCCCTCTTTATCCGTGCTTCTCGATTAATTGACCGATTCCGATAATCGTTACAGCTACCGGCTGCCCCTCCGACCAACCGACGTAAATTCGCAGTTCTATCACGTTTCTTCCGAGAAAGAAGATAGACCCTCCCTGATTAAGCGCAACCAGCGGGTCACGTGCCTGCGTACTCCGG
This sequence comes from Monomorium pharaonis, assembly GCF_013373865.1. Taxonomy (NCBI): domain Eukaryota; kingdom Metazoa; phylum Arthropoda; class Insecta; order Hymenoptera; family Formicidae; genus Monomorium; species Monomorium pharaonis. The sequence goes on along the minus strand of NC_050470.1, from coordinate 1,253,343 downwards.
ACACTGATGTCGGATAGAACCTCTCACGGCTAGCTAAACGCCACGCTACACCATAAAAACTTTCCACGACGGCTGACTAATCTCGTAGAGACAGCGGATAAAGTGCTGCTTACGTAGAACGGCTATACCGTCCGAAAGCTATTATACGAACCGCACGTAAATGTATAATGACGATCACCGGAGAAAGGGACTATCGTAGGTAAGATGTAGAGTATTCGCATATATTTCTTTGTGCATCGCTTGCGATCCCGTCGAAAAAATCATGAAACGTTTACTTTAAAAATGCACGGTAATCTGCCAAATTGCTCCGTAAACTCTCTCGGGCAATCACGTGGAAAATTAAAATACAATTGTCTGCAGAGATAATGAAATATAATAGCGAGCCATAATAAAGTTTAATTTGTCGCATCTCGTCTGCTATACATGGAAGACTCGTACAAGCGACAATTCGCATCAATCGTCTGATTATTTCACTTTATCATATAAATATTTTAAAACAATTTTTTGAATTTATTCAAGAGAGATTAAATAAAATGTGAACTTTGTGCCCTGTTCAAATATTCATATGTATTTTTTCTTCCTTCTTCTTTTGTCAAGATAATTGCTGAAAAAACAAGTTTTTAGAGAGTATTCCTTCGACTTCGATTTAAAACAGTAAGTAAATAAATAATAAATTAACAGGTTTGCATTTACCGCTATGAAAATTCCAACACCTCCGATCTCACAATGATGTAAAGTGACAATTTTCCAGAGCGCATGTAGCGGCAGCCGTTTGCTTCCGCACCTAAAGTTACGTCACGTAATAAATTTTCCCCGTATCAGCGGCGGTGGATGTGCCACACTTCCGGACGAGCGCAGACGTAAGATTCGCTCGTATCTCATGCAAATGTATGCACCGCAGCCGTTTTGAGGGAAACCGTATCGCGCGAAACAATCCCTTCCGAAGAGCGCAATGATAGACGTCGTCTCTCCGTCTCTCAGTTTCTTCAACCTTTCAGTGAAAATAAAAGGAAACTACAGAGTAAAATGCAAAAATTGTTAACGTGAATGTTTTCTCGATAAAAATTGATTCGATTTCCATCTCCGACGAGAAATTATAACGATATTTCTCTACCGCACATTTTGCAAACGACTGACAGCTCAGCATCTCGATATTATTAAATTTACTCGAAATGATAACCACCTGAGAGGAAAAATCGCAGATAAGTATATCAACTTATACTCACTATTTGTTTCAAAGTGCATAATAATCATTCCTATAAATCATCCTTGCAGTTAAGTTATGGCAAACTACAGATGTTCAGTCATCATCCGTTATAGTCTCATAGGAAATCATGATGCCGGCAGATAGGAAGATGTTGCGAGGAAATACGAAATAATGCGAGCCGTAAAAATTTACGCGCGCTCTGGGACGCGAATTTCAGTAGAAAAACAATATCGAGTCGTCGATATCAACTAGATGAAAATGTGTTACTATATCCATAAATCTAGAATAAAAAAGACCACGCATCTGTACTGAAAATAAATATTTCGAAAGAAATATGTTTCTAAATTTTTTTTCTTTCTATGCACTTTTGCAGACATCTTATATTTTTAATCTAACATAGTTCTTAGAGTTTATATTTCTCAGCACATAATAATTCACCATTTAATGTTTTATAACTTCAATGAAATTAATAGAATAATCATGATATTAATAAATAAATTATAGAGCTCAAGACAAGTTTTAAAAGAAATTTGGATAATTAATTAATTGATAAAAAATAGATAATTAATAAAAATAGAGACATTAAAAGATATTCTTTCACATTTATAAAAATCATATCGAATAAAATTTCATATTCTTGTTATACAAAGACTGTTACCAATTTTTCTATTTTAATCATAAATCAAGATATAATTTTCATAAAAATGTAAAAAATTTGTATCGTCTCTATTAGCCAAAAAAATCTTGAATGTGAAGAAAAGATTTAAATTATTACTAAATTTAAATTATTAAATTTAAATTATTATTGTAGAAGAGGACAATAATAAAGGTAAAAATTACATTCCATGACAATAAATTTCATTGTATATATATATTTTTTAAATCGCCTATCTGTATAAAAATATATAATCTACAAATTGATTATTTATACAATTTTTTCTATCAAAATATAGTAACAACATTATTACGCAAACAATCTAAAAGCGTTTCTCCGAGAGAAACGTTTTATTTAAAAGTCTCTCACAAAGGAGAGAAAACACAAAAAATTTTCGATATTTTTATCAAATTAATAATTACGTATTTCTTTTAATTTGTTCAATAATACATACATTTCAATAAACATCATCCCAACAAAGGATAAATTATTTCAATAATTAAAGAATTATATATGATATATGTATATGATATGTAAAGCGCGTTTGGGCAACATGCTGTCAGCGCTCTTCAGTCATTACGTTAGTATCATTCATTCTGGCATAAAACAAAGAAAATGTCACAATAGCGTCGATAGCGCGCTCCCCGAACGCCGTCACGAAATTGATATATCACTCGTTTTCTACATGTCTACAACAGTGATATAACTTAAAGAACAAAATTTGCCAGTTTACATGTTTTGAATAAAATTTTGATTAAAATGTTGTAATATTATTTTTAAATGCGATTCTGATATAATACGATTTTATCTACTGACAAGAGGAATGAAAATATTACTAGTTCTTTAGTTGTTCTGTATATTGAATTATTAGAATTCCCATTTTCTGGCAGATAAATCAAAAATAACGAATTATTGCTGTATTATTGGAGCAAATAAACGCGAACATTGATGAAAAGATTGTTCGATTTCTATCAAATCAAAATTAATCCATAATTATATTAATTCATTTGAATGAGAAATAATTACATCATTCATCTTTCAATTTCAATAATTATACGTTATAACAGCATACAATCAAAACTTGATTACGATGCTGCAATATATCCATAAATTTCGTCAAAAAGTATATGAAACCAATATTGAACAGTAAAATGAGCATATTTACGCAATCGATCAATTACAAATCGATAAATTGATATATTTTACATGCCATTGTAAGCTGGCCCGCCCCCACCTTCCGGCACGACCCAATTAATGTTCTGGCTCGGATCCTTGATGTCGCAAGTCTTACAATGAATACAATTCTGCGCGTTGATCTGCAATCTTTCGCCATCTCCGCTTTCCAACGGCACGAATTCGTAGACACCTAAAACCAGATTGCACATACGTGTTTTGGACTTGCAAAACAAACTGCCCTCACATATCTTCTCTCCTCCTTCTTCCAACAATTACAATGAAGAGTTGGAGATATATACTAAAATCATCAAGCATCTCCCTAACTAAATCACAGAAAAATTATTTCTAATTATAACAACGTAAATAATTAATTATTATTCTTAGAAACCCATCGTTTGACTGTTTTACGAAAATGCTAATAATGTCGCAATGCGTAAGATGATTTATTCAACACAATTTATTCAGCAGACGCATATATCCTCAGCATTCTGCGGAGTATAAGATTTACGCCGCGAAGGTCACACCATGCCCTCGGCCAGACAGTCGATAACCTGGTCCCCACCATCTTCCAGACAGCACAGCTATCCTGTAGGAAAGCTCCCAGACGAATTCCTCACCAATGCCTCGCCGGGAGCGAGTGAAAGAAAACAGGAAGACGCATCCCGGAGAATGAAAAAAAAACATCGTAAAAATCAGGAGATGATCAAGAAACAATGAAAGGGCAGATATATAAATTTGTCTAGTTCAAAGATGTTTATATGACATGATAAGGTATACAAAATGTCCATACACAAACTCTCAGCCATAAAATTTAAATTTAGAAAAATGGCCTTTATACTGTTGTGACAATGATTTTAAATAATATAAATTTAAATTAGTCAAAGAAAATTTTTAATTTAATGAGGTAATGAAATTTTATTCTTCTTTCGCCTAAATTTTTTAATAAAGTTCTATAAATCAAATTCCAGGATTTTTAATGGTTGAAAAATTACGACAAATTATAATTCAAAAAAGTGATTCCTGAGTTTATCGACAAATCTGTAAATTAATCTTTTTACAATCACATCCTTTAACATTACTTTATATATATATATATATATATATACATATATAATCACGAAACTTTTATTTTTAATTGCTTCCAGAGTTAAATATAATAACTAGTTAAAAAGTTAATAGTTAAATCCTTCGATTCAATTTTTAATAAATTTCGTTTAGTCGGAAGTACTCATGCGCACGAATACTTATGAGTTTAGCTTACTTTTGTATAAAAAATTATTTTAAGTAGAGTTTACACGTTAAATTATATTTATGCTATAATAAAACAAATTTTGAAGAATTGTTAATAACAGATTTAATTATCATTCAGAATACTTTCAGTTTTCTTTGTTTCAAAATTAATACAATATAGGGAAATTCTCGAACAGAGAAAAAAAGAGAATACATGAGATAGAGTGAGGTTGTTGGCCGGAGCTACAGAGCGCTGTTCGATTTTGGGGATTGAGCTTGGTCCGGGGTTGTCTAGCCATGCGGGGGTTGTCCGGGTAGCTCAGGTTCAAGGACATAACGGTCGATAAACCCCCAACAAGACTGGAAAAAGGGAGGGGAAAAGGGAAGAGGGCGTAACTTAAGGGCGGAAGTAGAAGGAGCTGGATGCTAGTGACTGCAAAAATTTATTGCGAAACTAATCACTCTTCATAATAATATTCTTCAAATGCTGAATAATTTTACAGATAAATTTTTCACAGTAAGCACATGTTTAAATAATTACTAAAACCCGTATGGAACTAAAATATCAAAAATTTAATAGAATGAGTATGCTAGAAAAATTGTAAATTAAGCCCTTTTCTTGGCAATGTAAAGGTGAAGGGAATATAGACTATTATTATTATTATTATTATTATTATTATTATTATTATTATTATTATTATTATTATTATTATTAAAAATTAATAAATTTGTGTAACAGATAAGATTTGATTTATGTTCTAATAAATTTTAGTGATAGATTTGAGTTACTTAACTTTTTAACTTTTATTAATAAATATATAATAATCCAATAATGTATTCGGAAAAAAATACAAAAAATGCTTTAAAATTATCTTTAATATTTTACTCTCTATTGCTCTCGTTGGGCAAACATATATGTTCTTTAGTCTTTAAAAAAATTGCACTAAATGAAATTGAGAAAGTAAACATACAAATACAATTTAAAAGGTTGTAAGTAAAAAGTTAAAAAATTTCAGCGCCAACTTTCATACCACATTTATGCAATTAAAAAAAATTAAATGTGGCTCGACCAATCATCTCATAGAGCAATAGATCTCCATGAATTGAAAATGAAATGAGACACAAATATATTTTGAAATGAGACTCGCATATATTTATGCGAGATAGATTCTGCAATACAGTAAGTATAAATATACTACTTATTCATTTATGATATGATGAATTTCTTCATCTGCGCTAACAGAATAAGATCACTGTACTGCAAACTAAATAAGTATTATCCAACATTGAAAGAAAAACATTAAATAAACGACATTGTTATATTTTTCAAATTCATTGTGCAGCCAAATAGATATAAATAACCGGAAGAAATTATATGTATAAGTTAATAGAGTAATAGTTTAATTTTTAATTTTAAAAATAAATATATAACCATAAAAATATATATCTATAAATTGACTTACCAGCAGGGCAAAATCGACCTTCTGGACCAGCAAATTCAGCTAAATTTCTTTTTACTGGAATGGTATCGTCCATTAAAGTTAAGTGAGCTGGTTGATCACCTTCATGATTGGTACCAGTTAGAGCTACCGACGACAAAAGATCGAAGGATATCTCATTATCTGGTTTGGGGTATTCTATTGGCGTCACTTTAGCTGCAGATTTCAATTTCTTATAATCAGGACCTGTAAACATACGATAGACAAAAAAGGTTTAAAATATCATATTTGAAATTAACGTTTACAATATTTTTGAAGAAACTTCTTTAAAAGTATTTCCATACAAATCTTCTTCTTACCTCCGTGGGACAAGGTCCATGGCTCCTTTCCACCTACTAACATGGAGAAACCAGAATACATCAAACCGCCGTAAAGTCCAAGAGAAGAATGGAAGCTAGGCCTCATATTTCTTACGGCTTTCAATTCCTTATAGATCCAACTGTTCTTGATTTTATCTGTATATGTTTTCGGTTCTAAGCCTTTCGTCGATGAGGTATTACTTTCTGCATCTATAATCGCTTCAATAACACTTTCTGCAGCCAACATGCCACTTTTCATTGCATTATGAGTTCCTTTAATTTTAGGAACATTTAAGAAACCTGCAGTACATCCAATGAGACAACCGCCAGGAAACTGAAGTTTTGGAATAGATTGAAATCCACCTTCCACCAATGCTCTAGCACCATAAGCTATCCTAAAATTACAAATAAACTTAACTAAAAAATACAAAACAATATGCATAATTAAAATCTATTATAAAAGACTAACCTTTTCCCTCCTTCAAATGTTGGTCTAATACTGGGATGCTGTTTAAATCTCTGAAATTCTTTAAATGGAGATAAGTAAGGATTAGTATAATCCAATCCTATGACAAAGCCTACTGCAACCAAAGGAGTTTCTTCATTCAAATGATAAAGAAATGATCCACCATATGTATTTCTATTAAGTGGCCAGCCAACTGTATGCTCTACTGTTCCAGGTCGATGCTTACTTGGTTCTATTTCCCAAATCTTTAACAAAATATTTTTAGAATATATAATACATTTTATATTTATATTTATAATCATTCTTAATTTGTTTCGGTTTGATAATTACCTCTTTTAATCCAAGACCATATGTCTGTGGTTCACAATCTTTCCTGAGATTCAATTTCTTTGAAAGCTGTTTTGTCAGATGGCCGTGGCAGCCTTCTGCAAATATGGTACATTTCGCATGAAGCTCCATACCCCGTTCGAACGTATCTTTGGGTGAACCGTCTTTCGCAATACCAACATCATTTGTGGCGATTCCTTTAACAGATCCATCCTCATGATATAAAATTTCTGCCGCCGCGTAACCAGCATATATTTCAACTCCAGCAGCTTCTGCTTGTTCGCCTAGCCATGTCACGACATGGCCTAATCTATACAAAAATACACATTTTCCCAATAGATACAAATATATTGGTTATCATTCACAAATTTATGACAATGTCCTAATCAGAAATATTTCCTCAAAAAAACTTCATTTCAATAAAATCTTGTATGATAGATCAACATCTAATTAAATTCTAGTATTGTTTTAAAAGATTAATTTAAGAAATTTACTTCAAACTCAAAAATTAATTAAAATTATAATGAGAAATTCATAAAATCAATAAAAATTTTGAGATTTTTGGCTTTTATTTTTGACATCTTTTTAAGAAATAATTTCTGACTAGAATTTAATTTTGCTCACCTTACTATGTAATTCCCATGATTATACATTGGCATCCCCTTAAAGATAGGAATTGGTATCCGTTTCTTTTCCATAAGAAATGCAAACTTATCTTCCGTAACAGGAGTATTTAACGGTGCACCTAATTCTTTCCAATTTGGAAATAGCTCGTTCAAAGCAATTGGGTCCAAGCAAGCTCCACTGAGAATATGTCCACCAATTGCAGATGCCTTTTCAACGAGAGTAACTCTGAGTTCCTTACCATGTTTTTCAGCTAATCTACGAGCCTGAATAGCTGCTGATAATCCTGCTGGACCACCACCAACAATTAAAATGTCGGTTTCGTCCACGTATCTCTCCATCTTCACATCTAAACAAAGAATAAATATTTTTTTGTATACAGTATCCATATTCTTTCAATTAATAAATAAAGTTAAGAGAAAAATACCTTTCCATCTTGGATCTGTCTCTCTGGGTTTTACCGTATAGTGAGTGGTGATCTGAGGAAATTTGGTGTCTGAGTAAGCCCTTTGGAAAACCTTTTGCAGTCTCTGTACTGCCAAAATATAACCAAAGTCAAATTAAAATGTGCAAATTTCAGCATTCAAATTAAAACATTTTATTATGTTAATGCATCATATTTACATAAAAATATACTCAGACGAAAAATTAAGGAATTAATTTAAAAATTTTTAATATATATATTTCCAAATTTCGAAATTTATTAATTACTATCAATATATATCAATTACGAATTTTTAACTCCGCCTAGTTTCGCGCTTTTGCAAAAATTCGTTATTTTGCAAAACAACCTAACATTTTTTCTTCTGTTTTTATTTCAAATAAAATATACCACATTTCTACTAAAAGAAATAAAAATTAATATTCTCGACTGATAGTGTTTTGCAAACTTAAAAATAAAATAACACTTTTGTACTTTAGAGTAAAAAAAGATCCGAGACAAAAAGTGCAGAAAGTGGACCTTTGAACACTTAAGAGATATTTATGTCTCACGGGGGCAAAGGGCATTCATACTTGTACATTGCCTATCACGTAATAAAATTAACATTATTCGAAAAACAAAAGACAAAAGCATGAAAAGTATAAATTAAATACCAACATTAATTTCAGTCAATAAATATTTATTAAAGAAATCCACAAATACGATTCAACACCAAATTAGTGATAAAAATATATACAATTGTAAATACTTTTTAATGCATTGAGTGCATCCTTTAACTACGTTATATAATATTAATGCACGAGATATTTTACAAATCGTTAATTGTCTCATCAATGACTCTCTCACGAAGTCTCGTGTTATCGTTACGGTGAATGACCGCTTCTTCTTCAAAAACGGAGCAGTCGGTGAAATTCTAAACAGTACAGCTGTTGTTTCGAGACAGCTGTCTGTTGTCAGTCTGTCGCGAAAAAGTTACACGTGGCTGAAAAATTCTAATAACGTCGCACTTACTGGTGCCAGACGTATTGAACATCACAGAAGCCATAATTATGCGCAGACAACACACAACTACCGATCGGGAACCTTATAATTATGTAAAAAGAAGAGAAAAAATCCGTATAAAACACTCGCCGCCGTATTGTCGAACGCAAATAGCGTCATCTGAACGAGGCAAGTTGAACTGCTCGACTGCTTTTTCACATTATGCAGAATTCACACACTGCGTCCACAGATACCTACTACAGCCACTAGAGGTACTATAAACAGAGATGAACCTGAGAGCTGCCACTGCGGCCTTTTTCGTGCGACCGCTATTTGACTAACATCAGCGCCAAACGTGGATGTAAAGTTCGTTCTACATTAATCGCAGTCGCCAGTTGCAATTTGCAACACCCAATGACTGTCGAGCTTTAACTAGAAACTAAGCGCTTATTGGATGTCGTAAGTCGCAACTGGCTGCTTGCAATTAATGTAAAACGGGCTTTATATCCACGTTTGGCGCTGATGTTAATCAAATATCGGTCGCACGAAAAAGACCGCAGTGGCCACTCTCAGGTTCCTCTTGGTTCCTCTCTGGTGGTCACAAAAAGCCACTTTTAATTAATTTGCCATTTTTTATCAACTCCGGTGTGAAAAAAGATAGGAAATGAGATTTTAAAAAGTAAAGGAGAAAAAGAATGAGAAAGATCCAGTAATATATGCTTTGAAACATTTAATTGACCAATCAGAACGAAGAATTTTACAAATTGGCCAATCAAAGAACGCTTCGAAGCGTTTTTAGCGTCAAGTGGATCGCACCCTATGTGGCAGAAGTCCGAAATTAGCATCCTTGATCGTAAGATGTCTCGTCGACCCGTACGCGAGCTCAACAAACACTCGATGTGGCGTTTGACTTTGGCAGGTTATGGATTGAGGTTTCGGGGTGTGGCATTGTTATTCGGCGGATCCGCGGGAAACATTACGAGACGCGGCAGTGGCGACGCGATGTCGCGTTAAAAACCCGCACGGGGCGCGCGCGCACGACGATCGCAAAGTGTTCGTGCACGCGGAAACTTCCTCGCACGTCGGTGTGTCTTCTTTTTTTTTCTTAACGTGAGATCTCCGTGTCGCTCACGCGTTGATTCCTTGGCTTGACGTTGATCGCGCATTAACGGAACGAAAGGAATCGTGACGCGGAACGATCGCCGGGAGCAATGCTCGGGACATTTTCAAATCGCCGAACTCTGCGTTGACGGCGCGTCGTCGTCCGCGCGCTCCTTACGCTTGACGCGCAAGGTAGTAGGAGCCGAGTCCGGAGCTGAGCCATCGAGGCACGAGCGATCGAGGCAGATCGCGAAGGTCCATGAGATCACGTGTAACAAACACGACGTGGGATGTTGAGCGCAACCACCCCGACTCAGCCCCACGAATACACCGAGATGTCTCGGTTAGCCGACTACTTTGTAGTGGTCGGCTACGATCACGAGAAAGAAAGTGAGTCACACTCGAGATTTTGCGCTTGACCTTTTAATATTTTTTTTTGTAATTCAGTTTTCACATTAAAATAAATGACATTAGAGAAGAAGATTAAGCAAAGTATGATTGAAAACAATAGATGTAGTTTAATCTTCCACATGGATACACATAGTGAATTCTTAGCTGCTCCACTAACTTGCTCCATTAACTAGCATCGGCAAATATATAACATGTTTCTGTTTACATACTTGTATTGCAATTATAGGGGGTGGTGTAAGTAGTGGGGCTATATTACAACGATTCCCAGAGAAAGATTGGACAGATACACCTTTCATTGAGGGCATAGAATGGGTAAAGCTATCTCTTTGCACAGACAAATTTGATTGTATCAATAGTATTTAACTTACTGTCACGTTACATACCATCTTGTAGTTTTGTCAACCACAAGGATGGGCCTTATCAACAGAGAGGCAGGAGCCACGATTTTTTGTCTCAATATTAACGGATATTGATGCAAATCGGCATTACTGTGCTTGCATGTGCTTCAACGAAACGATATCGATTGTGCCAAGCAAACCTGTAGACGAGGAAGAGGATCCCGTGGACGGTGATAGCCGCCCTTTGGTCAGGGCGATCCCGACTATTGCACATCATAGCATTATGTATGCACCTAAGTGTCTGGTGCTGGTTTCCAGACTCGATTACATAGAAACATTTAGAGTATGTGAATTATACATTTAATTATGCATTTATTGCAATTAATATTATCTCTCATCTTAATTTATTTATGATTTATTGCTTTTGTAGAACTGTCTTGGCATTATATATACAGTGTACGTGGAAAATCTCGGTATACCGTTGGAGACATTAGTCGGAAACATATTAGGATGTATTCAAGTACCTCCTGCTGGTGGGCCACAGGTACGATTCAGCATCGGAGCAGGGGATCGTCAAGCACTTCAACCACCAATTAGTCCTTCCCTTCCTATAACTCATACTAGTGTAAATTTATTATTTCAGCAACTAGGTAGGAACATAATAATGATTAAGCATGCAATTTGTACAATTTATGTTATCTCAAGATTATGTTACTGACACAAATGCTGTTTCTAGGTATTCGCAATGTACTAGTATTATTTTGTGCCGTCATGACAGAACACAAAATACTTTTCCATTCAGCCAGTTATTCTCGACTGACCGAGGGATGTCGCGCCCTAACAGCGTTGATGTATCCATTCAGATATTCACATGTTTACATTCCTCTTTTGCCAGCGGCTTTAGTCGAAATACTCAGCACTCCAACTCCGTTTATTATGGGTGTACACAGTTCATTGAAACACGAAGTTGCGGAACTTGTAAGATTTTATTTTTATGTGTGAGCTCGAAAGTCTTATTTTAATTTGAATTTTTGTTACACGATTTTCGTGTTTACAGATGGATGTAATAGTTGCCGATCTGGATGGAGGTTCCCTAACAGTGCCGGATGGCGTCTCGCTTGCTTTGCTACCGGAACCATTGCTCTCACAAACACAGGACGCGTTATCTCTGGTGTTGCAGCCGGAACTGGCGTGCGCGGATTATGCGTTTCCTCCGCTTGCCACCAGAGCTCCGCATTCCCCCATGCTCGACAAAGAACTTCGAGCGGTATTCATGAGAACCTTTGCTCAACTGCTGCAAGGATACCGTAGTTGCCTGACGTTGATACGAATACACCCGAAACCCGTTATCACTTTTCACAAGGCCGCATTTCTAGGGGAGAGAGGTTTAACAGACTGCGATTTCACCACGAGAGTTTTGGATTGCATGTTTTTTACGTCTTTTATCGCGGAAAGAGGTCCGCCGTGGAGGCCCTGCGACGTATGGGATGAATTGTACAGTAACTTGAGCGATCAACTGAAACAGGAGACGCAGGATCATCGAGTTATCCTGACGCATATCCAAGAACTAGCGCAACAGTTATACCTGAATGAAAATCCGAACCCTCAGCCGTATGTGCAGAAGATTCTGAAGCCACCTGAGGGCGCGTTTGCGAGGATTCACCAGCCTCTCTTGCCACGTATTAATCCAGAGCAGGTTCAAGCGATCATCGACGAGGGTCTCGCGAAAAATAATCTCAAAGTCAGATTGTCGTCTCTGCGGCCGATTCAACCTCGCATCGTGCCTATTGGTCCGCACATCTCATTTGTTCATGACACTAGACACTTGGTTAGCAATTCGGCTCGTAGGCTAGAAGTTTTACGCAATTGCATTAACTGTATATTCGAAAATAAGATTTCGGACGCCCGCAAAACGTTTCCAGCCGTTTTGCGAGCTCTGAAGAGCAAAGCGGCTCGATTGGCACTCTGTATGGAATTGTCGCAGCACGTGGTCGGGAATAAAGCTATGCTGGAACATCAGCAGTTCGATTTAGTGGTACGTCTAATGAATTGTGCGTTGCAAGATGACTCGTCGATGGATGAACACGGAGTTGCCGCGGCGCTGCTGCCTCTCGCCACCGCGTTCTGTAGGAAATTGTGCACCGGAGTAATTCAATTCGCATATACCTGCATTCAGGAGCATCCGGTATGGCAGAATCAGCAGTTTTGGGAAGACGCGTTCTATCTGGACGTACAGAAAGACATCAAACGCCTGTATCTGCCGGGTGACAATTCGCCACCTAGGCTCATGAACGATGGTATTCTGAGTCCTATTAGCCCACGGGATGGTAAGGAGTTTCCATACCGCGACCGATATTCCATCTATCAGGCACAGGAACCGTCAGCATTAGAGATAGCCGCGGATCAGATGCGAATTTGGATGTCTATCGATCCCGAGAAGCAAAAGGAACTCATGAACAGTGAGGAAAGCACCATGTATAGCCAGGCCATTCATTACGCCAACAGAATGGTTTATCTGCTAGTGCCGTTGGACATCGGTTCAAAGACTCATCGTCAGGATCACATCTACGACGAGGAACGGGCCAGTAACAGCATCACGAATAGTGTGGCGAGCGATAGCGGCGACGCTGAATCCGGATTCGAGGAGACCGACCCAGGTGAGACCGGTAGTGCCGTCATTCGCATGGTCTCGCGATTCGTCGATCGTGTGTGCACCGAGGGCGGCGTCAGCGCCGAGCACGTGCGTTGCCTGCACCAAATGGTCCCAGGTGTCGTTCATATGCACATCGAGACGCTCGAGGCGGTTCACAGGGAAAGCAAGAGACTGCCACCGATACAAAAGCCGAAGATTCTTACACCAAACATGTTGCCTGGTGAGGAAGTGATAATGGATGGCCTACGCGTTTACCTGCTACCGGATGGCAGGGAGGAAAGCTCCTCAGGATTACCCAAAATACCGCCTCTCTTGCCAGCCGAGGGTGCAATTTTCCTCACAAATTACAGAATAGTATTCAAGGGTATACCTTGCGATCCATTCGCCTGCGAGCAACTGGTCGTCCGTGCTTTCCCTGTGACGTCTTTGACCAAGGAGAAGCGTGTCGCGGTGCAACACCTGGCACACTTAGATCAATGTCTTCAGGAGGGTCTACAATTACGCTCTTGCACGTTCCAGCTGATAAAATTGGCTTTTGATGAGGAAGTTACGCCTGAGAACATTGATACCCTAAGAAAATTGGTACACAAAGCTAGATATCCACCGCATATTTTTCATCATTTTGCGTTCAATGGTCAAGTCTTGGTCACGCAGACGGCGCATCACAAGGGCAAGGAGAAAAACGCCACCCTGAAAGGTTTCGCGAAGAAAACTTTATTGAAGACCGCGCGAAAGGCCGGTTTCAAGCCGAAACAGTCGTCTAAGCGGCAGAAGTACGTGTTACCGAACATGAATATCATCAACAGCAATAATAAGTACATGACATCACCTGGTCGAATGAGTCTCCCGATGACCGACAACAACGACCTCAGCCACGATGACGATCTCAGCGTGGACGATTTTGAAATACCCGGCGTGGTGACGCAACCGCCGACTGACGCCAAGACTCTCGAACGTTTATCTGAGCGTAGCTACGTCAGGGACTGGTACCGATTGGGCCTTTATTCGAACGGACCACATAATAATCGTCGCAACGAGCCCTTCCGACTGACTTCTGTGAACTGCGCCTACATGATCTGTCGAAGCTATCCCGCGCTTCTGATTGTGCCTACTTCTGTGTCGGACGAGAGTATTCGGCGATTCTGTAGACTTCATCGTCACAGTAGACTGCCGGTTGTTACTTGGCGACATCCACGAACTAAGGCATTGTTGATTAGAGGCGCAGGTTATCACGGAAAAGGCGTAATGGGCATGCTAAAACCCCATCCGACCTCTGGTAGTAATCTAAAGACCACGTCCTCAGAGACTACCTCCTCTTTGGAGCAGGAGAAATACATGATGGCGCTTGTTGCCGCGACACCGCTCTCCGTACTGCGACAGGGTTCCGCTTGGGGTATGTCCGACAGCTCTCTAAGTATAGATTCTCTGTTACTAGCGGCAGAAGATCGGAACGCTACGCCTGAACAATCGCGTCGTAATCCATTCAACAAACCGCTCGGGACTCTAAGTTCGTCAGGCGGCAAAGGTCCTAAGAATTTCGGTCGATGGGGTTCCCTGAAGGACAAAAGGCACAACTCACAAGCTTCCTTGACTTCCGTTCACCACCAGCGCGGAACTGTCAGGCATTCCGCTGATTCCGACAGCGGCACGGAATGCGTTCACACGTTTCAACGTGCCGCTCTCTATATTCTAGGCGAGAAAGCGCACATGAAAGGCGTAAAGGCGGAATCCACCCCTAAGATGGATTTCATTCCGGTAGAATATTATGACGTGAGGCATACGAAGACTGCATTTAAGAAGTTGATGCGAGCGTGCGTACCTAGCTCACCAAATGTGGAACCTGATCAGAGCTTCTACAGACTCATTGAGAGCTCAGAGTGGTTGCAGCAGCTGCAGAGCTTGATGCAATTGGCGGGAGCAGTCATAGACCTCATGGATATGCAGGGTTCATCGGTGGCTGTTTGTCTGGAAGATGGTTGGGATACCACGACCACCGTTTGCTCCATAGCGCAGGTGTGTCTTGATCCGCATTACCGAACGATCGACGGCTTTAGGACCTTGATCGAGAAGGAATGGCTTGGGTTCGGACATAGATTTGGTCATAGGAGCAATCTTTCTGCGAATTCGCAAACGACTAACTTCACACCTACGTTTCTACAGTTCCTCGACATAGTACACCAAATACAGAAACAGTTTCCTCTGGCCTTTGAGTTCAACGAGTACTATTTGAAGTTCTTAGCTTATCACTCGGTGTCCTGCCGCTTTCGTACATTTCTGTTGGACTGCGAGTTCGACAGAATGGAGTGCGGCATCACCGCCATCGAGGATAAAAGAGGTTCCTTAACGAGTCATCATAAAGGCGTGGACACCGGTAGTGACGACGACACGATCTATCCAGGTGGTAGACTAGCGGGAACAAACAAACAAACACTTGGCTGCAATCTCGGGCAAAGTATATTCGATTACATAGAGAAGCAACACGCAAGATGTCCATTATTTTACAATTTTATGTATACATCGAACACGGAAAATCCTGTTCTACGACCAGTCTCGCATCTGCCGAGTCTGAATATCTGGCAATTTTATCTGGAAGAGGAACTGGCACACGGTCCAGCGTATGATCTGGAAGTGCTGCAACAGGATTCCCAGCAGGAGGAAGAGGCCGAAGCTGCGGATGGCATAGTCAAGAGTAATCGTAAAGTCGTCACTCAGGGGTGATTATTACTTCAAATGCCGAATTTAGCGCTTGCAATAAAATCGCGAAATTACATATCACTCTTTTCTAGATACGATGGCGTCAACACAATGGTACCTGATCAGTTTTCGCATCTTTTGGAGGAAATTCACAAATTGGAAACCGAATTGGGACACCTACCACAAAAATGGAAAGTACTCTGGGATAAACTCGAATTACCGAACACTGATTCCCTTGCTGTAAGTTGCAACAGAAAATGCCTACCAAAATTTTTTTTATGCCAAGTTATTCTTGTTCGAAAAACAAAACTTACATTATATATTTCGTAGATATCTTAAGACTTCATGTCCGAATATATTCACTATTATAAAGCCACATAATTGTGATTGATCTTTTCTTTTTCTAGCGGCACGCATCGTTCAGTACGGCACTTGTACGATATCACGGTCGATTGATTCACAAACGTTCTACTTTAGAACTGTTATTGCGCGGCAAACTTGCCGGTGGAAGCACCACTGGAAACGAAGGTTCTGTATACGCGCATCCACATAGGTATCATCAATTGTCTATACAATTCACTCAAATTGATTGAACGTATCGTAAATGTGAACGATTAATTTTGCCAAAGGTTTGAACGATTGGATTCTGCAACGCCAACTCATTGCGACGCATGTTCGGGCGTGTTATGGGGTCCCGTGAAGGCTGGATTAAGATGCATCGATTGCGGCCACGTGTGTCACGACAAATGCGCGGACGCTGTGCCAAAGAATTGCACAAAATACAAGGCTGTGACAGATAATCTTCAGACTCATACGCTTACGAGAAGTGGTGGAGATAACGGAAGCGTGAACTCAAGTATGTGCCAATTTTATTAATCTGAAATAGAATTAGATAATTTAGTTCACATATAATCTTCGTAGCAGCAAGTATCATATTCAAATCACTTTTGCTACTTTATATTAATATAAGCTTTCTTTCGTAGGTGTAACAACTATTCAAACTTCATCCCAACAATATTATGAACAATTTTCGAGTAACGTAGCGGAAAATAGAACGCACGAAGGTTATCTTTATAAACGAGGAGCTCTATTAAAGGGCTGGAAACAAAGATGGTTTGTACTAGATTCTATAAAGCATCAACTGAGATATTACGACGCAGTGGAAGATTCGCACTGTAAAGGCTACATAGGTATGTAATCGAATTAAATGTATCGAAGTAAAAGAATATAAATAATACAAGAGAAGTGAGTTTGAAGAAAGATAAAATATATATTGCAAAATTATATATTATAGATTTGGCCGAGGTAGTATCTGTTACTCCAGCTGCGCCGATGCCCGGACCACCAAAGAAAACGGACGATAAATCTTTCTTTGATGTAAGTGTACATCTTATTTTGATAGAAAATTACACGGTTAAAATATGAATATTATAAAAAATGTATTAACTTATTTTGAGATCAATAATTTCAATTAAATTAAGTTCAGAACACAAGATGTTATGTTAGCGGTTGTTAACTTTCTTTTTGTAATTTTGCAAAATTAACTTATTTTTGTAATATTTTATAAAATTATTGATGTCGTATTAGTGAAATTGTTTTCTTTACAGCTTCGTACAAATAGACGGACATACAATTTCTGCGCTGCCGACGCAGCCACAGCGCAAGAATGGATCGAAAAGGTTCAAGCATGCTTACAATAAGTGTCACGAGCGCTTGATTATAGTACTAATTTCAAATTCTGGATGTGACTGATATAGAAAAGAACACAAATTTTAATTTTGTTATATAATCTTGTATAGTCTAATTGTATGCGTCATAGACTGCAGTAATCTTGCTTTAAGTATTTTAAAATGCAAACTTTCTCGTTGGACTGAAAATAGTATCATAAATTAAATGTGATACATTCATATCTTCAATATAGGATTAGTATGTGAATATAATGTACATTTCTTTGTGATTATGTATTAAATTTGTATTCATCCAGCTGGAAGATGAGAGATCGCTATATAATGCGCCTAAACTTTTTTATTTTGTTTAATATATTTTCTAATGTTAAATTATAATGGATTATAAAACGAGGTATAGCTTATATATATATAAATATAATAAATTGTACACTTTCATCGAAATGTGTACAGCATGTCTCAAGATTGATAGTTTTTGTCAATTGTGAGTTCCTTGAGCACAAATTGGAATCAATTTTTTCTGAATAAAAGTATTATAAAAATATCCGATTGCTAATCGCGAATTATTTTTTAACGCAAACACATTATTCTCCAAATAATTTTTTTCTCAACAAAATTTTAATTTGGATTCTGTTGTATATTAAAATGGCCAATATTTAATATTTAAAGTGTAAGAGCAGAAAAATAATGTAAATTTTAAATTTTATTAAAATTAATTTATTAAAAGACCAACATTGAATTTATTGAAATATTTCTTTATTCTCTTATAAAATGAATAAAATTATTATAACTGAGACATTCTGTATAATTACTCAAATGCTATTGTAATTAATATTATTACTTGATAGTTTGCGATTTTGTTTGTTAAGTGTTAAGCTCAAAGCCTATATATGAGAAAGTCAATTTCTGTCTAAATATGTTAAAAATTTATTAATACTCCTGCCATGCTGACAGTAAAATTAAATTAAGAATACTTTTGGAGTATTTTTTTATTATAGCTTGAAATTCATAATTTGAAAATGAAATACTATTTATATTTATATATATTTATTAATATACAATAACTTCGAGATTTTACACATACATCATATATATATATATATATATATATATATATATATATATATACACATTATTCACTAAAATCCTCTTCGTCACTGAAATAGTTATTCTTTTTATAACGTTTTTTTGGTACAGTCAAAGTTTCTTTTTTATCGTATTCATCTGTTGTTTCTCTACATTCCATTTCATTACGTCTTTGCTGAAATATAAAATAAAAACAAAAGTTGTTATTTTTTACTCTAAAAAAGTTTAACTTATTCTTCTTTCTTTAAGTTTTAATTAAACTATTGAAAAATCGTAATTATACCTCAAGTGCAATAACAGCACTTAACGTTTCCAGCTCTTCGTCTGTATCATCATTAAAGTCATCAACGTCATCGAAGTGGCGTTTTGGTACTCTTGTCGCTTCATCACTATCGCTATCAAAATAACTTGTGTTGCACTTTTCTTGTTTCACATTTTTCTTTCGTATTCTAACTTTTTTTGCTGGTGGTTCCCTGGAACCTAATGCGTTGTTGGTACAACAGTATGACAAGTGTCCTTGCTGTCCACATTCGTAGCACTGTGATTTGTCAGGATAATCCCTGCGACGTATGAATTCAGTGCTGCGACCATTATCAACTGCTATTGAACTTTTCACGGTGCGACCAAATATCTAATAATCAAGAAAAGGGAAAGGACATCAACAACATATAAAGAATCTCTATTGATGTTATTTAAAATTATAGTTTGTCTTTATATATCTCCTTCCAGAAAAAAAGGCAGATAATAAATTAATTTGAATTAATTTCCCTTTAAAACAATTCTAAACATTCCACATTAAATTTTTTTATTTTTCTATTTATTGACAGAAAACATTAATTATTATCTCACAGCTACCGATACTGATATTTCTTTTCAATGAATTTTAAAAATATACAACCGCAAAAATGGCATGTGATTGAGTAAATGCTCTATTGACTACTCAAAATGATATAATCCTTCGAATGCAAGCAGTGCCGATTAATAATGGATTTAAAAAATAAACAAAAATAGAAATTTACCTCCTTATTATTAAGATCTTTTGCACAAGATGCTGCATCTTCAATCTTAAGAAATAACACAAAGGCAACGCCGCGACTACGACGCGTTACTTTATCTTTCAGGATTGTTACTCTGCAAATAAATATACGTAATATTTGAACAAGATATATATTTGTCACAGATACGGTACGACGAATTATAAAATACTTATAACTCACTTGACAATTTTCCCATAATGTCTCAACAGCTGATGTATATCGTTGTTGGTTAGGTTGAACGGTAAATTCGATATATAAACAGTTGATTTACTTGGAACGACGCCACCGCTCATATTTTCACTTTATTTATTTTATTTTGCAGATTATATTATTGGCAATCACATGAATTTCTTTTCTTTTGCAAACATTAAGCTCTAAAATGTCTCATCGAGAAATCCCCCAATGGATGATAAAGAAGTTCCTAATTTAGGTTAGGATGAAATTAAAAACGTCGCAAACACCAAGGCTATCTCGTGATATAGGTTTATAATATTCCATTTATTCATCTATATTTTCGTATACAATTGTGCACAATTAAAGATGTTAAACTTAATGCATTTACAATTTTTGAGATTTTTGTTCTCATTATTATAACCTTGATCTTGTGTAGAAATAGTTTATTAATTAGTTTAAAAGATTACAAGTGCCAAACTCATTTCTCATTATTTGCTATATATATCTCAACAGCATATAAATAAAATAAAATGTAAAATAAATATTTTTATTAAATTGTTGATTTAACATTAAACTACAGTCATGATGAAAGTTAACAACATGTTACGCATACAAATAAAATCCAGCATTACAGTATTATTCATGATTCTATTATCTCAGCACTATCCTCGTCCCATTCGAAACTGCATTATCTGTTGCTTATCAGTGATCTGGCCAATATCTTCCTCATCTTGGACATGCTCTTCCTCAATGACAAATCCCTGCTAGCTATCCATACTATTGCTCTGTTCACTGCCTTGCTCCTTGTCATACTCCATTATCTCCGCTTGCTCCTCGATGTATTGTATTATCTCTTTTTAATTATCAGCGCAATCTTCCAACATTTTTTTAACCTCTTGCACCTTTTCCTCCACAACTTCCTCCTCGACAATCTCGATAATTTCCTCTACTCTTTCTTCCATTTCTTAGGCGCCCTCATCATACCATTGTCCATATCCATCACTATTTCTTCATCATCAGCGATATCTAATAGCTGCTGATGATGACTGTTCTCGACGTGTTGATAATTCTCGTTATTGTCAACTAATACGATCATGTTCTGGTTCTCCAAATAGTGCTCATTGTAATTGATGTTGTGTGGCATGCTTTCCAACATATCCGGCACGATGTATTGATCCTCGCTCGCAGCTTTAGCAATTATCTTCATGATCTTTTGTTTCTGTGAAACGGTCTCCGTATCTCTGACGCCGACGGAGGTGGCTATGTCGCTGGCGACGTAACTGAAAGCCTCCGCCTTGGATGACGGTTCTAACGGAATGGCTGGCGCGAATGAGGAAGACTCGGTGACGTCTCTATGTAAATCTTTATGCATGCAATCTAGATGCACTTGTAGATTTTTCAAGTTCACGAACACTTTGTTACAGTATGGACAAATATTGCCCTTCGACTTCTTATCGTCCGTCATACCATTGTGTCCGGTATTCAATTCGTGAGTGATGAGCTCGATGGCATACCTGAACGACTGAGTGCACTGACTACATTGAATGTCGTCAATAGAGAGTGGGTCTATAGGTAAAGAGCGATGTCGAGAAGCAGGCCGATGATTACTGTTTAACTGATGTCGCACCAGTTGGAACTTTGTCAAGGCAATGTATGAACATTCCTGACATTTCGGGAAACACATGCCTTTCGGCGGCGACACGTTGTGCTTGGTATAAAGGTGATAAATTAAAAGACGCTTGGTCCCTTTGTAGCCACAGTGTTCGCAAATCCTCCTCAGATCAAACTTCTTCTTGTGTACGTCCTGCATGTGTCTTCTGTAATGATTTGTATATTTGTCGTTTAGATCGCACTTGTTGCATTTCGAGGACTTATTAATCTCGCCGTCGATATTGCCATTACACTTGGAATCATTTCCATTGTTATTGCTCGGCAACAAATGATCGGATTTCAAAATCACATAAGATACTTTTATTTTGCACGTGGCATCAGAAGATCTTGCTTTTTTCTGTGTGATCTTCAAGCGAATATTTTTGTTTTTCACTGAATAAGGATACTTCTTCAATACTTCTTTGATAATCTTTACGTGATTATTGATAGAATCATAGGTGCTCGAATGATCATTTATCTTGGACTTTTCCATGTCCTCCTCTTTCATACCAAAATATATTCGTTTAGATGAACCATCCTGAGATTTCAAGTAATTCTCGGGTAATTCTGAGAAATCGGGTATACTCCAATCATCATCCGAATTTGCGTCTTTCAAGTTCCTTTTGCTCTTCCAATTTTCTTCGTCTTCGTCCTCAGTCGTATCGTTTTTACTGTCTCTATCTGGCGAACGTCTACAAGAGGAGTTTCCCTTGTTATATATGTCAGATGCTTGAATGATAGGTTTTGTACTGTACGTAATGTCACTAAAAGAATGTTCCAAAGAAAATGTATTTTCTAAAGAGAATATTCCTGGTGTAATATCATCTGCTTCCGGAAGATGGAATCTGGATGGGCCCGGAGACATCTCCTGCTTATGTCCTGAGGATGAACTGTGGAATGTCTCTATTTCGTAATAAAGCATCGCTGGCGTCGGTAAAAATTCGTCTAGTTTTCTCTTCCACCCGGGAAGCCTTAAAAAAACCATTGACATTTTAACATTGTTTATCAAAATAGTAGTTTATTTCTTAAAATAAATTGAGTTTGGAATATTATAAAATATATACTTTTTACCTGGCACCAGCTGTCCAGGCAAGGTCGATGTCAAACTGGTGCAGACAATTAATTTTGTAACAGGAGTTGAAGGTTTCGAGACAACTATCACTGAACACGTTGGTAATTTTACCTTATCTTCTATTTTAATAAATTTAAGTCTGCAACCATTGTCGACTACTATCAAACTTCTTTTTAGATATTTGATGCAACCAAATATCTATATAATAACCAAGAAAAAGAATATTAATAACATAAAGGATCTCTATTAATGTCATTTAAAATTATAGTTCCAGTTTGTCTCCTCTTCCAGAAAAATAAATAAAGGCAAATAAATTAATTTCAATTAATTTCTTATTAAAACAATTATAATATTAAACATTTTATGTTGAATTTTTTTCATTAACTAACAGAATATAGTTATTAATTAATATTTCAAAGTTATCGATACTAATCTTTCTTTTTAATGAGTTTTGAAAATATGTAGTCCCAAAATTGGTACGTGATTGAATAAACGCTCGGCTGATTCGATGTGACGATATAATCATTCGAATACATGCAGTATAGATTAAAAATAAATTTAAAAAATTAACAGAAATAAAAATGAACCACCTCGTTATTAATATTATATCTTTCGTACAAGACACAAAACACTTCAATCTTAAGAAATAGCAAAAAAGCCGCGAATTCGATACGTTGCCTTGTCTTTCGATATTGTTACTCTACAAATAAATATACGTAATATTTGAACGAAATATATATTTGTCACAGACACTGATAAATTATAAAATACTTATAACTCACTTGACAATTTTCTCATAATGTTACAACAGCTGATGTATATCCTTGTTGGTTATGTTGAACGGTAAATTCGACATATAAACAGTCATTTATTTTGGAACAATGACAGTTATATATCTTTACATTTTGCAGAAATTGACATGAATTTTTTTCTCTTGTAAATATTATGCTCTAAAACGTCGATAAATCTTCCATGAATGATAAAGACGTTTCTAATTTAGGTTAGGATGGAATAAAAAAAACGTCGCGAAACAGACAAGACTAGATCTTGCTATATAAATTTATAATATATATTGTATTTATTCATCTGTATTTTCGCATATAATTGTGCACAATCAAAAATGTAAAACTTAATGCATTTACAATTTTTGAGATTTTTATTCTCATTATAGCCTTTGCCTCCTGTAGAAATAATTTATTATCAATTGCAGTATAAAAGATTACAGATTATATCCGAGAGGAACAATGGTCTGTGAAAATTCTTCTGAACATGTAATATATTTCTATTCTGCAAAATAGTATTAAAAAAAATTACGTCACTGATCGGTCACCAATATACTTTGGCATATCTAACATATATTTCCTTGTAAAATAAATCTATAAATTTTAGTTTATATTTTATTAATAAGCTACATGCATATATGAACATATATTTGTAATCTGAAAAAAAAACTTTAAAAGATTACAGATTCTTATCTCGGATTCTCGAAAGCGTAACCATTGTAAACAATCTCAATTCTATTGAGATTATATATTCCTTTGTAAAATACAGATTTTAGCTTATGTTAAGAAATGCATCAACGAAATAATCGGTGTGTCGGTGCAACGATAAAATTCACAAGCTCATACAATATTTTCAAGAATACAGCGCCTTTCTGTCACTAAATATAATAATTTGATTAATTTTGTGAGCTCTTACTGCTAAATGTATGTCAAGTGAAAAAGTCGATTTGACTGCGCCGAGCTCGTTGCATTACTGTTCGCTATATATATATATATATATATATATCTCAACAGACATATAGATAAAATAAAATGTAAAGTAAACATTTCCATTAAAGTGTTGGTTTGAAATTAAAACTACAGCCATGGTGAAAGTTAATAATGCATTACACAAGCAAATAAAAAAAAAATCCAGCATTACAGTATTCATGATTCCATTATCCCAGCGCTATCTTCGTCCCATTCAGTACTGAAACTTTGCATTTTCTTATGTTGCTGCTTATCAGTAGTCTGCCCCACTTCTTCCTCACCCTCGACATGCTCTTCCTCAATGATCATGACAGACTCCTGTTGGCCGTCCATACTATTGCTCTGTTCGCTGCTTTGTTCTTCGTCATACTCTACTATCTCCGTTTGCTCCTCGACGTATTGTATTACCTCTTCTTGATTATCAGGGCAATCCTCTAACATTTCTTGAGACACCTCTTGTGCCTCTTCCTCCATAACTTCCTCTTCGACCTCCTCGACCTCCTCGACCTCTTCGACAACCTCCTCTACTATTTCTTCCGTTTCTTGAACACCCTCGGTAGACTCATAATTCTCATAGGATGACCGGTGATCGGCCTCCTCAGCACCATGAATATACACGATCATACCGTCATCAGTGCCTTGCATCACTATTTGCTCATTATCGGCGATATCCAGCTGCTGCGGCTGCTGATGATGATTGTTTTCGACATGTTCATAATTCTCGTCATTGTTAACTAACATGATCATGTGTTGACTCTCCAAATCGTGCTCATTGTAATTAATGTTGTGTGACATGTCATCCAACATATCCGGCACGATGTATTGAGTTTCGTTCGCAGTTTTAGAAATTATCTCCACGGTTTCTTCTTCCTGCGGAACGGTCTCCGTATCCCCTACGCCGAGGGAGGCGGCTATGCCGCTGGCAACGTGACTGAGAGCCTCCGCTTCAGATGACGGTTCTAACGGAATGGCCGGCGCAGATGAGGAAGACTCCGTAGTGTCTCTGTGTAAATCTTTATGTGCGCAATCCAGATGCACTTGCAAATTTGTTAAACGCACAAACACCTTGCCACAGTATGGACAACGGTGGCCCTTCGACTCCTTCCCATCCGTTGTACCGCTGTGTCCGGTATTCAATTCGTGAGTAGTGAGCTCTGTAGCACTCCT
Organism: Monomorium pharaonis; assembly: GCF_013373865.1. Taxonomy (NCBI): domain Eukaryota; kingdom Metazoa; phylum Arthropoda; class Insecta; order Hymenoptera; family Formicidae; genus Monomorium; species Monomorium pharaonis. Next base: position 1,227,618 of record NC_050470.1, on the reverse strand, counting down.
GAACGACTGATTGCACTGGCTGCATTGAATGTCTTCCGCGGGTAGTGAATGTCGAGAAGCAGGACGATGATTATGGTTTATCTGGTGACGCACCAGTAAGGTCTCCGACAAGGCGACATATGAACAGGCCTGACATTTCGGGAAACACATACTCTTCGGCGGCGGCACATTGTGCTTGGTGTAAAGGTGGTACATCAGAATGTTGCGTTTGGTCGCCTTGTAGCCGCAGTGCTCGCAAACTCTCGGATCAAACTTCTCCTCGTGCACGTCCTGCATATGCCTTCTGTACATGTAATAATTTGTATATTCTTCGTCCAGATCACACTTGTTGCATTTCCAGGGCCCAGTCTCGCCATCGATATTGCCGTTACACTTAGAATCGTTTTCGTCGTTATTACTCGACAACAAATTATCGGATTTCAAAACCACGTAAGATACTTTTGTTTTGCTCGTGGCACTACTATCGGAGGATTTTGCTTCCTTCTGCATGATCTTCAAGCGAATATTTTTATTGTTTTTCACTAGATGAGGATACTTTTTCAATACTTCTCTGATGATCTTTGCGTGATTGTTAATAGAATCATCGGTACCCGAATGATCATTTGTCTTAGACTTTTCCACATTCTCCTTCTCCTCCAGATCAAAACGTACTCGTTTAGATGAACCATCCTGAGATTTCGAATAATTCTTCGATATACTCCAATCATCATCCGAATTTGCGTCTCTCGAGTTCTTTTCACTCCCCTGATTTTCATCGTCCTCGTCCTCAGTTGTGTCGTTTTTACTGTCTCTATCGGGTGAACGTTTACAAGAGGAGTTTCCCTTTTTATATATGTCTGATGCTTGAACAATAGGCTTTGTATTATATGTAATATCGTCAAAGGAAGAGAATACTCCTAGGGCAATATCATCTGCTTCCGGGAGATCGAATCTGGATGGTCCAGGAGTCGTGTCCTGCTTTTGTCCTGAGGATGAACTGTGGAATGTCCGTACTTCGTAATTCATCGCTGGCGTCGGTGGAGATTCATCGAGCTTTCTCTTCCATATGGGAAGCCTTTAAAAATAAGAATTATTAACATTTTATCATTAATTCTCAAGATCTTTTATTTTTTTTAAATTGTATTTAGAGCACTACATTGTAGAATACATACTTTCTACCTGGCAACGGCTGTCCAGGCAAGGTCGATGTCGAACTGGTAGAACTGACAATCGCTTTTGTAGCTGGAATTGAAGGTTTTGAAACGGTTAGCACTGGGCGCGTTGGTGTTTTTGCTTCATCTTGTATTTTGCTCGTATTAAATTGAGCATCGAGCAATTTTGTTAGAACCGTCATATTCATCTTTTGTGCTGTACGATACAAAGCATGTTGCTCCGACGTCCAATATTCCAATTGTCCAGTGTACATAAAACTATATATGAATATGCAATCAGTTAAACATAAGTAAGAATATGTCGGTAAATATTAAAGCATTGTTAAAATGTAAAAATCTCGGATTGGATCTTGATCCTATGATCCCATGTATGTCTCAATTTTATAAAAATGGAACATTGAAATAAAGGAGTATAATGAAAGATAAATAATAATCTGTTTTAAAAATCATTAAATATATTAAAGCAATAAATATTAAAATATATGCACCTTATAATAGACTTAACACACTCGTAAGGCATATCTGAAGGCATAATAATTACACCGTTGAAGTTTTCATCTTTTTTCCTTTGCTGTTCCTCAAGTTGCATAAAATAATCTGTACATGTTGTCACCACAAGTCGATGAGCCTGAAGAAATTTCTCTTAATAATAACTATTAAGAATTTTAAAAACATAAGAACTCAGTTTATATATTGCTTTATAATCTAATAATATAAGTATCTATTATTTATGTACCTGCACAGTAATATCACTTGTAGGAAATTTAATTTTAAGATCGAGAAACTGTTCTTCCAAGTAAAGAGTCTGAAGTCTTTGAAGAAAGAATGAGCCCCAATTGTCCACTTTTACTTGTTTCAAGCCACGCACAGGTGGTGACTTTTCTTGAATCACTCCTGATTCCATTATGAAATACTTGTAAAAGTAACAATATACCTGAATAAAAAATATATATGTACATAAAAATTATGTACCAAATATGAATTGACAGTGAGAATAAGTAAACGAATTCAAATTACTGAATAAACTGTTTTACTTCTTTTTTCCCAAATAAAACACATAATAAATTAAAACAAGAAAATTTTTGAAATTGCATCTATTTTTTATGCATTCTAAATATAAAACCATACCTTCATAAAAAAAATATCTTTTACTAATAGAATACACAACAAAACTAACAATGTTGAAGTAAAATATGGAGATAAAATCAAGTCATATATTTATTTACAAATACAGCTATATACAGTTACATAACTATAATAATTATAATCATAATACTATTAAGTAAATATCACATTGCAGAGTAAAAAAATATTCTCACAGCTAATTCCATAAACAGGAACATACTGTTACTACTATTCATAAAGTTCTTTCCAGCTACCATTTCTTTTATTTATTAATGCATGTTCCAGAATATATTTTTCTTTTGCTAAAATATCACGTTAGAACTATTTCTTTAGTCTCCCGCAAATCACAAAGTGATACTTTAAACGGTTTTTTCTTTATTAGACGAGACGTGTCCAGCGGGGAGGGGGGAGGGGGCATCCATCCATTCCTCGAAAGTACCAGGAACCATATAGTTACGTGCGACATTCGTGTAACGTATTTCAGCGTATTATTACTACAGTGCCCCGTATCCCCCGTGCCTCTTATCGTTAGGGATCGCGTAGGAAAAAACACCCCCGTGTCTCACTCAAGACTTTTACCTCCGAAGGAGCGCGAAGTCGAGGACGCTTCTCACGGCGGGCAGATAAGGATCGGCGATGTACTAGAAAGGGGACGAAATACGAATCTCGGGGACGACGGCGATGACGTTACGCGCGAGCCACATCTTCTGGCGGTCCGGCGCGAGGACGCGCTGGTCGGGCGGTATGCGTGTCGTCCGCGACCAAGAGGATCCCAGATCCCGTGCGATCACCGACCCGCGCCCCGAACAGCCCGGGTATACTCCGTGCGCGCGTATATCGAAAATGCTATTACACTTATAATTCACATACCTATTCAGCAGGACCTCAATATTTCCCGTTCAGCACCATCTCTTACGAATTTTCTCAGTATACAATCAACCGCAAGCATCCCACTTATGCACTGTGACTCACAGATGGAGCTGTTCGCGCTCGCTCCGCCGCCAAGACCGGAAATGGCTGTCGCTGATGAAGACGCGTCACATTGTCACATATTGACGTCAGTTCCGACATAGCGTCTCACGCGGAAATGCTCATTCACATTTGTCTCTTTATAATTTCGTTCATATATAATATAATGTTGTTAAACGCATTAATTTAAATCGAAGTAAAAGATATCGGTGGAACAGTCAAATTGATTGAATGAAAAGTAACTTTTGAACGGCAACGTTTAGATCACCGCGTATACTGATCGGAGTAGGTCCAGTTTTCATGTGCGCACGCCCAACTACTCCAAAGCTTAGTCAAAGCTCCCGGAATAGTCAATACTTGATATTTATGTTCAAACAAAAGTTTTTAATTTACATTAGAATTTTTTATAAAATGATGAACTGAGAGCGACTGCCAATCGCTTTTCTTACATACATTTCTAATCGGATATATGTGAAATTCATGAAAATAATTGTACTGAAATTTATATATTATTCTCCCCTTCCTCTCGCCTCCTATTCCTGTTCACCCTATGTATGCACAACGATAAACTTTTGATTCGTCTTATGGACTTTATTCAAATACAATAAAGATCTTATTAAGCTCATTCGCACGACGTGGAAATAATTAATTGTTAATTTTGAAAAGTAGAACAAGACAAAAAATGATTCAAACCAAGTTAATCATCTATACATTGATGCAAGCGGCCTTAAAGGTGTTCAAAGGACATTCAAAAGTAGAAAAACGTCTTTTATATGTTCTTTAATTGTTACGTTCTTTTCGTTTCGCTTGATTGCTTTCTCCAGTAAGGGATAACGAGAGAAAGGACAATTTTTTTGCAGATCGAGCTTGTGAAATAAAATTCTAATGCTCAAGCATGTATAATATCGTCTCGTGCAGTTTTTACATTTTGGTTGATAAAGAACAAGAATACATTATGTTCATATGGAAAACTTTTAAGTCATTTTTCACTTTATTTATCTTATATTCGCCGAAATTCTATGTAAAATAAATAATTAAGTAAATGTGATTCCCATCTTTACAATCATTTATCATGTATTTTAAATGGCTGTGCAAAATCAGCTGTTATTTGAGTTATTCAGTATAATACTCTATAATAATATATTGTAAAATATCACGCGATAGTAGTATCTGAAATTCTACAGTGTATGTGACGTAAACTATAGATTTTCAGTACTGGCAGTGAATATCGAAACGCAGCCTTGGTATGTACTCAGTGCTGCAGTGAGCTAGAGAAGTTACGTTAGGTTAGGTTACGAGTGGTATGGTGGACGAGTATTTTTGAAAACTATCGATCACCACACCGTCGAGTGATGCTTTAGTCTAAACGTCGTCATCGAGAGAAAAATCGACAGGATGAACGCAACGACGGAGGGCAGAAGGATGCAGGATCTTCCTCCAAAGGGAGGCTACAACCCCATCCAAACGGACAGGATCAAACTACGCAAAGTTCTTGGCGGTAAAGAAATTTTATTGGATGAAAAAGGTTAAAGGACTGCTCGCGAAATTATGTAATAATATCATGAAACTTCACAGCCAAGAGCACGATCGCGATCTTCCTGACTACCACGATCGCCGGATTCTACGGCTACTATCTGAGCTTCAGATTAGTTAGGCAAAACGAGATTGAAATGAGAAGCGCACGCCTCGCTATATTTCCTGCCTTGCTAGCGGAGCGGGACAGAGCGTAAGAATACACGTATTTTTAATTAAACTTAATGATTGTTTGCACCGAGGCAGATTACCATTGGGAGTCTGTACTGTGTAACTCATAGAAACATTGTAGGTATTGATATATCTATGGTTGTTACAAGAGTATTTTATATGGCAAAAAGCTTTGTGATAACAGTGTAACGATACCGTCGTTAAAGCTTACAGAATAAAGCTCTTAATTTCCGTTTATCTTACTCTCTATCTTTTTCTAATTCTCAGATGCAATTTCATAAGCTATTTGAACCAACCGTTTGAGTGACGAAAAGGATCACGTAATGATTTTTATTGCAAAACTATTACAGTGGTAACTTTCATCATGAAAAGGGACAAGAAGCAATTAATAGTGTTTTCAGCATTAATATTGTTGTAATTGAAACTGCAAAATTTTTAATTGCCATTGGACTAAGAATGACAAATTTGATGCTCCAATTGTTTATATAGTGCAGCACATGTAAAATTTTCAAATATTTTTCCCTACAAATGCACAGTTTTATAAAATATAGAAATTAAATTAATATTAAAATTAATTTACATTGGTGCAAATGGGCCATAAATAATCCTATTAGCAAGATTAAGTCCAAACAATCTTGAAATTTTGTGAACCCTTTAATCTTTTCTTTCACACAGTATCCTGAAACAAATGAGACGTAACCGAGATGCAGAGGCAGAATTGATGAAAAATGTAGATAGATGGGAAGTCGGAACGTATTATGGAGAACCGATATTCTTCCTGGACAACGAAAATCAAATTAGAGAACCAATGTTCTGGGAGCATTTCGCGCACTCTAATCCAAATGTAGTCCGTGAGCGTAGCGAGCGTCATATGTGGACATAAGAGTATCACAAATATGATAGTTCTAGCCAGTTTTGTGAATACGACAAAGAACTCTCTTGAAAAAGTAGTCTGTTAATAATGAGGAATATAATTACTGTGTAATTCATAATGAATAATATTTTGGAACTATAAGTTAGAATAAAATCATTACATAACATTTCTGACTAATATTCTTTTATTTCTTTATTTTTTCCTCTTTGCGATAGATTTTCTTTCCTTGAGGACAAAATAATGACAGTAATTTGATATTTAAATTCTTTAAAATGGTTAAATGAAATGTTTGCTATCTAAAATAAGTGTACTTTTTTCATGTATTTTATTTTTTAAAGTAAAAAACACGACAAAATATTTTAAAGTTTTAATTTTATATTTTTAAATATATAATATATGTATATACACACAATATGTCTCAAGTCTTGAGTATTGACTATAAATTTGTTTTAAGGTGTTTATGACATCAAATGTGTCTGTTATATTTGTTATGGTTGTCTAATCATTTTTTGTATCCAACATTAACATTTTTTTCTGTAAATCTGGAAAGAGAAGATTATTGGATTTTTTTTTCTACATACCCTACCCATTAATTAAGAGGATATATTAAAAAACCATAAATCTCATCCAATTTTTTGACCATTGAACAAAGTAAGATGTACAAAATTTCTTTGTAAATGGAAATTTCCTAATTGATGTTTTTATTAGATAAATTAGATAAATAATAAATAAAATAAACCGAGATTAAAGTAAATCCACATTAATAAAAATGGATCTTTCTATATTTTTTTAATTATTAAGAATGGGACCTTATTATTGAGCGTATAAGTTTATTACAATTTTAATAGAATTCAATTTGACCCTTGTAAAAATATATATATGTCAATATTTTTAAAAGAGAATTAAAAAATCGGAACGTTAGAACAAAACTCATTAAAATATCAAGACTTATAAACGAACGAAATAACTTTATTTGTAGAAATATACACAAATAATATCTAAAAGTCATAACACATTCTTCTCATTCTCGAACCGATGGAAACACAACCTAGAAATGATCATCCGCGATAAAATCAAACTAGTTCACGCTTAATGTCCATTTCCACCAACACGGATTAACTTTCACCTCAGTTTAACTTATTCTCCGTCTTTTTCTAATTCTTAGAAGATAAAAAAGATAAAGAGTAAATTCAACCGAGATCAACATTAATTAGCATTAATGAAAATAGACAATAAATCGATCGAGGAGCATTTAATTCATTTTTTCTCGCGAGTAAGTCTCAACCAATGGGCGATCGACGATCGGCTCGCGCTCCCATCGATCGCCAATCGACGGCGGCCTGGCGCACACGTGGACGCGGTAATGGCGGCTCGCGTGTAGACGCCGCGCGCGGGTCAGTGATGTCACGTGCGTGCGGCATTAAAGCACTGAAAACTTGCTCCGATCTCGCCTACGCGTAGGTGAGATAATGCGATTTCCGAAAATGCGCGGGCAACACGCGCTCGGCCGGGCCCGCCGTCGGAGTGTCATTGACACGCGCAGCGTGTCCGAGCTTCGCGTTGCCGTTCCGTCACCGCCGGCGTCGGCGAAACAAGTGTCTGTGTACAAGATGGCGGCGCCCGGGGTTTTCAGTGTCGCGAGAAAGCAGGAGCAACAGCAGCAGTGGTGTGCATCAGCTGCCATGCAGCAGCAGCAACAATCGTAGCGGCAAGCGTGAAGTGAGCGGTGATCGAGCTACGTGGAGTTGGAGCTACGTGCGTGCGTGTGCTTGGTTGATTACGAGAACTGCTTCTCGCGAAGACCCACGACCGATCCCCGACCCGACCTGACCTGATCCGACCAACCGACCGACCACGACCAACGGTCCGGTGGACCCGGTGTGCGGTGCGGTACGGCGTGCGTGGCGTGGCGTGGCGCGGCGCAACGCAACGCAACGCAACGCAACGCAACGCAACGCAACGCGACACAGTGGAGCACGAGTACAGAGTACGGTACGGAGTGCAGTGCGGTGCGGAGTGGTGCAGGGCAGTGCGCAGCGCACTGCCTAGCCTATCATCCCGGGTAGAGTGGTATCGTAGCGAGCGGAGTGGCTGCGACAGCGGCAACTGCGGTGGCGGCGGCAACAACGGCGACGGTAGCGGAGGCGTCTCGAAGGATGCGGTCCGATGAAACGGAAGAAGCGGCGGCGGCGGCGGCGGCGGCGGCAGCGGTGACGACTCGATGCGTAGCCCTGGCCAGCATCGGTCGCTGGTGAGCGAGGCAGGTAGAGTAGTCCAGTGGTCGAGTGGACTGGGACGCGGACGCGTAGGCAGGTAAACGAGGAGGAGGACCGCGAGGAGGTGTGGGCCAGCCAGCCTCGTCGGTGGGAGAGGCGGCGGCGGCGGTAGCGGCAGCGGCAGCGGAGTCGGCACGGCAACGGCCAGTTCGTCCCGGGCAGCGCGTCACAAGGCGGCGTCCTCGGCCACGTCCGTCATCGCCAGTTTCCGTTCGTCCGTCCGACTGGGTGTGCGGAGATAGCGACCGGAGCCGAGAGACGACGTTAACGTCGCGCGTCGCTCCCCGTAGTCTCCTCGCCATCGACGGCGACGCTGCTACGGGAGCGAGCGAGAGGAAGAGGGAGAGGGACAGAGAGAGAGAGAGAGAGAGAGAGAGAGAGCGAGCGAGGGACGCGAGCTTTCTCGGGAGAGACTGGCGACATAACGATGGCGACAATATCGACGACGACGACAACGACGACAACGACGACGACAACGGCGACGGGGAGCGCGACCGCGATGGCGACGGAGCCGAGAAAATCTTATCATGATTTGTGTCGGTTGTGCGCCTCCTTCGACGCCATTAGGATGGACATATTCGGCCAGGAGGGTAAAAATCGTCAGCTCGTCGACAAAATTCAGTTGTTCCTGCCGTTCAAGGTAAGTCTCCTCTTTGTTCGCGTTCTCTGCGACGCTCATATTATCCTCGTCTGTGACGAGTCTTCGGCTTATTTCTCTCTCTCTCTCTTTATTTTTTCTTCCGTCTCGTTTCGTCTTCCTCAGCGCGTCCCTCATTTTTTCTCTCTCAATTTCGTTTACTTTCCTGAGTCACCTCTCTCGGTACTTTGTGGCCCTGCACGATTCGTCCTCGATCTCATTCCTCCGTTGAGAGAGACGAATACAGGCAAAAGGAAAAGAGAGGGAGGGAGAGAGGTAGACAGACAGATAGATAGAGAGAGAGAGAGAGAGAGAAGAGCAGATTCACGGACGACTCGTTCGGTGTCGACGGGGCGTTACTGGGTGAAGGTTTTCTTCCCGCCGCCGCGTCGTCACCGTCGGCCATCGCGCTCAACCGCTCGCCCGCCCGCCCGCTCGTTCGTCCGCTCATCCGCTCGTCCATTCGTTCGCCGAGCGGCGTCCTCGGTGACGAATTCCACCCGGTAGCCATCGCTTATCGAGGACGTTGCGACGACGTCGGCGAGGTCAGCCTGACGCGAGGAGGGACGCCTGTCGTCGCGCAACGCACTGGCGACATTTTGTTTGCCGCTGCGGCACGCGCGTTCGACGCGCTCCTCCACGAGATTCAGCTACCGTCGTGTGTTATAGGGTCGAGTCGCCCGGTCGATGCGCAACGGTGAATCGCGTTCCCGTTTACCTCGAATTTCCTCCTTACATTTCGATATTTTCATCGTCACGTGTATCACCCTCTCGCAGCGCCGGTTCGTTGTCGCCGTCGTCGTCGTTGTCGTCTTGTTAATTCGTATTCTACTTAATAGAGATTTAGATAGTACTTACCGGATCTCATGCGTTATAGATTCCGATTGTACACACGTGCACGTGGCATTTAAATCTCGTCATTAAAGCCAAAGGAAGGCAAAAAACATGTTGCTTTTTAAACCTGTAATAAGGAGTCAGAATATATTTGATTATTTTATTTAAAATTTAGAAAAATTAATAAATATTTATAAAAGTTAATGTGAATAAATAATAATAAATAAAAGCAATATGTTTAAAATTTTAATAAAACCTTTTATTTTCCTAATTACAATTTGTTTTTATAGGATTACTGTTAGAATTATTTTTTATCATGAAATCAGTTTATTTTTTATTATAGTTTTCAACTAGATTTATCTAGAAACAGATATCACATTTTTAATATTGGAAACAAATAAATTTGAACTTAAAAATACTCCTTAATATTTGGATTTGAAATATTCGGTTATTAGTTGTATTTGTACATATATTTATACATATGCCATTGTGTATTTAAACCTTTACTATTTTACAAAATTATGAATTATTATCAGAATATTGTTATTTAATATTTAATTTAATTCTGAATCCTTTTTGCATTGTTGTTTTATTAATCGAATATTTATTTTTAATACTTGAATAACAAAGTTAACAAAAGGCAAAATTAAGAATTAAATTTATCATGATTTAATGATTAAAATATTAATCACTACACTAAAATATGATATTTAACATATTCTTAATGAAAACATCAAAATCACTGTTTCAGGTGATGGAAAATGATTGTTTGCCAAAAGTCCTGTGTTATCGATGTATGTTCAACTTGGAAAATTTCTACGATTTCCGAATTTCGTGTATTAATGCTACTGCCTGGTTGGAAAGAAATAAACCGAAGGAAGGCGTAAGTATCTAAGTTTGATGTTAGAATATTTGTTCTCTGTAAATTTCGATATCTTATTTGAAACATTAGATAAACAAACCTAAGCAATATGTTTTAAATTATTCTTGAAATGAATTAGATTTATAGTTCAAAATTTTTTTTAATTTATAAATTATATTAAATGTATTTTATTGACAAAAAAGATATTTTAATTAAAATACATATAATCTAATAATTGTTACTACAATTATTTATATAATTTATTTTTTGTGTAATATCTCAATAGAGAGAAAGCTGTCATTACATAATATTTTTTAAATAAATTGTAATTAGAAAACAGATTTTTTTTAGATTATAGCTGTTAAAATCCAAGAACAATTATTATCATTACTTATAGATTGTAATTTCATAATTTTATGAAAAATATCGATTTGTTTCATGTTACATCATAGGCGAGCAATGACGGTACAAATGATGGCGATGGGCACGCAGAGCTTCTTAAAGGAAAGGAAAATATGCCAGTACTTATCCCAGAAGCCCCCGTAGTCAATCCCAATGCGGCATTAGGTACACCGCCAAGATTAAATTCGGATGGTGAAGCGGATCCCGAAATCGAGGAGATTCTCGACACAAGTGAAGGTACGGATGAAGGTATGCTCATGACATTTCAAACTCTATATTCTTTTTGATAACATAAGTAATTTATCACTAATATATGTTTTTTTTTTATACGAAGCTACAGTGATAGACGATTCGGAAGATCGGCGATCGGAATATGAGATGGCATATGAGATGGATATGGAGACGAATCCTAGCGATTTCTTAGAAATGACTCCAATGGTAACCGAAGAGAATGAAGAGGAGTGTGGTACAAACAACGCGAGCGCTGCCGCCACTACTCAGGATACTGCAGTCTTTCCACATGCATCGCAACAACACGAAGTCTACGTCTGCTCTCTATGCAATAAAGCATTTAGTTCCAAGGGTCATTTGTCACTGCACGCAAGGATTCACGTGGGCGAGGGTGATGTGATCGGCGAAAGAGTGATCACTGACGATCATACTTCGTATCAACGACCGTATCAATGTGATCTTTGTCATAAGTCATATTCTACTGCAAAACATCGTTGGGGACATGTTTCTACTACACATCGGTAAATGAATTTCAATAAATTTTTAATATAAATTATCCGATATATGGTATCGCTGTTACGATTCTTTAACTCCAATTAAAACAAATCGAAAGAATACAAATTTATTTATAGCGCTTAAAAAATTATATAAAATTAATAAACATTTAAATATTATAAAATTAATAAACACGTAATATTATAAAATTAATAAACATTAAAAAATCTAGAAAATTATACAGTTTTAATAATACATAACTAATGTTTATATCTTATTATTTTATTAACTTCGAGATATTAAAAATGTCTTTAATATATCTTTAATACATTTTATCAAATATTTGTTTTTTTTTTTTATTTCAGGGGACATCCTGCAGTAACATGTGCGTACTGTTCTCGTATATACTCGACAAGATATAATCTTGATGAGCATATAAAATCGCGACACGCTGGTCTACCACCACCTCCAGAGTTATCTGTTTCTCATTCCCGCACGGAAACTCGATATCAGTGCCAAACGTGTCCGATGGTGTACACGGATTTGGCAGATTTCAATGCACATCGTCAGATATGCATCCAAGAACAACGTACAGATTTGTTGGGGCAGACCGAGGCACAGAACAATAAGATTTTTGCCGACACTTCTGACATTTCGAGCGTAGATTCGGACGATGAGAACAAAGACTTCAGGAACGCCGAGGCTAAATTGGCGAAAAATCCACAGTTAACTATATTGAAACAGGCGTTGACTAAGGGAGACAATTTAAAACGGAATTTCGACGATGATGGTTCGACATCCAACGGCAAGCCGAAAAAAATAATTAAGTCAGGTAAAATTTAATTAATAAAATAATAGAAACGAAAAGACTATTAGGTATAAGATTAAAGTTATCTCATTTCGAATGTATCATTGTTTAGAAGAGGACGAGACAAATCCTCAGAAGAGATGGTATTGCGAATCTTGTCCACAAAGTTTTACATCGGTAGATAATTTGAAGGAACACGAGATCAGACACGACGCCGAGAAGCCGTTTATCTGCATATTATGCAACAAAGATTTTGTTTTGAAATCTTCATTAATTAGACACATTACAACGTCACACGGCGTTGATCCTACCCCTATCATTGACAGTAACAAGTGTCTAAAAACAACAGTAATCTCTCAGAATTGGAACGATCAAATGGACGTCAGCGTTTATGAGCAAAGTGAGATAAAAGAACCACCAGAGCTCTTATCTTCACCTGAGGTAAAGGTAAATTTTTACATGTCTTTTACTTTTTATTATATTATACAAACATATTACTATGTTATTATTACTATGTTAAACAGATAAATTTGGAGAATGATGACAAAGATTATAAGAACAACCATGAGAATATAGAAATTGAAACAGTATTTGTATGTGAGACTTGTAAGAGAGATTTCAATGACCGAGCGTCATTGTGGTTACATATACGAGCAATGCATAAAGAATACGCTGCATTCACTTGTGGAGTATGTCTAAAGATGTGCTTTAATAATACACAACTTCAAAATCATGTCTATATGTATCATGAAAAGTCTAAACTCTTAATATCAGAACAAAGAAGGTATAGTTGTTTACATTTTAGATTATCTATTTCTTTTTTAAATAGTTTTTATATGAATTTATATAATATTGCAAATTATAATTTTTATTTTATTTATAAATAAGCTAGTTTCATTGAGTTGGTTATATTGCAATGAAATATTTAAATATATGTTATATGTATTAATGTATATGTGTTTGCAACTATAATGCAGGTACAGTTGCACAATATGCGGTAGACAGCATGACTCAAGAAAAAAATTAATCACTCATGTCTCAATACATAATGTTGATCCTGCCTTTGATCCTGCAAGTTTTGTAAAGTTAAATAGTAATTATTATAATGAAAATTTGAATGGTAACGAAGGAAATGAACAAGTATTAGATTTTGATGGAGAAGATGGCGAGAAGGTCGATTGTTACATTTGTTACAAATCTTTTCCGACTGAGGATCACCTAATACGGCATCAGAGAAATGCTCATAAGGTAATGCTGAAATGTCAATTTTTCAATAAGTTACAAATATTTCTTCACTTAAGAGGGTTACAAGACTTTGATTGTAAATCAAATAGCATTTACATTTTATATAACTAAAATAGTATGTAAAATAATTATTTCTTACTTATTACGTAAGAAATTATTTATTACATAAGAAACGATTATAAACCTTTAGGAAATAATAAAACAAATTTTTTTTAAGATAAATTCATAATATTTGCTGTATTATAAAATTCGTTATAATTCTTCATTCTATTAGTTAATTTTTAGTAAATAGCATGCAGATCGTAGGTAGAGGAATACTCGTATAACAATTTTTGCAAACAATGTTATAAATAATATACATTTTATAAGTTTTATTTTTTTGTTGCAGTCTGATCAAATAGTTTCATTAGGAGACGCCGCGGGTAGTGGAAATACTCTGAGCGTTAATGGTAATGGTAATAGAGCGCAATACCATTTATTTTTTGTTTGCGAGGTGTGCGGTAGTTCCCATTCAAGCAAATGGGAGCGCTGGTTGCATATCAATGACACACATAGCAACGAATCTTCTATTAAAGTAAGTTTAAAAAACAAAAAAACAATTTTAGATTATATTATTTTACACGTTACTTTAATTTTATTCGTCATAATTGTTTCAGTGCGAATTGGAAACTTGCGGAAAAATATTTGCGACAAAGTCGCTACGCAATGAACATCTCCAACATCATGCTATACAAGGACCCTCGCCAAACACCTGCGAGATATGCGGGAAATTATGGCCTACTCGTGTCGATTATTGGAAACACGTGATGGGCGTACACGCGGACACAGTACCTCTAATTTGTGGAGTTTGTCTCAAAGTATTTTCCGACGTTATACAATTAAGCACGCACGTGAAGGCGAAACATTGGCCGCTAACCAGTGGTGATTTTTGTTGTGATATTTGTGGTAGACCGTACTCCAATAAATCGAAGATGTCTCGGCACCGAAAGATCCACGGCTTGGAGGCGGCGGCCATGGACGCCGCATGTGACAATAGCAGTTTCAACGAGATTACCAATGAGTCGGTCACCAATGAGTCGGTGAAGCCTGAGCACAGCAATGGCGCTTCGGAAATAGATTTAAGTTGCGAGCAGTGCCCTGAGCTTAGCTTCACAACACTCGACAGTTTGTGTAATCATCGACGGATAGTGCACAACCTTTTCCCGTGTGACTTATGTAACAAATGCTATGGGAGAACGTCACATTTGTGGAAGCATGTGAACAGGGTGCACAAAGGTCATGTGGATGTGACTTGTCCTTACTGCTCGAAGACGAGCGCGTCGAGAGATCATCTAGCAGCACATATCGCCAAGATTCACAGGTTCATGCCTGCGATGGGTAAAGACACTCAGAACTGTGTCACCTCTAAATCTCTAAGCGTGGAGGATGGTGTTTTGCATTATTGCGAGAAGTGTAATAAGGGCTTTCATAAGCGCTATCTGCTCCGTCGCCACATGAAAGGCTGTCAAAACTATCGTAAGGATCCCGGTGCGTTGTTGACGCGTTGCCGAGCCTGCGAGAGGATATTCAAGGATCGTGC
The DNA here is from genome assembly GCF_013373865.1 of Monomorium pharaonis. Lineage (NCBI taxonomy): Eukaryota > Metazoa > Arthropoda > Insecta > Hymenoptera > Formicidae > Monomorium > Monomorium pharaonis. The sequence continues at coordinate 1,212,426 of NC_050470.1, read as the reverse complement.
GAGTTTGCAGAAACATATTGAGAATCATCACAGTACGTATACCTGTCACTTGTGCAACGAGACGATCACCTCCAAGCTGGGCATTATGACGCACAATCGCGTCAATCATATGGATCACCCGGATCTGACGTGCGATTATCCGAGCTGTAAGAAACTCTTCCGCACCAAAGAGGATCTGGAAGCCCATCGGAAGGAGCACAAATATCACAGCAACCCGAACGTTTGCGATTATTGTGGTGACACTGTGGAAAACAAACTGAAACTAAAGATGCACATATTATCGTTGCATCGAAACGAGATCGGCGTGTCCTGTGGCGTTTGCCTCATTCCTATGAAGGATCCGAAAGATTTGAAGAAGCACGTCGAAGCGGAGCACAGTAGCGTTCTCTCCAATCCGAACACGTGCCAGGTATGCGGCAAACAATATGCGTCCAAATGGAAGGCCTTCGATCATACAAAGAAGTGTCATGGCAAAGTTTTTATCACGTGCAAACAGTGCTTAGCAGTTTTTACCGACGAGAATGACATACGCGATCACTATGAACATGTACATAACGTTCCGAAGGATCAATTGGCTATTTTTGAATACAGAATGGATATTGGTGCGAAGAGAGAGGGCTATGAAACTCCCGACATTATTGTAAAGGAAGAGCCGGATGACTTGGAATTCGACGAGGAAATGTGCGACGAGAGCTCGAACGACTCTCGCAAACGCAGAAGATCACCAAACGACACATACGACTGTGAGATGTGTCCTGAGATCTTTCTCAATTCGGACACTCTCGCCAAGCACTATCAGAACGTCCATAACACCGACCCCGTCCGTATGTTCAAGAAATTCAAAAAGGATGATAGCAAGCGCAAGATGAGAAACAGAAACAATTTTGAGTGCAAGAATTGCAAGAAGCAGTTTTCTACCAAGACCCTATTCTGGAATCACATTAATGTATGTGCGCGTCGAAACTCGATAGGTGGTAGATTCGACATGCCGAATAATGTCTCGACATCAATTCTGGAGACTCATCTGAAGAACAATAATCAGATTTCACGAGAGGACTCGGTGCCGCTAACGAACGAATCCAACCTAAACATTCCCGACTTTAATTTATTCGAAGACATTAATTTGCAGTTGTCGGCCCAAAAACCTGTGCCGAATCTTATGCCATTGTCACAGATGAAGGCGACGGGTAACGGCAAATGCTCGAGAAAAGACTCGCGTAAGGTCTACGACGAATCGACCAATACTGAATGCACATGCGAGGTTTGTGGCAAACAATGGCCTGCCAAAAAACATTTATGGCAACATCTAATTCGATTCCATCGCGCCGAGGCCGCCGTTACGTGTGGCGTATGCTTGAAACTATGTAAATCTTATCAAGATCTGGCCGATCATTTGAAGGCCGAGCACGCCCCTGTTTTGTCGCCGGAGGGAAACAACTTTACCTGCAAGACGTGCGGCAGGTATCACAATGCGAGAAGTAAATTGTTGTTGCACATGAGCATTCACATTGGGAACTTCCGATGTCAAAAATGCCAGCAGAGTTTCGTGAGTGAAGAAAAACTCATCGAGCATGCAGCGAGTTGTAGTGGTAAATCGGAGTTTGAAGATCATGCGGTGGCGGACGAAGATAACGCAAAGAATGACAACGACGAGAAGGGCAGTTTAATCGCTGATGAGACGTCAGTTATCGAAGAAGCAGAGGAAGCAGAAGAGGCGGATTTTGAATCAGAAGGCGAAGGCAGTAGGGATATTCACAATGAAAACAATTCGGAGAATAGCGAAGAAGACAATTCGGATAATAGTGATGATTCAGATAGCGATAGCAATAGTAGTTCGAGCGAAGAAGAAAACGAGAACGAAGAGGAAGAGGAAGAAGAGGAGGAAGAAGATGAAAATGAAAACGAAAATGAGTCTGATACAAGGACCACTAGTAGAGCGAGCGGTGACAGTGTATCGTGTAACTCCGAGAGTGATGACGAATCAGATATGGATGAAACGGAAATGAATACAACGGAAAAGAAAACACTACAAATGAGCGATATTGGTAGATTCAGGATATGCAGCGAAGGCATTCAAAGGAACGTGCCGATAGAGAAAAATGTCAAGGATCAGAAAATCGATTTTACCATTACTGCAACTGCAGTTGTAGAACAAACTAAACAAAGTAATTTGAATGACCTCATGACTTCCGGTGCATCCGCGAATATAGACAAATTTGAGGCGTTTCGTCGCGAGGAATCTGCTAAAGATACGACGAGTGATGTAGACATGTCTAACGATAATGAAGATGATGGCGATAACGAAGAAGATGATGAAGAGAATGAAAATGAGGAAGAAGAAGAAGACGGTGAAGAAAGTGGTGAGGGTGAAGATGACGAAGAAGAGGAGGAAGGTGAGGCTGAATCTGAATCTGAGAATGAGGATGAGGGTGAAGGTGAAGCCGTAGCTGAGGAAGAAAGAGAGGAAGAAAGAGAGGAAGAAGAGGAGGAAGAGGAAGAAGATGAAGATGAAGATGATGATGATGATGATGACGACGATGATGATGATGATGATGATGGACCACCCGTGTTAAGTCCAATAATGCCTTTGTTACCGGAAAACGAATCTGAGGAGCACAGCGGTACAACAGATCGCACGAGGCACAAGCTCAGTCCAATGGTTTCGCTGAGTATGGTTAAAGAAGATCTGGAGGAGTGCGAAATAACAGAGATACCAAATGACCCGGAAAATATGTCGAACGCAGCCAGTTTCTTCGTGGCTAATAACAACGATCTGCCCGTAACATGGGACGATAATTTGGACGATAATGGAATCGACAATGCCGAATGCAACTCGGACATTGGTGACAGAGATATGGAGAAAAATGAGGAATTCAGTAAGGAGTATGAAAAAATGGAAATGAACGAGGGCGACGACTTCGAGGAAGATTCTGCGGACGAGAACATAGTGGACAATAGTAGGGAGGATGATGGAGACACTCAAGTGCACGAGATGCATAATCTGGACGGAACTGTGCTAATGGTGACTAATGACGCGGAAGGTAATCAGATTTTAATAGAACAAAATATGTTAGATATCGATAACGAGGACTCGAATATCGAAACAGCGCAGTATATTTATCCAGAAAACACTTATGAAATTGCGGAAGATTACACGCAAAACGAAATCGGCGTTATACAGACGGATGAGGTGCAAGGTGATATGTCCTACGTTCAAGACACTTCGGAAAATGAAGATAATAGTATGGAAGGTGGTGTCGAGGAAACTAGCAGTGACGTGCAAAAACAGTAGAACACGAGTGCCAAAACGTGAATGTGGATATTTAGGATAATAAATCTGTAATAAAGTGTAAGATAATTAATACGACTTGAAACTACGGAACAAGAAACGACATGTAAGAAATATATGTACCTTGAAAAACGAAACAATATTGTACAGTAGATTAAGCTTGTAGCTTATAGCTTTGGAGAATTTTTGATATAGACTGCATACAAGAGAAAGAAGGAAAGGTCAAAAGGGCAGAGGGGGGTGGGGAGAAAGGGGAAAAGAGAAAGAAAAATTCCGATTTAATTAAATTTAAATTGACGATTTACAACGGAAAACCTTTTTCATCTTGATCTACCAGGGGCTTTGCATTCACAGCTACTTGTGCAACGTTGCAAGCTTCCGATTAATCGTTTTCGAAGGGTTAAATTTTAAATAATTGTATTATATATATAAGACATTTAGATTATTGTAAAAACTACAATTTATAGTATCTCTTTTAGTTTTCGATATTTCAAAGGATATAAATATTGTTGGTTACGAAAAGTGCCGTTTATTTATATCGATATTTTTTTACAATAATATGCTCCGACTATTCCCCCGCTGTTGACGCGAAATGCCATCCGCTAAACAATAGGTCACGAATTTACGAACTCAATGATAATTCAGTGCTATCGTTAAAACAATGCCTAACGATGCTAGATAAGATCAAAATTTAGAAACCACGTTACAATCAATTTCTTTTTCTTAAATCGTACAGTAATTTTTTCTTCAAATAATTTTAATTATTCGAAGACACACAGAAGATACAAAACCATGCTGGTTATTAAAAAAAAAAATGGCACGAAGTGAATGTCAAAAGACGACGGTAGATAAAATGCGATAATTTTAATGCTAATTATTTGTATGTGATCATGCGCTTGCCCAATTTTTCCAATTAAAATTTTACCAACCGACTTCCTGTGTTTTTCTGTGCGAATTAACAAACGACGACAGAACTGTAATGTAAAACATGAACTATCGAATTAGATAAGCAGATTCGGTCGAATAAAAAGTCGGATAACTGAAATAACAGATATCTACGTATAGTATCGTCAAATTATCAAGACATATTTAGTGTCCTATCTTTTAAGGTTCTCTTTCTTAGCGTAGTGAAGAAAAAGCGATACTCGTGCACACTCGCTATATTTTTTATGGAAGAAAAGAAATAAAGGAGTTTATGTGAATAAAATAGCTTTAAACGATCAATCTGTACAGTTACAGTAATGCGAGCGTGTTTGTACATGAGCGAATGTATGCGTGTCGAACGATAGAGATGTGACTGAAGACTTATATAATTAAAGAAAAAAAGCGTACCTCGATTACAAATAATAATAACAATTAGTTGAGATTAATTGCTTTGTATTATATTATAATTTAACCGTCTTGCAGACTTTCTCAATTTAGTCGTTTCAATTAAGGATCGAATATCAACAGCAGAGAGAATCGTTGTATTGTATTTGCATTAAGATTATTTTTTTAATCTTGCAGTTTTTTATGGGAGTAGTAACGAAAAATTAAATACAAAAGATTGGTTTTTAGAGATAGATGGTGTTTATCTTTATCAATTTCTAACATATCAGCGATCTCTTTTTCCTTATTTATTACATTCATTCCAAAGTAACTTCTAAGCTATATTAGCCTCTTTACGAACAATAACCACTGATTTGCCATGCGTATTATGCGATTTTATCTGAGCAATCTCTTTGATATTGCAGAGAGGAGAGAAGGATGGGAGTTAAAATTGAAATGTTGACGGTCATTTAGAAAAATATTTAAATGTAAATATGAAAATTTATAATATCCTTAAATATTATGATTTTAAAACAGTATGTGTGTCTTATACATACATATATGTCTATATATGTATGTACGTGCGTGTATGTATATATATACATATTAGTTTATTTAAAATCGATAATATTTATAGATATACGTATGTCGTTCCAGTATTGTTCTACATTGTTTAAACTCATATCCCTTTTTTTATATAACAGTTGCTAATATTTACCGGTTAGTGCCACTAAGTGCGACTATTGCGCCGCATTCTAAGTTTATAGAATGAATATAAGAATAAAATACACTCATAATTTACATACTATGTGTGTTATTTACATATTCGGATAAATTGTTTATAGATTTGCCTTACACATCATGCATGAAATTTGTTCGGTTTTGTGGAAATTTCTAATCGTGAAAATTGAAAAAATTAATGAAATACAATCAATGCATTGGACAACATCGAATATTTGTTCTCAAAGCTTTTCTTTGCTCTGCACAAATGGAGCGTAAATCATATATATTGTGTAATACAGACATGCGAGAACATTACATGTATAATTTACTACAAATTATCATTCTCTATTGTTCACAGTTCATAGATTACAATAATTATTCTCCATGTGTTTTTACAGAATGAATTTCTTACTTTACCTTTTCCAATCGTATCCCTTTCTATAAAAGCATATACAATTTTATTCATAACTGTATATATACATTGAAAATCACATACACAATTCTATTTTATATATGAATAATCGAATCAATTTTTTTTTAGTTAATGAAGAATACAAATTATATAAGTACAAACTTAAAAAATATTAAAGCTACCTTATTTTAAAAAACGATAAAATGTCATATCAATTAACGACAAATTAAATAAATTAAGATTGTCCATTTTCTCCTGAGAAAATAGTTCATTTATTTCGATGTACAGTGCAGGAAGAAATTACATTTGATTTCTTGCCTCTGATGTTATAATTTAATACAGTTGCAGCACGAGCGAGAATTGGTCTAGAACCCTATAAACTGGAAACATGTACCTAACTCGGTCAGCCTAGCTGCGATATCAAAAGCAAGGAAATTGCGAGGAAATACACACGATAGATCTTACAGCTTACGTCTATGAAGGACTTTTCGTCAATTAAATTTACTCTAATTTGATAAAGCAAACCTGCATGAAGAACACCAGTAATTTTCCCATTTGTTTAACACATTAAATACTTAATAATTTTCTATTTATAAATTAAAATTAATTTTTTTGATATTTTAATTTTTTACTATATTATATTTTTAATTTATGATGGCCTTGTCTTCATAAAAGAATAGTGATGTTTAAGAAAATAATCATACATTTGACTTGTTAGTTTATTTATTTTTATATACTTTCGTAAAATATATTAAATTTTTAAAATCATCTCTCTCTCTCTCTCTCGATTTTTTCCGCTTACGGAGATATGAATTTTTTGCAACTATCAAGACTATATATACATATATTTTTTTATAGGATTGTTTACAATCAACATTACATAGAATTTTGTGTGTGTGTGTGTGTGCGTGTACGTGTACACACTTAACAAAATGATTGTACAATATTACGATCACATACTTAAAAAATAACAAATTCTTTGGACATTGTCACTTTTATTGAAGAAAAATTCCGAAAACGTTTAAGCACCAATCGTATTGGTTTTTAGGTATCTAAATTTGAAATTTATGGGAATAGGATTAAAACACATTAAGTCCAGAAAATTTTTGAAATTCTTTAAGTGAGCTCTTCTAAACTTCGTGACATGTTTTTCATTCTAAATCCATAACTCATTTTTAAAAATTAAAACTAAAACTTAATTTGTTTTATCATATTTCATTAATTCGTTTTGACTCATAATTTTTATAATTTTATGGAATTTACAGTATAATATAGTTGAGAATATATATAGTAGCGCATATCGACATTTATTTTAATTACAGACTCCTTTTCTTACAATTGTGTCGCGAACAATAAATATCAACACACAGTCGACCGATATATTTATGTAACATCACGTAAGTGTTAAAATATGTACAAACAAATTGCGTCATTCACATTTAGCGCGAAACAATTGGCAAGAAATACTAACGTTAACAGATTATCTATAAATATTGCACAAACAAATAATAGTAGGTACTTTGCTAGTATAAAAACGACAATCGTGTACAAAAAAATGATTTTGCTAAAATATATAAAAATTAAGCTAGATACAGATCTGTAAATAATTTTGTTAAACTATCAAAATAATTTACATGGAATGCTCAAGTTGATTGTTAGACAAGACTTGTTACAGTATTGCTTATCGACCATTCTACGTAATTATTTTGATGGTCCAACAAAATTATTTTCCGATCTATATCTAGTTAAATTTTTTGATACTCCAGCAAAACAATTTTTTTCGTGTATGCATGTGTCAGTATTGATATGATTCTTCCATCTCATCAAATTAATAAATTCTAAACACGAACATTTCTATCTATTTTTCGAGATCCGTTAATCGAGATTCTCATTACATAAAAATCAAAAATATGTTAAAATCGCACGTTTATTCCATCTTCGCGATACATATCATTAATTTTTCGTTAAGAAAATAAATTTAATTTGGATCTCAGGAAATTTTGTAGAGCTCTTAGATCTCCTAGGAGTATTAAAATATATCTTTAATCGCGCGCATTTCTTCTTAATTCCGTTTGAGATCGAGCAGTGAACCAGAGCAGTAATACACCTCGCATCTTTCTTGTTTAAAAAAAATGAAAGGATTCGTGCGAATACTCGATACGAATTTAAATTACTCCGTCACATTACTCTTCCTTCTGCAATGCCAAAGGGAATCGTACGTAATAAGAAAAGGAGGAATCCTATGTAGCACAGATCATTATGAATTCAAAAAGGACCTGCGTATTTTTAAATTATTTATGAATTATCAAGTTTAGTTTAAAATCAACTAGGAAATTCCTTCTATTGTGCGATTTCTCATAGGGTACAAAGAATTTCTTTTGTTCTTAAAAAAGAACTTATCAATTTGAATTTTTTTAACTCTTAAAAGTATTTTTGAATAGAAAATGTAGCATGAAAAGCGTTTGTTTTATAATTCAAGAATGCTAAACAAATTTAATATCTGAGATTTTTTCGAATTACATATATTACACGTAGAAAATAAGATCCGCTCTATCCTTTTCGATCTCGGCACCAGTAACAGCGATCTCACCAACTCGGTAACAGCGCATTCATGAATTGTAAATCGATAAATCCCACCGGTTCATCTCGGCTATCTATTTCGGTTTAGGGATACAGAGGAGGTGATATTGTTTTTTTCTGTGGTCTCGTAGCACGATCATCCCCGGTGTTGATCCCGTGTCGATCGTCATCAACACTGCGTCTGATCGCACTCGTCGTGGGAAGAATCGTCGCCGTCGCCACCGCCGCGTTTGATGAGAACCCGCGTGTGATTGTTGTTGCCGTGATTACCTGGCCGACCCGCGGCAATCACCTGAATGGTCTGCTGCGGCTGCTGCAACTGCTGCTGGTCCTCGCTAGCTAATCGCTTGCTGCAGTCATCGTCCCTCGGCATCGCCGACGCCGCCGGCTGATAGTCACACCTTCTCCTCTCCCGCCATCGGACCTGCGGTCGAGCGGATAAACTGAAACAGTCAACATTCCATAATGGACTCGACTCGGGCACGCTGCTGTCACTGGCACGATACGGACGGCTCATACGTATACAACACATAAATTTTTTTCTTCTTTTCCCTTTCACCCTTCCCTATCCCCGTTCTTTTCATTCCCTCTCTTCGTCTCCCATTACATCAGTGGTCCGATTACAATCTTACAATATCACCCCGAAACGGCTGCATTCCACATCACGTGAGTTAGTATGCGTGTGGGTTAGTATGTGGATTAGTCGCTAGAGAAGAGGGATCCCGATCGTGTTAGTCCGCATCGCACCATTGACAAGTCGTGCATACGGGAATTCCAATCGAGGGAGACGTTATTCTCATTCTCTCTCTCTCTCTCTCTCTCTCTCTCTCTCTCTCTCTCTCTCTCGTGTTATCTATCTCGTGCGTTAGACGCAAATTCTCATTAAAATCGCAAGGGTGTCTCCATCGTCCCCCGATATCTGATAACGTTGAATAGTTATGTTCTAGAATTCTTTAAGCTACTGCTAGGACCGTTCTACAATGGCGTAAACGTAGTCAACGTAAACAATGTATGTCTTACAATATTTTACAATTAATTACAACTGCGTTCATGCTGTCGTAGTAAGGCCTTAATATGGCATGTAAAATGATTGACGAAGTTCTGCACTTGTGATCGAAAAATCGGTGGATTGAGAGGAACCGATAGAATCTCTGTAAATTCTGAATCACCAAAGTCGCTTCAAAATAGTTAAACTCTTTTCCATCTGTTTAATATTAAATAATTTAAATTTTTCAAAAACAAAAAACAAAATATAAGATAATAAATTTGTTTCTTCCATTTCACATCGAGATGGTATTGCGTAAATTTCGCGGATATTTTTTCACGACGTTTTTATCGACACTTAAAACTAAACGAGAAAAGCGGTATTTTCTCGAGCTCCAATTTATTTTTATATTGTACATATTTAAATACGCAGATTGCTGGTATAATTAAACGTCAGTTAAACGTCGGGAGAAATTATGATCCAGCTATATTTTATCGCCTCAAAAAATTGAAGAGATTATTTAAGTAATGGAATATTGATAGCAAAAAAGAAGACACAGGAAAGTTCCAAAGACTCCTGAATTAATCCATGATTTCGAAGATAAGATATTCAATTTCGCAAACAGGTTTGCTACCGCTTTCTCTTAATCCATCTGGTTTCCCGCTGGAATCTTAGTTCTCGACGAGTGTCGTGGAAAGGTAGGGGGGAAGCTTTTAGGCATTGTTTAAATAGATTCAAGTCGCAACAACCCTGTACAACTTTTCGTTAATATTTGCATACCGAGACTGTTGTGGCCGTGCAGGAATTGGCTCGTTTTCGCAAAAGGGCGCTGCCATCCCACTTTCTCTTGAATTGTGCTATTACCTGCAACACACGAGGGAAAATATCATTACATTGCACGCAAGTTACTCCGAAGGTAGAAATAAACGCGTATGTGTGCGCGCGCGCGCGCGTTTCCTATAGTTACAGGAACTTACCTCGCCGTTGCAAAAGCAGAAAAGCACAGCTACACAGAGACCCTGGAAGAGAGAAATTACATTTTACCTCACGACATCGAGCTCGGCGAAAACGTTTCCGAAGAAAATTCTCGTTTCGACTTTATTACTATTTCTTTCGCATGAGATACGGGGGATTTTCCGATTAACTCTCAAATTTAATCGTACCGCCAATGAGCTGTGAAATTTTATTCCCTTCTCTCATTGTGCTCTACGTTATTGTTTTATAACGGAAGATTGCAATGCTTTTGTCCTAGGTAAGACCAATTTTTCATCTTATCTTCTTTTTAATGGAGACAATAATATTTTAATAACTAACAGAGCAGTTAATTAACTGCATTTATGTGAAACGTATAGATATTTATATATTAGAAAAACTAATATATATTTGCGTTTTCCGCAAATTTTTTGACACATTTTTATTTGAAATAGTTCCTGCATGTAGATAACGCGAACAAATGTAACAAAGGGATTACGAAGTTAATCGATAAACCACTTTTTTGCAATGTTTCTCGCTGCACGCGACATTGTTAAGATGCGCGTATATGGCATTCTAACAACCGCGTATTTTTTAGATATAAAATGGTTACAACAAAGGCCTTTCAAATACCAAGATAACCGATTCACTCAGACAGAATCGTTCAATTAAATAGCGATTCCATCGATTTTATACGATATAAAGCAATTATATAACAATGCAGTCATGTTGACTGTGTCGTGCGTGAATGCGCAATTTCGCACAAAATTTGATTGCTCGATACTCGTATTGCTTTGGGTGAGAATCTAGAAGGATGTCTCTCTGTTCCTGTGTTTATGTGGAGAAAAAAAAATGCAAATATTGATCAAAGGGACTTCATCGTTGTTGAATTTAGGTGCGATAGCATTCGAATACTCGGTACATACAGTTTGCACTTGTTTTTTTCCATCGTACAAAATGTCATATCTCCGACTAAACGGAGCCTGATGGTTAAAAAAAAACGAATAACTGCGTTTTACAAAAGATATATGTATACGTTTGTTTCTGACTACAACTCGTCATTTGAAACTGGAAATTTCCAAGAAAGATTCAAATCCCTTTTTATTGTAGAGAACACTCCGTTTATTCGTTGAATCTGATCACATTTGTAATATTACACTCAAATAGAACTCAAAAGAAATTTACATTTTTTAATTGATTATAAATAAATGTAATTTATTCGAAATGATCTTAAAAGGAATTTCTTTTTCATTGCAAATCCATTGCAAACATATAACCTCCTTCAAATTTGCTGCATAATACTGAACTGTATAATAATAATTTGTCATAGGAGTAAAAAATAAACCACGTTTAAAAAATTATCCTAATTCAGTAAAAATTAACGTATCGTAATATTCGTTTATATTAATTTTTTCTAAAAATTATATGATAATTTAGAGAAGAAAAAAGAATCCTTAATGATAATGTTCCTATCGCAATTATCATCCATATTTTCTAATACTGTCGTATATTTGCTAAATATTAGTCTATATGCATACGACTAATAACGCGTATTATAGGGATATGAATCGTACTGCATATTCATATGTGGCCAACATTGGCCCAGTGTTGGTAGCCAATGTTGGCGTACATTGGCCACGTCGTCTGAAGCCGGCTTAACACAAATCATATTGCTTGTCATTTACATATAAAGAGACATATTACTATATCTTAAATGTAAAAAAATATCTTTCAATACGAAAAAAATGTTAAATAAAAAAGGAATTATTTAGATTATTTTCAAACAAATATTATAATAAACATAAAACATTTTTTAGATCATATTTTATAATATTTCTGTTATTAAACTTTTTTTTAATAGTGCAACATTATACTTTTTCAACGCAATGTAGCTTATAAAACAAAATTCAATAATATGCTCGTATTTCAATATTTTAAATTGATGAAAGTAAAACTTTCACTTTGTTAATTTATTTGTTTGCGTGATACGTTTTACACCTCGTTATATGAAAAATTTCCGCAATATAATAAAATTAATTTTGTATTGACAAATGCATTGGAATACATGAAAGAGTAGGCTGCAATAAATTGCATATTGAATTGCGTATGAAGTTTTCCGACGCATGAAGTTTTGCAATCTGATTTAATATCTATTCACAACATACGCTATACAACGCGCAATATGGTTTATATATTCACGCTTTTACTATATGTATATTATTCATACTATATATAATTCACTTTTATTTCTCGCGCTCTTAATTGTGAAGTAAATACGCAAAAGTTTAAGTTTAATAGCACCAACCTGGAAAGAAGCTGTGATTGCAGAAAGGACTTCGTAGAAATGCTCCCAAGGATGATTCTTTGGTGGTCGAAATGGAATTACTAAATAATGAAGGCCCAAAAGAGGCACTAAAAGTAACGTGGCCCTGACAACAAAATAATCAAATGTCATAAATGCCAATATTATGAATAATTATTATCATTAGCTTATATTTGGAAGTATAGAAGTCTTTCGTAATAAAAAATTATCAGCAATTAACCTCGATTATATGAATTTTATTTGAATTATTAAATTGACATGATAATATCTTTCATAATAATAATAAAAAATTAGTATACATTAATAATATTAAATAGCATTATTAAACAAAAGTTAACAAATATTTGTCAAATTGCAGGTAATTTATCATAATTAAGAAATTGCATTTGTACATGGTCGTAAATCTCTCTGTAGGATACGTTCGTTACGCCCTTTGTTACATTCTTTTTTGCACTGTCATGTCAATGTACAATTTGACGTGGAAAGGTAGCATACAGAAAGTGAAAAATTCAACTACCTGAAAGCTTGCAGCATAGATCGAGAAGGGCGCGTTCCAATGGCGGGACCGGCACGTAACTTCATGAGAAGGACTCGCACAATATTAAACAGGAAAAGCAGATTCAGCAAAGTAGAAACGCATACAGGATAAACCAACGCGTTTATATAGTTTCCCTCATTAATCCAGCACCTGATCATAACAATAATTTAATTCGCTGTAATTCAGTATTTATTCATCATTTATAATTATTTATTGTTAAATTATAATTACTCATTGTTATGCAATTCATTGTAAATTGTTAATTCGTTTTATTAGCTAATATGTAATTCTCTGTCCACTTGTTTTTTTTAATTGTGGAACTGTACTTGGAAAGACATGGAAATCGTACTCTGAATTCTAATGAGATATATTGTGGTAAATTGTATATAGTTCTTTCTAAAATTCTCTTTGTAAAACGTTAAATATTGCAGACGTGCATATTACTTCTTAAAAAGATTAATGTAATGTTTATTCATTTATTACAAAATATTGTAATGTACATTCAACATATATAGTTTGTGGTTTCATTGCATTGTGTGTGTGCAAGTACATTGTTTGAAAGTTACCTTTAATAGATTGAAATATTGTCATTGCATGTCATTCGCCAACAAGTATATTTAACACTTTTATTAATAAGAAAACAGGAAGTAAGAAGAAAAGCGTTCGTGCGCATCGAAGATTGATCGCACCTCGATTCTTGTGTACCTAAGTATATCCACATTCGTGTGTGGGGACGCTTAATATAAATCCCTATTCTAACAAACCTGATAGGAAGACGATGAAAAATGTCAAGGGAATAACTTCACGATGAGCTTCCTGTAATAAATACAGAAAGCAGAGAGAAAGATACATAACAGATTGGTGGATCACTATATATTGCCTTAGAGAGTACCGGTTATAAAATTTACCCCACGTGATAACAGAAGTGAACATTGCAGAAATATACCAACCAAAATAGATGAATAAGCGAAGAGTAGCAGATGCTGACGTCAAATCTTGTGTAAAACATAATGAAAAAAATCTAAGAATAAAGTCTAAAAATAAAAGCTTTCCTTCACAGCATATTACTTATAAAAAATAATTCAGAACGAGTGTATAACAAACCTTGCTTGTTTTAGGGTCGGTTGTTCCAACTTCTTGGTAAACTTATCTACCAGGTAAGCATGTGTTTATCTTCATTTCTTTTCTTAAATAAAGACAAACATATATTTATCTAATAGATAAGTTTACCAAGAAGTTGGAACCGACCCTTAGAAATTTATTCGGACTAAAAATATCATGTAAACATAGGTTTCATTCTCAAAATTATTTGCGTAGGTACAGAAGTTTTGCTATATTGCAGTAAATAAATATAAAAGTGTTATTACGTGCTTGGTAAGAAATAATCTTTAAAGAATCAAAATAAAATAAGAGAATATACAAACATCATATATTTATAGTTAATTCTTATAATATACACAAAATGTAATTTTACTATGGTAGTAGCACAATTCTTTAATTTCAATAATTATATAAATATTGAGAATGTAGAATCTATGTTTTATATGTTACTTTTTACTCAGAATGATCTATCAAACAATTTGTCAAAGTTTATTACACTCATTTTATATCATTATATATATATATATATATATATATATATATATATATATATATATAATGTATATGAAATCAATACAAATTCAAGTTAACAGAAGATCGTATGTTTATTGAAATTTAAATTGGTTTTGTCTGAATTATTAGATGGAGAACTACTGAAATGCACGATTCCGAACAATCGACGAATTATTAACCATTGCTAGCCAATGCTAGCAAAGTTATTTCTTATTTAATTTCGTTGCATATTAAAAAAAATACTGTTATTATTTATATTGTGAATATTTCGTACAATTTCTACACTAACGACCGACTCGATAACATTTACTTTTAAACATATGGAAGTTGTTTCCATCAACTTGGTACTTTATAACGTGGCGTCGATGTGGCTGGTTATCGAGCCGTTTATTTCATCAATGTTCCGATATGTTTCAATCTGCGTCGCTCGTAAAGCTATTCATACACATATCCATGGAGCATATTTCCGGCGTCTGCAAAATTCGAGTATGTTATTTCGTTATTAAGGCGTGTGCCACGTAGAACAGTCGTTAAACGAATTTTATTATATTTATTGAATAATAATTTGAATTAGCCGGTAACAACTGTCTGTATTGATAATGAGCATTACAAAAAGCATCATTTAATATGTATATTGACAGATATAAAATCGACATCTACACAATGTTATTAAATGTAAAAATTAATTAGATTTCTGAGCTCTTTCTTTAGATAAAACAATAAAATAATACCAAAAAAGAGTTAAAGTGTATCTGATAAAGTTACAAATGTACATTTAAGATTTGTATGTACAAGACCATTAGTGTTAGTAAATAATACGATTGCAAAATCTACAATATTGTATCAATCACCTAACACAGTTATGTACTTAAAATTTCAGCGTGTCGTACTCAATCTTTAAACTTCGCAAAAGTTTTAAAGTCGAGCGACAGGTGTAATAGATGCTATATATTGCGTTCTAGCGCGATAGAAAGACCATAGCATTCGATGGTCAAAATTGCACAACGTGCAATTTGATGTTGATCAAATTTTACACTTTTATTAATTTCAGAACGTTCTCTGACCTTTATATTCTATGTTTTTGTGTAAAATTCGTGTTGCGGGAGCTTCCGGCAAAGTAAAGTACGTACGCGCTAGGGAGTTGCTCCCCAACCAAATAAAAAAAAAATCGATGCAAAACGCGTGCTGCTATCCCCTCGATGAATTGTTTTCCAAAAAAAGATAGACCAACAATGGGTTTTTGTGGCCGAGACCTCGCTTTTAGTAAAGTAACGAGGGTACTCGAAAGCGCTGATTCATTCTCAAAGATTTTGTCGGATATATTTATAGTGTGGAAGAAGGTAGCGGCATGTTTTATTAGAACCCCTTAAATTTCTGATCGCATTAAAATTTAAAAACAAAAAGTTTACGGAGGTAAAAAAAGTAGATTAATCAAAATACTATTTAATTGTTTTAAATCGTTATGTAAAAAAAATAACATGCTATCGCAAAATGTGGATATGTAAATATTATAAATATACAAAGTTTTATAAAAATATATCTTTGTCACATTTTTTGAAAAATATTGGATGAAGCAGGGATATAATATAGCCATTACTATGGATCCTGACAGATACGAAAGTATTTCTGCCTTATTTCATATTCTTACCATTTTTCCTATTACCCTTATAGCGGTCTTCTCCATACAAATTCATATTTTATATAAAACCAGGATATTCATATATAAAAGGTACACCACTACATAAAGTTCTTTTTTTTTCGTGAAAAAAGGTTCCTACAGTAAATTATGTGAAGTGATTCTCCTATCATCGGCTATAAAAAGGTTTCGCACAAAAAAGTTGAACGCGAGATTTAGAAGTTTTAGATAAAAAAAAAGAATCTTCACACCTATACTACGTAAAGAGATTACGCGTACTATTCTGTTGGTTAATTTAGTTACTGTCTAATAAAATAAGAACTTTTGTCAATGATCTTATTCAAATATATGATTTCTTTAATAATTCTGTTCGTTTACTTAATTTAATTTCGTTTACTCTTAAAATAAAGTCTAAAATAAAATATTACAATTTATCACCACATTATTTTAACATAATTAAATTGCCATTTTATCAGTTATGTTATTCGATGTTGCTTCGGATGCAGAAGAAAACGACTATTTTGTTTACATAAGCACTAATTTCTCAGCATGTATATCGACCGTTTTCGTTCAGCTGTCGTATATAATGGAACGGTAATATGATTGACCGCGGTTTTGATCTTATACCACGGCACATTTAGCTACCGCTGTTTCATGGTGGCAGACATACCTAATTTTACCATCACGTACGCAACTGACCGCATGCTGCTCTTGCTGAGAAATTAGTGTAGACCAGCACCCTTTCTGTGATCGGTCGTTGCCTTCTCTCTTCAACGAATCCCAAACACTTTAATTAAATAGGCTCGTCCAACTGCCGTCATCGTTTATCGGAAACGCATTAGTACTATAGACTTGAAAGCGAGCGTTTCCGTAATTCAGCACAATCGTATTTTTACACGCTACATGCCCAACCGCCGGTTGGAGAAACGTTTAAAAATTCTTTAGCCTCAGTTGTAATAGTATCACACACACATTCAACAGAGAAGATTTAAAATCTTTTCTTCTACATATTTAATATTTCTAATATATATTCGATATTTGTCATATATTATATATAATTTGATTGTTGGAATCTATGTGACACTTTACTTTTCTGTTTATTTTAATATTTTTGCAATACTTTTACAGTGAGAAGTGTTTAACACACGTTATCCGTCATAAAACGCGAAATTCATAAAAACCAACAAAAAATATATTAATCGATTGTCAGACGACTATATGTATTATTCGTTTCTTTCCCGATATACGATTTTTAATTAAATGTATAAAGAAATACTACAAGTAAAGTTTTAATTTCAATTCTATAAATTAATAAACAATATTGCATTAACCAATTCTATTTTAATATCATAAAAAACATAGTAAAAGGTAAATGTGATGGTTACTTTAGTCTTCTGCCTATTATATACGATAAAAGCTTTTTTAATCTACTTTGAAATCCAACTTTTATCCGATTTTGATTTTTCTTTATCTATTTTGTGCAACACAAAAGCTCCTTTTAATATTGCTGGCAAAGTAGTTCGTATTACAATGTGACCATTCTAAATTGTTACTTACTGCTCAGTGTCTGCAGGATTGTCGCTAGATGCACGTAATGCTGTGTATAAGGTGACGATTACAGCTGGCACTGGCCACCCAAGTCCCATCAGCCAATTCACTAATTTGTGCTCGCTAGTGAATGCACTCACTAGCAACGTGTGCAGGTAGAAGCCTTCGCAGAGCATCCAAGCGTAGTTTGTTAATAGAAAGTAATGAAGGACTACGTGCAGAACGCGACATGGTATCTGCAAAGCACGACGCTTTATGAATGCCTCTTCAAAGTAAGTCAAGTCATATTGCTTGCAAACTATTAGAGTAATCATACCAAATATAATACAATATTTCCTAATATGATGCTATTTTCATTTTAACAGTTCTACTAAATATAATATATATATATATATATATATATATATATATATATATATAATAAGTATTATAAAAAATATATATCTTATACAATCAACTTAATTAATATCATTTTTAATAATTTTCTATAATTATATTATTATACAAGATATTTATAAAAACATATTCTCCGTATTTATTTTCGCATGACAATTAGTCTAATCAATTCTATTCTATATATTCAACTTAATTTAAAAAAAACATTTATTTTTCATCAGCGATTATTGCCAAAATATTCATAAATTATAATTAATTGCAAACAATGCAAATTTATATCAATTGTAAATGTATATTTTTTATCTTTATACATAAATCACTTTATAAATTTTTTTTTTAATAATACCACAAATAATATTTTCGTTTTAATAAATATTTTAATTTATATATATGTAAAATGTAATTTCTTATTTTATATATATATATATATTTTTTTTTTACTTCTATTATATTTATATTTTTAATACATACGCCATTATTAAGTAGTAAATCCGTGTTCGCTACTATGAATCTGTACCAAATCAGCCATAAAGCATTGTTGAACGCGAACGAGGTGAACAGATTCATATGCAGCGTAATCCGTGCGCATCTGAGAGATCTGCATGAAAAGAAACAAGAAAGTCCTTTCAATAGCACTTCTCCCAAGTCTTTTCAACGAGTCCTAATTTCGCGTTACAGAATGGTACAGAAAGATCTAAAAGTTACTTCACTGAATATTTGCGAGTGATATCCGTCTAGATTGGACTGTTTAAGCTGCACTAGTTTAATATCTTGAATAAAGTTAATAGTCTAATTTACGATTGGTATCTTCATTGATAAGACTTTATTTATTTGTTAGATCTAAAATTTATTAATACATATAAAATAAATAATAATACAATAATATTTTAATATTTCTAGAAGACTAAATCAAGACTTTTTAATATTCTTAAACGTTTTTTGCGCGTCTTATATACCTTTCGAGGTTTTTAAAAAACGTTTCTCAATTTTTAAAGGTTAAAAATTCTATTATTAAATTAAAAACGAAATTACATCTTCCGTCTTAAGCGATCTAATTTAGACGTATCTCAAGCATACGCAGAATACCTCCAAAAGTAATTCTCAAAGTTTTTGCATTAACGTACTCTGCAACGCGCATGCAAATTTTAATATCCTGTTGAGGTAGCAAAGATAATAACAACGTCGATAAATTTGTAACTTACCGGAAGTACGTGAGAATTCCTAAAGAAAGCAGTAAAGCTACCAAGGATATCGCGTATCCCGCCTCGTAGATTCCATTTATACCTTGCTGCCACTGTAATCATAGTATAAAAAATTTAAAACTTTGTTCTCGCATTTCCAGACCAACTTGTTAAATTTTTAAGTGGTGTCTTAATTTTTATTAATCCACATTATGCGAATGCGATACAAGTTATGACCCTATTATTTCGTCAGAAAATTTCACAGTTTTAGATTGAGGGTCTACGATGTGGTAGAGAGCAAGTAACGCGAATCTGACCCCAATCGTTTCTTTGATTAATTATCATGTCGCCCGCGTCGTTGCAAACTCGTTGCGCCCGTGCCACAGTGAAGAAATTAACTACTATCTAGATTTGTTACATAACATTATTTTCCAGAAAGTATATATTCAAAAGATCAATTTATTAAATAGGTTGTATAATTAAAAAATCATGGAAACAAAACGATCTTTTTTTAAATTTAATTAAACAAAAAAAAACCATATATTTTTAGATACGTAAATTTTTACTAAGCATTACGTAAGCTTAGTTGCAAACTTTTCAAGCTGTACAAAATAAAAAAGTAAACAAAATAAAAAGTGAATAACACATTGTTGCACATTAACTTTAAAATTTGATCGTAAAAAATATTTAAAAAGTTATTAACAAAAATATCGAAAGTTATCAAGTTCCTTTCTTTACTTTATACGTTTCGAAGCGAAAACTTCTTCTACAAATACAAAAATTTATGTTTGTGCATTATTCGGTCACATCGATTTTTCGCTGTCATAAACGCATTCTTGTAACAACATTCAAACTTAAAACTAGTTTCCGGAAATCCTTCGGCTTTTGTGAATGTCAGAATCGAGAAACCGCAGAAAGAACTCAGACAGACAGAATCATCAAAAGACTACGAGTCTCGCGCAAATCCATTTCCCTGTTTTTTCCTCCATTCGAAATATCCACGAGCAATGCAGTTCATCCGGCGTTGTCGTTTTAAAATTCATCCGCTTACGAGATCCCTCCATCGTGTCCCCTCAGCCCCCTCGCAACTAACATACTTCCTTTATGCCGTCGCATGCAAATCTTGCCGCATCTGCAAAGCAAAGTTGGCCAGTAATAAGGCTTCGTAACGTTGTCCTATGTATGACAAATGTCTGCCAGGCACGAAGTGTTTATGAGGCTCGACGTCCGAAAATCTGCCATGTGACCTGCGTCAAGGCCGGCTGAGCTTGGAAAATTAATCGAGCTTGGAAACTCGACCATGAGAGGAAAATTCGGAAGAAAAATTCGGACCCTGTCCGAAAACCCGAGCATATAATCTCGCTTGTTAAACATGCAACAAAGCAGACGCTCAGTGGTCGGCGTTAAAAAAAAGTTTCTATTCTCGTATTTGCCTAGAAATGGATGTTGGCAGGAGAGCCTTGGGGAAGGCATTAATCCTGTTCTTCCCAACGGAATAGGAAGCAACGTTATTCTTAACCGCCATCGTACAAACGTCATGTTACTTATTAACGCTATGCACGAAAGCCTACAAGTCTGCTTTCATGGCCTGGCACTACTCATGAATAAGGCGCTGTGGCTTAAATCGCAAGCAAATGTGAATTAATATTTAACTCTGCTTGCATAAATCTCTTTGCAGTACCGGCGATCGTGTAAAAGTTCTCAAAAAAAGAAGAAGAAATTAGCAATAAAAAATATCTACACACACACACATATATATATACATATGTATAACTTGATTCCTTTTGTCGTCCAATAATTGTCTCATACACGTTATTACACAAAATATTGATTTACTTCGGCAAAAGGATGTCGGAGGAAAAAATCTAATTTTTCGTGTATATGTATTAATTATTAAACTATATATCATCGAAATAAAGTAATATAATAGCAATTTCGATATAAACGTTAGCGAGAACATTTTATTGTTCATTCTAGATGAAACAAAGATAATATTTCAGTATTAAGTCTTCCATTTGAAAAGTCATATAATCCATGGCGCGGGCGTAGAGATCCAAGACGTATTATCAAATAGAATTTTAGCGGAATTGAAAGCGCGAAATACGGCGAGTTCATACTTTTAGTTAATCTACCCATTTAATCGAATCAATGAATATCATAATTATGAAAATTGGTTCCAAACCGCACAGCTTTAAATGGATTTTACGCCGTGCTACGGTAGTTGGTGCTAAATAATTCATGAAGTTCGGATATATACGCAGTATCCGGATACCCCAGGTTCTACCTTGAGATTACACGGCACTTGATACTTTAATAGTGTAAGTGAGTCTCTCTTCTTCGGACCGGCCCAATTGGATTAACGCAGGTCCCGGAAATTATACCGCTGTTGCATGCGGGGACACGATAAATTTTATCAACGTGAACAAAACGATAATTGTGTCCCGTTTCGCTCCTGGTTTATTATGTATCGATAGCGCGCGGATTACACTATCTCCCGCGCTACATTGCAGCTTATTGTCGTTTGTATCCGCGATCCCGTTAATATTAGGAGACAGATGAATCCTCAATTTCGTACGTGTCGTATTGTTGAATTGAAATCGAGCTATCGCTGTTTACCGATCGTATTGGATTTCGTGCGAAGTTCGCACTGCGAACGCAATGAATTCACACGGAACGTGACAATATCATGTAATATCGCCGAATTCGACAACGAGAGCTGTAAATCTATAAAATAATAAATTTAAATGACATAAATATTTGCACTTTATATTGTCAATTATTATAATTACAAATGACATTTTCTTGTTTAAATATTACTTGAATATTTTAACTTTGAGACTATCATGTAACCGTAAGTAAATGCAAGATTCATATATTTTAATTTCTTTCATTATACTGTTACGCACACTCCCGGAAAGAACCGAGACACCACTAAGAACTTTAACAACTCACGGTAGTACAGAGAAATACGTTCGAACAGTTTGACAGCTCGTCGAGTCAAGTCGCTAGGGCACTTGTTTTTAAAACAGCAGCTCGTCGTCAAGGAACGACACACGGCCTCCTCAGTACCGGGCGTCCAGCAGCGCGGGCGTAACAATACTTAAATAATTAATCAGTTCACTCTCTCTCTCTCTTGCTTGTTTTTATTTTATATATTGTATGAGGCGTTGGGTGCAAATACATCTTAACTCGCTTTAAGTTGTATTTGTCGCCAAGTTGTTTTTGACGGAATATACGTAATCATGTTTTACAACTTCTTTTATATAAATGTCGTGTGTCATACAAAGTTTTTAGAAGGTTCTTTGTTTAAGTTTTAATAATTTTTGTGCGCGGTCACACGTTCTCCGCGAAAGTGAGCGGGAAACCTAGTCTTTTCTATCGCAATTTTGGTATGTATGGTCCTATTATGAAACGCGTAGACATTGTTCAAACAGCTGCTGAGTATATCGAGAACAGCAAGAAAGAATCCTAAATTATTTGATATTGAACTAGACAGTCATTTGTTAAAAGATTGGTTTACAGAATTAAATAGTTTATATAAAAAAACGCCTGCACTTAAAAATTTTCAATTTACAATTTAAAAATATGTAAAATCACAATACTTACAAACTAATGAAGCTTTGGCTTGTATTGGTTATATGGAAATGGAAACCTATTTGTGTTTTCGTAACCAGCGTAAAAAGATAACACCGTATCTCTTTCTCCAGTGGTGCCACGTGGCATGTCGAAAGAGAAAAAAAATTTAGAATCATTTTTACGAATACAATTCCTAACAACGGAAACTAGAGTATGCTTTAAAAACATTTTTCGATTATGTCAAATTGATAACGTATCGGATAACGAAGTATTCGATAAGGAAGATTAATATGTTTATAAACATTTATATAAAACTACGTTTTAAATATTAAATATTATGTATACTCATTATTTTCACGAATAAAAACTATGTATTAAGTTTCTTATATTCGAATTACCTTATTGTACGTACAAAAAAACCCGTTCTACGCAAAAGCAAACGTAACTAGGATCAATTATTCCTTATTGTTTAAATAACTTTTTGGGCAAAAATAAATATTCTAAATAAATGTAAATTATATACTTTAATAATATTATTAATAAATTACATTTTTTAAAGTGTATATTTTTTATTTATTTATTAATGGAAAACAAAGTTTAAACTTAAAACGACTTTTTTGTCAAACTTAACGCGCGTTAAGTTTTTTTGCACCCAACGCCTCATATATAAGTATACTGAAGTTTTTACTTGAATAATAATGAAAAAAGTATGTTTATTATATACTTAAAATACTAAAATATTAAAAAAACCTATAAAATAAACACTGCATATCCATTATCACTATATGCTTAAAGTAATGATTGAGTTACCTTATTTCTTATAAAATAAAAAAGTAAAAATAATAATGCTTAGACATCGACGTCAATGTATGTAAAATGAAATGTTTATTTAACATATATCTTCTCGTAGACAGGTACTAACGGCATTGCACTGGCTGCGTGGATGATGTTTATACAACACTGTGCGAATAACAGTGCATCGATCGTTGTGTTCGTCCACACGCATATTAAAAAGTTTCTCTACTCAACGGCCCAAAAGAGATTGATGATTTTTAGAAATTTTTTTGAGGACTGATAAATAATGAGCTTTTCACGAGTTTATGTTTTTATTCGTATTTTAACTGTTATATCAGAAGCAGACCTGTTTTTAAGGTCACTCCTTGCTTTCTTTCAAGGCCTTATAATTTTATCAATTTTTCAATAAAATTTGCAAAACATATTATCCCTAGACATTTTTAAAAAATATAAAAAAGATAATCGAAAAAATATTTTTATCCTCTAAAATAGAGAGACTCTTTAACTATCATTAACTTTAAACATTCCAAACAAATAATAGCTCTGTATTGTGTTACAAGGGTAAAAGAAGTTACCTTGGGACTTAAAGTAATGGAAATACTTCTAATTTTCTCTTGTCTTCTTGCCTTCCATTACTTAATCTCTAGGATTATCCGCGTCTAATAATTAAGAACTGGAAATTTAAGAGAAAGTTTCGGAGAGACTTGCTTTACGTGCTTTTCTGTGCGCAGAATATAAGAGAAAGTTCAGACATTTTCCAGAATTAAATTTCAGAACTACAAATAGATAGCGAAATCATATTTATTGTTTAGACATGAGTTAATGAAATCGCTGGCTTATCAGAGCAATTGATTCAAATGCAACAAAGTGCAATGTCACGCAAACGTTACATAACATTTTATTTTAAAATTTTATATTATTCATTACTATTATTAAATTTTACATAATCAAGTTTGTACAATTCCTTTGTTTATTCTACCCCTCCCTAAAAACGCAATAAATATGTATCATGTAAATTTTAACTATGGTATTTTGATTGCAAACAAAAAATTGCAATCAAGATGTAATCTGTAACCGAAGAATAATCAATGTCATGAAAACGTCACGTGATATTTCAAACTTGATATAACATATAGTTGTGCACTTCGTCATTTTTAGTTCTTTTTACTCCTTGCAAAAAATAATAAACGTAATAAACTTGTAATAAACGTCTGTCACATAAATTTTTCTACAACGTGAATCGAATTTAGATTCTATTGCACAACTTTTTTGGTATTTAGAAGTCGCATAGTGTCAACCGGCATTAAAATACATAAGTAAATTCACCCATATTTTTTATTTTTTATTACACTACATTTTCAATTATAGCGTATTTTATGCAATTTCATAAACAACGCTTTTCAGATGATAAATGCGCTGCAAATAATTTCCTTTTAAAATGATTGCCAAACAAAAGCGAACGAGCTGATACTGACGATGAGCATTTCAATCAATTTACATGCTTTCGGAGAACAGGACTAATTCAGTATACCGTCCAATGCATTTTAAGTGTGTTTATTTACATGAGCCGTTTCCTAGTCATTTTACGATAATATTTACCTCAGAATCCAGATGTTGCAGATGTTAGAAATGCGGATCGATGATGATACATGTGCGTTCATCGTGCATGAGAATGAACACAAAGGCTTTTGTCATACCGTCGCGGCACTACAAGCGCAAAGAATCAGTTTTATTTGCACATGCAGTGGCACGCATGTGATGGGGATTCAGCTCACGTCAGTGATAGATACGTGTGAATTAAAAACTCTGAAATAGACGGCCATCTCTGCGAGCAACAAATGTATCGCTACGTAATTGGCAAAAGAATAAAAAGGCACAAGAATAAAAAAAGGAAGCGAAGAAATAAAATAAAGACAGATATAAAGGGTACGGGCACAAAGGTAACTCGGTTACAGCGGCGCGGCGTATCATTAGCGTAGTCTAATGAATTCATTCGCAATTTCATGTACCACAGAATGACTGTCGGGACTAGAAGGATTAAGTAAACAGGTAGATTACTCAGATAGAAATTACTCAGGCAGATTACCTAGCTGGACAAGAATGGAAACGGATACACATGCAAAAATATATCCTGTCAGAGCTTTTCCGCTAAGCCGTCTGGCTTCATTTTCTGGACCCGAAAGATAAGTGGCCATCTTATCGTCGCTCATAAAATAGTATACCGCGGAGAGTATTTTCCACCATTTCGTGTCGCCTGCAACCAAATCCCTTACATTGTATGTACGGCTATAATAACCGAGCGTACAATTGCGTGTCTCTCTCTCTCTCTCTATTATAATTATACGAAAGAGAGAACTCGGTAATATCTAAATGAAATTTCATTTGACATACAGTAAAGTAGAAATCGGAATGCGTACTCGGAACGTTGCTCATAAAGCTCGAAAAGTTTGATCTCTGAAATTAGAAACTGAATAAAATTAAGGAATTAGGACCCCAATGCAAACTTTTGCATTACGCATAAGAGAATTAATCAGAATCCTTCATTTCTAGCTTGGATTTGATTATTTTTTTTTTAGAATAAAATTACACAATATTTCAAGTTTATATTACGTTTTGTTGTTTCTTTCACATTTGTTTTTTTTTCTAAATTTATACTATTTAAAAGTCGTCTTATTGTCCCATTCTTTATTTATGTTAATAGTGTTATTAAAACTATTAAAACGTTTTCAAGCTTCTCACATTTTTTCGCAAAATTCTACAACCGTGACCCGATGCTTCGAATTTGTATTCGTTTCATCTTATGTTAGCAAAATTTTGCTGTAAGAACTCGGTTTAAAAATGGGCACCGTGGCAAGAGTGTCGTATTATGTTCGCAATTTTAGCAGCGTCGCGACGAAAAAGGTGCAAGTATCGACATTGACGTCAATGCGTGTTAGAAGTGAATGCCTTTACGACGACGTGATGGATATACCAAGAGAGAGAGAGAGAGAGAGAGAGAGAGAGAGGGGGGGGGGGTCGACAAGCGCGGTTGTGACGGGCCACGTTCTAAAGGATGATCACGCTATGTGTATCGGTACCAAAATGAAGCTGGTCCTAATGAATAGAGCGCGGCTCGTCAAGTACATGAGAAGGGTTGACACGGATGGCGTTACGTAAAAGCCGGCTTCTCGCAAGCCGGGAACCGGGAAATGCTTCATCGCATTATCGTACTGTCTCACGCGCCAAAGGCGCGTTGCTTTTCAACATTAATCCTATAAAAGTGATGACGAAAAATCTCTAAAGAACTGTCTCTTAAATGGAGCGAGAGTCGCACGAAGATCGCATTATAAAATCCATTTGTCTCAACGGATAAATCACTTGCCGCCTTAAATGGTTTCGGGATATCGGAAATACTTCGGGAGATACTATAAATGTTAAAAAGAAACAAGGTTTAAAGGGATTTTGCGTATTGACAGAAGTTGGGAAATTCAGGACAATTTCATGCTTGTTTCATTTCTATGCCTCGTGTTCTCTTTTTAGTGAAATTTCCAGTGCGCACATCGTAAATCCGTTTCACCGAGTCGTGACAGTAGCAACGATGAGAAATCAATTCTTCGGAAATAAATCGTGAGAAACTTTTTTTCACTCTCTCGCTTGCGCCGTTATAACGTTATTATTCGAAATGACCGAAATATCGGCAATACTCGAACGAATAATGCAGTAGACGCCGCTGTATCGTCTGCTGCGGGGCAGATTGCGTGGTCGCGTGATCGCTGAAATTGTTCCTCTGTGCAATGTTGCGATGCAAAATAAGTAATACCCTCCCTGTCGGATGCAACGTGCGTGTCTTTCAAATATTTCAACAAACGCGTCCCGCTCGCTCAAACGATATTAGCTCTGCGGAGAATATATACGAGTCGCCTGATCGTGAGCCTTCAGGCAGAATAACGCGGAATCAAACCCGTGTCAGAAACGGCGATATCTCGCACGAGACTGAGGACTATAACTAGGACTCGCGTGTGTGAGAACTTATATATATTTCCCAAAGGGATAAGTCCTCTTCCCTGCGTCCCTGCGTCCCTGCATGCACCGTCCGATGGTTCTGACCATCGAATTTTTCAAATATCTTCAAAGGTCGCGATCCCTTTTATTGCAATCGCGGCAATGTTCGAGAGACTGAATCTCTTTGACATTGTAAAGGCAGAGAGAGAAACCTTTGAAAGCAGTTTATTTTATACGCGAATAGACGCAAATATACATATTAAGAAATAACTCACGCTTAGATCCTGTAGGTTCACACAAGTGGTGTAATTGCTCCATATTTGATTAGATTCGGGATGCCGGAACCACGTGCCGTTCAGCTCGCAGTATTTGTGCGCCATGACTGTAACAGAGAATTGTTGGAATATCATTCACGAGGTGTGCAACGTGGTGATGTTGAGAAATGTACATTGGAATTTATCGATTTCTTATAATTACCGAACCTTAACGGCACCTCTGCTAATAATGTTAATGGAATTTCGCACGATTAATCATTTACCATGTCATTTTCATATTAAAATTAATTAAAAGTTATATATTACTTTTACGATTAAAAATACGTTTTTCTCTATATAGAAGAGTTGTTGATGCATAATCAGCTATATAAATTGACATAAATAAAAAATTACCATCGATTGTAATTAATTTTTTTAAGTGTTATTAGCATACAAAAAAATATAACCTATTAAATTATTTTTCTCAAGTGTTTCATATTTTTGTCACTAATTGTTGCTTATATCAAGTGAACATATAAAATATTGATGAGCAGGCAACCGGCATGCATTCAACCTTCTGTGTGCGCAAACAGGTAAAAAATATATATTCTGAACACGTGTCTTAAAAGAAAGAGAATTCACATATGATTTGTAACGCTTCATCGCTTCGACCTAGCGTATTTGTCAATGTTTAAAGGAGAGGAAACGGAAGAAGAAATATATGTCCTGACTACGCAATCATCCACGAAGTTATGTCCGCTTCTTGTCAAAGCTCGTTCAAACTTCCGTCCAGTCTGGCGAAACAACAAGCTAATTTAAAATTTCCCGATGCAGAGAGTAGTTTGTAAAAACTGTGCCAGCGGCGTCGCATGAAGAATCAAGAAGAGCCGACGGTCCACCCATTAAGCGGATAGAGAGAGGCGGGATTATTCCTCTCTGCAAATCCACGGTCTAATAGTTCGCAAATAAAACAAAATGCAAATTGAACTTCAATCCACTCCTACGAAGCGCTGCTTGGTTAAACTTACCTTTAAGAAAAATAAACTTTGACTCACGTAGCCGCCTTCAAGCGTTTTAACGCTCACTTCGCGCTCTTTTCCGATCTTAATTAGCTGATGAAGTACGATGTAAATATCCGGGGATGTATGCAAGTAACAAGCACAATCTGTGCGCAATTACATTTCTGTTTGCTTGCGATCTTTAATCTTTACAAATTTCCACAAATACAATGACGTATGTGGTACTCGATTCAAATGAATATACGTAATGTATGATTTGTAAAAATATAAGAATTAAAATAATAGATAAGAGACATCAAAGCTATACGTACCTGTTGTACGCTAATTATAACACATGCTACATTGAGAGAAAAGTTCTTGACTTTTTAAATTAAATTTAAATTTTGTCACACATCATTAAAAAAATAAATATTTATACATTTAAGTATATTTATTTAATTTCATATAATTTTAAACATTATTAGTCAAGTTAATTTTCTTTTTTCAAGTACAGATTGCGAGGAATGACATGTTGTAGAAGCTTATCGCTATGTATCACTCATCTCTATCTAAGTCTCAATCGAAATATTATGTATACAAGAAATATTATGTATACAAAATTACACCAATGAACGACCGTGTCGGCAAGCGTTGGTGCTGCCGATTAAACTCCGTTAGTTGTAAAGAGAGTTGCAGGGAAAAGTACATTACGAAGACGCGACCGCGAGAAATGGCATGATCGCACGCAAGAGAGTCTGAACGATGCGAGTCTTTCCTCGAGTATTACGCCGTAATTCGTAGCAAATGGTGCAAAGCGAAATAGCGTTTCTCGTACAAATACATCGCGATACAACGTGAAGCGAATAATGCGTCGCGCAACTTGCTCCGACAACAACGGAATATTAGAATACGAGAATCGCCATATTTCCGCCGGGCATGTCCAAACTACAGAGCCAATGTCCTCAATAGTAACAACTCACGGAGCGTATCGCATTCAAGAGAAATTAATTTCCCTTAGAATATATCCAAATTAGGTGACCGAGTCCGTGTATTCAATTGAACCAATAAAGCCTACCAGCTATTCTGACTATATTGCAATTATTTTCATTTCACAGCTGCATTTAAACTTGATTACATTGTGCTTCTCTTTCTCTCTCTCTCTCTCCTCCGTGTTTCAAAATTCTGAAAATCATAAAAAATAATATTGCCGCAAATGTAACATTCGAGGTACTTGCGAGAAACAATTATAACTATTTAAATTTTAATTAAAAAATTTTTTTAATAATTATGGCTGGTAATAAATTAAAACGTCACATACATATATATATATATCATATATCTTGAAATAGTAGTTACATTATCCAAGTAGAACACTTCCTGGAAAAAATTTATGTTTCCCGCTAATTGATCAATACCAATGAAATTCACGTACGTTAAATACCTTCGTTTGTTCTTTCAATGGATTACAACATTAGGGACACGATCCCATTTCGGAGAATGTTCATTTTTTTTATAGTGAGAGTTATCGATAACGCCAATGGAACAGTTATTTGGTTTTTTCTTCTTTTCGTAAAAAAATTGTAGATATTTTAAAACTGAACCAAACGAACAATCAAACGGTGTGATATAAAAAATAGATAGGCAAGAGATGAATCTGAAACTGTGATGGTAAAACTGATATTATTATTTTATTAGCAACACAGCGCTTTTACTTTTGTACCATAACAATACAATATTTATTATTAAACTTAAAATACTTTTTAAAGTGTTACTGGCAATAGATTTTACACGTGGCAAATAATCTTATCAGATAAGTCTATTTCAACAGCCATTGCAAGAGAAACGCATAAAACTGAGCAACTCAAATTAAAAAAAAACTCTATTACTTGTTATACAATATGTTTATTTAAAAAGAAAGAGGAAGAGAGAGAGAGAGAGAGAAAATTACGAGCACAGCGACTGGCTTATGTAGCCAGTCATTATTTCGTGATGAGGGCCGATCGATCGGGCGAGTCGGAAGACTCGCCTACAAACCCGCCGGATGTTCGCCAAGCGTAAGGTATCGATGTCTGCCCTTAATTCGTCCATCACCCCTTTCTTGCATCTTTCCTTCCGACAGGCACCGTCATTACATCACATTTATCTTCCCCCCAACTAAATGCTCCACCCAAGCTTTAAAAAAAATATATATATATACATATACATACATATATCTTTCCATATACACATATATCTTGTACATCCACACACAGATATATATTATGTATATATAGCTATATACGGAAGTACGTGCACACCCAGCATATACGCGGTGGCCTTTAACGCGGAGCTCTCTGTGGCGCGACACGATGAGATTTATTCGCGAAATTAGAATGGCAAAGCGCTCGTTAAAAAAGGAATGCCCGCCGTTTAATTCCCGAATAAAAGCGGAACGCAAGGTTTGTCCCGGCGTATCGCGCCTGCGACCTGCGATCGGGTAAAAAAGAAAAAAAAAAGAAGAACAAAAGGACAAATACAAAAAGAAACCGCAGTATGCGATACAACAACGCGACGGTCCAAGAGTACACGTTCCACGATAATAAGGAGATAACGAAACGCCATTAGCGGCCGTTGTTTCCTGAAATGCGATCTCGGTGGAAGATAACATTTTCGCTAGGGACTGCGCCCGCTTGCCTACGTGCGGGCATATGCTATTTTGCGCCTCGAAATCAGCATACCTAGTCCTACCTTTGACCCATTAACCATTCCGGACGATGCGGTCATTTTAATTAACGAGATTAACAATTAACGGAAGGGAGGACATATTAACGGGAAATGAGCATGTCTCTCTTTCCGAGAGAATACGGATTAATTCCGTTGGATTAATAAATGAAATGACGTTACGTATTCAATTTCATAAATATTTTATAGATATTTTCAAGTTTTTTCTAAAGAATCTCTAAAATATGTAACATATAATGTTTAACAACATATTCTTTAATCTCGATCTTTTTTCGCAAAAATATCCTTTATAATTATTATATAATTTGTAAAATATATCTGTTTCATACAAAATGTTATATTTTTAGATTTTTCTAAATATTTTTTATCTGGCATTAATTTAATGAAAATAATATATACACATTGCACTATTCTATAAATAAAATTGATAAAATTTCTGTTTGTATAATATAAAAAAGAAACGTCAAGTAAAATAACATAATAAAATGTTAATCGCAATATAAAAGAATAACATAAGCGAGCAAATTTCAAGTGTCTGTTTATGAGTACGTGTCAAAATATAAAAAATTTTTAATGCTTTGTATATTACGACTAACGTGTACAGACCTTTGATTTATTTATATTATACATACTACAACATTAATTTGATTTGTACATATAATGTAAATGAATACATAAATAATATCAACTGTTATTTTCAACGTATATCAAGAAAATGTAATAATAGTAAAATTGAGATTTAATTACATCAAGATATAATTACAAATCCTTTGCTACACATTTCATTGTACGAATAATATGTAATATAAAAGAAAAACTTACACATATTAAACACACGCAAATCGGTATATAATGTTGTCTAAATATAATGTTGTTTTCTCCTGAGAAATTAGTTTTGAGCGCATTTATAGCTTTCTGCTTCTCTCAGTTGACAACTTTTATCAGGATAGAAACTGAAGGTGATGAATGTTAGTAGATTCCCTACAGCCCCAGACTAATATTACGAGCTCCCTAAAGACACGAAGATGACAAACCAAACGCAATTAAGTGCGTGTCGGTCATAAAATCCTTCCTGTTCATCAATCCCGTCGTAACATGATCTTTTGTAAAGCGGCTATTATTAAATCACAAAAGATTTTAGTTTCTTTTGTATCGGATAACCATATTAATATTTAAACTTTATACGCACAGAAATATTTTAGAATTTTAAATAGGTAATTATGCATCCATTTTACTTCATGTATAGATTATGTAGAGATGAATTAACAATGTAGAGACACATTGTGTGTGTGTATGTGTGTGTGTGTGTGTGTGTGTGTGTGTAAGATATTACAAAACATTATATATCCTCTTTCTCTGCCGCTTATTACCTCTTATTATAAAAATATGTAATTAACAATATGTTTAAAATAATTAAAATAATTATAATTACAAAAATTAAAGAAAAATATACTTTATGTATTAATATTACAAAAATAGAAACGTAAAAGAATTAAAAGAATTCTTTAACAAGTCCTGAAAAATAGTCTTGTATAGATAAAAAAATGTGATAAACATGTCAACATAAATGTCTTGCTTCTTATATTTTGATAACTTATTGAAGTATATCTATCCAATATTCTTTTTATTTCATTTATGTTCTGTCCTTTTTTACTCCAATATATTTTTACTCCAAATTCTTCTTCCTTACGTTGTTCAATAAATCCCTCTCCATGGATTCAGTTAAGTTAACGCAACTAAACTTCTCTCGCTGCAGCAGGGATGCACTTCGCAAGTTTTGATAGAAACAAGTTTCTACGAAACATCGAAAGTTTAGTATCGGAATATTTTTTTGTTCCCGAAAAGAAACGGTCACGGTACGGGTCATGCAATCAGGCGACCGTTTGTGCACAGTCGAGAAAGAATGATTGTGCATATTGTGCACGAAATGATTGGTCCAGGGAAAGGGGAAAAAAGAATTTGTCTAGGAGTAGTCGATTCGCTCGTTCGCGTGACATTTCTGCGATCCACGTACGCTTAGCAATCCATGGTGTAAACCGTGGATCGATATCATACCTTGAATATCTTGGATATCAAGTACTTCGAGCTGAATTAAGCAGCATCGTGAAACTTTGTTAATATCGTCATCGTGCTTACGTAAGAAAGTTCCGGTACCTGTTTCACCGATACCGATACATCGTGCTGCGTGATACCGATGACGGCGTGGTACCTATCGATAAGGAACAATCTTCACGTGCGAGCATATCAATTCACCGCATCCGTTAGAGAACACAGAGCGAGCGTTTAGCTGCAGATTCAAGGTAAATAAAACAGGGAAGGAGTTAATTGCGGAGTTATTTACGTAGTTCTCAACATCTGGAAGAGATCAGTGCGACTCATTAGACGCTGTTAAATGTGAGAAAAATATCCGTTGAGATTTTATGCAAAAAACATGTGAATTCGTAAGAAACTTGTAAAGTACTTGGTACAGACGAATATTAACCGCTAAACGACCTACTTTTATGCGTACAGCATTCAGATTTAAATTTGATCTTGAGTGGTTATTGAATCTTCGCTTTTTATTGAGAATTAAGTCGGATTTAGAACCGCGCCCGTTTCAGCGGATAACATTGGGAGTACATTTTAACGCGGAGCTAATCGATATTCCCTTCGCTGCTCCCGGATTTTCACAACGTTTACCTATCCATAGGAACCGTCGCAAAGTTTGTATGGTTATACTCGACATCATCCATTGCAAAAACTCTGAAATCAAAAATCCATGTAGGTTCTACGCATTGTACGTTAATTAAACTCTGACACGGACATTTTCTCAACGCCAATCATATAGAAGCAAAATATCGAAATATTACGCTCCGTGGAATACATACACAAAAAACAATAACAAAATGTTATAATAACAGGAGTGGTTATCTTTTCAGTATAGTCGTGCGTTTGTCAAACACATTAGTGTACGTAAATATGCGCTTTCCAACGATCGTGTTGCATGTTGCTGGTATTAATTCGTTTTTTCTCCTTCCTGACGCGCGGGGAGTTTTAATGGTCAGATATTATTATTTGCAATTGATTTATTTACTTTTTTGTTTACTTTTATTTACTTTTCACAAAATACTAAAGATTTTCTTCACGAATACTACGTACAACGACCTATTTTCTCGTCAATATTAGCCTTTTCGCGACGACGAGACCAAAGCGGTATGGCGCGGCGAAATGTCACTCTAAAAGCACTATCTTTCTCCAGTGTGTACAGCTAAAATGCAATTCTACAAAGCATTGTAAATCGCTTAAGAAACTACTGCAATTTGTTTATAATTTAATGATATGTGACTTATATACAACTAAAGATTTTTGACGTGCGACAAATTTTTGTCTACATACAACGAGCGTTTTCGACAAACCACTTACAGTGGCTCTTTCGTTATAAAACAGTTAAATATTATGTCAATGAAAGTATGTCTGTAAATAAATACAAAAATGCAGAGTCTATGCAAAGAACCGAGGATTCCGTGCAATCAGATTTTTCGTTTTTGATAGCCTAAAAACTTTTTAGTCCGACGTAACCGTAACGCGATCCATTAAGTACCACGGTAGAGAAGCGGGCTATATCTAAGATGTTCCATTTTACCAGGCCATTTCTTCTTTTCCAACACGTAAAGAGAAGAAAGAGATTGAATGAAAGATTACGAGTTGGAATTCGTATCAATTTTATTCTTTTGCTTTGAAAATAGAACCAATATTATAGATAAGCTAAAAAAAGATATAAACTTTTTATTAATTTATAAGCTCCAAAAAACGTATATACGTTTTCGAAAATAGATGCTTACGTATGAAAAAAAAAACATAATTATAATAACAAAATAAATTTAAATTACTAAAATAAATTTTATCGCAAAGCTTAGAGAACAGAAAACGTAACTGTGCAGCGTCATACGCATATTACATATATATTAATATCGACTCATCAGCAATGCACTCCGTTCACATCCAATCAATCATATTTTATCATAAGCCAGAATAAAAAGGTTAATATATTCAATGTTTGGAAATAGAACTATTTTTACAATCTTTAACTCATCATATAATCTTTAAAATTAATAAAAATTTACGTATGTAAAAATTAAAAAAGATGTCAAGATCTATATTCTTAAAAAATCATCAATCAAATAATAAATGCAATTAGAAAACTTGTTCATAAATCAACTTTTTATCAATATAGTTTGTAGTATTCTTTTTCTACTGCTGTGATTTTCTACTTGCTCTCTGGCTTTAAGAAACAGCTTTCACGCTCACTCATTAACTTATCTTGCTAATAGTACTTAGGATCTACTTATTCTATTTACTATTTGCACGTTCTCGTTTGGCTATCGTTATTCTAATTCTTATTGATTATTTCTTTTGTTACTGATTATTTCATTATTAATTTTATAACATCATCGAGAGAATTAATGTTTTAGAATAATTGTTTTTAAACAATACTAAATAAATTTTAATTATAAAACACCATTTATGCAAATAAAAAAATTATAATATGTCAATTAATTATTTAAAATTAAAACAAAATTTTTTAATATAAAAAATATAAATGGACTATTTATATATTCATTGTTCAGTAAATTTTATATAGAATAATTTATCTAAAAATATATGCTAAGAATACTATACAATAACTATATTTAAACATTTAAAACCTTCAATATTCGATAAGTGAAATATTTTTGGAGTGTGCGTTCTTTATGCCATGTAATTATGTTATTATAATTTAATGAACATAATGTGTGAATATTTTTTTATTTTCTCTTATATTTTGTATAAAATTTTATAACATTTAATAAATAGAAAAGCTGTGCCTCAGATTTAATTATAAAATTCATTATTTTAAAGTTATTATTTTTTAAAATTTTGTTTAAATCTTTTTTTAAATCAATTCTATTTACTATTAACCTATCTCTTTTTCGAATTACATTGTTGTATAATAGCGACGCAATGTGTCTATTTTTTTTTAATTATTTAAATTCGTTTGAAGTATACAATAAAAATGTTAATGTTCATATAGTAAGAGTGTTAGTCATTTATCCTCATTAGATAATACTAGACATTAGTATTTTTTTCTTTTGCTGCTCAAAAATAGAAGTTGTATAATCAGAAATAATAAAAAAAAGACAGACTAGAAAACAACTTAATTATACATGTTTTCTGCACATGTAATATGTATATTTAGCTGGATATATACACTGTAAAAAATTTTTGTAAAATTACAACTATAATAGTTGGTAATTTTGAGACCAACTATATAATAGTTGTAAATTAACTTTTGGCTATAATTTTGCAGTGCACAAATAAAAAAAATTTAATTTGTCACAAATTTGTTTACAGTGTATACACAAGTGTAAAAAACAAAAAAGAAATTATTGCAAAATTTATTATACAAAATTACATACACAAGAAAATTTACAACTATTATAGTTGGTCTCCAAATTACCCACTATTATAGTTGTAATTTTACAAAAATTTTTTACAGTATATATAAAGATGTTATATTTTTAAAAACGTTAGTCTTCTGTAAAGAAATAAGACAGGTAGGTCATTTCTCAAACTTTTGTAAAAAAAAGAATCAGTCGAGTGAAAAGAACTTCACAAAACTACTCCGGTATAAAGGCAGAGGGAGAGATAATGTCTCTTTCAAATATATTTTTATAATTTCACGGATAGATTTGCATTTATAGTACGCGTTCGATATTGCAATATTCCTACCTCAGAGGCAATAGTAAGACGTGCAATGATACTGTTGCGATCAACGATCCCTTGAGTACGCGAACACGCAATATGCGACAACAAAGCCGATTAATTATATTTTGCTGAATTAACATACATGGCATGAAGATTGCATCGCTACCGCATCGAGAACGCGGCTCACATGTTCTGTCCAATATCTTCGCTTTTAGAGAACATGACTCGATTATCATCACCTTCGTCGTTATCGATCAAGAATTAAAAGCAATCCCGAAGCGATAGCACTCGTAATATCTCGTTTGTTTGATGCACGTTGTTTTTGACAATTTACTACAAATGTTACAATATTTTCTTAATTTTTATAATTTATAATTGTTTTATTACTTAAAAAAATTGATAATCTTAGAGATCAAATTAAGATGAAATTAATCCGTCGCGACTATTTCAATGTTTTTAAAAATCTATCAATCTCGTTTTATGCAATCAATATTAATAATAATTTAAATATCTGTCGTATAACATACAGATAAAGAAATAATATAAAGCTGTAGATAATATAAAGATAATATAAGAAATTATCTCTATATAAATTATCCTTATCACATCAATTAATGCATATTTTAGGAGCAAATATATATTAAAAATATATAACAAGCAAACGCAGTCTTTGAAACATTGTTCTCCATTATTCTTTGAACATATCCATCATGAGCGAAATAAAAGTACAAGTCGCTGAAGGGATATTGACCGGTATTGTCGAAGATAGATATAATATTCGTTACTTTGCTTTTCGTGGAATACCATATGCCAAGCCTCCAATTGGTGAACTCAGATTTAAGGTAAATACAGTACCCTTGTTCTTATAAATACACAATATCGGATTCTTGAACGATAAATATTAGCTCACCTTCTTTAGAATTAAAAAAAAAATCTCAATTTTCTCTAAAAATTCACAAAATAATTATAGTAAGGAAAGCTATTAAATTTAATATATATTTTTTTATTAAAAAAATATTGTATTGAATAGTTTAATTTTATATTATATAAAATTTTATATATTTAGGATCCAGTACCAGCAAAACCATGGTCCGGTGATAGAGACGCCTCGAAGAACGGAAACATGGCCGTTCAAATAAATCTTTTCACACACGCAATTGAAGGCGATGAAGATTGTCTTTATTTAAATGTATACACCACAAAAATCGAACCATTGGAAAAGCGTCCGGTAATGGTGTGGGTACACGGTGGTGGCTTTTTTATAGGTTGCGGTAATGCAATCTTTAATGTCGAGCAATATCCCGATTATATCATAGAGAAAGATGTCGTATTGGTTAGTTTAAATTATAGATTAGACGTTCTAGGTATGTTATTCATTATTTTAATATGTATTTCTACTATATTATGTAATATTTGTATTATAGTATGTAATATTATATTATGTCATATTATATAATCGCGATTTTTTTCCAAGTTTCCTCAGAGATGTAAACATTGAGACTTACAGCTTTTATATTTCACATTTCAAATAACCCATTAACATGTTACGTAAGCATACTATCAAATGTAAAAAAAATAAAAATTAAAAAGTCAATACAATTACTTATTATTATTTATTATTCTGAATATTTTTACTTTTATCATAGCGACTATTTCTAAAATCAAAGTGCTTCTATAATAAAAACAAAAGATTTTTTTGCGGAAAACAAAGAATTGGATTTGTTTGTTTTCTGATTATCTTTTGCCTTGAATATATCAACCTATTTATCTTAAAAAAAAAGTTAAATGGTTTCAGGTTTTTTGAACCTCAATGATAAAGTGGCATCGGGTAATCAAGGTTTGAAAGATATAGTTTTGGCGTTAAAATGGATTCAAAAAAATATATCAAAATTCGGTGGAGATTCAGAAAATGTCACTATTTTCGGTGAAAGTGCTGGTGGAGCCATCGTACATTGTCTAGCTTTGTCTCCAGTAACTAAAGGTATATACAATCTACAAACTCAATACAGAATCTACAAATCTTATTTATTCGTAAGTAGTACATAGAAGTATTTAACGGAAGCATTCAAATATCAATAATGCATTCAGAAACAAAAAATAGCCGAATAAAAAAAAAAGTGAAATAAAATCTTAATTTCAATTTTAATTTTTTATTGTTTCCATAAATCTTTTAAAAGAATTTTAATTCATAGATTTAAAAACATTTATTTTTATTTTAGTTACAAAGAGAAGTATGTGCACAGGATTAAAATTTTTAATTTAATAAAAAATATTAAATTAATAATTTTTCCATATATTATTATTATTAAAGAATTATCGACATCAAATTAATTAAAGAATTAATAATAAAAAAAAAGTAAATTTTGTACTACTATATAGTTGAAAAGCACGAAAGCAAGATTTTATGATATAAATCTATTAAACTAGTTCTAATTATGATTATATATTATAGGTTTATTTCATAAAATTATTGCACAAAGTGGCGTTGCCACAAATCCTTGGGTTTTAACTGAATGGAAAAATAAAACAACGAACAAAAGTTTTCAACTTGCTGAAAAGCTTGGAAAGACAACATCAGATCCAAAGGTCGCATATGAGTTTCTAAAAACAATTGACGCGAAGAAACTCATAGAAAATTCATACATGTTATTTGCCGCAGTAAGTATCTAAATATTTTATTAGATATATGTATTAAATTATATTTTGAAATAAATTCAATTAGTTAATATATAAATAAAATATCTTCACTCTTCATCAGGAAAGATTAAGTTTTGAACTACATTTTACACCCAGTCTTGATTACGAGTCATCAGATCCTTTTTTTCCTGAACATCCAAAGGAATATATAAGCCGTGGAATTAAAATGCCTTTTCTTTTAGGGCTTACTCGTAATGAAGGGTTATTTTTTACAAGTAGCAACATTTTCGGAGGTAATATAGAAATATTATATATTTTGTCACTTTCGTTAAATATATCTACAATTGTTTTGTTATTTGGTTTTTATTTCTTTCATACAGGATGGCCTGTTAAAAATAATATGATTTTGATATTCACGTTAAATATATTGTAAACATATTAAAAAATTTCATAATATTTTTAATGTTTTTTACATAATATTAAAAAATTAATTTTATTGTATAAAATTATTCAAGTTTATGTAAAAATATTAAATAATTACAACAAAATAAATAACAAACAGATATTTTATTCTCAATTAACACTAGCATTCATCATATCATATATTTTATATGTTTGCCAATATCTAAAGTTTAATCTGCAAAGTGCTCTTTGTTTCCTGTTTTTTACTTTTGTTTATTGCTTTTTTTGTCTCACCGCTCGCTATCTTACCATATCATCATTATTATCTGTTGAGACTTACACAAAAAAATAACGATTTTCAACGTTGCATTTAAAAAGTTAAAATTGTACTTTAAAAGAAAAATAAAGAAAATTCATTTTTATAATTAAAAATTATTTAAAACAGATTTATAAGCTAATGTCTTTTTATTATTTATAATTTCTTTTTATTCGCAAACCTTATTATAACACAATCTAAATTTTAAAAAATTTGTTTTATTTTTACACAAATGTTAGAATATAAAATAAAATATTTACATATTTTATAAGAAAGATATATTTTATTTTTGGGATTAAAATAAAGATTTTATTCTCAATTTATTTCAATATTCTCACAAATAGAGTTCTTTTTAAATAAAATAGGGCGGACTTTATTCGGTTCAGGTACATCTTATTAAAAATAGAAAAATATATTATTTTAGAAATAAATTTGTTTTCTCAAATTTTGTGGAATCAAATATTTCTTAGCTAACAAAAATGCACCTGAAATATTACTTGTTTGGCAATAGTCTAAAATGGTCAGTATAATTTCATTTTTTAAACTGTTTTAGAAATAAGCATGGAACAGCTGGAACAAATAAATGCTAATTTTAAAAAAGCAATACTACCAAAAGTATTATCCAAATTACCTGAAATAGGAATCACAGTTAACGAATTAAAATCCTTATATTTTGGAAAAAATAAAATGTCAAAGGAAACTTTGATAAATTATGCAAATTTCAAAGGAGATGAATTTTTCGTACGCGGTATAATGGATGTACTTCAAATACAAAAATCTACTGGTAGTTACAAATCGACATATCTATATCATTTCAATTATGAAAGTAATACTTCTCCTATGAAAACAGTACTACAACTTGAACTTCCAGGTATATTGTCGCTAATTAATTTAAACAACCGTATAAACTTTATTATACTAGAAACCACAGACGCGCGCTTCTAGCGCGCTATTTAGCTTTTTATCTCGCAATACGAAGTGAGTCAAACGAAAGAACCAATCAGCATCGCGAAAAAGCGGCAACAATATCGCTCGACTCTCTCGCGTTCTCACCGCCTTTTTTATTATGGATAATCAAAATTTATTATATTGTTAAAACGTATAAATACTTTTACCATCCAGATGCCTCTAAATTTTTAAGGAATTATTATATTTAGTTTTGTTCAATTTGTAATAATTATGCATAAACCAATAATGAAAATATGTTATTTAATAAAGAAAATATTTAGAAATTAAAACTTTTGAAAAAACATAAATTTAAAACAAAAAAATGAATATTCTGCATTTTTAATATGTGTGTACAGGTGTGTGTCATACTGAAGAAATATTTTTCCTATTTCGTCCAGAAATTAAGAACAAATTTAACTTATCGTTACCCAAACGTAATTCAGAAGATTACAAAATAATAAATCATCTAACGCAAATGTGGACGGATTTTGCTAGAACAGGGTATAAGAATTTTTTTCTGATTTTATAAGAATCATACAAACATATATTTTAATAATTAATTTAAATCAATTTTTAGAAATCCAACGCCCATTACAAATTTATGGTTACCATTAAGCGGTCCACAAAACAAAGACTATAATTATTTAAATATTGATATAAATTCACAAATGAAAATCTTTCGTCACGGAAAGGAACGCTGGGATTGGGAAAGTTACAATAAAAATTAATAATATTCTATCTTTGCTGAAGTATAATCTGATAAAATTTAATTTCTTTATCAAAATCTTTTATTCTATATTTAAAAAATAATTATTAATAAATATTCTTTGTTTAATTTTTAAACATACTTTTTCATCTTAACATTATTTAATATATATGCAATAAAACTATGAAAAAAAGAATTGTTTTCATACGTCTTAGTATCACAACCTTATCCTAACTAATTCCAAAAGGTACACAAAATTTCCAGATAACCGATAATGTAGCATTTTGTGTAAACTAACAAATTACATTTGTTGTTATATATTTGCTATACGTTTGCTGATAAAATAAAACACATTAC
Organism: Monomorium pharaonis; assembly: GCF_013373865.1. Lineage (NCBI taxonomy): Eukaryota > Metazoa > Arthropoda > Insecta > Hymenoptera > Formicidae > Monomorium > Monomorium pharaonis. The sequence goes on along the minus strand of NC_050470.1, from coordinate 1,169,506 downwards.
AAATTCAGTAACATGATTACTTTATATACGTGAAATTAGTTGAGGATATTAAAAAAACGGTCAGCAATAATAAGTACATTATATTACTTGCGATATAACAGCAACATGACAGCAATAAATCATTGATAATAAATTGATGCTGACGCGTTGTTATCAATTTGTCACTGTTAAAAATAAAATTTATATGAGTTCAACCTAACGTACATAATGCTGTCTCATCTTGTTCCGAGTTAGTCTGAATTGCTGTAACAATTATTGACAACATCAAGATATTTAGGTATCTGGGAATTTATTTATCTTATAAAGTTGATAAATTTTTATTAACAGAAATATCAAAATATTGTTAATAGTTTTGAACTATAAATATATTAAATTCAAAAGATACTTTTCGAATTAAACTTGAGAATTAAATTCAGAATTCTGGATATATATAAATATGTACGATATAAACTTTTTGTCGCCAGTGGTAATAAACAATAAATAAGTTTACTTCAAATTTGTTTATTAAATAAATGACATTTTAACCATTAATTTTTGATCCTCTTCAGTACACACATGTGATTAATTTACTTCATAACGACTTAATATATTTGGACCAGCGACATATAAAGCAAGTTTTACATGAGATATAATATAGATGTAAAATCAATTAAGAATAAATTAAAACAATAAGAAATATAGAGAGCAAAAGTAGAAAGAAATAAATTAAAATAAAATATTGGAAACTTACATGTTAATTACCCAAAGTAATTAACCAAAGTTAATTAATAAATTTATAAACCAAATATGATTAGTAATAATAAGATAATAAAATATAAAGTAAAATGCGAAATACGTTCATAATATAACAAATCTGCGAATCGACTGAAGATCAATAACAAAAAAATCTCTGAGATATATATAGAAAGCAAACATTAAGCATTTTTTATTATTCTATTGTGTAATGTGTTCAAGTTTTCAGTATCTTTCTGTAAGTTTATCGGATTCTCATTTCTTTTTCTGAAGAACATCTCTGTAATTTTTCTTTCTCTTCGATTTTTTTCCGTATATAATACTCGAAGGGTTTGCCACTCGAAGTCATAATTTAGAGTAGTTCTGTGGTTACTGACCACATGTTCACTCTCATACTTTTTTATATCGCTCATATGTTCTTTTATTCGTGTCTGTAAGTAGCGTTTAGTTTGTTCAATGTAGGATACATTGCAACTATTGCACTTTAAGTGATAGACGACATCCGTTCTTTTTAAAGTGTCTAATTTGTTTTTGTCTTTTTTAATGATAATGTCAAACTTTTTAGGTACAACGAAAAGTGTCAATGCCAATTTTTCTCAAATGCTGACTAATACCATCGGTGATGCCATTAATGTAAGGTAGCGTTAAACATCTTTTTATATTAAAACCAACGTTTTCAGTTGTCAAACTATAGTTACTATAAAACATACAATTTTTTAATTTTTTAATTCGTCTATTAATGTACTTATTAATGACATCTTCAAGGAAACAACTATTTTTTTAAATATTTTTTACCATCGTAATGTTTGCATGGTGAAATTTTTTATCAGATAATAAAATTGCTCTGTCGACTAAGTTAATTATAGTATTCGTCTTATATCGCATTAGATGATTAAAAAAATAATTTACATAACACAGCCTGAAAACGTAGGTTTCCGGTACCAATTTGTTATCAAATTATGTCCTTCACAAATAATTATAGTGTTAAAAAAAAACAATTGATCCCTTCGTTTCAAGTTCGTAAGTAAATTTCAATCTAGGATGGTAATTATTGAAAATTGAAAGCACGTAATTAATCTTATTCTCAGGCAAGATAGTGATATTATAGTGAGATTATATTGTCAATATATCAATAAAACATTAAAATGATAAAATTCAATTTTTGCAAGTAACTGATTTTCAGATCATATAAATTTATAATTCAAGTTTTTTATTTTTTACTGATATATTTCAATTTTTCGATAATAAAAAAATATATGTAAAAATTTATTATTTTATTAATTATTTTTTTTCAAAAAATAGAAAGTAAAGTTCAATTTTGCTTATTAATATAAATAAGATATACGTATATTTATATAAATAGCTTAGTCCCGGAGTTGTCTAGTGAACGATATCATGATAAAAATGATTCAGCAACTCATCTCTTCAATTAACTCTTTTGTAGTGTAGCTAAAATTAACTTTTTGTGTCACCAACGTGTAAAAAAAGTTTCTAGATTCTCTTGATGATTTTACTATTTAGGTTTCTGGAGTTGTCTCCAGAATCTGACAGTTAAATCTGACAGAAAAATTTTTAAATTTAAAATGACGGATACAGGATATTACCATTAAATAGATCTTTTGAAACCGTACAATTTTTGTCTGAAACATTTTTTGATAAAACTTATATTTTCCGAAATATTCTGGAGTTCCAACTTTTTCCGGACCATCTATATTAGCGCTCGGCATTAGTTGCTCTTTTCGGGATATCTCACTGATAATTAGTGAGTAAAATAGACTTACTACGGAAACTACTTAAAAAAAAAACGCATTTGCAATAGTATCTTCTGAGTGATGTAAAAAATTTATTGCATTATTATATATATATATATGCACATTAGTATAATTACATTATATTGTAAGAATTAATATTTTAATAAAAAAATTAAAATTAAAATGTAAAAAAATAGTCGAACTCGACCACACTGGTGGCACGACTTTTTTTTACAGAGTTTAGCTCATACACAGTAAAAGGGTTATAACATTTATGTAACAATCAGTTACACGAGTATATATACGGTTGCATAAGTGTATTTCGACATACGTACGGTGCGTTCGAGGAGACACTATTAGCGTTACCAGCATCAGTCTATCTTCATTTCTCACTAAAAGTAAAATAAGGATAGATTGATGCTGATAGCGCTAATAACTTCTCGAACGCACCCGTCGTCGCACAACGTGGATCAGCGGGTAAGTTAACGTTGTTCTCTCATCATTCTTTCACTGTATCCATCATGAGCAACAACCGAGTAGACGTGCACATAAGTGAGGGAAGATTAATCGGCATTATTGAAAAAACTGTCTATGGGGATCATTATGTCGCTTTCCGAGGAATACCGTACGCAAAGCCGCCGGTTGGCGAACTCAGATTCAAGGTGAGTAACATTCCATTGCTATGAGCGTGTTCAGCGGCGTTTAACCCCCAATTTAAATGTGCAACACTTCATGAAAATTAAGTTGATGCACTATGGGATGTGGAACACCCCAGTATACTTTTTGCGGTTGCGACGCGTAAACTATGACGTATTAGAAGTAAAAAAATTTTCTGAGTATTTTTTGAATCTTTCCAAAGATAATCCTATGATTTTCAAAGTAAAATTTTAACATAGTCAAAGAAATTATTTAGAAAATATTGATTAAGGAATTATTATTGAGCCCAGATTTTTGCTGGGGTATCGTACACAAAAGTTTGCACACAAAGATTAATTCTGATCTTTCGTATAATTCAACTAACAGTTCGGTTCTTTTTACATTATCTTGATAAAAAAATAATCGATACGGATTATACATATTAACATTCAATTATAGTAATCAATTTTTAGATTCAAATATGTAACAATTTATTTTTAGTATAAATTAATCTTTTTGTCATAAGATTCATACAACTGAAATACAAAAATAAAAACAGTAAAATTTAAACAGTAAACGAATTAATCAATCACAGTCGAGCGTTGTTTTTCGGGCTAATTTATTACTCTACAGAATGCTTGATTGAATGCTTGATGACTGATCGATTCAGTTATTACTCAGAACTTTGCCAATAATTTATAAAAAATATCTGTTTTTGCTCTGTTCCTTCAATAAAGTTAAATTCTATAAAATATTAATAATATTAATAAAATATTATATTCATTATTAATAGTCCGCTTCTTAATGACGCGACGTAAATACATATTTTTTAAATGAATAGTAATATTTGGAATAAGAAATCTTATTAAGACCTGTAAAATCGGTATACGTATTAATTATTTATATTAAAAAATTGTAAATTTCCTTTATATTTATACGCTCGAATCAACAGAATAAATTAAAAAATTTAAAACAAGCTGTAATTATATACTTGTAAGATATTATTACGGAAAAATATGCAAATAAGGTAATTTTAAGTAAAGGTAATATTTATCTATATAGGATCCGGAACCACCGGAAGCATGGTCCGGCAGCAGAGATGCCTCAAAATATGGAAACATTGCTATTCAAATTGATATAATGAAACAAGAAACGGTGGGTGACGAAGATTGCCTTTATCTGAACGTATATACTGCAGATATCGTTAAAAAACGTCCAGTTATGGTGTGGATTCATGGTGGCGGTTTTAGACTGGGTTCCGGTGATGCTTCCGTGTACGGTCCTGATTTTATTGTTCAGAAGGACGTAATACTAGTAACGCTAAATTACAGATTAGGAGCTCTTGGTATGTTGCATGTTAATTCGACATTGTGTAATTCTTGCATCTCATAACTTTAGCAGAATACTTTTAAATTTACTTTTTCAAAAACGTCTTTTTGCACGCTGATATTTGTCTAAAAATAGGGTATGTTTTAACCCTCAGGATACAAAATATAAAAAAGTTACAATTTGTACTTGAACTTGAGTTAGCGTAATCCACAAACTTTGTCGGCTCATATCTGCGAATAAATTCAATCAATGTGTTTTTATTCAATCAAAAGGGAAAAAGACTCAGAATTATAATGGTCTTGGTTAAAAAGTCGAAGATATTAAAAAAAGGTTTTTTGGAAAGAATGAGAAAGGAACGAAAAATTTGCCTTTTTTCAAACAGTCGTATTTATTAAAAAAAAATAATAAAATAAAATCGGTGATCAAAAGCTGAAAAAGTAAATTTTATGAATCTGTGGTCAGATTTTTTTTCTATTCTAAAACTATATTATTTTATATATGGATTACCGACTGTAACTTTAATACACACATGTACGACATATGTATGTGCATATGTCGTATGTACATATGCTTTCTAAAAGTTCTTTACCGTTTTTCCATTTTCGCAATAGTTAACGAGTTATTGATTATACAGGTACACAAAAAAGTGGTATTTCTTTTTGAAAAATTAGGAAAAAATAAACCAATTCAGCAATTCTGACTTTAGATTTGAATTCAGTGAGTCAAAATACATAAGGATTAATTAGTTTTATCCGAACCAACCACTTTTGTGTGTGCCTATGTCTTCGCACCGCGAAGACACCATGCTACTATTAAAGTAACAAATAACTTTAATGTTCACTTATTTCGTACTAAATGATATTTTGCATTAAACTTTACGAAAAAATAGATAAAATCATTTTTATACAAATTTGATTTTACCTATATAATACAGCAATTTCGTGATATTCTGTACGAATTGGATGAAAAACACTCGAGCGAAGAATTTTGACATTTGCCCAGTAGTGCGATTCTGTAACTCGTTAAGAGGTGTCGGTATCGTTATACTGTCGTTGCGCAGCTTTTTTACCATATAAAATATCTGCGCAAAAACGGTATAACGATATTGATACCTCTTAACGAGTTACAGAATTGCACTACTGTAGGCTTATTCTGTAACTCATAACGACAGTTCGGTATCATATATTATCGTTGCGCAGCTTTTTTGTCATACATAATATGCAACAACAATAGAACGATATCGACAATGTCGTTAAGAGTTACGGAATAGGCCTACTGGGCTCTATCAAGCGATGGACTAATGTTGGAAACCTCAAGTCCCTCCCCTCCCGTCAGAATTCCTCGCCACTCGCCGTTTAAAAACGGCGCACATTTCAAAATTTGCTCAAGTTACGCAAACTCACATCGTATCCTGAAGATTAAGGATAGCTTGATGTACATATAATACTGTATACATAAGTACAGTACTGAAATTTATATTATGTTGTTGATACTTTTATGACATTTAAACACAACTAAAATAATTCTTAAAAGAAATTCTTAAAAGATAAATTTTACTATTAGATACATATTGTGATTCTGCTTCTTATTTTAATGATTTTAGTCAATTTCGAAATCAAAAACTCATTAATAATTTCAGGTTTCCTAAATCTCAATGATAAAGTAGCAACGGGCAATCAAGGTCTAAAGGATGTGGTGATGGCTCTACAATGGGTCCAAAAAAATATATCACAATTCGGTGGGGATTCAAAAAATGTCACTATCTTTGGCGAAAGTTCTGGTGGAGTTATCGCGCATTATCTAACTCTGTCTCCGTTGAGCAAAGGTACAACTTAGAAATTACTGATATAAAATCAATTAATTTTGTTAATTTAATATTCAAAGGTTCATTTTAAACTCTTTAACAAAAAATATCAAGTACTAATATACTTCATAGGAAGCTGTTGTCAAAAGTCTTTCTTTTGTTCATGTTTTAAAAGAATTAAAATGTTTTAATTTTAATTTTAATTTCAATATTAAATATTGGAGTATATAATGTCAAAATTTGAAAAAATTGCAATAGAAATAATTTCTCTCGAAATAGTTGTCAAACTATTTTTAAAAATAAATTTTAAAGTAATCAAAGACTAATGATTAAAAAAATTTAAATAATCCTAAAATAGTCCGTATATCATTAGACTAAACCTAAATGTTACTGAACTAAAAAAAAGATAATATCAATTTTATGACAAATTAATTAATAATATTAAACTTGACTATATTTTACAGGATTATTTCATAAAGCGATATCGCAAAGCGGCGTTGCTACAAATCCTTGGGCCTTAACTGAATGGACGGACAAAACGATGAATAAAAGTTTCCTACTTGCCGAGAAACTTGGAAAAGCGACATCAGATCCGAAAATCGCTTATGAGTTTCTAAAAAAAATCGACGCGAAAAAACTCATAGAAACTGCACAAAAAGTTCTTCCTACAGAAGCAGTAAATATCTCTCTCTTAACTTTTTATTATAAATTACATTTTAATATAAGTGCGTTTAATTATGTGAACAGCAATGTAAAATATTTTTATTAGTAATGTTTTTTCCAGGATCGTATGCAATTTACATTACTATTTACACCCAGTTTAGATTATGAATCACCGAATCCATTCTTTCCGGAACATCCATCCACGTTAGCACGTCGCGGAGTTAAAGTACCATTCCTTTTAGGAAATACCAGTTATGAAGGATCTTTCTTCATACACGGTTCATTTTTCGGACGTAAGTGCGAATACATTAATGCACTAAATGCATTACAATTCTTCACTAGTCGCTGTAGCATACGAATTTTCATACGAATTTTTATATTAATTATTTTCAATGACTTACTAAAAATAATATATTATTAATAAGATATATGCATTATTAATATTAAATAAAGTGTTTAATTGTGTGTTTTGTGTGTAATGTCATATTAATAAGTTAGGATTTTTTATTAATCATAATTAAAAATTGTGTAACAAAACAAGCATATTGTTTTAAAATGTTATCTTTAACATATGCTTTGTGTATTTGTTTAATTAAATCTATAATAAGTAAATAATATATATATATATATATATATATATGTATGTATATTGTAATATACAGTATCATCTAATGTTACATACATTCCTTATTTTTCCTAACGAGTCAATGAAAAAAATTATATTTTGTAACATTTTCTCATTTTTTAATTAAATTATTTTTTAACCAATGTCACTAAAATTCTATCCACTTGATATATAACGCTTTGTGTAGTTATTAGTAGCAATAAAGTTTTTAAAATTGTTTCAGGCATAAGCAAGAACACTCTTAAAAAAATAGATTCCGATTTTAAGAAGGCCATAATATCAAAAGTTTTAGCTGTACTACCAAAGATACCGATCACAGTCGAAGAATTACGATTTTTATATTTTGGTAACAAATCAATATCAGAAGAAACTTTAATAAATTACGCTGATTTTCTTGGTGATCTCAATTTCTATCGTGGCACTATGGAAGCGGTCGACATCCAAATGAATTCTGATATTAACACGCCAACATATTTGTATAAATTTTCATATAATAGTAAAACTTACGTTAGCAAGAAAATGAATATTTCGTTTCCAGGTAACGTCATTATTTTATTTAAAAGACATTTCTTACTTAAAACACAACTACACAAAAGCCTTTAATCGTCTAAGAAATATGAGTACACTCATATCACGTTTTGAAATAATGTTAAATAATGAGTCTGAGTGTTTATATACAGTTCTATGTGAAATCAAACGTGTATCAAACATTGAGAAGTATTTCATTTGAAAAGATTAAATATTATTTTGCAGTATTTACGAACACTGAATACTACTTTAAAGAAGAAATTTTGTCTACGTTTTTAAAATTAACTTATTATATTATATTATGCAAAATATTTTCCAGGAGTGACTCATGGCGAAGATATATTTTATTTATTTTATTCTCATATAATGAAAGATTTTGATATGCCACCACCTGAACCTAATTCGGAGGATTATAAAATGATAAATCGTTTCACGCAAATGTGGACAGATTTTGCTAAAACAGGGTATGATACATTTAATAGTTTTGCGAATATGTTGTGAAGATCTCAATTACGTATTAATAATTAATTTCAAATTTCAATTTATAGAGATCCAACGCCTGCTATTACGAATTTGACTCCCGTCAAATGGACTCCAGTGAAGGACAGAAATATATATAATTATTTAAATATTGATATTGAACCTCGGATGGAAATCATTCGTAAAGAAGAACAACGGTGTGATTGGAAAAATATTAAACATTAATTATTTACCTTATAAAATTGAAAAGTTTGATAATTATTTAGTTTAAGGAACACCACGCTTATGACCTTGACATATGTTATCAAAGATATGACTCTGAGTAACTTTTCCTTATAACTTAATCGGCGGTCATCGTTAAAAAGTTATTAACAAAAAAAGTTGGAAAAATATTTATGTAGAATAGAACAACACATGTCGCTATTTGGATAATGCGAAACATTGCAGGAAACGAACAGCGTGGATTTTGTTTGGCGTGAAAAATAGTAAACCCTTTTACCGTAATATTAATAAACGCTTGTACTGTACCATGGGTTTGCGACTTGAAGTAAAGCAGAGATATCATGTATTGTAATTATAACTTTTTTTGTTAATAACTTTTTAACAAACAATAACCGCCAATTAAGTTATAAGGAAAAGTTACTCAGGATCATGTCCTTGACAACATGTGTCAAGGTAAGATCATCGGCGCAGTGTCCCCTAAACTAAATAATTACCATACATTTTTATTAACAAAAGTATTAAAATATTGTTAATAGTTTTTGAACTATAAATCTATTGAAATCAAAAAATATTTTCTAAATTAAATTCGAGAATTTAATTCTGGATTCTAGATATATATAAATTTATAATTCTAGTTTCCTACTTTTTACTGATACATTCCAGTTTTTCGACAATAAAAAAATATATATGTAAAACTTTGTTATTTTATAATTATTAATTAATTTTTTCAAAAAATAAAAAATAAGGTTCAACTTTGTTTATTAATATAAGAAATGAGATATACGTGTATTTACGTAAATATTATAGTTTAATCTTATTATCATGATGAAAACAACGATTCAGCAATTCTTCATTTAATCCCCACTCTTTCCTCGAGAGCCAGTCGCGGGCCACTGCCCAAGACCCCGACAATCAGTTGCACGAGTATATATACGGTTGCATAATCGTGTTTCGACATACGTAGTCGCGTAACGTGGATCAGTGGGTTAGTTAACGTTGTCCTCACATCATTCTTTCACCGTATCCATCATGGACAACAACCAAGTTGACGTACATGTGAGTGAGGGAAGATTAATCGGCATTATTGAGGAAGCTGTCTATGGCGGTCACTACGTTGCTTTCCGAGGAATACCGTACGCGAAGCCGCCGGTTGGCGAGCTCAGATTCAAGGTGAATAACTTTCCATCGCTATAAGGGCATTCAGCGGCGTTTAACTCTGATCTTTCGAATAATTCAACTGATAGTTCGGTTCTTTTTACATTATCTTGATAAATAATAATTGATACGGATTAATTCTTTACATATTAACATTCAATTATAGCAATAAATTTTTAGGTTCAAATATATACAACAATTTACCTTTAGTATAAATTAACCTTTTTATCGTAAGATTTGTACAACTAAAACATACAAAAATAAAAACAGTAGAATTTAAGCAGTAAACGGATCAATGAATTATAGTCGAGCGTTCTCTTTCGGGTTAATTTACTACTTCACAGAATGTTCGATTGTGATTGGTCGATTCATTTACTACACAAATTCCACTGTTTGGATTTTTAAAGTCTTAAGAACGTACACAGTGTACAAAAAAATACGTAACATTATTTGAAATTTTCATAATTTAAATGAATGTTTCACAGAAAAATTTTATTACGTATCATTTGTTATTGGTTGTTAACGAAATAAAAAATTAATTTAATCGATTATACAAAAACTTTGTTTATGCGCAGTTATAAACTTTGCACTCTCCTCATAATTAATAATCCGCTTCTTGATGACGCGACGTAGATACACGGCGAACGTTTCTTAAATGAATAGTAATATTAGGAATAAGAAATCTTATCGAGACCTGCAGAATAGATATACGTATTCATTATTTATATTGAAAAATTGTAAATTTTCTTTATATTTATGCGCTCCAATCAACAGGATAAGTTACAAAATTCAGAACGGGCTGTAACTATGTGCCTGTAAGATATTATTACAAAAAAAATGCAAACAAAGTAATTTAAAATAAAGATAATATTTATCTATATAGGATCCGGAACCACCGGAAGCATGGTCCGGCAGCAGAGATGCCTCAAAATATGGAAACATTGCTATTCAAATTGATATAATGAAACAAGAAACGGTGGGTGACGAAGATTGCCTTTATCTGAACGTATATACTGCAGATATCGTTAAAAAACGTCCAGTTATGGTGTGGATACATGGTGGCGCTTTTAGACTGGGTTCCGGTGATGCTTCCGTGTACGGTCCTGATTTTATTGTTCAGAAGGACGTGGTACTAGTAACGCTGAATTATAGACTAGGAGTTCTTGGTATGTTGCATGTTAGCTCAACATTGTATAATACTTGCATCTCGCAATTTTAGCAAAATACTTTTAACTTCGCTCTTTTAAAACGTTATTTTGCGCGCTGATCTAAAAATTGTCTGTATTTTAAGGATAGCTTAGTGTTTTCCGTACATATAATACTGTATAACGTACGTAAGTGCAGTAATACTTTTCGTATTGTTGATACTTTTATGTCATTTAAAACAAAAATATTTCTTTAAAAAATTTCATAAAATATAAATTTTACTATTAGATATGTATTGTACTTCTGCTTCTTACTTTGATCAATTTGGAAATAAAAAATTCATTAATAATTTCAGGTTTCCTGAATCTCAATGATAAAGTAGCAACGGGTAATCAAGGTTTAAAGGATGTGGTGATGGCTCTACAATGGGTTCAGAAAAATATATCACAATTCGGTGGAGATTCAAAAAATGTCACTATCTTTGGCGAAAGTGCTGGTGGAGTTATCGTGCATTGTCTAACTCTGTCTCCGTTGAGTAAAGGTACAATTTAAAAATTTACTGATATAAAATCCATAAAAATTGTTAATTTAATATTCAAATATTCATTATAAACTCGATTTTGCTTCAACAAAAAAATATCAAGTATATTTTAAGGCAAGCTGTTGTCAAAAGGCTTTCTTTTGTTCATATTTTAAAGAATTAAAATTTTAAAACTTAAATTTTAATTTTAATATTAAATATTGGAGTACATAATGTCAAAATTAAAAAAAGTTGAAAAAGAAATAATTCCTGTCAAAATATTTTTAAAAATAAATTTTAAAGTAATGAAAAAATAATGATTAAAAGAATTAATATAAAAGAATAAGATAATCCTAAAATAGCCCGTATATTACTAGACTGAATCTAAATGTTCCTAAACTAAAAAAAGAACAAAACAAATTTTATGACAAATTAATTAATAATATTAAACTTGACTACATTTTACAGGATTATTTCATAAAGCGATATCGCAAAGCGGCGTCGTTACGAATCCTTGGGCCTTGACTGAATGGACAGACAAAACGATGAATAAAGGTTTTCAACTTGCCAAAAAATTTGGAAAAGCGACATCAGATCCAAAAGTCGCTTATGAAGTTCTTAAAAAAATCGACGCGAAAAAACTCGTAGAAACTGCACAAAAAGTTCTTACTACAGAAGCAGTAAGTATTTATCTCTTAACTTTTTATTATAAATTATATTTTAATATAAGTGTGCTTAATTATGTGAACAGTAATGTAAAATATTTTTATTAGTAATGTTTTTTCCAGGATCGTATGCAATTTACATTACTATTTACACCCAGTTTAGATTATGAATCACCGAATCCATTCTTTCCTGAACATCCATCCACGTTAGCACGTCACGGAGTTAAAGTACCATTCCTTTTAGGAAATACCAGTTGTGAAGGATCTTTTCTCATATCCAGTACATTTTTCGGACGTAAGTGCATTTTTGTTCACTAAATGTATCACAATTCTTCACTAACCGTAGTATATAAAATTTTATACAAATTTTTATATAAACGATTTTCATGTAACTTACTAAAAATAATATATCATTAATAAGATATGTGCATTATTAATATTAAAATAAATATTTAATTGTGTGTGTTTTATGTGTCATATAATAAATTATAATATCATATAATAAGTTACGACTTTTTTATTAATTATTAAAAATTGTGCAACAAAACAAGCATATTGTTTTAAAATGTTATCTTTGCCGTGTGCTTTGTGTATTTGTTTAATTAAATCTGTGATAATCAAATATATTTATTTTGATGTACAATACTATCGCATGTTACACGCATACCGTACATTTCCTAACAAGTCAATAAGAAAAATTATATACTACGATATTTTCATGCTTACTTTCTCATTTTTTAACTAAATTATTTTTTAACAAATGTGTCATTAAAATTATATTTACTTGATATACAACGCCTTGTGTAGTCATTAGTAGCAATAAAGTTTTAAAATTGTTTCAGACATAAGTAAAAATACTCTTAAAAAAATCGATTCTGATTTTAAGAAGACCATAATGCCAAAAATTTTAGCCATACTACCAAAAATACCGATCACAGTCGAAGAATTACGATTTTTATATTTTGGTAACAAATCAATATCAGACGAAACTCTAATAAATTACGCTGATTTTCTTGGAGATCTCATGTTCTATCGTGGCACTATGGAAGTAGTCAACATCCAAATGAATTCTGGTTGTCAGACGCCAACATATTTGTATACATTTTCTTATGAAAGTAAAACTTACATCGGAAAGAAAATAATAGATATTCCGTTTCCTGGTAACGTCATTATTTTATTTAAAACACAAAACCACACAAAAGCCTTTAATCTTCTAAGAAATATGAATACACACTCATATCACGTTGAAACAATGTTAAATAATGAGTCTGAGTGCTTATATACAGCGCTACGTGAAATCGAACGTGTATCAAACATTCAGAAATATTTCACTTGAAAAGATTAAATATTATTTTATTAGAATTTACAAACATTAAATATTAGAATTTACAAACATTAAATATTAATTTGAAAAGAAAATTTTATCTGTTTTTGAAATTATCCTATTATATGATATTATGCAAAATATTTTCCAGGAGTGACTCATGGCGAAGATATATTTTATTTATTTTATCCTCATATGATGAAAGATTTTGGTGTTCCACCACCTGAACCTAGTTCAGAGGATTATAAAATGATAAATCGTTTAACGCAAATGTGGACAGATTTTGCTAAAACAGGGTACAATATATTTAATAGTTTTGCAAATACCTTGTGGAGATCTTAATTACGTATTAATAATTAATTTCAAATTTCAATTTCCAGAGATCCAACGCCTGCTATTACGGATTTGACTCCCGTTAAATGGACTCCAGTGAAGCATGGAAATATATACGATTACTTAAATATTGATATTAAACCTCGGATGAAAATTATTCGTAAAGGAGAACAACGGTGTGATTGGAAAAATATAAAACATAGGTTATGAGATACTGTCTGTAGTAAAACATTAGTTACATTAAAATGTACTTAATTTTTATGTTTATGTAAATACTATTTTATTATACTGTAAAAATAAAATCACATTTATGTAAAAAATGCTGTTTATAAGAGTTATAATAAAAATTATTATTACTATAGTTTGTACCAGTATTGTTATAAAATTAATAATGTGCAGCTATATGTATATTAATATTCTTTTTCACATAAAATTTAAAATTTATTTTTGTTGCCAAAAACATTATTAATGGTAGAATAATGGTTAAGATATAAACAAATTATGAGATATTATTAGTTATTTAACTTCACAAAATAAACTTTATTCGAATAAAATTTTAATTTCAGACTTGCCTGCAAATATGGTGAAAAATTAAAACTTAAGAAATAATAATAAAAAATTTTAATCTTTTTCATTGAAAAAGTATTTAATTTTAATTTCATAAAAAATAATGTCATATTTATTTTTCGTTCATTCTAAATATTCTCTATACTTATAAAACTGTATATTTATTCTCTAAATTTCATAGAATAAAAATATTGCCACTACAATGTTTTGAGTAATTTTCCACTCAATAAGATTTAAAATTCACTCTAATATATATACTCAAGTATACACTCTAAAGAGAGAATTTTTAACTTTTATTCGAGTAAAAAATCACTAGAAAAATAACTCTTATAGAGTGGAAAATCACTCGAAAAATTCTAATGGTAGTATTTTCACTCTAAGAAATTTAGAGAGTATATAACAGAACGTGCAGATTCGGTCTTTTTTACAAAATTCAAAATTTATAGATTAAATAATATGAACTTAATAATCAAAATAACCTATATTTTTTTATAACTTTAATTTTCTTCTTAATCAACTTTAGAATTCTATCGCTTTGAAGCATTTGATTAACCAATCAAAACAAAGAATTTTATGAATTGATTAATCAAAGAATAGTACACACACACACACACAAACGCGCGCGCGCGCATATATTTTGTTGCTCAGTATATATATATATATATACTGAGCAACAAAATTAACCCTCAATCCCTCCCTATGGGTCGTTTTCGTCCTGCTTAAAACTACTATTGTTAATTTCTCGTACAACCGCGATGCTAGCGCCATTAAAGTTATACTAAAAAAACTTTGGAAGGGAAGGATCTTCAGTGCAAAAGGCCAGCCCAGTCCATTTGTTCTACTCCAAACGCCAGCTAGATAAAATTCAAATAGGACGTTTTCGACTCATAAGGAGGGATTACGTAAGTAAAAATGACTTAAAAAAAAAAATTTTTTTTGTAAATTAAGTATTTTGCATTTTAGAACATAATTATGTATATATTTTAAGTTGAACATCTACAATGGAAATTAGAAATCCAGAATATTTTGAGCAGATCAATAAAATTCAGTTTTCGGCAAATATTGGGAAGATTGGACATTAACTAATAAATTTAAAAAAAGAAAAAGATGTTTTTATTGTTTATACAAATGATAAAAGACCAATCAATGTTGTGCTCGATGCAACAAACCCGTTTGCGATTATCATCGTTTAAATTGCTGTCGCGACTGTTTTTAAACTGTTCTTTTTCTATTTTTATAACAAAATTTTGTATTTTTACTGTGTATTAAATAATAATTTGTTAAAACTTTAAGCAAAAAAAATAATTGTAGATTTATTGAGTAGTTTCCCTATTTTACAACACTATTCATCATCCTAAAAAAATACCAATTTTTATACGCTGAAATTCGATATCTGCTTTTATTCTACGTTGATACGATATTTTTTTTTCGTAAAAAGGAACTTCTTTTCTTCCAGAAACTGATTAAAAAAAATTTTTTTTCAAAATTTTTATCATTGCTATATATTTTTTTAAAAATTAACTTTTTTATTGATTTTTGTCATTGTTTATTAAAAAATACATATTAAATTTAGGAGAGGGGGATAATATAGTGGTTTCTTAAAGAGAAATGTTTAGAGAGTATACATGATTTTTTTCAGATTTTTTAAACCATTATTTATATAGTTATAAGGGCGATGACGAAAACGACCCATAGGGAGAGATAGAAGGTGTCGAAAAACACGGGAGGGATTGAGGGTTAACACAACAAAAATTTATACCAAAATTTCACTCAACTTCAAATACCTAATCGTAACTTCGCAAAAACTTATCGCATTAAAAAGTTTTTTTTTTCATTTTAAAGCTTGAAGTCTCTATTTTAAAGAGCATTTATCAGATTTTGATTCTCTTTTTTTCCCTTTTTGGCATTTCTTTAAAAGTAAGAACGTGTTTTGTCTTCAAAAATTTTCATACTTTGACGTGCTCCACGGGGTGCAATAATATTATTTTCTCGTAAACTTTATAAGAATTATCGTAAAGCATAAACGTTTTCCTACTGTTATATCACCATTAGGTTATGCGCGCATGAGAGCGAAATATTAAACGCAATACCGCATCTTATGCTAGCGCCACACTATCGCGATTTATCTGACCACTCGACCAGCGAATCAGTGCGAATGACGAATCACGCATGATGAATCAATGAATTTTCTCACCATACTATTTATGAACGTCAGATAAATCGCGAATTACGAATTACGAATCGTACGAATCGCGAATACGCGCATAGTGTAGCGCTAGCATTAGCCGTGACTCGTGAAAATTCGCCTTGCGCATTGAGCCACGTGGCTGTTACGCGCGACCGGCAGCGACACGGCACTGCAAAAAAGATACATACACACACACTTCTATCTGAGCTTTCGCACGATACGCGTATATCCCCATGAAACGCGAGTGAAATAAACAGCACGTTGTTCCTCAAAACACGTACATTTATTACAAACATGCCCAAGCTGTGTCAATTACTCTTACAAACACAATTATACCTATAAATTGAAAAAAATTGAAGTTTGTACGATTTTTTTTGCGGAATTATAATATATTAAAGTTATCTATGCATTTCAGTCTGTTTATGGCTATCGTCACCATTAGCATTTCTCGAGGCGCACTATGAAGAGGTTGCAGATTTTGCGCATTGTATGTGTATATGTATGTATATGTGTGGAGGAAAGGCGTGCTGGATGAACGAAATGAGAGAAAATATTGCCCAAAAGAAATACATGTATTTTACCTCTTCATCTCTGAATGACTTTGCGAAAATGCAGAATGCAAAATCTATGGCGAATTCGGTGCACTTTCGGTGCACTTCAAAATTGGATGCACTAGTGCGTACTGAGTGCGCCCTCATTTAGTGCAGTTTAGTTTTTCCCATTCTAAATACAAGCCAACAGAATACGAAACACTAAACAAGAGCGCATAGTGCGCACTGGTGCACCCAACCGAATTCGCCATAATTGCATCCTGAGAAATTTCGTACTATATGCGCTGTAATTTCATCTCCAGTTGCTATCTTCATGCAATATTTTCTTCCGTCCAATACTCCCCCCCCCGTCACACACACACACACAAAATATGCAAAATCTGATCAGCAACCTTCTCATAGTGCGCATCGTGTAATGCTAATGCTGGCAGTAACAGGCATAAAATGCATACGTAACTTTGATATATCATAAGTTCGCCCGAAAAATCATACAAGCTTTAATTTTTTTTTAATTTATAAAGAAAAGTTCATATTTTACGACAATTCTTATAAAGTTAACAAGAAAAATTCATTGCACCACGTAGAGCGCGTCAAAGTATTAAAAATTTTTTAACACAAAACACATTCTTACTTTTAAAGAAATGCTAAAAAGGAAAAAGGAGAGGCTCGAAATCTGACAAATGCTCTTTAAAGTACAAACTTCAAACTTTAAAATAAAAAAAAATACTTTCCAATACGACAAGTTTTCGCGAAGTTACGATTATTTGAAGTTGAGTAAAATTTTGATATAGACTTTTGTTGCGTTAATTTTGTTGTTCGATACACACACACACACAACAAAAAAATATATACAACAGAATATATGCAAAATTTTATATCAAAATTTTATATCAAAATTTTATTCAACTTCAAATAATCGTAATTTTGCGAAAATTTGTCGTATTAAAAAGTATTTTTTTTATGTTAAAGCTTGAAGTTTGTACTTTAAAGAGCATTTGTCAGATTTTGAGACTCTCGTTTTTTCTTTTTGACATTTCTTTAAAAGTAAGAATGTGTTTTATATGTGATACATATATAAAATTATGTTCGATATACAAATGCGTCACGTGGAATAGAGCCTAAAAACAGAGACGCGCAAACTTTATTATATACCTTGCTGCCTTACGTGTAACGTTACATTAAAAACAACAAACTTATATAGAACGTTGTATGCATGACATGACGCCTTAATTGACCAATCAGAAAGTAAAAGCAAGTTTACGCCTCTCTACTTTTTAGGTTTTTAAATGTGAAGATCATAGATATATAAGTGGTACCTTTTAAAACTGCTATATATAAGATAAGAAAATATTAAAAATTAAAAATTTTAAACAAGTAAAAAAGACACGCAATTAATTTATATTTACTTTATAATTCCGATACAAATATTTTTTCTTATTTAAAATTTGTCTAAACTTAAAAGTAATTTTTAATCAATTAATTATTATGCGGATTTTAAATTCCATGCGTGCTCAATAAAAAAGCTTTTCTGTTATATAACTCCTGACTTGATTTACATTTATCGGAGAATATTTCTTCATATTCCTTGCACATTAGCATAGCGACGTAGCGAGATGCATAATAAGACCTTATATGTTGAAAAATAAGTCAAGCAGTACTTTGTTCACACGTGTTATCAAGAGGCATTATAATTTATTAGCACTTGACTTGTATATAACATATAAGATAACATCATTGCAGTAAATAAAGTTTTATGGAATCATTTAATCTCACTTGTCTTGAAATTGTTCTCTCAGAAGGTATGCGTCTATTCAATACAAATCGACAAGCTACAGACCGATCCTGTTCTGTCGCCAGTCTTTCAACGTGTTCATCATGGACAACAGCAGAATCGAAATATGCGTGCAGGAAGGAAAGTTAATTGGTATTGTAGAAAAAGGTGTCTACGGCGACTACTATATTGCTTTCCGAGGAATACCATATGCAAAACCGCCAATTGGAGAACTCAGATTTAAAGTAAATAAATAAAATTCCATTATTATAAATAAATTTCGAGATTGGCAATTAATTTAAATTTTGACTTAACTAAAAATTATATTTTGCAACAAATTTTTACAGTATATCGAAAGAAGGTCTTATTGATGTCATTACCATGATAAAAGTATAATAGATTAATATCATTATTAAATTATCAATTTTATATTGTAGTAACTATTTTCATTCGATTTAAAACTGTTTCAAAACCAAAAATTTACTCCGCGCACAATTTAATAAACTTGAAAATATACAAAAAGTGAGTATAAATGCATACAATAAACATTTATGTATACAAAATATAAAAAATATTAGCGTTAAGTTTTAATTATGACTAAAGGTCATGTTTAACTAATTAACTAAGCTTTTTTTATCGCGATTAAATTGCTTAAAAAGTTTTTTTAAAAACAATCGCTTCTGTGAAAAAATTATGATTAAATGATAATAATAAAAGCATATATACACGGAAAAAAAGATGTAGTTCACGTAACCAGTAAGTCGCAAGAAAAGATGTAGTTCACATATGAGTTCACAAGAATATGACAGCATCTAGGTATCAATATATTACGTAATTATTACATAATTTGTTTGCCGTCATTATTAATCTTGTTATATGTTATCTGTTATCTTTTGTTTTGTTATCTGTTTTCCTTATACATAAAAAAATAAAATAATATAAAATATAGTTATTTAAGAAAATATTTTAATTAATAAAACACCAGAAAAAATTATGATAAAAAAAATTTTAAAACACAACTATTTAAAAAAATGGATAATTTTTAATAACTAACTTTTAATATAAATTAACTTTCTGATTAATTAAATATAATATTTGCTTATAAATTAATAATTCAGTATAAAGTTATTCATTACAAAAGAGAAACATTAAAAATAACACAGTCATCTAATCTCTTGTGTATACAAAACTCAGAACGTTTTCGTTTGTTAGATTTAAACTGTTCTCATTTAAAAATAATTATCTAAACGTAATTTTGGCTAAGAAAAAAGTTACTACTTCTAACACAGAGAATTAATTGCGCCATGAGCGCAAATTCTAAAACATCCTATAAATATATTTTACACATTTAGGATCCGGTACCAGCAGAACTATGGACCGGTGGTAGAGACGCCTCAAAGTACGGAAACAAAGGTGTCCAACTAAACCTTCTCACACGTCTAATTGAAGGCGATGAAGACTGCCTCTATTTAAACGTGTTCACCACAAAAATCGAGCTTGCTAAAAAGCGCCCAGTGATGGTGTGGATACACGGCGGTGGTTTCTCTATGGGTTCCGGTGATGCAACCATGTATGGCCCTGATTACATCGTGCAGAAAGACATAGTTTTGGTTACTTTAAATTATAGATTAGGTGCTCTAGGTACGTTATTCGTTATATCCTGTGTAACTTATCATTTACGTCTCGCAATTTAACGTAGTAAACGTTTAGATTTGTGTTTTAACGATTATTTTTCTTAAATATTTACAAATCATACAATGACATTTCAATATTTTCGCAAAAAAAAAAATTGATATAAAAAGTTAAATCTTCCTCTATTTATATATGTGTTTATGATCTACGGTTTTTACTCTCACACGATTAGCGTATCAGAAATAAATTATAGTACCATCAATTTTATTTTGATATAAAGTAATCATCTGCTTTCAACTAAGAAGAATAAATTTTGTGGAAAAAAGATATATTAATAATTTTAGGTTTTCTAAATCTCAACGATAAGGTGGCAACGGGTAATCAAGGTATAAAAGATATAATCTTGGCATTAAAATGGGTACAGAAAAATATTTCACAGTTCGGTGGAGATCCCAAAAATGTCACTATCTTCGGCGAAAGTGCTGGTGCAGCCATTGTACATTGTCTAACTCTGACTCCGTTAGCCAAAGGTACATGTCTTGTCGATATAAACCTATCGAAATATTCACAATTTAAAATCCTCAAATCCTATCCTAATTAATCAGATTTATTCATAATAGAATTGCAATTTTTCATCAACAAAAATATTCGAATACTAATTAAAAAATAATAAGTTTCGTAAATAATATTAAATAAATGATCAATCAAACAACTTTCTGAGACAAAAAGAAAGGGAAAAGAAAGAATATGATAAATATTTTCAGTAAGACAAAATCGATTGCAAAATTATTAAGAAGTCGTTGATAACAAAAATTTAAGTTGATATAAAAATAATTCTTGTTTTAAAACATAAGAAGTAAATTGATGATAAGAAAACTAATTTGTTTTATGACTGTGTTTCACAGATTTATTTCATAAAGCGATATTACAAAGCGGGGTCATAAGGTGTCCTCGCTACTATACTAAAGATCTACAGAACGTGGGTTTTCGACTTGCCGAAAAACTTGGAAAACCGACCAAAGATCCGAAAATCACTTACGAGTTTCTCAAAACAATCGATGCAAAAAAACTTATAGAGACTCAAGAAAATTCTCTCTCAACGGAAGAGGTAATTATTTAACCCTAGATAGACACCTATATTTTTCATACCTTACGTAGATACCTATGGGTCTGTGAGATTCAAAAACTTCATTGTTTAATAACAATGTTTAATAACATTGTTTAATAAAAATCTGATAACAAAAATAACAGAGTTTTGAAAAATCTTTCGGGTTCCCCAAACCCAGTATACGTATCTACCTAGAGTTAAACATTTGATTGTAATAAAAAAACAAATACATCAATTACAATATGCAGGCTACAGATTGTATTATAAAATACTTCTTTTGATATCTTAATAACATCCTCGCAGGAGCGTAAACACCATGGCGTGAGATTTACACCCAGTTTGGATCACGAATCATCGAATCCAGTTTTTCCAGAAGATCTAGAGACGTTTATGTGTCATGAGGTTAAAGTACCGTTACTTATAGGTTTTAACAGTTCCGAGGGATCTTTTATTGTAAGCAGTAACTTCATCGGACGTGAGTTTTGTTTATATTTTAATTAAGTACATTTTTAAATGCTTTAAGTTTTTATAAAAATCTGTATTTAATTAAAAATGGCATAATATTGAGATTTAGTAACATAGCAAGCACAAATGGACAATTGTTTACAATTAAATATATAAAATTTTCACTGATAAAATTGTATATATTTTACATCAAAGTAATAAATTTTATTAATACATGAATTTTCGCATGCGTATATAAAAATTGTAATTATACACCAGAAATGCATTTACGTCGATTATTTCTTAGTTCGAAAGAAGGGGTTGAAATATTCGTTACTTATAATAGTTAATATTTTGTGTGTGTGTGTGTGTGTGTGTGTGTGTGTGTGTGTGTGTGTGTGTGTGTGTGTGTGTGTGTAACAAATAGAATTAGAATATTTTTAAAATTATTTTAGAGACAACTAAAGAGGAGATAAAAAAAATCAATTCTGATTTCAAGAGCGCTATACCACCCAACATTTTATCTATACTGCCAAAAATATCAGTCACACCCGAGGACTTACGATCTCTATATTTCGGTGATAAAATCTTGTCAGAGGAAACAATGGAAAATTATGCTGATTTTCTCAGTGACGAGTACTGGAATCGTGGTATAATGGAAGTAGTGGATATTCAGGCAAAGCTAAAAGATAATAAAAATGCGACCTATCTGTATCAATTTTCATACAAGAGTGAAAATTCTCCTATAAGAAAAATATATCAAATTACCTGTCCAGGTATTATCACTAATTAAATAATTTAAAACTAAAAATCTCAAGAGAAATTTTTTATTTTAGAGAATATCAATAATTATTCATATCATAATACAATATAAAATAACTCATAATATTTCTAAATTTCTAATTAAAGAAAAAACAAAAATAATTCTATTTCATAATATGTAACTAAATAGTTCTCTAAAATATTTAGAAAATTAATTTATACCAATTTCATCAATGGTTTAATGATCAATGGTTTGAATAAAAATATTTTATAGGTGTGGCACATGCCGAGGAACTGGGGTTATTGTTTTATCCTTCTTTAATGAAGGATTTAGGTATGCCCTTACCTGCCATTGATTCGAAAGATGGTAAGATGATGAATTACTTAACTCAAATGTGGACAGATTTTGCCAAAACAGGGTACGAGAAATTGAATTTTTTATTAAACTTCAAAAATGTCATTTTAATCACAATGTTTCAATTTTATATTGCATGTATTAATAATTATATCAATGTGATTTAGGAATCCAACGCCCGATACAAATGCATGGTTACCGGTAACTAGTTCATCACCGGAAAAATACAATTATCTAAATATCGATATAAAGTCACAAATGAAAGTTTTCCGTAAAGGACAAGAGAGATGGAATTGGGAGGAGAGAAAAAAAAATTACGACGCTAAACTTAAACTACGTGCGTAGTTTAGGTTTCTCTATATTTTTTGCAATTACAATATTCTCTCTTGTTTCTTTTTCAAAAATATATTTAAAGGGGATATGAACACTACCATTATTTTCTTTAAATTACGAGTTAGTTTTAATTAATATAAACATAAAAATTAATAGTTTTCGTCTATGATTTATTGGAAACAAAAAATTTGTGAATCAAACTTAAGAGGAACTATATATAATCATGTAATACTATTTGTTACTAACAAATAGTTTTGTAAGACTCTTCAAATAATATTAATTGAATACCATTATAACTAAGAATTTATTACACTAAAATTAATTATAAATTTATAATGCAAATAAGATAGAAGAAAAATAAAACGTTGTTATTATTATATTAAATTTTGTAAGTTTCTCGTGTCATTAACAAATCACTTTCAATATAATCTCTCCTACATTTATTTTCTTATCCCGCACAGATTGCAGCTTTTTTGATATTTTCTAACAATAAGATATGCATGTGAACAAGTATTAAATTTAAAAACAGTTTCAACTGACTGCAGAATTGTCTTCCTCGTTGAATTAAATTCTAACAACTCCATGTCAAAATTTTCCTTGGCATTTCTTAAAGTTAATAACTTCTATTTAAAAAATTAATTCTAAAATTGACTAAAATATTACTTTACTTTCCAATCATTGCTGTATACAGGGTGTAGTGTAAACCTTCCGACAACGTTTGTGAGCAGATAGAGCGCATTAAACTGAACAGAAAAGTCCTTTACCGTTTTGCAATTTTTGCGATAGTTATTAATTATTAAAATTTGCTGTATTAGTCTTCATGATTACTATCATATTATTTATGATAGTAACCATGAACTGTAAAAAAAATTTCCATAATTCCTCCTTGGTTCGCTTACTATTTATTACCATAGTAATTTTTACTATAAAGTTTTCTCCGTATATTGTGTATCGCAAGCATTAATTTTATTAAAAAAATATAAATTTCTTACTTATTTAATTTTTAATTAAGAATATAAAGTTAAAACTAAAATTTTATTTCGTTATTTTGATTTTTAATAGATAAAATTTTTTAATGTTCTTTGAAAGAGTATAAATTCCTTTTTCGAGCACATGAACAGTTCCTTCTAAAATTTATGACAGTTTACGTTTAAGACTATCATCAAGAAAATATTCTTTATTAAAAATAATCGTTATTTACTAAAAAAGAAAAAAAAATTTACTAATTATTTTAAGCATTAGAATTTGTATTTTTTACACGGTGATTCCAATTTTAAAAAAACTATAATGTCAAAAATGTTAGCTGTACTACCAAAGACAGCGATCACAGTCAAAGAATTACGATTTTTGTTTTGATAACAAATCAATATCAGAAGAAACTCTAATAAATTTCGCTGATTTTCTTGGCGATCTCATATTCTATCGTGGCACTAATGAAGTAGTCAACATCCAAATGAATTCTGGTCGTCACACGTCAACATATTTGTATAAATTTTCTTATGAAAGTAAAACTTACATCGGAAAGAAAATAATATTCTGTTTCCAGGTAACGTCATTATTTTATTTAAAACACAAAACCACACAAAAGCTTTTAATCTTCTAAGAAATATGAATACACTCATATCACGCATTGAAACAATGTTAAATAATGAGTCTGAGTGTTTATATACAGTTCTATGTGAAATCGAATGTGTACCAAACATTCAGAAATATTTCACTTGAAAAGATTAAATATTATTTTGCAGAATTGACAAATATTAAATATTACTTTGAAGAGAAAATTTTATCTATGTTTTTAAGATTAATCTATTATATGATATTATACAAAATATTTTCCAGGAGTGACTCATGGCGAAGATATTTTTTATTTATTTTATCCTCATAATCAATGATTTCGATATGCCACCATCTGAACTTAATTCGGAAGATTATAAAATGATAAATCGTTTCACGCAAATGTGGACAGATTTTGCTAAAATAAAGTACAATACATTTAATAATTTTGCAAATAACTTGTGGAGATTTTAATTACGTATTAATAATTAATTTCAAATTTCAATTTATAGAGATCCAACACCTGCTATTACGAATTTGGCTCCCGTTAAATGGACTCCAGTGAAATAGGGAAATATATGCGATTATTTAAATATTGATATTAAACCTCGGATGAATCATTCGTAAAGAAGAACAACGGTGTGATTGGAAAAATATAAAACATAGGTTATGAAATTCTATCTGTGGTAAAACATTAGTTACATTAAAATAATGTACTTAATTTTTACGTTTGTGTAAATGTTATTTTATTATATTGTAAAAATAAAATCACATTTGTGTTAAAAGAGGGTTTATGAAAAAGTTATAATAAAAATTATTATTACTATTGTTTGTACCAATATTGTTATAAAATTTATAATGTACAGCCATATTAATATTCTTTTCCACATAAAATTTGAAATTTATTTTTGTTGCAAAAACGTTATTAATTAGAATAATGGTTGAGATATAAACAAATTATGGGATTATTAGTTATTTAACTTCACAAAGTAAACTTTACTTTAATAAAATTTTAATTTAAAACTTGCCTACAAATATGGTAAAAAATTAAAACTTGAGAAATAATAATAAAAAATATCGTGTATTCATTTTTCGCCCATTCCTAATATTTTCTATACTTGTTATATATGTATATAATAGAACTAGTCTAGAATTCCATCGTGAGAAAAATATGTATAGCAATTTAATTTGTTAAATTTATCTCAATGTATTTTATTTCTTTAATGACTTTTTAATGTGCATGTTGGATAAATAATATTTAAAAAAACGAAACAAATAAAACACTAAAGAATATAACGTCATTTCTAAATAAAAAGAAGTTAACTCAGAAGCTAGTTGAAAAAGCGTTAACTCGCGCGCTCAAATTTGTCGCTCCAATTTGAGTTAACAGTATGGCCGAAATAATTTTGGTGCTCTACCTACATGTGCATATTCATTTCATTTCAATATGTTTATGTTTTAAATCAAGCACCAAAATTATTTTGGCAGTACTGTCAACTGAAAATAAAATGAAAAATTTTAACAGGCGAATTAAAGCCTTTTTCAACCGGCTTCCGAGTTAACGCCCTTTTATTCGAAAGCGACAATACTGAGTTTAACTTTCTAACTAAGGCTGCGGTCAATTTAACGCTACACATGCTTTAAAGCGTTTGATTAACCAATCAAAACAAAGAATTTTACAAATTGATCAATTAAAGAATACTTCGAAGTGCTTGTAGCGTCAAATAGACTGTAGTTAAGTTGAATTTAAGATTAAAAATTATTTCCTTCGTTGTTTTTGACGCAAAGTGTATCATCTGGTTCTTTTTTTGTAATCTCATATTATAGACAAACTTATCAGAGTAATAAGATTATAAAATTAAATATAATAGCCTAGGAAATATTTTTTATATCTCAAATTCAAGAAGAATGCAGGATCTAATATACATTTTGTTAATTAATTATCATAAATACAATTGGCTTTTTAAAAAGTAGAATTACATTATACATCTATATATAATTATGTTCGATATACAAATGCATCACGTGAAATACCTGCCTTACATGTAACGTTACACTAAAAACAACAAACAAAACTTATATAGAATATTGTATGCGTGACATAACGCCTTAATTGACCAATCAGGAAGTAAAAACGAGTTTGCGCCTCTCTGCTTTTTAGGCTTTTAATGTGAAGGTCATAGGTATATAAGTAATACCTTTTAAAACTGCTATATATAAGATAAGAAAATATTAAAAATAAAAAATTTTAAACAAGTAAAAAAGACACGCAATTAATTTATATTTACTTTATAATTCCGATACAAATATTTTTCTTATTTAAAATCTGTCTAAATTTAAAAGTAATTTTTAATCCATTGATTATTATGCAGATTTTAAATTCCATGTATGCTCAATAAAAAGGATTTAGCTTTTCTATAATTATAAAACTCCTGACTTGATTTACATTTATAGTACATCGGGAAATATTTCTTCATATTCTTTGCACATTGGTGTAGCAACGTAGCGAGCGTGCATAATAAGACTTTATATATAATTATACGTTGAACAATAAGTCAGAAAATCAAGAACTTCGTTTACACGTATTATCAAGAGACACGATAATGGTTAACACTTGACTTGTAAACGCAATATAACGTCATCGCAATAAATAAAGTTTTATTGAATCATTTAATACTTAATCTCACTTGTCTTGAAATTGTCCTCTCCGAAAGTATACGTCTATTCAGTATAGATCAACAAGCTACAGATCCTGTTCTGTCAGTCTTCCAACGCGTTTATCATGGACAACAGCAGAATCGAAATCTACGTGCAGGAGGGAAAGTTAATTGGTATCCAAGAAAAAGGTGTCTATGGCGACTACTATATTGCTTTCCGAGGAATACCATATGCAAAACCGCCAATTGGAGAACTCAGATTTAAAGTAAGTAAACAAAATTCCATTATTACGAATAAATTTCAAAATTGGCAATTAATTTAAATTTAGATTTATCTAAAAATTATATTTTGCAACAAATTTTTACCGTATATCGAAAGAAGGTCTTATTGGTGTCATTATCATTGATAAAAGTATAGTAGATTAGTATCATTATTAAATTATCAATTTTATATTATAGTAACTATTTTTGTTCGACTTAAAACTGTGGTTTCAAGACCAAAAATTTACTCGATGCACAATTTAATAAACTTAAAAATGTATATAAAAAATAAGTGTAAATGCGTACAAAAAAATTTATGTATAAAAAATATAAAAAATATTAGCGTTAAGATTTAATTATGACTAAAAGTCATGTTTATTGATCAACTAAACTTATTTTATCAATTAAACTTTTTTTATCGACATTAAGTCGCTTAAAAAGTTTTTTTAAAAACAACCGCTACTGTAAAAAAATTATGATTAAATGATAGTAATAATATATATATATATATATACATCGTTTAAAGATATCTAGATGATGCTATATTCTTGATTATATGAACTACATCTTGTCTTTTGCTGATTACGTAAACTACATTTTTTCCGTATATATATATATATATATATATATATATATATATATATATATATACGGAAAAAATGTAGTTTACGTAATCAGCAAAAGACAAGATGTAGTTCATATAATCAAGAATATAGCATCATCTAGATATCTTTAAACGATGTTCGTGCGTATGGTTGATATGACTTATTGACTGTAGTATGTCAACAATATTAATGTAGTTGTTCTAAATATAGTTGGTACAAATTTATGTCGACCAAATGTTTTTTCCGTATATCAGTACATTATGTAATTATTACATAATTTGTTTTCCTTTCATTATTAATCATGTTATATGTTATCTGTTAGCTCTTGTTTTTGTTATGTGTTTTTTATAGATAAAAAATAAAATAAAATAATATAAAATATAGTTAGTAAAAAAAATCTTTTGATTAATAATACACCAGAAAAAATTATAATAAAACAATTTTAAAACGCAAGTATTTAAAAAAATAACTCATTTTTAATAATTAACTTTTAATATAAATTAATCTTTTAATTAATTAAATATAATATTTGCTTATAATATAAATTAGTAATTAAGTACAAAGGTATTCATTATAAAAGAGAAATATTAAAAATAGCATTGCCATCTAATCTCTTATTTATATGAAACTCAGAACGTTTTAATTTGTTAAATTTAAATTGTTCTCATTTAAAAACAATTATCCAAACGTAATTTTGCGTAAGAAAAAAGTTACTGCTTCTAACACAGAGAATTAATGGCGCCATGAACGTAAATTCTAAAGCATCCTCTGAACGTATTTTACACATTTAGGATCCGGTACCAGCAGAACCATGGACCGGTAGTAGAGACGCCTCGAAGTACGGAAACATGAGTGTTCAACAAAACCTTCTTACACGTCAAATTGAAGGCGACGAAGACTGCCTCTATTTAAATGTGTTCACCACAAAAATCGAGCCTGCTAAAAAGCGCCCAGTGATGGTGTGGATACACGGCGGTGGTTTCTCTATGGGTTCCGGTGATGCAACCATATACGGCCCTGATTACATCGTGCAAAAAGACATAGTTTTGGTTACCTTAAATTATAGATTAGGTGCTCTAGGTATGTTATTCGTTATATCCTGTGTAATGACTTATTTATGACTCATTTATGCCTCGCATTTCTCAACCTCTAACATAGTAAACGTTTAGATTTTTATTATAAAGATTTTTCTTGAATATTTACAGATCATACACTGACATATCAATATTTTTGCAAAAAAAAATATGGAAAGTTAAATCCTCCTCATATTTATATATATGTTTACAATCTACTTTTTATACTTTATATATAGGATTATTTATTTTGCCGTTCACACGATCATAAACAAATTATAGTACGATGAATTTCATTTAGATAGAAAGAAATCATCTGCTTTCAACTAAGAAGAATCAATTTTGTGAAAAAAAGATATAATAACTATTTCAGGTTTTCTAAATCTCAACAATAAGATAGTAACGGGTAATCAAGGTATAAAAGATGTAATCTTGGCATTGAAATGGGTACAGAAAAATATTTCACAGTTCGGTGGAGATCCCAAAAATGTCACTATCTTCGGTGAAAGTGCTGGTGGAGCCATTGTACATTGTCTAACTCTGACTCCGTTAGCCAAAGGTACGACATACTATTTTGTCGATATAAACCTATCGATATATTCATAATTTAAAATCCGCAAATTCTATCTTAATTAATCAGATTTATTCATAATGGAATTGCAATTTTTCATCAACAAGAATATTCAAATACTAATTAAAAATAACAAGTTCCGTACACGTATTAAATAAATGGTCAATCAAACAACTTTCTAAGAGACAAAAAGAAAAAGAAAGGAGGAAGGAAAATAAGATAAATATTTCAGTAAGACAAGATCAATCGCAAAATTAGTAAAAAATCGTTGATAACAAAAATTCGAATTGATACAAAAATAATTTTTGCATTAAAACATGAAGTGATTTGATGATGATAAAACTAATTTGTCTTATGACTGCGTTTCACAGATTTATTTCATAAAGCGATATCACAAAGTGGAGTCATGAGGTGTCCTTGGGCCTATACTGAAGATCCACAAAACTTAGGTTTTCGGCTTGCCGAAAAACTTGGAAAACCGACCAAAGATCCGAAAACCACTTACGAGTTTCTCAAAACAATCGATGCAAAAAAACTTATAGAGACTCAAGAAAATTCTCTATCAACGGAAGAGGTAATTATTTAACCCTAGGTAGACACCTATATTTTTGATACCTTACGTAGACACCTATGGGTCTGTGAGATTCAAAAACTTCATTGTTTAATAACAATGTTTAATAACATTGTTTAATAAAAATCTGATAACAAAAATGACAGAGTTTTGAAAAATCTTTCGGGTTCCACAGACCCAGTATATGTATCTACCTAGAGTTAAACATTTGATTGTAATTATACAAATACAATCAATTACAATATGCAGGCTACAGATTGTACGAATAAAATACTTCTTTTGATATCTTAATAACACCCTCGCAGGAGCGTAAACATCATGGCCTGAGATTTACGCCCAGTTTGGATCACGAATCATCGAATCCAGTTTTTCCAGAAGATCTAGAGACGTTTATGTCTCACGAGGTTAAAGTACCGTTACTTATAGGTTTTAACAGTTCCGAGGGATCTTTTATTGTAAGCAGTAACTTCATCGGACGTGAGTTTTGTTTATATTTTAATTAAGTATATTTTTAAATGCTTTAAGTTTTTATAAAAATCTGTATTTAATTAAAAATGGCATAATATTGAGATTTAGTAACATAGCAAGCACAAATAGACAATTGTTTACAATTAAATATATAAAATTTTCACTGATAAAATTGTATATATTTTACATCAAAGTAATAAATTTTAATTAATACATGATTTTTCGCAGGCATATATAAAAAATGTAATTATACACCGGAAATGTGTTTACGTCGATTATTTCTTAGTTGGAAAGAAGGATTGAAATATTCGTTACTTATAATGAATTATTTTGTGTGTGTGTGTGTGTGTGTGTGTGTGTGTGTGTGTGTGTGTGTGTGTGTGTGTGTGTGTAAGGATAATGATTAAAAGTTTATATATTTACCTATATAAAAGTTTTTAAAATTAGTTTTAATTTGTAGTCAACATAAACTACTTACTGATATATTTGAGATGCTATCGTATTCTTTGCGCAACGTACACTCGCAAACAATAAAACGTCTGGCTACACTACCTGCACTAGTTCAGAGTGTATCTTTTTTCCCAATACAAAAACATGTGGAAAAAAAGATACACTCAGAAACCTCTCGGAATTCATGTAGTTGGTATAGCCAGCCATTTTTGTTCGCATATATACAGCAAACAGTAATTTTTCCCCAAAAAACCAATTTTTCGAAAAAATCCCGGTTTTTTCTGATTTTTTCCAGTGATTTGAAAAAAAAACGGCTTTTTTAAAACTATAAAAATTATTTTAGAGACAACTGAAGAGGACATAAAAAAAATCAATTCTGATTTCAAGAGCGCTATACTACCTAACATTTTATCTATACTGCCTAAAATATCAATCACACCCGAGGACTTACGATCTCTATATTTTGGTGATAAAATCTTGTCAGAGGAAACTATGGAAAATTATGTTGATTTTCTCAGTGACGAGTTCTTCAATCGTGGTATAATGGAGGTAGTGGATATGCAGACAAAGCTAAAGGATAATAAAAATGCAACGTATCTATATCAATTTTCATACGAGAGTGAAAATTCTCCTATAAGAAAAATATTTCAAATTAACTTTCCAGGTATTATCACTAATTATATAATTTAAGACTTAAAATCTCAAAAGAATCTTTTAATTTTAGAGAATATCAATAATTATTCGTATCGTAATGCAATATAAAATAACTCATAATATTTCTAAATTTCTAATTAAAGAAAAAACAAAAATAATTCTGTTTCATAATATGTAAATAAATATTCTTTTAAAATATTTAGAAAATAAATTTATCGCGGTTTCATTAATAATCTAACAATCAATGGTTTGAATAAAAATATTTTATAGGTGTGGCACATGCCGAGGAACTGGCGTTATTGTTTTATCCTTCTTTGATAAAGGATTTAGGTATGCCCTTACCTGCCATTGATTCGAAAGATGGTAAGATGATGAATTACTTAACGCAAATGTGGACAGATTTTGCCAAAACAGGGTACGAGAAATTTAATTTCTTCTTATCAAACTTCAAAAATGTCTTTTTAATCACAATATTTCAATTTTATATTGCATGTATTAATAATTATCAATGTGATTTAGGAATCCAACGCCCACTACAAATGCATGGTTACCGATAACTAGTTCACCACAGAAAAAATACAATTATCTAAATATCGATATAAACTCACAAATGAAAGTCTTCCGTAAAGGAGAAGAAAGATGGAATTGGGAGGAGAGAAAAAATAAGTTACGGCGCTAAACTTAAACTACGTAGTTTAGGTTTCTCTATACTTTTTGCAATTACAATATTCTTTCTTGTTTTCTTTCCAAACATATATTTAAATGGGATGTGAACACTACCATTAATTTCTTTAAGTTACGGGTTGGTTTTAGATAATAGAAATATGAAGATTATGGAACTATATAGTTTCCGTAGAGATTTGTGTGTTAACCACAAGAAGTTTGTGAATTAAACTTAAGAGGAGCCAATAAATCATGCAATACTATTCGTCACTAACAAATAGTGTTGTAAGACTCTTCAAATAGCATTAATTGAATACCATTATAACTGAGAATTTATTCCACTAAAATTAATTATAAAATTATAATACAAATAAAATAGAAAAAAAAATAAAACATATTGTTGTTATTGTATTAAATTTTGTATGTTTCTTGTGTCATTAACAGAATACAAATCACTTCCAATATAGTCTCTCCTACATTTATTTTCTTATCCCGCACAGATTGTAGCTTTTTTTATATTTTCTGATAATAAGATATGCACGTGGACAAGTGTTACATTTAAAAACAGTTTTAATTGACTGCAGAATTGTCTTCCTCACTGAATTAAACTCTAACAACTCCATGTCAAAATTTTCCTTGACATTTCTTACAGTTAATACCTTCTATTTAAAAAATTGACTCTAAAATCGATTACAATATTACTTTACTTTCCTATCCATTGCTATAATAATATAATTAGAGATAAATCAGAAAAAAACAAGCAAGCTAAAAGTTCAATTTAAATCTTGTCGGCACGTACGTGAGATTGTACGAGCAATCAATTAATGCGTGCATACGTGTAACGTTTTCGATTAGCTGCATACTAAGTGACATATCGCGTTTGACTTAAGATGGAGCTGCCCTTGTATCGCAGCGGAAAATGATCTTCTATTTATTTTATGGACTTGGACACGTATTCAGGAACTTTTCGAAATACATAATACGCGAGCGAGATCAGGGTATATATTATGAAACAGTTCGGAATAGATTCCAACTGGAATTATTCCGTATTCCCTAGAAAACACAATAGAAATGTAGAGAATAATTGAACAATTCCGACTGAAATCCATTCCAAACAGCTTCAAAATACGTATCCTGATCTCACTTGTGTGTCGCGTATCGTACATTTCAGAAATAACAAAAATTTAAAATTCACAGTGACCCGAATCGTTCTCCACATTCGCTAAAATTTTTCGTTATCGAAATGTGCGCCACGAGCATCGATCCTATATTAATTTGATTATCAGCTAATCTTCGAGGGGAACAAAAAATATCTTTGTTTATGTTTATTATTAAATATTTACATGCTTAATAGTTTCATTAGATAACGTGAGTAAAGCGAAGGCTTGCAGGCGCTATTTACAAGATATATATGTTATACATCTAAAATATTTTCATATTTTATTTTGTTCGTTCGTTGTTCGTTCATTTCTTTTTAGCGTTATGACAGACTGCGATATACCTCACAGCTTGCAGATGTCTCATCTGCAAGTGATTATATGCAAATTTTATTTTTATCTGTCTTTTCACCTAGACAAAATGCTCGGCCTTATTTGCTGTTAGTATATGCGATGATGCAAGAAAGCATGGAATCTTCAAGTAAGATATTCTTTGACCTGAGAATCGAAATTAATTAACATCTTTTTATAGCTATTAATTTGTTTCGTGACCGAGTTTTTTGATTATTTGCTCGATAAAATATCATGTCATAAAAATATCACTTAAGACCGAATATGAAGACGTCATGCTTAGCGTCGTTGAGGCCTGGTAATACGGATTCTTATTTTATAAAATTGTTATCGTTGACGTTCCAATCAAGGAAAAATATCCAAGCAAGATACAGTTCATGGAAAAGTTTCAAGAAATACAAGAACGTGCAACCATTTCATACAATCATTTTAATATTTTTGAAGATAATCTGTTTATTAAACAAATCGAAAGAACGAAACTATGTAAGTAAGATTTATATATGTATTCTCTGCAATAATATTGTATTATTAATGCTTTGTTATTGTATAATTAATAATTTTGTAAGTCTAATTTTATATATGTTAAATTAGTAATACAATTATTTTAAATAAAATAATCATAAATTCTCATTGAAATATCTACTTTCTATTACAAAAGAAATTTCCCTAAAATTTTTCATTCAGCAAACGTTTAAAATGTTTTTCAAAGAAATAAATAAATATATATTATAAAAGTTACTAGTTCATTAAAATAAAGCATATCTTTAGTTTATTATATGTGTACGAATAAAAGCGTAATGTGAGTATATATATATATAACATAATAAATATTCTCTAAAACAATTTAAGTAAATCTATTATATATTATTTAATATTTATTACTGTATATTACATAGCAATATATTTTATAAGCAAATAGATGCATTCATTGCAACACGCGATAAATTTTTTCAAATAAATTCTCTTCCTATTTTTCGTGAAATGTCTTCCGTGAAAAAATTGTTTTTTAAATACGCGGTTTAGAGAAAGAAGTAAAAAATAATAGAATGTTTTTCTACTCTAAAATATAGGATCTTAAAACTTTTAAATTTCGGAATAAATTAAACGCGATGTTTATGTATCACTATATTAGCATCGCCAAAATTACCTTATTTTATGCTGAATAAATATGAGAAATATAAATAGAATGACACAATAGCGCCGATAGCGTTACTCTCTATATGTGGCCTTAGCCTACTGGTTCGCCGTTCGACAGTACTATTGCTAATAGAGGTACACATTAATATAGTTTGAATTATTCAAAATTAGTTAATATATCAACGTATATACGAGCATAGAATTTTATCACAAATTATAGATCGTGCGAAATAAACCTTTCATATAGTCAAATGAAGACAGCTCTTATTCGACAAGTTATTTGATAGCATTTATTTCGATATGTACCATATTGATTAATTTAGTACTTCTTGCTATAGATAAAATTATAAAAGTGTAAATTATTTCTTGTTATATTTAATGTAAGAGAAAAAGAGAAGAAAAATGTACAATAAGAGAGATTTAAAATGCTGAGATATGTTTCTGAAAAAATCTAAAGATAACAGTTACATTAAAAAAAAATATTGTTAATTTGATTAAATTTTTTAATTTGATTCTTCAATTTAAGTATTTATGCACTTAACTTAAATACATAAAATACTTGAACTTTAATTTAAGTATTTATATATTTCATTGAGATATATAAATGCTTGAATTAAAGAAATATAACCAAGTTGATAAATTTAATCAAATTAACAACTTTTTATTCTTAGTGTGCATAACTAAAACTTGTTTAACATTACGCAAATATTCCAAATATAAAGTAACAATAGTCATTGCTCACTAATAAAGCGATTGTTCATTGAAAAAAAAAGATATCATGTATAGCTATCAGTGTGTACTTACATGATGCATCAAAGCCAGTAATAAAATCAGGACATGGTATGTAAGCTGTTGATCCCGCTGGAGTGTTTGGCCAACAGGACCATCCGTCGAAAGTGAGTCGACAGTACGGTTCTGAAATAAAAGTTTGAGTAACAAATTATAACAGAACGGTCAGATCAGACCAATGACCTCGTAAAACGTTTGCTAACATTTTACAGCGCGCCGAGATTAAATCCCAATATATGTATATAAAAAATTGCAATGACATCGTAAGAAAAATATCATAGCGCCGCGTCAAATGGCTACGACAAATTGGATACATTTTTTCACGCAATTTACGACAGTCGTAAAAAAAAACAACGCGTAACATATTACTCATGATCACTAAAGAACTAGGAATATATTCCAACACACAGAAACCACATTCCCTATGTACACGAGATCCGCAAGAGACTCATAAAATCTTCTCGTTTAGGAGGATAAAACACACTCAAACCTAATCCGCTTCTTTCACAAATTGGAAGCCGCACATAAAATTTGATCGATTTATATTCCAGGATATATCGTATAAAAATATATACAATACATATCCTATTACATATTTTTATACTGATATGGAATATATAATATGATACAACAATATCTCAATATATTTTAATCTTGTTCAGGTTTTTTTTATATTATTTCCATATTTTAATACATTTTCCTTCACGTACATATAAACAATTCATAAATGCAAAAAAAAAGAGTAGAGAAACTCATGTATAAAAGGGTTTCTGTACTCTTGAATGAACTAACTTTAAGCTGTATTAATGCAAAATCACGTTTAAGGGATTCCATCGTGGTTACAAACTCGAGAAAGTTCGCATTTGCTCACAGGATCCAAGTTTCAAAGAAACCCTGATAACACAGATTTCCGAACCAAGATCTCTTGTGATTCTGCCAACTTTTATTGAAAATAAATCACTTTCTTCTTTTACTAGTATGACTAGACTGAGAATGTGACACATACGCAATTGTACAGAAAGAATAAACTGAAAAAGTCATGTAGAATATTTTTCTCTCAAATTCTATGTAGCAACATAACCGCACATTTCGCAAGGTTAATATTATAGAGCAAATTTTCCAGGATTAATGTTTGCATTGTTATAAAAATTTCAGACATCTGTTCTGTCACGTTTATATGTCGGACGTAGAACATCTCTTTTGTCTCGTATAAAGAGTACAGTGCAGAGTGTATTTTCGTAACAGATATCACTTTGTCAAATATTTCACGTCAGA
Organism: Monomorium pharaonis; assembly: GCF_013373865.1. Classification (NCBI taxonomy): domain Eukaryota; kingdom Metazoa; phylum Arthropoda; class Insecta; order Hymenoptera; family Formicidae; genus Monomorium; species Monomorium pharaonis. The sequence continues at coordinate 1,131,646 of NC_050470.1, read as the reverse complement.
ATCTCTTTCTTTCTTTTTCTCTATTTCAAAGTATTTATATTTTAGAAATTCTTATATCTCCACGGATAAAATTGTTTTTAGGTACAATCAAATGAACTTTGTGTATCAAAAACGTGTCTTGGTAAGATCGCTCGCAAATAGTTCAAAATATACTCAGATAGCACAGAATGTTCTATATACGGACGTCTATGAACATTTGTACGTCTACAGAACGTTTTATAGAACGTCCTATGCTACTGGACAATGCGTATAAAAACAGACTTTAAATCTATAAGTCTTTTATAGTAAAATAAGAAAGATAAATATGTAGTAAAATTAATTTTCCAAATAAATCTTAACAAGTTTTATTATAGAATTTTTATGTTAAATTATTTATGTTAAATTATTCTATTAGAATGTTAAAAAGTAAGAAAAATTTATTTTCGGCAAAAAGCTTATGTTATTGTTAAATTTGAAATTTTGTTAAACTAAAATATCTCAAAATCATTAAATATAAAGTATTGAAAAATCTTATCGAAAAATGTCATTATAAAAATTTTTTGTTAAAACTAAATTTCTTACACACACACACAATTTCTAATATTAAAATTTATTTTAAAATAACAAAGATAAAAAAACGGGCATCTAAGAGTCAAGACATGGAAATTAGTGATCGAAAATAACATTTATAAAATATATTATAAATTTTAAACAGTTTCCTCCAGTCTTGTAACCATTTGTAAACGGTGATTGATAATGTATATCTTCTTGATTGACATCTGACAATTACTCATCACAGCCCACTAGCGATGTATTATAATTATTGACTTGATATTTTTTACTCATATTCAATCATAAGAGATTTTAAAAAATAGTCGAAATATGTAATATTTTACTAACGTTAATATTTTATTAAACTAACCTTTATAATATATATCAATTTTTGGCACACTAGTTCCTACTATACGTCTTGATTATTATTCTTATTCTATCTTAGTCCATTTTTGTTTTTATTTTATTTTATTATTTTAAATGTCGCAACAATCATTTATATTGTGTTTACAAAATATTGTATATGAAAATGTAAATAATGTATGTATATATGTGTATACACGTACATACAAATATAAAGAAAAATTGTGTACGAAAAGAGATATATATAATGAAGCAAAAATCATATTCTAAAACATATTATAGAAGTTTTTCAGGTAGACTTTGCTACAGAATATTTCGTGCCTGGAACGTGATTCTGGAGTCACCGATTATTTTACCACCACCACTCTACTTCCACTATCGTGCAGCTTTCCTCAGCGCGAGAACACAGTCAGTATTTATAGCCAACTCACTACCGGCACACTTGTGAAAGACATTCTCCTCACAAAACCTCAAATAGTAACCTATACCTTGGAACATCAAATCATCTCTTTCACCAATTTTGATATAATTTGATATGAGCTTGCTGTCGTGTTCTAGTGAACAGTAAGTAATGTTATATAGTTTCTCATTATTATGCATAATTCAAAATGTTATGTGTCATTCATGAACTCATAAGAAAAATTATAATTGAAGCATTTATTAAAGCACCTGTTTTGTGATTACACAATGAAGTATTTAAATGCAAAATATGTGTACATAGATAGCAAAAATATAACAATGGATTATTATTATATCAATAATTTATGAATGTGAAAATTTAAACTGACAAATACGATTAATATTTCAATGATAATGTGATGCAAAACGTTATCGCAATTACTATCACAATTCAAGAAGCCATCTCTTTATCAGCTCTCACAAAATGTCATATCATCTTGTTTTTCTGTTGAATAATGTTCCCCCAGATGAAGTGTGAACAATAATCGCAGTTGGCCAGTTGCTACGATAGTGATCGTTGACCAGTCACTGCGCACATCAAGGATTACGTAAGGTGCCAAACGCAATCAGATGTAACTTATATTGACACGAAATAACAGCGAGCTCACTAAATCAACATGAAGGTGTTGCTATCGGTTTTCCTCGCGATTTTGGCCTGCGGTCAAATCGCTAATGGTATACGAATCCTTGGCGTATTCCCACTACATGGAAAAAGTCATTGGATCATGCAAGAGGCACTGATGAGAGAATTGGCAGGACGCGGTCATCAGGTGGATGTAATCACGCATTTTCCGCTAAAGACACCGATACCCAATTATAAGGATATCAGTCTGAAGGGCAGTCTTCCACAAGTTATGAACAATGTCAGCGCGACGGAAATAAAAGGTTTCAGTAGCCCATCTATAGCCCATTTAGTTAATATGGCTGGAAATAGCGTTTGCAATCTGTTGAGCCACCCAAAATTACAACAGCTGATTAAGAACCCGCCACAAGATCCTCCTTATGATCTCGTCATTACAGAGGTATGTCTAATTTTCGAATATATGTTCGATCATTCTTGCATATAAAAAAGAAAATTTCTATTATTTCTATTTAATGTAAAAAACTTCAATTATATATATATTTTTTTTGTTAATAATTATATGTCTAGAGACATAACCACAATTACGTTTTTAACATAAATTTAAGATTTTTTAAATAATTTTTATCTTTGATTGATTTTATCTTTGGAAAGACGAACGTTATTCTCTGCAATTTAGTAATTTTTTAATATTTGGGACCTTAAATTATAAATTAAGTTTTATTCTAAATAAAATTCTTAATATAATTATAATAAGATCTTAGTAATTATTCACATCTCTCAAGTTTAATTCGTGAAAAAAACTTTTGTCTTCTCTATTTAGCCAAAAAATTTATGTTATTAAATACAGTCTATAAAAATAATAAGACATTATGTGTATATTCTTTAAAAAAATATTCTATGAGACAAGCAAATTAAAGATTGACATAAGCGACCTGTACAAACTGGAAAAATGTAGCTTTGTCTATTTATAAGGACATTATCACGAGATAAAATAGTATATAAAGCACATAAGGTATAGCACATAAGGTGTGGCATAATAATCGATTTTGATAAAACTTATCGTGAAATTACATAAAAGGAGAAGTAGTCGGAAAATTGTATCAAAGAAGACTCGATTTTTAATACAATTATGCGGAGATAATTAATAAAGTTAAATAATAAATAAAACGTGGTTGGATTAAAAGCAAACATTAAACGAAAATTATTACTGCTTTTAACGAGATGTTAATTAACTGACTCGCGCTACAACCTGTAACATGGCAAGTCGTTAATTATTCGCTAATTATTAAATATTTATTGCGCATGACAGACAACGACAGCTGCCTGATTTTATTAAAATTACAGCGTTTTAGTATTCCGAAAAGCAACTTTTGACATAGAAAATTCCACTCTATTATCTCAATGATAATAACAATGATAATGTCGAGGCCATCGATAAAATCATTAATTCAAGTACTCTTCTGCAATATCTAAATATCGAAATATTGCGAGAGTATTGCATCAAAATTACCAATTTTGCAAGGCAACTTGGATCGTTAGAACTCTTATGGACATGCATTTTTTCACATAATTTTTTTGCTGCTATCACAATTTGTCAACACTTGTATCAAGTCTTTCGTTATTAACTAATTAAATAAATTCTGAAGTAACATTTACATAATACTCGGCCATATATATAATCTTAAATCAAATTTTATATATCGTGAAGCATAAGAATGAGAGACATAAAAATATGACCTGTAACACTGAGAATATAAATATTTGCACACAAATGTTATGTCATTATGCTATTATACATCATTCAAATCAGAAGTAATATATTACAGAAAGACTGCATAATTTATTGAAATGAGTTAATTAAATTAAATTCCATCTTGATTTAATAAATCAAATTAGAAATTATAATTAGTTAATTTGTATTATCATTTGATTTAACTTAATTGTATCAATATAGATACAATAAATTAAATTAAGAGTTACAAAAATAACAGAGCTCTAGTAAAAAACCTATTCGTTCTAATTGTGTTGCCTTGTGTTGTCTGCGTTAAAAATGGAACAATTATACATCCATGCTTTGTGGGAAAATGAGGAACGAAACAAAGCAGAAAGATCAACTACAACGAACAGATGTAATGACACGTGAAATTGCTACGTTCAATATAATAAACCAAGAGCGTTTGAATCTCGATATGAGTTGTATGATACTTGTTGCGTTATTCAATTTGCCTCATTCAATGAATATTACTGTTTAGAATATCAGTATTTAGAGATTCTAACGAGCTTTTACTTGTTTCCGAATGATTGAATACGAAATGATGAATAAATAAGACAAGAATAGATTACGTCGTAACTACGTACTTGTAACACAAAAATTTTACTTTCCAAGAAAGATGTAACAACATTATAACAATGTTAAATAGTTAGCGAATTTGTCAAGCGTTGAGTAATCCATTTTCACATTAAAAATTTTTGCAGAAATGTATAATTATAAGCCGAGTCTTAACGATCAAATTATCTCAAAATGTTATTTTTACGTAATACTCCAGCGTGACGTTATGCATTCGCTTTTGTTACTGAACGTCATATCTATTTTCTTTCTATCCTTATGTGTTGCGGCGTGTCATAATGATAATTCGTTTCTCTATGAGTAATACACCGAGGCAACATCGCGTCAAGGTTACCGACCGTAATTTAACTACATTATTAAATAATGACTGGGCACAATCGTGCATTTTTGTCTCGCGAAACGAGTATGCGATTTGACTATGCACACTCAATGTCACATATATAGTTACAGGATAGCTCATTAAATAAATAATTAATCAATTGATTGATATGTGCAGCTGTTCGCGTCACCATGCTATTTAGCCTTCGGCCGTTATCTCAAAGTCCCGGTGGTCGCCACAGTAGCCAGCGTTTTTCACGATTGGCTTAACGAGGTATCTGGCAATCCGTCGAGCCTTGCTTTCGTCCCAAGTTTCTTCTCGACGTATAACCAACACATGAGTTTCAAGGAACGATTAATAAATTTCTTTTTATCGAATTATCTGTCCACGCAATTTCACTACTACACGAATAATCAATTGAAAGTTGTAAAAGAGCATTTCGGTATGGATTTGCCGCATATCAAGGATTTATATAATGATGTAGCTGTATATCTGGTCAATTCTCATCATACGTTAAACGGAATCAGACCGACGACCACTAACGTGATCGAGATCGGTGGTATGCATCTCAAGGACGACGATGATCCGCTGTCACCGGTATGTTTCAATAAGAGTCGCTCTTTTCATTACTCGCAACGCATTCTTTCTGGATACAATAAGACCTAACTGGAATCAAGATGATTTTTTGTCATAAATATGACTTTAATTGTTTACTCCTTTCGTTCATAATCAAATAAAAAAATAAAGAAATAACTTATGTAAAATAATTATTTTCCAGGAAATATAAAATTGTTTAAATAAATAAAAAGTGGTATCGATAAAAGATTATAAATAAAATAATGCTTATATTTTAAAACGTAAAAAAGTATAACATAAAATACATTTTTATTAAATGTAATATTTATTTTTCGAATATAAAAACGTTAATAATAAATTCGAGTTTTGTCATAAAGCTTTCATTAAAAATGACTAATAATTTATTTATGTTGATAATTATATAATTATGTGTTATAGTAAATATAGAATTACTTTTTTATTACATATTCAGTAATTTTATGAGATATGTATCGTTTTTTCAAACACTTCTTATGTCATTTCGCAAGCAATATTTTTAAAACATTTTTGCTTGTTCGAAATTCCATGCATTTAAAAAATATATCACGTGTGATACGTTAGCTTATGTATCCAGGGAGAATCATTTTACATCGTAAACTACTTGCTCTAAAGAAATATATATGTAGGAAATACAAAAATGGTTGGATGAAAGCAAGGATGGCTTTATTTATTTTACATTCGGCTCCATGGTGAGAATTGAAACTTTTCCTAAAGAAATGATTGAACAATTTTATGCGGCTTTCGAGAAGATTGCACCAGTTCGCATACTGATGAAAGTTGCGAAAAAAGAGGATCTATTGCCAGGATTGCCAAAGAACGTCATGACGCATTCATGGTTCCCGCAGATCTCCGTTCTCAGTACGTAATTATTGTCAGCTAGTCACACATCAATCATCGAAATAACAAATTTCGTTTCTAGATATTCTGAATCCGATAAAAATCCACAGATTTTGCATACTGCAATAATGTTTGCATATAAATTGAGTAATCCACAAAAAATATTACTTTCCGATCAAATCTCTTGTGATAAAAAAATTTCTAATTTTTGATAGCTGATGATTTATAGTGTACTCAAGAGCTCTCGAAAAATACGTTTGCAAAATAAATAATTTAAAATTTTTTATGTTTAAAAAATTGTTTTCAATTACAGCGAAAAAAAATACGTTAAGTCAAACTAAGTTTCGAAAACATTAAAATAAATAGAAATCGAATAATTGACCTTCTATATGAAAAAATATTCCATCATCTTTTAAAGTATTGTTTGCTTCGTGGTTTGCGCATTTGTTTAACTCTCAATCATAATATTTTCGCAATAAAAAAACAGCATATCATTATAAACTTTGCAGAACATAAAAACATACGAGCTTTCATTACGCACGGCGGAAACTTTGGAACGCAAGAGGCAATTTATTGTGGAGTTCCTATGATTGGAATCCCTCTGTTTGGTGATCAACGCATAAATATTAAAAATTATGCCAACAAGGAAGTAGCGGTTATGGTTGAATTAGAGGGTATTACTGAGCAGAAATTAACTTCGGCAATGAATAGCATCCTAAAAGGTCCCTATCGGTAGGTACTCAAAGACTATTAACGTAGGAAAACCATTGTCGTTATCTGCTAATTAAAGTATTCAAATAAATTTAATGAAATTATAACATGGAGAGTCTGCAAATACAGAAAGTAACTATACATTCACATAAGACGTAACATTTAGAATCGATACAATAACGCTATAATTCGTATATACAGGATAGAAAACATTTAAAACGTTAGAAATTATTATCACTGAAACAAGTTACAGCAAAAAACATTTTAGACAAAAGTTGTATAGTATAGAGAAGAACAAATAATAATGATAAAATTAATTTTCAAAAAAATCAAATTTTTCAATTCATAAAAAAATCATATTTTTTTATAAAATTGTTTTTTTTACAAAATTATGATTCTTTAAATAACTCTTAGTCAAAAAAGTATTAGAATTATCGAAAAAGTAATCTTAGTTACGAAATACTATATTTTGATATAAAATACAAAATATCTCGTAAACTATTAATTTTTTAACAAAAACATTTAATACTTTCATGTATAAATAATGAGATGAATAAATTAGTGTAAAAAAACCATGTTGCTTAAAACATAATTTCAGGGATAATATAATTTGTAAAAGTTTTAAATGCCCTTTTTTTCTTACTACTCTATATATGCATTTTTATTTTTACTTTAGCAACTCTTTTGCATGTCTTTGTCTTTACTTTATTTTTTTTTCAAAAACAAAATTTTGCTAAACTAAAATAATCTGTCTACTTCGTTATGATAACGTGATAACATTGTATAACTAACATTCACATATTAAAAGAATTTCAAAAGTCAAAATTCGCTGCTTTAAATCTTATTAACTTCGTTTATTGATTCGCGACTGGTGGCACCGTGCATATCGCGGAATAAACAGAGCGTGTACTCTCTATTGTAACCAAATCTTGCTTTACTCTCCAATGCATATCGTCAGTCAATTCTAATCAATCGGTATGTGCTTTAAATTCCAACCATCCATTTTATCTGCACGTATGCGCATGAAATACGTTTTACGCACAGAGGTTCAATAATAAGGGTAAACGCTTCAACCGGTAGGACGAATTAAAAAAAAAAGAGGAAAAAAGTAAAATCTGTACAAAGGTCGTGCACTTTTTTTACGGTAAAAAAAATCAAAATTTCACGATTCAACGTCGAACGGAAACGTGACGTGACTAAAAATACTGCTCATTACAAACTTTGAAGTTTACCCACAACGGATTTTGTCTGTAAACATCGACCCCACTATACTGACCGCTGACAAACGTTTTTCTTGCTTGTTTCAGTGAAAATATACAAAAATTATCAAAGAAGTTCGTCGATCGACCAGTGAGTGCCATGAACATGTCTGTATATTGGGTGGAGTACATCGCGAAATATGGAAACGTGCTTCGATCACCGGCACTTGATCTCTATTGGTGGCAACGATGTCTAATAGACGTTTACGCCCTTACATTCGCTGTAATTTTTACAGTGCTTTACGTCGCGCTGTTTATTCTCCGAAAAGTAAAGAAGTTCTTGTGCGGATCGCGCACTTGTACAAAGAAGGACAATGCGTCAATGAAGTCAAAGAAGAATAAGTGAAGATACTGTACATATGTACATTTCTCACTATTTTTGTAAATTCAATGTCTCTCCTTGACACATGCGAAAAAATATTCTAGTACAATTTATTAAAAATAACATCGCCGTTTAATGTTTCATATAGTTTCATTTTAATAAAATATGTTTAATTAATTTTTTATATGTATATATAATTGACTCTGTACGTGTTATATTGTAAATGTATGCGCTTCAACACATGCATCGGTATTCACGCGAGCGTGAATGACGTGTAACGCTAACACCTTCATTTTTTTCTCCTACCATTTGTCAACGGACTCGTGTATATAAACGAAACGACTAATCTATACGAAAAATCCGATATATATTAATGTGCAATCATTATTAACTGATCGAGTACCAAGATGAAGCAAATGGGCCTGATGAAATTCGCGATATGTCGCGTTGCATACAATAAAGGCGCGTTGCGTGCGCACTCTGCGCAATTTTACTCGCCATTTTTGCTCCTGCTTGGTCGATTTCGTTTATTTTCAAACATGAAAAATACTTTACCCGGTGGCAGCAGCGTCGTATTCGCGGCTTTCAGCTTCATGCATTCTTGCTCACGTTCCAGCAGAATTCGACGAAGTTCCTCGTCGAATAGCGTGCTACCCACCGTTGTGTTTCCCGGCATCTGTTCGGCAAACGATGCGTGGAATATTAATGAGTTGCAGTCGCAAAAGTAAGATACGTAATAAATGTCTTGTACACGTTACGGCGTAATTTGACTCCGTAACATACTTAACATGCGTTACGATCTACAACTAGAAATAGAATAGAAACAATGAATATAGCCTTCGTTAATATTTTACACTAATAAAAGCACTGCTTTTACGATGTCTTAAAACAGTCGAATCAAAGATAATTTTAATTTTATCTTAATAAAGATGTCAAGTTATAAACTAGAATTTAAAAATTATTGCAAACAATTTAATAACAGCTTCTATAAGTAGTTTCATAAGATCAGTCATACATCAAATAAAAAATCAATGCATTAGAATCTTCGAGGGCATAAAATATAATAGAGTTTTCTTTATACACAACAGATATTTCAATATTAAAATTATAAAATTGACATTCCGCGCTTTGTCGCTCCTAGCTACTCGTGTATTTTAACGGCGTCCCAAATGTTTTCCGCATTCGCGTTCGACTGCGGATTAACTCTCGATATTCATTATAACATCGAAAATTGTCGATTATTCGTGAAAGTCATCCGTCGCTACAATTTTATCGCGCAAAGTGCTGACTGTGCGGCGAAACTTTGTAGAATAGGCGGATGTAAATCGTCACCGTTAGAGATTTCAACGCATTATTGAGGAAATCGTTTCATTGGGCTACGACACGACCTGTAATGACTTTATTGCATAGAAATGAACGTTATTGCATCCGGTCGAGGTATCGCGACATGAAATAATGAACCAGTACGTTTTACACCAAAGCCGCTTTGCTGTGCGCGCCAAGCGAAGAAGCTTTCTATAATTCTTATATTTCTCACAATTTTCTAGACACTCATAAAAGTTTGTCAAAGGAATAATCATTACATATTGCAATTCGAATATTAATTATTCTAGACTACCAAAATGTATGTACATCGAACAATCCTCTGTGACACGAACATTAATCATAATTACACAAACACTTAATCGTAAACAAATAAATATATATCTTTTAAATGCACTTTTCTGTGAAAAGTGTCGCACGTTATTTTTTCAGCAATAAAATATTGAGCATGCAAAATGCTCAAATAATATTTATTTATTCAATTTATGCTATAAAGTTAAATAAAATGCATGTATAACATAAATTTTATATAATTTCACTTTTATCTCTCTTTTCCAGAATTTGTGTAAAGTTCACATTGTAATTACCAGCATTATTAGAGCTCAAGGTGCAATCATCATAAAAACGCATTATTGGCACGCTTTAGAACGTCGTAAATAAGCGTGCCCAGCTGACAGACGTTATCGGCTTTGCAGTGCGTACATTTATTATCCAGCCAACAGAACTCCACTTATTCATTAATTAGTTAGTTTGTACGATAATGTCATGTGCCGGATTACGTTGTAAGCAGATATCGATGAACAAAAGCTCCTACTTATTTATGCAACGCATAATTTATTTTATCAAATATAACCATTAATATACAACTTCAATTATACTGTACATTCACTTTTTGTAAAATAAAAATGAAAATTATATTTTATTGGTTATAGTATATATATTATAACATATTACACCTTTAATCTTATACAATATTGTTTATTCAAATAATATAATTGATATATTATTTAAAATAAAATTATTAGTATTAGGGAAAGCACTTGGTATTGCGATCATTTTAATAAAGATATAAATGTAGTTTACATAAAAATATCAAATATTACTTTGCCATGAAAACAGAATGTGAAATTTCTGCCGGGGACATGTATTTTTAATGTAATTTTTCTTCTACCACCGCGCGTTTGGTTATAAACTGTCCATAAACCATTTCCAAACCACATTCGACAAATACGAACGACAAATATCGATGGTTATTCGCGAAAAATCGGCGATTCCCATATCTCATAAATGTGACACGGCACTCCTAAATCAAACAGCCCGGTAAACAGCAAACCGTCAATTAACATTCAATTAAACACGCTCGTTTGCCAGAAGATTCGTGCATTTGCATTTCACTGAAATTTCACGCCGTACCAAAAAAGCATGCGTTTATACTCAAATCGCTGGCATTTTTACGGCAGTAATTCCACACCACCTGAGTGAAACAAGATATTCATGCGATGTAAAAAGCGTTACCCACTTCAAAAATTGATGCACGGTAAAACAAGATGTAAATTCACGCTAATGGTTTTAATGTAAGTGACTGAGAAACAATTAAACAGAAAAATATTTTTACAGCAATTAAACACATTTTGTTGAAAGTTTCCGACAAATCTGTAAACCATCATCATTGACGATCAGTACCGAAAAAGCTTCCAATTGTCATTTTAAAGTTATTGTATCTTTCATTACATTACAATAGAAAACGAGCATTATCGTTCGGACTTTTGGCGATTGAAATTGCGCGACATATACGGACGGTGGGTGGAAGAGAATAGTAATTGAAAAACCAAAGTAAAACGAAAATAAAATTGAGTGAGATCAAAACCGAAAGTAACAAGATTTCGATGTTCGATTATGGAGCAGGCTTTTCTATTTTAACACTGGTACAGTCGTCTCGCTAACTCAATGCCGAGGCAATCACGCTTTTAAAAAAAAAACCTTAACCCATATTTCTTCACCGCACACATGTCGCGTTAAATATAGTCGATCCATTCTGACTTTTATTTGAATGAATATCAAGTAACCGTGTCTAAAGCGATTGCGACTCCTTCGCCCGTATTCTCATCGTATATTTAGCGCAATATTTTTGTCTGCTTTTTCATCTCTCGATAATATCGATGTCACAATACGTAAACAAATCAATTTTAAGAAATCGCAAACTTAAAAGTTGGATAATTAGCACTAATTGGCGAGAAAATACATCTCTTTGTAGCTTTCGTGCTTCGGATAGAATAGCGAGTATATCAAGAAATTAATCGTCATTAAGAAGACTACAGCATAAAAGTTTTTACGAGCACAATACGTTTAGTAAATAGCGGCCGTCGTCAGTTGCAGCACGTGGAGGCACGTGTTCTAAGAGATCACGCTTTTATCTTACGTCAATGCTGTATGAGTTTATAGGTGATGCATAACATAGCATGCTACGTGCACGCTACAATGGTAAGCATTGCTACTATCTAAAAATTGACGTTGCTTTTAGCACTGATGCTCATAATAATACTGATATGTATGTATGTATATAGAACACGCCCGTAAAGTCGCGGTAATGTTGTAGCTCTCATGAAATAGCTACGTTTCTTTTAAATTTAACGCTAGAGAAGGTGAGAGGGAGAGAGGGAGAGCAGAAATATTGCTGCATAAACTTTGAAGAAATGAACAAACGATAAATTACAGAAACAGCATATTAATCAAGTAAAAATAAAATCATGCCGTACAACAGCTTTTTCTTCCGCGCGAATTCTATGGTATAATGTTAAATTTCAGATCTTGCTGTTTTCTATATAGAAAAATGAAAACATGCTATAATAAAACAGATGAATTTTATATTAAGTACTTTCGTACAATCTCTCATTTTAATGAGGAAAGTGTGGTGTATACTATTGTTCCACCTAGTGGTACACGTATAACCGTGATTTATCGTTTTCCGCTTGCGTTACCCAGTTTATAAATGAATAAAATTCCAATTTAAAGTCCGTCGGTATACGCTTTAAACTAAACTCTTTCTATATAAATGAATAATAGACAGCATTGCAACGATAAATTAATTAAGGTTCGAATACAGATAGTATTGTAACCAACTAATTAAAAAATTTTCAGAATAAATAAATAATCCAATAATTCTAAAAAATTTTAGGGAATTTAAATTGTATTTAACTTTTTAACAATTCAAAATTATTTTTGTTTACCACAAAAATTTTGATTAGTTAGTTTCGAAGTACGTACGTTTCAATAATCGTCTGCAAACCTCATAACTCAGAAAAAGAAAATAAAAACGGATAAACTTAGTGTTTACAATGAATGATCGAATGGAACATTTTCAACGCAGAAAAGTACTCACGATGTTAAAGTGCAATTATTAATTACACCGTCGACGTAGTTCACGGTCGTATTACTTCTTACGGGCAAACCTCGAGTGTTTTACTCACGTCATTGTATAATTTGCATAAGAAGCGACAAGTCCGCGATATAAATAAATATTTACGTGGTGGAGTAGCACTTTTGCGAAAAAGAGATGGCGCAAGTATAGTGACAAGTTTGACGCAACCGATAGCTCGACTTCCGTTATCGTTCACGGAAATGTCAGATCTATCTTCACGTCCTCCTTCTTGTCGATCGTTTTCAAGATCTCACATTGTCGAGTTGCTGATTGATGAGTACCTTCGATTCGAGGGCTCGCAAGAGGATTCCACCCTGTTGAATGATAGAAGGAGGAAAGGGGAATATCGGTTAATCGACCGCGTCTGAAAGCCGATTTGATACGACGTGGTAAATTGACATAATGCATTATTTCCAGCTTCATTACATCGTTGAAACGATAAAATGTTAATAAAAAGAATTCAAGCGAGTTGAAGGAATCGGAACTGCTACAACGTTATATGTTCCTAAAGACCTGAGAGATTTTCCACTCGATTTATGTTAATTTTCTCTTCCCTGGTTTATATTATATTTATCGATAATTTTCATTCTGCATGAAAGTCAAAAGCCATAAAAGAAAAAGTTAGATAAAAAGAATGTCTACATGCATTCTACGATTGTTAAGCATTTTATTATAAAATCAACAGAATCTGACATTAAAAAAGTATCTATTTTTATATAATGTATGTTAAATATTATGGTGTTCTTTAAAGCGTTGAACCTCAAAACATTTTAAATAAATTTCTGAAAGCCGAGTTGATGATTCCGAGTTAACGTAGGTTATATAAACATTTAACAAATTCAAACTGGAGCAACAGAGGATTGTGAATGACACCAAAGTTTCTGTACTTCGTTTACGACAGAATCACGAGAACAGAGAATCACTATAAGTAAACTGTTTAAAATGCTAGAACGTCTATAAAACGTCTTCTATAACAAAAAGGTGTTGATTCTCAAACGTACTGACTAAAATTTTCATTAAATTCATTATAAACTTTAAAATTTCTAAATTTTCTTCTCCGAGTATTTTACGTGAATGCATCCTTTATATAAAATCACTCAGAACAGTTATTACAAAACGGTAATTATTGAATTTTACATTATGCAGGAAAAACTTAAGTCTCGTTAAAAGTTTTAACAAACATATGTACTACTATCTAGTAATTACTACGTTATTTTCTGTAAACTTTAACTGTGTAATCAATATAATGGAAATCGCATTAAACTTTCCAACTAAGAAGCTTTCGCATTTTCTCCCTCGAAAAAAAAAAAACAGAAAAAAATTATAGGGATCCGTAGAGGGCGGAAGATGTTCTCATTTTGCAAAGATAAGATAAACGCTAATTATTTCTGTCCTCCTGTGATAAAGTCTGGATAATTTGCGTATTTTCACGCAGGCAGAAGCAAGAATATATAGTAAATTACGTCTTAAAACCAAAGTTCTAAAATTCTTAACTTAATGTTTACATGTTACAAACGCGAAGAATGTAAAGACTAACTTACCTCACTTTGCGTCTCCATCCTTGACGTTATTGACAAGTTGCGAGAATAAAATACGTCAACGTCGAACCACACACCACCGGATCTGGAACAACAGAAACAAATACTGATGATAAATTCAAAGTCTTGACGCAATGAGAAAACATATTTATTAGATTACCTCTAAGAGAATTTAAATTTTTGAGAAAAATCTTTGACGGTTTTAATAAATTTTTAAATTTGATAAATTAAAAACTATAATTGCAATTTAAAATATTCGGGAAACACAAGAGGAGAGAGAAAGATAAAAGGCATGCCTCTTCTACACATTTTCGCTAAATAACTTAGTATTATTATGAAATTACCATTCCTCGCATTTTTCTTAGAGCAAGTATTCCTTATTTATTTCGTTTCAAGTTACACGAATGGGGAAAAATAAAATACAAATGATCTTGTGGTAAGCGGAGTCTAATGACGCTACGCTGAAATGATAAATGTGACGTGATATACACGATCTGCGGAAAAAGAGTGACCGCATTACGCAATCGTCGTGTTTGTGGTCTCATGGATTTATTTTGAGAGGGACGCGGACTTCTCCCGTCGAACACTTCTTTCGAATTCGATGTGCGCGAGACGAAGGCGATCATCACTGTCCTAATTTCTACCTGGGCCATAAACCGATATTTTCGCGTCCAATTTTACGCCTCCGCAACTATTCGCATCTGCCTCCAATCCCCCATATCTACGTCAGAATAAATCGATTCAATTTCCATTCCATTTCATTCCATTCCATTGAAATCAGCAGGTGGTGGAACGCTTTCTGCCGAACGAAACTAATCGTAAGTCTTCGATGAAACCATTTTGCGCGATCCACCGCGAAGGTCAGAAACGCGCGATTGATAGCTCGGCATCGTTAAGCGTTGGCGGGAGACCGGTTGTTTCTCGCAACCCCATCAACGAACTAATGATTGGAGCTTATCGAAGTCGTAGACGGCACGACACTAATCGACAAGGGGCATTCTTCCAAAACCTAAAGAACTGACGGAAAGAAGATTGTGTATCAAATGTATGACGTGCCAGATAATACGCATGTTCAAAATCAGGACATATATCAGACATGCTGTCGGGGTGCTATTTATTCTTGCGAAAATCGATCATTACGAAAGCAGCCAAAAATATCGTGTTACATGACGAATACAACGTAATATGGTAAATATACCGCGGTAATATAAACGTTGCGCTAACGAACGTACAGAGAAACGTAAAAGCAATAAAAAAGAAATTAATCTTTTCATCAAGTTTGTTCCGCATCAGCATTGCAAACGACATTCAAGAAATCATCGCGATAAATTTACAAGCAACTCTAAGTGCATTACTTTTATAATTATAGAAAAAATTCGAGGTACTTTGTGGCCTGAACATGCAGTGAAATTTTCAGAGCATATTCACCGCGTCGCTCATCATAAATTATTCGTGTTTCGATAGCGTTCGGCAGCTTTGATTTCGTCGTGTACGAAAGCACGAGAAACTGTGGTTTTCCGCGCGTTATCTGGCGCCTGGCCAACTCCTACGCATTAACGATCTCGTACACGACTTTCGACACAAATCTATCTCCAACCGACATCCTGAATCCACAACCACGCGTTTCCGAATAAGATCCGACCGACCGCGATAGGCGTAAAGTTCGCTCGTCGTATTCGTACGGTGCATTCATCGCGAAGCCCTGTGAAATTCCTTTCATTCAATCGTTATTAAATTACCAGTCGTTGAACTTCTGATTAACACGCGGAACACACTACGAAACGATAGAACGTGGGCGCAATCCGCGCAATACCTTTGATTGTCGAAGCGTTTAAAATTTAAATTATCCTGCCCTATCTACACTACATATTATCAGAGGAGAATATTTAGGAATATAAGCGCCACCATCCGCTACGTTTTCAACTGATATTAAATTAGGTAGCTTTACGTTCACTGAGCTTACGATTTGAATTGAACGTACTACAAAAATATAAATCAGAATTACATGAGCCGTCAGATATATTCACACACGCCAAGTTTTCATGTTATTTCGAAAAACATCGCTGTATCTCGTACGTCTATCCTGTCTGATATTTCTAACTCTACCTTTGCGAGCCGCGTATACTCGGGTGTTCTCTTTGTGCGAAACTGTAAGTCGAGTCGAAGTCGAGTCAGCGGACACGCGGACCGAAAAAAAAGTCCACTTTAACAGGGAATTCCGTAAGGGAGTTCGCAGGACGCATTCTGATTTTCTATTCTTTCCGCCTGACGAGCCCGTCCAGATTGCGAATCTCACGGTCGCGATTCAGCCGCGCCGCGCATCTGGCCGCATATATATCCGTGAAAATAGAATTTACGACGATGGCAGTTAGCCAACAAATCATTCCTGCCTAAGCGCGTGGTCCATCGGTATCGATCTCCCTTGCTCGGCTAAGTCCATGGACACGTAAACACACAAATTAAATTAGACACGCCGTTAAATTGCTTGAAAGGAAGCTTGCGAGTGGAGTCGAGAAAGAATCGGCTATTTTTGTAGTCGCCTTGGTTAGCGGGTCATTAATATAGCGTGCCATTCACGGACATTCGGATATAGGTCGGAGTGTGTGACGCTCGATTATCCCTATATTCGAGAAGCAGTGTCACTGACGGTCACGCTAGCTGTTTTGCCGGGCTGTCATCCCCTACCATCGCACGGCACTGAGCGCTTCACGTTGTCGTTTGCTAAAAGTATCGCGAAGTTTATTTACGAAGTGTCTCGGGGAACAACGGATATGCTTTTCAACGAAGGGACGAAGTAAGAAAAACGGCGGTCGTTTTACGGCGCGTCGTTAGTTGCCAAGTTATTCGATCCTCCGAGGGGAAAGTTGGAGAGAGGTTTTAGCGAATTCGAGAACGTCAATAGATAACCCGACGCGCTATTCTCTAGCTCACATTGGATTTTATTCCAGCGGGTGATTTAAACTGATCGATCTCGGCTTGTGTTCGATCCAATTCGTAGCCGAAAACTCCCGTAACATTTATGATTGAGGACACTAATTGCAAATCCAATCAAAGCAATCGCCCGAGGAAGATCGGCTTCGAATTGAACGCCAGAGCCAGTGACACAACGACAATATTCGATGTATCTCTCACAACAGGGTGCTCTATATAACAATATCCTACGAAAGCTGGTTATAGCCCGAACGTATATGGCTAACCGCACCGCATGGAGATCCTTCAAATGACAATTACTAGCGAAAGCCCTTCGGCACTTTGCCAACAAGAGTTATTCACCAACTCCCATTTGCGTTGCCAATGTTTTGAGAAAAGACGCGTCTCTCGTTTGTCGCGCGCGAGTGCTCCTCGAGGAAGCAGCGGCGCATGTTAACATCTCCATAACATAAGTAGCTCCTTATTACCATCCAAATAGGAGCGGTATGCCGCGCAGTTATTCAGAAGCTATGCCGTTAACGGCTACAACGAAATATTAATTTTTGCATTCCTGCATCAGAAATTAAGCAAATTATTATACGAGCAAATTACTCGAGTTAGTGAGATTGTTTCGTTTTATGCGGCACACATTCGCGGCTAAAATATTCCATCGAAATATAAATACTAGAGAGAAACGATGTCTTTGCGCTTCTCTTTGCGCACGATAGATCAAAGATAATCTACTACAATAAAACAACTATTGTTTCACTGATTGAAATGACAAAAAGTATTACCCTAAAAAAAAACACACATGGTATTGTAGTATAATACAATAGCGCATTATTACGTACAAAACATTTATGTTGTAAGATAGTGATAATCGTGTGTAAAATGAGGAAACCATTTTTTGAGAATTCCAATCTTTTAGAAAAACGGGTATGAGATTTATATAGAAAGAAGAGGGCGAGCATGATTCTTTTTATGCGATTAATTTATAATAAATCATAATACGATAACTGGACTTTGATAGTTGAAACGTGATACTGTTTAAAATAAGTAACTGAACGATTTTTTTGCTAGAATCTAAAAATGTAGGTGGATAGCAGGTCCAAAAACAATTTTATTGGACCATAAAAATAATTATAAAGAAAGTTCATGATGAGTAACGCTACAAAAATCTTGACATTTTTAGCAACCAGTTTGAGCACCTCACATAATTATTTTAATAATCTAAGAAAATTATTTTCAGATCTGTATCCTGCTAAATTTATATATTTTTTAACAAAACCATGGATTTCTTTCCACGGATCTCTCACTTTCGTGCAATTGTATATTTCGGAAAATAAGAAAATTCCTCTAGAGCTATTCGACCGGATTGATACGATACGCGCGAAAATACATATTCGCACAATCCTATCGGGCGTATGCGCTGTTGTATAGGTATCATACGGCAATCGTATCAGAACTCAATTTGTGTGGTATGCTGTCTCCTACATATTTACCCTACGTCGGCTCCATTCGAGAAATTCTCGCGAGACATATGTATACCGAATGCGGAATACACAAAAGCCACGTCGCGAGAGACGTATACTGTTTGCTATAAAATATCGTAATACGCGTTTAATATGTACACCTCATGAAAATTCAGATCGCACGTAATATTAATTATCCCTTCCAGTTGCTGTTCTGTTGCAAAAAGGACGCACCACAGATTAAAAGTAATTACAAAAGTGATTCGTGCAACGCGGTCATCCGATTAATGTATCCCGATATTTCATTAAACCATTGAATTCGTTTAATCAAATGAGATTTAAAAAATACATTTATGCAATTGGCATCAATATAAAATAAAATTACAATAAATATCCTACAATGTGCATTAAACTGTATCAAATTCATTTCGCATGGTGCTTAACAAGAGATGTCTTCGAAGATCTTTCTCTCAGATCTTAGAAAATATTGTTGTATAATTTATTCCATTTGTATGTAGATGTGTTCTTATAAAGCAAAAACCAGTTTGACGTATCACGGAGAACACGTTGCAAAGCTAAATAGAAAAAGCAAAACTGCTAAATATGGCCAAGAATAGGTAAATATGCAAATATTATGCGTACGAGTAAAATATGCAAAATTATTCACTTATAAGTGATGTGTGTGCGAAAAAAACTATGATTCAACAACACCCAGGGTGGAAAACGTATTGTACTTGAAATGCACTTGTATTTATTCGTAAATTACCTTTACCCGAGAAGCGAATACAAATAATTAAATATGCACGGGTATGTACAAGCTGCGTTGCACGGGAGAAAAACAATAGAAATTATATATTATTCTATTAAAAAAGAAATCAGCGAGAAGAGATGTGTTAAATTTTTTACTAGTTAGCATAATAATAAAAAAGGCAGAAGATAAAAAACTTTTATGCGGCGCATCAAGTGACCATCTAGAAAAAAAAAGTGATATACGGTGTAATCATATTTCTACCCTCAACCTTCGTTCGTGTCTTGTATCACAATTTTGCGCGATAGCTTATTTTCGATCACTTCAATACTGTTCGACGCGCGTAACTATCTCGCGAGCTATCGGAGCAACGTTGGGCTTTTCGCTTTTACGACCCAAGCTACCGGGTATAACGTTCATTTATAATACGTATACACGTGAAGACCGGAACACGTACGCAAGCGTACGTTCGCGAAGAGCGAAGACCGAAGACCGAAGAGGAGGCCGAGAAGGAAGGTCACTCGATAATGCTCTCGACGACGACGTGGCCATTAACCGTGCGAGGAGACGAGGGATGCGAAACGAGGTGGAGGCGGTGTGTGTGTTCCCTTGCGATCGCTCGCTCGCTCGGATGCACGCCCAGGCATCAGACGTCCTACATCGATCACATCATCGGTCGAAGGTTCTTCCCGATACACGCGATAGGCCCATCGATATAAATGGATTTGAGCGAGTCGCGCTCGTTACGACGTTAGTAGATGAGAAAATAGATGAGACGATTCGAGACACGCCGACGGCGAAGATCGTGAGTTCGCTTTTCCCGAACACCATTTTTGCCGCCGTTCATTCTAAGGAAATAAATGTAGTCTCTCTCTCTCTCTCTCTCTCTCTCTCTCTCTCTCTCTTTCGCGCGCGTGTGCGCGAGAGACGTAAACGTCTGTTCGCGTAAGTGTAAACATATGTCATAGCGCGCGTAAAGCGTCGATCGTAAAATATGAGC
The DNA here is from genome assembly GCF_013373865.1 of Monomorium pharaonis. NCBI lineage: Eukaryota > Metazoa > Arthropoda > Insecta > Hymenoptera > Formicidae > Monomorium > Monomorium pharaonis. The sequence goes on along the minus strand of NC_050470.1, from coordinate 1,110,891 downwards.
GACCATATTTTACCTATCTTACGGAGGCATTACGAACGCAATTGCGCGGAACCCACTCCCCCCGGCACCTCTGAAATATTTTATGCGCACAAAGTAGATGGTGCTGATGCGATTTTGTCAAAGGTCCCGCTCGTTTAAAACATTAACGTTCACGCGAGGCGGCTGAAGGTGTACTGAAGAATACGTGGAGGACACGGTGCGTGCGATATGGAACATGTCAATGGGACACCTATCGATTATTTGAACTACACACGCTCGCAATACCGCTGAAAATCGAAAAGTCACGGTCACTGGCGCATTTTTATTAATACATGCAAACATATTCACGCGAAGCATTATCATTAAGCCATTCACAGTCGAAACAAGAAAGTCGAACTTGAACCTGTTATGTGATTTTTTTTTACTACGCGTAAAGTCACGAAGAATATTACGAAATTTTTTCGTCATTTCGTTTATAGCATCAAACAAAATAGTCGTCGACCATAAAATTGCCAATTTACAATTTAAACAATTTGATTAAAGGTCAGACAATTCGATGTTATCTAATATAATATGTTCAGAATTTCGATACCATATCTAATTAGATTTGCTTGGTTTTATTTACCGCGTGGTGCATGCCATTCAATTACCGGCGATAAATTGATTTTCCGTTCTCTGTTCGTTAAATATTCCCGTTTAACGTACGTCGCATCGTGTAGAAATATATGTCGTATAAATAATACCTAAGAAATCGCTCGTCTTAATTATTTACGTTCGTATGTTTTATCTACGATGTAAAATAGTATTACAAATAATATTACGATTGAATAAATGAAATTATAATCCATCTTACCGCTAGACGCGTTTGTCAGCGGTAAGATAAATTATCATTTTACGTCGGATTCAGTCACAGTATTATTCATCGTCGAGTTTGTTGGATTAAAAATTAACCCATTAGTCTCCGTTAAAGTTGCAACAAAAAAAAACAATTGAAAATAAAATTAGAACATAAAAAAATACTTCTGATATAAAAAACACATTACAAAAATTAATTTTGCAATAAATAGTTATAAAACAGATTATTTGCAGTTTTTTGTAAAATTAATTCTTGTAATGTGCTTTTTATGTCAAAAATGTGTGATACTCTGGTTCTATTTCCAGTTGTTTTTTTTAGACTTGCTGGTCTAACCATCGACTTTAATGAGAAGGGTATGGAACATGGGAATGCGTTATTATTGTTGTCCAAGTAAAACTTAATTACGAATACGCGATGTACTGTTAATGACCCTTATAACTCGTTCTCCTCTCCCCCCCCCTCTCTCTCTCTCTCTCTCTCTCTCTCTCTCTCTCTCTGGGCGATGGTCCATCGTTAAACAAATTTATCGAGTTAAGACGCGACGTAGTGCTCCTCGAGCACCTAACTGCATCGTAAATTAGACGAAAATGCTACCGCTCTTGCGCTCTCTCTCTCTCCTCTCCTCCTTCTCATAATAAACGCTCTCTTTCGCATAACCGACATATTCGTGCATATGTACGATAGCTACGTTTGAGCTAAGCTCAAACTGAGTCGCACACTTGGGAATTTTCTTCGCAACAAAGTTTCTTGAAATAGCAAGTAGACTTCTTTTCAACTGTAGTTTCCAGACTTCTTGTGCATTTAGAATGAGATAAGGATATATTCAACATTTGGATCGAAAGAAGGGAAGAAAAAACTTATTAAGAAAGGTATGAAGTGAAAAGTGTATAAAACATTTGACACGTGTGGAGAAAACAAAATGTCTGTTTGCGCCGAGTTATTTGCATATTTGAATAATCAGCTCACAGATTTAATGTAGTTAAAGCTAGAAGGAAAGTTATCCACTTATTATTTTAGATATATGGATGAATTCTATCAGAACGCTACTTCTCCAAGATGGTGCAATAATCAGACGTATATCTAACAAATGTAATTAATTGGAACGAGAAACTCGCGAATAAGAGAATTCGTTCTGCGAAATTGAATTTGTAATCGTTGAAATGAAGGGTTAGATTGAAATTGTCTGAATTTTCTATCGTTTTCCGCTCTCGACACCTACTACGACATCACTTCGCAAATAATTAGACAAATAATTCCTTGAATTTCTTCTGCAAGGTGCACCAGAATTAAATGTCCAATTTATAATAAAAAGCAATTCTATTCTAATTTATTTTGAAAAGGTAAATTACGTAACTCCGTTAAAACAACTAAATAAACAGAAAAATAAATTCTAAAAAGTTAAAAAAAACTCGAAAACTTGCAAGTTAATTTTATTAAGCTAAGATCAAGGAGTTTATCTCTTTACACGATAAATCATTAATTTCTTCCAATTCAATTACTAGAGAATATGTTTCAGCAACGTGCGCGCCTTTCGTGATAACCAATCGCGCGATGCACTTTCGTCAATTAAATCTACATTTACACTAAACGGGAATACATTTCGAGACCATCTCATTTATATTTAACAGTGCTAGAATAAACGCGATCTTCATATTACATAGATGAAACTTTGAATCGCATGACTAGGCGAGCGTTAAACGCATCGCTAATCAGAGACAAGGGCGACCTATTTCGTATTTAACGCTAAACGCGACCATCGCTGATCCTGAATTTTCTATGTCTTATATAAAGATCGTATCTGCCGCCGCATCATTACGTCGGATCGAATAGTCACATCAGATAGTGACATTTAGCGCTAGAAGTATGATACAAATAAAAAGTAATGTGCTAAATCATGATTTATGGCGCGAGCTTATTCTATTATCGTGTGAAAGCATGCAAACGCTCGGAGCTAGACTCGGAACGGCTGAATTATATAAAAATTGATAACGTACGGTGAGTAAAAAAAAAAAAAAACGAGCCACCGCGGCGTATGCGAGAAATATCGTATTTCATGCGGCAACGTTAAATTTGGAAAAACTGGCAGCCGCGCGCGCGACAACATTTTGACTGGCGACATTTTAATGAAGATCAATTTATTCATCGGCTCTTGTATATCTATACATATATTCACGGCTATCATGGACACGCGCACAAATTTTAATTTCGTCTCGATGTTAAATGGAGCGCGATCTTCGCGTATTACGCGGACGTTTCATATTTCGGAAATCTCATCACTGCATGAAGCCCCGAAACACGGACGTGATACAGATACAGATATGGTTGCCGTTAAAGCCTTCCGAATCTTCGCGAGAGTTATTGCTCTGCCAAGATTATCTCGTCACGATCACAACTCACACGCTATCGCGGGGTTGCCAGGGCAAACAAATCCTGCCGTTATTCTAGAAGTTATTTCTACCGAAATTGTATTTACGTCGTTAAAAAGGGACCTACTGGTGGCCCGTTGCGCATTAAGCCGTAATAGAGATAAACGATTGTTTACGAGAACTGGAAGAGATTGTTTAATCCTTAATGTTCTTTCGTGCTTTCGATCGCTATTAAGATCTGTCGGACTTCCCCGTTACGTTTATCAAATTATCAAAAAAAAAAAAGAAATTTTTTTTTAAATATAATTCTATTAAATCAAGGAGGAATTAAAATTGAACGCTCGCGCAATAATTATCCCGAAAGCCGGGAGGGCACTTTTTACGAAGCTAATTTAACACAAACTTCGACGAGCGCGTATCTCGAGCGTTCAGCTACTCGATACCGAAGGGAGAATTTATTAAAGCTCCCGCGGGGGGAGTCGACATCGGGGTTCGACAGATCCCATTCGTTAAGTTTCGCAAACACACCTCAAGTGCGTACGGCCGTCTGGTTCTGAAAGAATTATCGAGGCTCTCGAGCACGAGAGACTCCTCGATGGCCTCGGCGTTGCACAAACAGACGCGCGTTTCCGAGAGGGTCCCGCTTTCTCGGGTTAGAATCATTGGAGATTAGCGCGCGCGCGCGCGCGCGCAGGCGGAGCCCGATAAACCGCCGCGCCGATTCGATTCGGACGAAGAGGAATCGCGAATGTTCCGTGATGCGCGATGAGCGACGCGCGCTCTCGCGCGTATCTCCGCCGCGCGCGTATTTCGCACGGTAATTGCACAGCGGGTGTGCCATTTGAATAATTTCATCTAGTTGGCAAGGACGCGTACTCACCAGGGACGTAGGCAGTCCTACGCGTCCGAATGAACGCTCGTCTCTGCGGTCGGCGACGACCACGTCCGCCGCGCCCGGGCTCTTTTTCTCTCTCTCTCTCTCTCTCTCTCCTCTTCGTAACGTAGCGTGGGCGTGCCTGCTATCGCTGCCGAATGCACGGAGATCGTCAAATGCGATCGGATCAGGACACGTTCGTTCGTTCTCTCTGATCGATCGATCGATCCCGCGCGATTTACCGCACTTTGGACATCATCAGTGTCCGCGCAGCGAAACCTGACGACACAAACACACGTACACACATACGCACACACGACAACGATGACGATGATGATGATGATGACGACGATGACGATAATACGCGCAAACCCGCTTGAACCCTCGCGACGGGAATTATTCGACGAGAGGCGCCCCCGCGGGATTTTAATTATTCGCCGGGAGACACTCGACGCGACTCCCTAACCTTTAATCGCCCGACTAATTATTTACGACGCGCTCAGCTCGGGAGGAGAGGAAGAGGGGGACACCCTGCGGATTTAATTTCCCGAATTTCTCGCCGTACGCGGGGATCGATTGCCCCCATCGCGGGCGAAATACTTAGCGTACTTTCCTATCCTGCCGTGAGCGTTAATTTCTGTTCCGTTCCGCGAAACTTTGCGCGACCCTTCTCGACGAGAGAGAGAGAGAGGCGAGAACTTGGCGCGCTTCGCGGCAAACTTCGTATTGTTACCAACCCCCTCTCAGCAAGTTCGGCACCATTAGAAACGAGAGAGAAAAAAAAAGCACTGCGCAGAGTGCGCACACATCGCGGTGTGGTACCCCCAGATAGAGTGCACACAGCGGTGCACAGAAAGTGATAATAATATCGCAAGGATACATTTGCCACTCTCGATGACATCACGGCGTCATAATGGTACCTTTTATGTGCTTATAAGTGACAAATAAAGTCACACGATGACATATCCTTATGGATGTTATTACGACTCTGACGACTCTGCGTTCTACCCGGGGTACGTGGTGCGAATGTTAAAATCGCGCGAGTGACTCGAGACACGCAAATCGAAGAAGCAAAAACTCGGGGGGGAGGAGGGGGGGCGCGATTATATTATTTCGCGCCAGCACCGTGGGGTAGGGAGCGGGGGAGGGGGAGATTCCCCGCATACTTACACTTTTTTACAACGTCCCAGCGGCAAGACCGCGCCGTTCCTCGCGCACGAGGCGCCTTTTAACCTTCTAAAAAAAAGTAAATAAAAAAAGGATCGCCTCGACGAATGATTAAAGGGCTTTCCATCCCGCTGGAGCGGCTAAGAGGCAAAAAGGCAAAACCGTTACCGCGAGGTACGAGCGTAATACCTCGAGTCCTTCCGCTCGGGAGAACCTTTCGTCGTCCCGCACGCGCGTTTTCCCGCCCCGGCACGTATGTACGCGCGCCGATAACGCCGACGGCCCGACGGTGTAAATCGTATCGCCGCCGCGGACACACAGCAGACACACGTGGTGCCGCGCGTCCTTCGCTCTCCTCTCTTTCCGGTTCGGCGCCGACGGCGCCGACGACGACGACGACGACGACGACGACGACGACGACGACGACGACGACGACGATCGACTGGTGATTCGACTGATGGTGGTCCTCGCGACGCGCGCGTGCAACACTTCGCCCTCGCTCGAGCAGCACTCGCTCGCTCTCGCGCGGAATCTCGCGGCAAAGTTCAGACTTCAGACGGCGCGCGCCAACCCGTCCGCCCCTCGTCGTCGTCGTCGTCGTCGTCGTCGTCGTTTTCGTTGTCGTCTCGCGCTCCTCTTCATCGAGTCGCACGGAGAACGGCAAACTGCGTACGTAGCCTTCCTACCGACGACCGACGACCGACGACCGACGATTGACAGACCGGATCGCGATACGTCGCTCGCAATGAGTTCGCGTAACACCACGCGGACGCGCAGCTGCTACTAAACTCCTTCTCGAGCGGGCGCGAACCAAACGTGACTCGAAGTGCGCGCGCCGCCACCGCCGAGAAACTGGCGGCAATGAATAGCTCCCGCCGATGACGACAACGACGACGACCCCTTCGCCATCACCGCGATACCCTTCGCGGAGCAAAACATCGGAGCAGAAGAGGGTTGCTTTGGCCCCCGCGAGCTCCTCTCGATCAACTTCGCGGAAGACTGAAGTTGCGTGACGAAGAAACGAGCTAACTCGTAACGCTCGGCTCGTAGTACATATTTTAACAAATGACTGCACAATTTGCCCGATAGGAAACATCGCACATTTATAGCGTGACGACATTTTAAATAAAGTATTAGGTGCAAATCGAGTTTCCTTTATCAAGAATCGAATCGTGGAAACATAACTTTTAATTAACAACGTTATTGTTGTTGGATGGAATTTTAAAACATATAATAAAAAATGATGTAAATAATATTGAATATGTAACAAAATCATTTTAAATATGGCTTTATAAAATTATCAAGATATGTGTCAAGATAATTGTCAATACTTGGGATCTTACTTGGGATAAGATTCAAATCCAAATCAAATCTCACCTCATTCAATTGATTCGATTCGATTGGATTCGATTGCGTATTCGAATAGTTTCTATTATACATCCCTGTAAAGAATCAAGTACTTATGAAATATTTATATCTCAAATTGAATATGTGTGTATAATTCTTTTTTAAATATTATTTTGGACATTTTATTTTAATAAAACTGCTCGTTTTTATAGCAAATTATCTTACAATTAGCGCAAAACATAATGAAATTTTTGTTAATTTATACCATTGTGATGCATAATTGTGTTTCCACACTTTGCTTATCGGGATTATCTATTTAGGCAAATCTTTACCATTTATGAGAAGCACGGTTCTTTCGGAAAGGAGTTGGTATCGTAAAGTTCATTACGCAAAAACTAAAATGCAAGTATCGGAACCGTCGGATCGCACGATAACGCAATTACGCCGAATACACTTGGCGAAACAAGCCAGTCATCTCGAATGTCTCCCGGCGATAATTAAAGTTTCGCCAAGTACTTAAGCTCGAATGCTTCCTCGCAAGTTTAGCGGGTTTATAGAATCGTCGGTATCGCACGGTTGCGTGAACTAATATTCAAAGTGCAACAAATTGACTCGCGAGAAAGTGATGGAATCTTCTCGAGGATCCTTCACCGGATGACTGAGCAACGTCACGTGGCGATTTTACGCTTTGTTACCCCGAAGCCCCTATTTAGCGGCGGCTTTTTTCAGAGTGTACATCTCATTAGATATAAGTTAAATATTCTTTCGAGATTACATCACCAGATAGAAACGAAGTGTCTTCCTTGGGGACACCGTCTTTTTCAGAGCACACTCCGTATACTCGCGCCTTACAACCGCGGGAGAGAAAAGAAAGCAAATAAAATATATCTAAAAGAAACGCAATATAGTTACATAAGAGAAAGAATTGTGAGATATATTAAAGCTTTGTTTTTCCTAGCCACATTTTCTCAAACTTCTCTTTATGCCCGGGCTCACGATATCCCGAGGCATTTTCTAGAAATCACCCTCCTAAATCGTTTCAAACCAATTTGCTAAAAAATACGAAACAATTACAGCGACGTCCTCTGCGTCGATTTTTACCGTGACTAGAGAGGGAAAATCTGCCATTAGCATTCTTGCGAAACAACGAGCGAATTTGTCATACGAAAAATTACAAAACTGCAAAACTAAAAAAATCTGTTGTATAAATATAGATAAAAGCTCAAAAATTTCGTCCTTTTACCTTTACTTTTGATTGATTTCATCTTCACTTTAACCGATATAAAATTAAGCTGCAGTTTTCGTAATTGCCCTCAAAGTTTTTTTTTCGGATTTAGGAGATGGCATTAAGAATAGTATCGTAAAATTTAATAATAATTTTAATTTGTTGGGAGTCCATCCAGTCTGTTTTTCTTGTATATTACTCGGATGACTCTCTCCGAATCAAAATAAAATGAGCTTGAAAATTGCTTGCATTTTGCCAGCTAAAATCTACACTACATGCCGATCGTACTTGATTACACATTAGATAAATAATGTAAAACAGATAGCAACTTAACAAGCGCGCGCTCGATAATCTTTTAACACGTCCAACTTTGCATTTTTCATTTCAATTAGAATAATTTAAAATTATTCTAATGCTTTGCTCGGCACGTATTCGAAGATAAGATTTGTGTTGAAGTGAGCAAACATTCTATATTAGTGAGAAATATTAATCAATCAATTAAACAATATTACAGAAATTGTCATATTTTCGATATAAAATTTTATTGTAGCCAATTCGTTCATACACGATCAAGTGTACAATCGATTGCAAATGTGACTGCAAAGTATACGTTGTTTACTCACTGACGATAATTTAGGTAGCGTTCGACTGTTTAAAATGTAACCGACTGCCGACGTTTCACCGAGCCACAATTGTAATTGAATTTAATCATTCGAATACGTGCATACGAGAGGTCTCCGACGAATTTTAAAACGTTAAAAAAAACCTTAGTTATTTAAGAAGTTATTTAAATGTACTTCTTTTAATAAGAAAACAAAATCTAATGTCAACACAAGTCAATGTAAATACAAGATGTGCTCCATTTGAATAATTAATACTTTGAAAGTAATGCCAGCGCTTAGGTGTATATATGTATTATACAATAATTTTTTATATTCTAACATAACATAACAAATATCATACACCAGCAATCGTAATCACTTTATTGACAATGCAGCATCGAGATAAATGGAAATAAAAATATCGACAATCGATAATTTAAATTGCAAAATTAATATCTCCAATCTTTTGAGTTCTTGGAAAGTAAAAAAATAAATAGATCAAAAAAACATTTTTAAAGAATAGCAATTACGAAAATTCAAATTTAATTTTACATTAGGTTAAAATTGGGTTAACTAAGAATCTTGATCATTTTTTCCGAGTTTTATAATTTCGTACAGACATTGAGACATTTGCATGCAAAACGATGTTGAATGACAGTTGCTAAGAGAAAGATGCGTGGGATATATTGTCTGACAACGAATTTGCTGCATATAGGTCAAGAAGAAATACCATGCTTTTTTGTCAACCGCACCGTAGAATAATCTTATCGTCGACATCATCACGAATAAGCCCAAGCCCTCGTCGCTTCGTTTCTGAAATGCTTAAAGCTGATTAAATAAAATTCGTTGCTATAGCGAAAATAAATAATTTTAATAATTCTTCACAATAATTCATTTATTCATTCCAATAATCTTCAATAATTCTCTTTCAGTTTCGTCTTACAGATAGAATCGATTGAAGCTTCTAAATCTGTACTTAACTGTGACTAACGATAGGATCACTGCATCAGTCGATAAACGAACAAAAACAACTTAATATTTAATTACATTTTCAAATAAAAAATATATGATATTTTAATAAAATTTATACACAAATTCTGATATAAAAAATATCAATTAATTTACAATATATTATTTTAAAATATTATTATTTCAATATTTTAAATACAGTTATTGATGATTATGTATACAGCGATTAATGCAGTAATCTTATCTAATATTCATAATATTACTTCTTAATTCAAAAGTTGTCATGTAAAATTTTAGTCAAGATACGACATTAGAATTATATTTTCTATAATTTGTTTTATTGCAATAATACTCAAATGTAAAATAAGAAAGATAAAATCAAATTTTGGATTTTGCACGTCTGAATTTCACAATAGATATTTATAGCATTGCAACAAAAGTGTGAAACAGATTTTGTTCAAACACTATGCCATTTGCACGCCAAGATTACATCGATGTATTATCGACAAACAAATCAGATAAAGATACGCAATACACAAAAATTTACTAACAGATATAAAAGATCTTAACTGTAGTCTACAAATATTCTCGTAAAAATAACTCTAAATCCCTGAAATTCAAAATCATATACTTATACAGGTATTCTCAAATTATTATTAAAAATTAAATTATTTTAATAACCGTTCAAACACACATTTAATTTTAGCTTCCATCGAAAGTGCCTTCAGTCTCTTCATAGCGATAATACTCTTTTCGAGACGATATATTGACCGTGTGTTTCAAAGAGTCAACAACATTCTAATGATTCTAGCATCAAATAAGAGTGTAAGGAACGCTCGCATCGTCTAAAACCGGCTCGTGATGTCTCTCTATTTCGCTGATATGCGCTACCTCTCCTGTCACATCTATGTGGCAGAACTCTGAAATACGCAACACTAACGAGTAGATATATAAAAATAAGAAAACTTTCCTGAATGTCCTGATATCTCATTTACCTGAAAGTATCGTTTATGAAAAGAATACAGTTATATGTATCGATCAATCGTTATATGTATAAAAGAATATCTTGAAATGGAAACCGTGAGTGTCATCAAGAATAATGACATTTATAAATTGCTCTCTTTCGAAGAAGTGAAAGAGGTGGTAAAACGCTCGTTGAGCAATGACGCCGATCTAATAGAATAGGCTATTCGACCGTACTCCAACGGTATGCTCGGATTTCTCAGCTCTTATTATCGACTCGATATAACACCCAAGAGGGAAAAGGAAACTGTCACTCTTTCATTTTTTCTGAAGACCTTGTCATATCATGTGCCCGATCAAGCCGACTACGTGATAAAAAAAGGGTGTCTTCCATAAAAAGACGAAACATTACGGCGTCATAATACCGTTGTTCAATGAGGAATACTATGGGGAACCATGGGCGCCTACGTGCTACAAAGTAAAGAACGATTTGATAGTCTTCGAGGAATTGAGTAGCAAAGGCAATGCAGAACAAAACTATTTGACGAGACGCTCGTGCGTGCGGGTTTAAACGTTGTCGCGCGATTGCATGCCGCCTCCCTACTGACGGAAACTCGCCTCGGCATACTCTTAAACCGGTTGTATCCCAACGTTTTCGTAGAAACAGTTTTTATTCGCAATGACACGGCGCGGAACATGACATGGTTCGAAGCGGGTGTCGATGTGGCTGCAGCCATAGCTGAGCGGCTAGGACACGATCCCAACCTACGAACAGAGTTGCTATTCCGTAACCACTTACCGATAACTATCGATGTTGTTGAGTGTCTTTGCGCACGTATTTTGATATATGAAAAAATATGCGCAACGACACTTAACGACATTGACAGTTGTCGGTAAGTGGTTACGGAATAGCACCGCAGGTGTATTACTACGCTATGAGGCCGTCACGCACAAAGACGAACGTAGTCAGTCATGGAGATCTCTGGGGCAACAATCTTCTCTTCAATAACAACGTGATGCCTAAATGCTTACTGATAGACTTTCAATTGATGAGGTATTCTCCCTTGGCGCACAACAGTTTTTGTACTTGTGCATGGATTGGAATTTCCGAGAAAATTGGAAAAGCGCGATGTTGCGTCATTATTACAATACGTTGCGCGAGACCCTGAACACTCACGAAATTCGTACGCAAACACCCCCATGGTCTAAACTAATCGAAGGCATGGAGGAACAACAATTAAGAGCTATTATTGACGCAGTAATTTGCTTGCCTACGGTTCTAATGGACGAAAATGTTAGCACGCGGATTCTGAATGACTCGGCATCTTTCGGCGATAATTTTCTTCGAAACAGGAAAGAGAGCGTTTTCTCTATAATGGAGACAGATCTGGTATACAAAATAAGGATCAGCGAGACTGTCATCGAACTCGACGAACTCGCTTCGCGACTGGATCAACTATTAAAACCATCTTAAAGAGTTAAATATGTATTTTATATAGTTGATTAAGACGTATCAAATTTTTTATTAATATTATATCAACGTACTTTGTACATTTCTTATATATTTCAGTTTATAAGGAAGTTATGCGTTCACTAAATTGATAATTTTATTATCTTACCATTATAATTTGCACAGCAACTTTCACACGAATCAGGAAATATTATCTTGATCAGGAAATATAGTGGATAGGAAAAACCAATCGTGATTAATAAGTTGTGCGTTTGCATCGTCGTCCATATCCTCCATCTCGTTCGTCGGCGTAACCGCGGGTTTGATCGGTGGTAGTACCTCGTTATCGCTTACAACTGAAATATTATCTTGAGCATCATCATCACTGTCTCTGAAAATAATAATAATCATATTTCGAATATTTTAACAAACTGTGTGTATGTGTGTGAAAAGATAAAGTACTTTAACAAACAATAACTTGCGCAAGTTAATTTCGCATACCTAAGATTTTCGGCATTTCTGGAATAATTCCTTAAGGATTGTTGTCCCGCTAGCGACGTAATAAATGATGAGCACAACAGTCTCATTGGTGGCAAAGTGTGAGCGGACACGCTAAGTAACTGAAAAAAAAAGAGTAATGATTAAAGTGACGTTAAAGTGACCATAAGCAAATACACTCTGCGGAATCATTTCTTTAAAAAATGTTGCGTACGAATGTAGATATTAATAGAACGCATCAACCTCGCAATAAGTTCACAACACGTTTGCCACGTATGCGGCACTTGTGATAATCGGTTGGTCAGGCGACTAGCTAATTAGTTTTAAAGCTGACACACAGCAACACCTCCAAGTGAAATTTGTGCAATTCCTGCAATCTTCTACTTCAGATCTAGGTTGATTCGTCTGTTGCAACCCACACGAATATTCTCCGCAATGTGTACATTTTAGTGACAAACGCGCATCTATATGTATTGTTATTTAAAACTTAAAATGCGCTTTAATTTCGTCGACTTACTCGTCGAATCACAATATTTATAACTCTGTCATTAAATGTAACGTTTTTCTTTTCAAATAAATAAATACTTTAAATAACAAGATTTATTAAAAAATCCACAATACTTGGCTTAATACTTTTTTAAAACAATACTTGAAGAAAAAATCTCTTATTTTCCTCTTTTAAATGGCGCAAAACTTACACTGCTGACAATATGATGCATTTAGATCACGTTCGTCCGCATTTCTCATTTTTAGGATGACGCAATTGTCAATAACAACTTTGGTCCATTTCAGAGAATCATGACGACAATATTCACGAAATTGTTCGTATGAAAAACGTTTGAAATGGTCAGAGAATGTAGTTTATTATCATTATAATCAAGACAATTACCAAGTGTAAAGTCTGACGTTCGTGATGTAACGTTTCACAGTCATTAATAAAGTACTTAGTCAACTCTACTTGCGCATAATAATCTAAAAAAGAGAAAAGAAGACATCTTGGTCTATTTTGAGCACAAAAATTCTATTTTTAACGTGGAAAGAAAATCCAATCTTTCGATCCATTTAATGCAAATATTCAGTAAGCTAAAATTAATAAACTTCTCCGTAATAAATATTAAAAAATCAATATCAATATGGATATTAAGAGAGAGAAAATAAATAGAATAAAAATAAAATATATTTGTAAAGTAAATAAATACAAGATATTTCACTTTAAGTGATTCAGTTGATTCTCATGAAAATGAAACATTTTCGGAAAAAATGTTTTAAACAAAAAGTTATACGGTTTGAGGCGGAACAAATGATGATAAAATTAATTTTTAAGAAATCAATTTTTCAAGGAAATATAAAAGTCATCACTTTTTAGATTATATGATGAAAATGGAATTATATAATTTTTTGCATAATTTTTCTAATTATTCAAAACTATATAAATATCAAGTAAATATCGTAAAATATGACGGCAAAAACATTTTTTTTTTAATTAGAGAGATTAGAATTGATCGTAAAATATCATTACAAAATGTTCATTAATCTATCAGTAAGATCTTGTCCTCTGCATTTTATTAGCAGGTATCAATGGCAACAATTGAGATGGTCAGTGAACAAGATAAAACTTTGTTCCTGCTGGCCTGATTTTATATTTGCAATCAATCCCAGTCAATTCTGCGACAACATCGTTCATTATTTTCACATCGCACAGAGTGTTTTATATAATCAATGCGGAAATACTTTAAAAATTAACTGAGATGCAAGCTTTATCGTGTTTTTAAATATCATGATATACATGATTAATTGTGAAATGACATTTTATGACAAAATTAATTTTGTTTATCAAAATCAAGTCTTTTAGATTGTTTCAATATTATATTTCACTTTTTTAGTAAGATGCATTATACATATATATATATATATATATATATATATATATATATATATATACAGAATGTCTCAAAACATACTGGTCAACACTCGTAAAAAAGTAAAAGGGATCGAGATGAACATAAAAGTCCAATATTGTCTTGGGTTAGGTCCACCAATAATCGAGGTATTAATTTTTCAAATTATGCGCAGAGAGAAAAGCTCGATCCGCTCGAGCCATAACACGGAAGAAAAAATCTGTCGTGAATGTATGATAAGCTTTCATTAATTTACTGTTCACAATTACGATAGAAATTAATTAAATTATTTACCGATTCCATACGTTAATATCTCGATTATTGGATCTAACCCAAGACAATATTGGACTTTTATGTTCATCTCAATCCCTTCTACCTTTTTACGAGCGTTGACCCTTATGTCTTGGGACACTCTGTACATGCATTGAGATTGACCACAAATGCTATAGATTAGAAACATTTTAAAACGGACATAACATAAAGATATTCCTATAAAGATATTAAAAACTCTATTTTTGAACATAAACAACAGATATTCAATTTAATTCAAATTCAAAAATATACTGTAAAAGTCATATCCCAACTAATTTTATTACAATATTTCCAACATTTTAAATAAAATACTTCAATCGAGTTGTGCATCGCAAACATTCATTGTGCATTACAATGCATATTGTAACGAGTTCAACGCTCCCTTGTTCAAGATCAATCGTATCCAAGGACGTGCACTTGAATCAAAATGGAAATATACCCTATGCTTTCACCGCGGGTGAATAGCGACGGATAAAGCTACTTTTAACGTGGTATTCGTTTCTGATAGCGACAGAACACGTTATGTCTCGCGCGTAACTACTTTCGATAAATTCCTCGACGAGATATTTCTCAAGTTTATTTTCGGGATGGCACGAATTAATTATTCGATACGCGAATACGATACATGTTACATTTGCCCTTATCTGCTTTTTCCAATACAATTCTACCTCACTCTGTTCAATTTGCCACTCCAACTTTCCGCCCACACAAAAAAAAGACAAGACGACTGA
Organism: Monomorium pharaonis; assembly: GCF_013373865.1. NCBI lineage: Eukaryota > Metazoa > Arthropoda > Insecta > Hymenoptera > Formicidae > Monomorium > Monomorium pharaonis. The sequence goes on along the minus strand of NC_050470.1, from coordinate 1,095,654 downwards.
TAACGTCGTCAAAATAAACTAAAATATATATACACGCACACACGCGCACACACATATACAAGAATACATATGAATGGATGTTACAACGCTGCAACGATAGAGCAATACGATTGTGATGTGAGAGGCACAGGATTTCCAACGAAGTTTGCCTGTTGTCCAGCCGTCCTAAAGGGACAACTAGAACGCCGTGAGAGGGTGGGAGTCTCTATATTAAACTATGGGCGAGACTTCTGCTGAAAGCCAGTCGTTCGCGGAGCGTTGAAACATACGTGAAGGATCTACTCCGCGTCTGCCAGCTCTCGGAAGGACTACTAAATATTTGTCCATCCTCAAGTTATATCGCCTTGAAACCGTGTCGGTTCGTCGATTCCATCGTCACAATCACTTACGTTAGAGACTAGGTAAAATTGCTTGATATAAACTCTGTAGAAAATTTTGATGCAATATTTGAATTAATTTGCATTTTTCCACTGAAGAAAGAAACTATTCACAAAAAGCTCGAAAAGCGATTTGATTATAATCATCGATCAAGAAGACTGGAAGAAACTAAAAAAAGATTCGAAAAAATCTAGACCTTCTCGCCAAAAAAAGCCGGTTTCAAGAATGAGGCTGATTGCATTAAAATTGGTGTCGTGCCTGTTTACAATGTTACTACTCGCAGTGATCACCCTCGAATATCCCGCTAGCAACAGTGAAGCAGTAAGTATCTTTGTATGCGATATCTTGTTAAGGGAGCCGATATTTAAAAATAATGTAATTGGAAATTGTGCGATTTATCAATTTTGGATTGTTTTGCGATTATATTGATGCCAAACACGTACAAGCGTGAAAGAGATTCTTTTTTCTCGCTGAGCGTCAATTATAAGAAATGCGATTCATATTTTTCTCCATTGTAAGCACGTGGGATGTACATTGTAATGTCGAAAGTACGAGTGGACGTTGGTCATTGAACGTTCCTCATTAAACCAATCTTTATTTGTCTGAGAGAGTACGATGATGTGTCCAATCACATTGAACCGTAGGTGATCTTATAAACAAGAAGATTTTTCGTCAAGATCTCAATGACTTTTAATCTTCTCAATATAACTTAATTAATGCAGTTTGGTCATTATGTTAGTTAATTTTTTCCGCAATTTTAATTAATCTCTTGAGCTAATTTTTCAATTTTTTACTCAATAATCCTAATAATTCTGTTTAAGCTATACAATTTGCAGGCGATCGAGAACATGAGGCAGATTCCGCAATGGCATTGTCTCCGCTATAGAAAGTTCGATTTTGTTCGTCGGTGTCGAAATTATCGTTTAGGAAGAAGACACTGACAAATGGACATTCAATACGATCCACGATTGACAATTATAATGTCTTACGGCAAATTTCATCGTCCGATTGTGCAAGACACATCATTTCAAGTTGTTAAACTAAATAAGTTTAAATTTATTTAAATTAGTTTAAATTAAATTATAGACATCTTCATAAAAGCATTTATGTTAAAAAGCAACAATAATTTAAAATGTAATTCTACTAAAAAATCGACATAAATGCAATTGACAATCATGATTAGAAAAATATTATATCCTATATTATGTTTTCATTGATAAAACTTCATCTCTTTAGCTTCATCTCGGAATTCTATTCTTGTAAATTTTATTCTGAATTTTATATGAGATATATTTAAAACAAAAAATTGAAATAATTTTTTATATTATTTCTTATAGAATAATTCATTTGTTATTTTATATTCATTTTTTACACTTTAGATTAATAAACCCTTATTTATTTTGTAAATTGTCTCCATTTGTTTACTTTTCTTCTAGAGTAAAAAATATTTTATATTTTCTAATCTTAAAAAATTTGTACACAAAATGCGACTTAGATAAATCTTTGCGTAAAACAAATTTCAAAATTCAAAATTCAAAATTCTACCTACTTCTTGTATCATTCCTTTTGATGTGCCAAGATGTTCATGAACTTGCGCAACAGTCTTCTCTTTGCTTGAAGACGTTTGAGCCGCTATAAAGTTGGAGAAGGCGGTCGGCAATGGCATGGTTCCTTTATCTAAAATAATTTCTAAAGAAACACTCGCTTCGGATTCTGGCTCCAGTGTCAGTAATTCCTAAAAAAAGTACACAATAATAAATAATAAAAAACAAATATACTTATATTCCAAATTAATTCAAACGTTACACAATAAAACGTAAATTAATTCAAATTAAAATATATGACATACTTGATTCGAATCCAAAAAAAATAACTGCGACTTTCGTTGCCATTGGCTAAAGGAATTACGTTTTTCCTGTAGATGAGGTACAAAAGCAGCTGCTAATATGAAACTGGTATTTTCGATAAGGCATGTTTTCTTATAAACAAGTGTTGGACTTTGTGGTGTAAACACGTATACTAAAAAAGAAAGTGAATATCTTTTTGTATATTAAGAATATAATAAAATAAGATAAAAATATAATGATGTGAATGTTATATATAAGAATGTTATATAATATAAAAACAATATTACGATATATTTTAAGGTAAAATTATCAATGATTATTCTTTTAGCAATAAAATAAATAGTTTATAATAAAAAGGCATTTATATACTGTACATCGTACATGAATTGTCAGATGTAAATGCTGCCATGTATGTAGATTTTAGGTCACATGCGAGACTCACGACATTCAAAGGTACGCTCCACGCTATAGCAAGAGTTAAAATATTCCAAGCTGTTATGTGCTGCTGAGACACAACTACAACAAGATGACAGGCCTCCTGTTTGCCAAATTCTATTCGTCTGTGTAAACATTTTATTATACACTTATAAACAATCACTTTTCATGTTTAGAAAGAAGACTAGACTTGTTAACAATATATTTATTAATTATAGACATACTTTAATTTCTCGACTTACGTTATTGGATGGTTATATTGAGAATGTGTAAGACTGGATTTTAACTCGCAAGTTTCGGGTATCCACAAAGTTAAGGTAGAATTAAAACCAATAGCTAATAACGAACCATCCACTGAAAAACTCGCATCTGAAGCAGCTAGATTGTGATAGTCTCCTACTCCATAACAATACCAATGTTTTATCTCTTTGTCTATAACAAATATAATTATATCAAAAAATAAAATATATATTTCGTTAATATATAATAACACATAATATATTCCCCTAATAAAGCTATTTTAGTATATAAAACAAATAATTAGATATATTTACTATCTACAATGGAAGATTTTCCCAAATTCCATAATTTAAATTTATTATCTTTTCCAGTGGTAACCGCTAACCATTCTCCGTCATCAAATATTGTATCTGGTTGAAAATTTAATGCATTTATTCCATTCTCATGAGGTAATTCAATAGAAGTATTTAATACAAATCTAAAATATTAACAAATTATATATTAACATTGCAGTATATTAGTCTAAACAAATATGGTAGGATTTATATATTTACATTTGTTTCTTCAGATCGTAGAGCCAAAATTTTAATCTAACTTCTATAGATGAAGCTTTGTCATTTCGTTCTTCGACCGTTGCCATCCATGTACCATCATGATTCAAAGCTATTTTTGTAACTTCGGTATTTACAATAATTACATCGCGTTCTTGAGTTAGGAAATTTTGAGCAGTTATATTAATCTAAAAAATTTATTTAAAATATTCTTTACTTTTATTATTTATTCTAATTTTTATTCTATTTTTATTCCATTTTTTTTCAATTATAACTTTCACTGTTTATTCGAATTTTTTAATATTTTATTCTTTATCTTTTATGTAACAAATGTTTTACTCACATTGTACAATAGGTTTTTTGTATGAGTGTTGTAAAATTGTACGTGTCCAGTACGACTATTTAGAACGAGACTACCTGTTCTCGGATCAATAATAAGCCCCGCAGGAAATAAATCTTTGGATGACGAAGCAACACCCCATGTAAAATTTTGTATCACCGAGGTCAATTTTCTTTGAGGATTTACAACAACAATACCTGTTACAATCCAAATATAATCAGTTGTCATAAAGCGACTATAACTTGAACTTTGCAACAAAAAATTTTACCATTATCTAAAGTCGAAACGGCAACATATAAATTATCTGGTGCAATAGTTAAATGTTTAACAGGCGCCGGTAGGCGTGGAAGAAATGACTTATGTTGGGGATTTGCTAAAGTCCATTTTACCAATACACATTCACCACCACCTGTATACATATGACCACCTGTAAAAATAAACAAGTGTGTTATATGCCTATATCGTGTTCACAACTTAATGTTTTGTAAGAAATACTTTGTAAATGTATTACAAGTTATACATTACAAATTCTATTCCTATTATAAATTATAATCTATATTACCTGATTTACTAAACACTATTTCTGTAACTGGTAATGTATGCCAGTGAAAAACAGCTGTATATGGTCTAGACTGGAATAAATTTCTCCATACTAGCACACGGCCTGTAGAATCTCCTGTGGCAACACACTCATCTTCTGGATGCCCCGCTATGCAAGTAGGTAATCTACCAGTTTTACCAGTCTTGTGTCTACATTTAGATTAAGTATTTAAAATTAATATGTGTAACGCTTCAACATATATAAATAAATTGTATGTGTGTGTGTGTAAATCCCAACATATCTTACATTTTATCGACTAAATTTCTAGCTGGATTTAATATGTGTAAATCTGTGTCATGTAAAAGTGCTATTAAATTCTCTCCATAATTCCCAATTATATCAATATAATATTCATGTGTTTTGGTGCTAAAGGAAATAAGTTATAAATTATAAAAATTATAATTAATATCATTCACATAACTATCAGACAAAATTTAATAGTAACTTTTTCTTACTAGATATATATAGACTTAATGCACACTCCAGTTTCTATGTCAAATAAAAGTACATATATCTTATTTCCACAATTAGAGAAATAGGTTATTAGCGTTTGGCATATCTCGTTTCCCTGAGCAGTTCTGTATTTCACAATGTGGAAAGTTTTAATTTTTGCCTTGCTCTCTACTAAAGATTTTAAATGCTGCAAAAATAGTAATATATATATATTCATATTATTTATTCAATACTTAATATAAGTTCACAATAACGAGCAAAGAAATTAATAAAAAAATTAAAGAATTAAAAGTTAAGAAACAAAGTATATAAATTAAAAATTAAAAAATATATAGTCTTGATATGTATGTGATGTAAAAAGCAAAATCGAAATGTTAACAAATGAAATAACATTTCAAGCTCTTACTAATTTCTTTGTGATAATGCCACTTTGGCAATTCCAGAAATCTAATTCGCCATTTTCAGTGCAACCAATAATAACACTGGCATTATCAGGATACCCTATTATCCCGGCAATTCTATAATCCAAAGGTTCAAACTCTCGCACAAAGTCTCCTGTTTGTGTGCTGTATACCCTTATCACATTCTTCCATACTATGTGAAGAGTTCTGAAAATAAAATATTCATTGATTACACATTAATAGCTGCTACAGTTATAGAGCTGATTAAAACCTCAAGAAAATAAAACGGAACTTGTTTGAAATAAAAATTGAGATAAGACTTACTCTCCATCGTTAGAAAATAATGGCCGTTGATCAATTATGCTTCCACCACCTTTTCTCTTCACAATCATATTTCCGTTATCTTTCCCCTTCACAATCATATTTCTACGACCTTTTCTCTTCACAGGTGAATCGTCCAGTTCAATAATGTTAACACTCGTGTCCATAAAATTAGAGTTTTCTTTCATTTGCATTTTTGATACTTGCGTATGTACATAAAAATTTTTTATTATATATATTATTTAAAAATTAAATATTTTTTGAATTTTTTAACTTCAACTTCTTGATGGCAAATCAGGCACATGGTTTACTTATATCATAAGCGTATATAGGTAAGTGCAAACTGCAGAGTAATAAAGAATAACAGGAGAGACCGATGGCGGAGTGCGATTCACTGAGGAGTGGGCACGGATCGACGGATGTAACCATTGTAACCTAACCGAGGCAGTCAAGCAGCCATCTTAAGTACCCATTTTTGTGACATGCGCATCAACATGTGGCTTGTTCTTTTTCGCTGCACTGCTGCACTGGTGCAATAAGTTAAGAGTGAGAAAAAATATATTTGTCTTATCATCACACAATGCCAGGCAACAGGCAATAGGAATAGGAAATAAAGAAAGAGAGAAAGAGAGAAGATCTTTTCTCTATTTCTCTCTTTCATTATTTCTGTTCCTATTGCTTGGCATTGTGTTTAGGCCCTTACTCTAACCTGTTGCACCAATACAGCAGTGCAGCGAAAAAGAACAAGCCAATGATGTTTTCTATAGCGTGCTTTTATGTGTGTATGCGTGTGTATGACTACGTTTACACAGAGAGGAACCCGAGAGCAGTCATCGCGTCATTTTAAGATGTTTTCATCCATCAACGCCTCTATGTGCACAAAATGTGCACATTGAACTATGTAGTTAAATATCTATGAATCCCGTAGGTAATGTGCATGACTTTTTGGGTCCCTTCTATGCTATGTCCACGTTTATTTGGTTCTGTTTCATGCTATACCTGTAAATTTTACAATTATATGCCTTCATATTTTAAATCTATTTTATGCAAATGTGCATAATCGTGTTCTATAAATGTTCAATACCACATATACATGATATAAACTCAAATAATTGATTTGATAAAAATTCACTCACCGCGGATTGCTAGTCGCTGCTCTTGCTGCTGATGCTGCTGCTACTACATTTCTTTTCCGGTTTTGATTCTGAAAATGTGATAAATATTATTCCTAAACTCAAACACAAAAGCAGGTAAAGAAATATGTATTACTTGAAAAAATAAAATATATTTAATACCGAGTCGCTCGATCCATGGATGCCGCTTTCTGCTGACATCATCCTGCTATTCTCGAACCGCATATTAATAACGATCGCCCGATACTTCATTCGGCACTCCCGATATTACGGATAATATGTCACACATGAGTAAAACGTAAACCGCGCGCGAGAATTTCACTTGGCGCGACCGTTACATTTGAAAAAATACGTAAAAAGTACAGCACGTCGTAGTATTATACTATTCTAGACTCTAGAATAGTAATACACGTTTTCTCTGCCTTACCCTACGACTACGACTACGACACCTACGTCTCGTTCTCTGCCTTCGGCCTTACTCGAAACCGAAGGCAAACGCGCTATTACACATGAATACCTCTGCTACGTACGCGATCTCACATGGCTCGCGTATTGTTTGTTAGCGCCACGGCACTAACTCTGAACACAACATCGTACCTGCGCACAATTCGAATCTAAACACACGAGACACGCACGGATTCAAGGAACGTCCGACCGGCGCTGGAGCGCGAAGAAACATGGCGGCAGCAGCGTACGGGGAGTACGTGACCGCTGGCAGGCAGACTCGGCGGTACTCGGGGCTAGTCGGCGCCACTCGCCGCGCCTCCGCCGCTGCCGCCATGTTGCTCCGTTGCTCCGCGCTCCCCAGTCACGTACGCCGCTCCAGCGCCGCCGGTCAGACGCATCAGACGCTCTGTCGACTGCGTGCGTGTTTCGCGTATTCAGAATTGAATTGTGCGATGTTGGATTCGCGCTGGTCTGCTGGAGCCATAAAACTGGACAACGCGACGACCGCTCTTAAATTCCTCTTTGCTTATACTGTGGCCGTGAGCCGTGACCCGTGAGTGGCTTGGGTCTCGGGTAATCTCGGTCCATCTCGGGTTCGGAATCGTAAGGTCTGTTCGCGTCACATGCCCCAACATGCTCCTATTCACCCCAAACGCACTCCAATACGTTGATTCCGATGACGCCAACCTATTAGAATGCGTTGGAGTGAGTGGGAGCATATCGGAGCATGGCGACGCGAACAAACCAGTAGAGACCCCAAGTTGCCTTCACAGTTCACGCCCTCTCGTGATCGTTGTATTGTATCGTTTAGCCTCGTCGGTTCGTGGTTGTTCACGGACGTGTCGATTGTGTTGAGTGTCGCATGAATTTCCAACTTCGCGTGTCGCGATCCGTCCGAAACGGAGCGAGACGTTATCGTATACGTTCGGATTAATCACGGCTTGGTGATAGGTCTCATCACGTAATGCGACACGTGACGCTCTTCAGCAGCACGCGTCTTTAATAGTCAAGTTCGAGCAACGGTCGGCCGTATCCCAATTCCCATCTCGTGTCGAGAAGCACAGCGACAGTGTTGCAACAACGACAATGTCATTATTCAACAAGCCGAAGCGGAATATACGCCGACGTCCTTTCAACGATGAAGACGAGGATAATGAGAACAGAATGGAAGTGGAGGACGAGCAGCCAATTAAAGTTAAAACGAAGAAAGATAAGCCGAAGCAAACGCGCCTCAGCTTCGGAGAAGAGCTGGAACAAGGTGTTTATATATGTACACACATACTTGCATATATAATATGTATATGTGTGCATATGAATAACCAGTTTTATATATATCATGTAGCGAGATTCTGTAAAAGTAGCCCCTTTATAAGACCTAGATACTTCACAATATTGTTGTATAATAATGTTATACAATATCTATTTTTCAACTAGACAATGCAAAACAAACTCAATGTAGCCTTTACATAATTAATCATAATATTATGCAGTGATATTAAACATCTTATCAGTATTAATTTATATTGTGTGCATTTGTTACATATAGGCTGTGTTTCAATGTTATTGCCAGTACAAAAAATACGTAATAGAAATTATAGATTTTCAGTACTGGCAGTAATATTGAAACATAGGGCCTGTTCGCGTTACTAGCACTTTTCGCATTCGACGTCTTCGCTTTCTCTTTCTCCAGTGCTTAAGTATAGATTTATCTCAGTTAAAGTATAAAAAATTTTTGAGATTTCAAGCAACGCGAACAAACCTACAGTCATAAAACAGATATACAATGAAAATATAATGATAATGATAACAATATTATTATAGAATTCTGCTATTAATTTGATATATAATTTGTTCAGATAACATAAAATGTCACTCATTTGTAGAACAAGTCTTTAGAGGGATGATCATGATAACAGGAATAAAGGAATATTTTAACATCAATACAGTTCTATTTTAGATAAATAATTAGTTAACAGATGCTGTTTCTTTCAAATCTATTGTCAAGCAACAAATGTACAATGTACGTGTAGATTGAAACTGAAAGTTAAAATAAATTACAGGAGACGACGGAGAGGTTTTTATAGTCAAGAAATCGTCCAGGAGCAAAAAGCTGATGAAACAGCTAGATCACGAGAGGAGAAAAAAGAAAGGTGAAGAGAAAATGCAAGTGGACACTGAGCAAGCGAATAAATCCATTAAGCAGGAAAAAGATTTAGAAATAAAGACAGATGATCTAGTAGTAAGCTATCTCTATGATGTTTTATTATTATTAGCATTTCTTCAATTTAAGTAACTTATTATTTAATATAAAGAATTTTTTACGTCTCTCCCTAATATGTTGACTAATGTTTCAAGATTTGGAACAACTGTGGGAGTACAGCAAGAAGACATAATATTTCAATGTCATTTTTCAATAATTTACATGTACAGTTGTGTGTATTAAACAGTTTACATGTACTCTTTTAATAGTTAAATTTCAATAAATTTATGTATTTGTTTGAAATATTTTTTTTATAATTTTTATTTTATTAGTTACATATATCAGAAAAATTAATAATGCCAAATTATAAAAATATGGAATTTCCTAAGTGTTTCTTAAATTATCTGTTAAATTAATCTCAATAATAATTTATTATTTTCTATATATACTTGATCAACTTTGGCAAACATTTTATCACAGCTTAATGAATATTTTTGTATCTTATTTTTTTACTAGTAGGAATACTTGGGTATTTTAATTTTAAGATATTGTATTCCAAAATTAACAATTTTGCAAGTTTTTTTAATCTTGATTTTTTCGCTTGAGATTGTGTATCTTTATTAAATAAAATATAATCTTTATTGCTAGGTTAAAATAAAAAACACTGGACCTTTAATTTTAAACGGACGAGCTGCATTAGCAGCAGGAAAAGATGACTATACATCGGGAGAGGAAGAAAATGAACCTGGCAGTCATACATTTCGGAAAAATACAGATAAAGCTGAAACTGTAAAAATACTTCTTGAAAGTACGTTTTTTATGTGATGCATATATTTTCTTTTAACAAAATTTAAATAAAAAGAGCATTAAATTTTGTTTTTATAAATTTTATTTAAATTGCATTAAGATACATGCTATAAAAATTATCAATATTAAAAAAATAGGTAAGATACATTTTTATCATTTTTAATATCGTGATAATGCTTTTTTATATCGTATCTAGGTGGATGTATACCTGATGCCGCTATGATTCATGCAGCAAGAAAGCGCAGACAAAAAGCAAGAGAATTAGGAACCGATTACATTCCTATTGAAGAGCAGAGGTAACAAGATTAAACAATAAATAGATGATTTGTAAATTTTGTTATATTGTTATGAATTATTGATATATTTACAATGAATTTATTTCTATAGCGATGATAAAGGCAAATCAAGACTAATACGAGAGGAAGATCACGATCGAAGTGATGATGATGATTCTCAAGATCGATTAGATATGACTGTCAATACTGAAGCACGTGATAAGGAAAAGAGAAGAGAAGCATTTCTTGCTTCTCAAGTTCAATTAAAATGTAAGTGTTACATATAATTAATTTTTGATGTAATATTTATCTAATCAATTACAAGACATTTAATAAAAGATACCAAAATTTGGAACACATTTTTTAATTTAGTTTCAGATAATGAAAGTGAGCATGAGAATGAAGAAGAGGAATGGGAAGCTCAACAAATACGAAAAGGTGTAACAGGTGCTCAGGTAAAAATACAATTTATTAATGTACCAAAAATTAAAACATATATATAGTCTTAATTTATATATGTATAAAAGCGATATGAAGTACCTTGAATCTTTTGACATAGATTGCAGCAGCACAACAGGATTCTATGTTACAACAACAATACACAATGGGCATGAATCAGATGATCGGGTCTGGTGTACCTTTAGAAATGGTATTAATGCCTGCACCGCCACCACCACCGTCCATTCAACCACCAGATCCAACGAAAATTGTACCTGTCACACCGCAAGAAATTGTAAACAGGATGCGCACGAGGTTTTATATTTCTTCAAATATATACTTTGATCTTTATATATAATAGAAAAATTAATGAAAACTAATTAATATAAATACATTGTCATTTAAAGGTTGGACAACTTGAAAGAGGTGCATAGACGGCATCAACAAGATCAGGAGCATTTAGATGCGGAATTACTACAAACCATAAAAGAATTGGACGAAAGTGAAGTTCGTACGCCGCATTATGCACAACGCTTCAGATATTACCAAGAGTTGCGTGGGTATGTCACTGACTTGGTAGAGTGTCTTGATGAGAAGGTGGGTTGATACGCTGTCACGTTTGATTTATGTGCACTGGGTTTTATCATACAGTATGTGGCTGTGACAAAAATTCTTCAGTTCCAGTAAAGTACCAGTGACTTTAATAAATTTCTTAATCTTTAAATTTTAGTACCCATGTTTGTTACATACAATCGGATTGTAAAAATATACAAGATATTGATTAAATTATTGGAAAGAATTTTTTTATTTTGACATTGTAACTCAATATAACCGCAACAGGAGAGTCCAGAAGCTTAAAGTACAAAAGATTCAAGATACACTAATTAAAAAATACAAAAACTTTTATTGGTTTTCTTTTATTAGTTTTCTGACACTTATCTAAAACTTTGATAAATAAAATAGTAAATAAATATAATAAATAAAAAGAAATGAACAACGAAATCTTTATAATAAATTTAATATTACTGTAAAATAAAATGGATATATACCACATATACACGTTTCCATTGCCGGGGGTCACATCTTCTCTGTATTACTGTTACTTTTACGCATTTTATAAATATATTTATATAAGTGATTAATAAATTAATTTGGCTATGGTAAGTAAATTGATGTATAATCTATTTATTTTTAATGTATAAACAGCATTGTCATGTTAAATAATTTTCTAAATAAAAAAAAATTAATGCTTAAGCATTATATGTTATAAAACCATTAAGTTTAGATGTAATCAATTTTAATTAATAGAATATGTTTATTAAATTAAATTAAATGTATAATTCTTTTGTGTGTGTGTGTGTGTTAGCTTCCTCTGGTCATCGACTTGGAGCAACGCTGGTTAGATCTGTATGGCGAACGTTCAACTGAATTGATGGAACGAAGACGGCAAGACACGAGAGATCAGGCGGAAGAGATAACTACTGCAACAAGTCAGTACATTTCCAATTAGTGTGTACATAGTTGATAGAACTTAGTATTTTGGGAACGCTTATGATAACCTTATGCTTCAAAGATTTAAAAAAAAAAAAATTTGCAACACAAATCCTATAATATTTTTTGTGCAGGAGGTCAAGCTATGAGAAGAGGACCGGAAGTAGAAGTACACGTACGACGAGCTACAGAGAGAGAAGGTAGAAGAGCTCGTCGCAGAAGAGCACGAGAATTAGCTTCAAATATACCAAAACATATTGACGGCATGTCTAGTGACGATGAAGTCACCGAGCAACAAAATCTTGTATTTAAACAAGCGAAAGGTAATATTTGATTTTATATTTCATGTCTTTCTTATTTACACGGTTTGAACATATATTTTTTATAATTGTATAACATTTTTATTTTATTACAGATGAAATTGATAGTAATTGTAAAGATGTATTTTCTGATGTTATGGAGGAATATTGTACAATACGTGGTATTCTTTCAAAATTCGAATCGTGGAGAGAAACAGACATGGATGCCTATACAGAAGCTTATGTATCATTGTATTTACCTAAGATTATCTCGCCCATAATTAGATTACAACTAGTTACATGGAATCCAATCATGGTATGTATTTTATTTACTTTTTCCAACAAAAAGGACATTAGTTACGTATAATTAATATCTAATTGTATTTACAGGAAAGTGCTGATTTAGAAAGGACAAAATGGTATAATACATTGCTTCTGTACGCTTTAGATAGTGAAGAGACAGAGGAATCGTTGAAACATGATCCTGATGTTAGATTGATACCATCTACAATTGAAAAAATTGTAATACCAAAATTGACATGTAAGGATATAAAGATTACCTTTCATTACATTAGCTGTATAATATTATTTACAAAACTATAAATAAAAAAAGAATGAAATAATTCTATACGTTTAATGTTAATAATTTTTAGCTATTATCGAAAAAATATGGGACCCAATGTCAACATCCCAGACGTTACGCCTTGTAGGAACTATAAATCGATTGATCAAGGAATATCCTAATTTGAATGATACCAGTAAACAATTGGAAACTCTTTTCAACGCTATTTTAGAAAAAATTAAGGCTGCTATTGAAAACGACGTTTTTATACCCATCTTTCCAAAACAGTTAGTATATAGTTAAATTGATATATCATAGAGTTATATTATTCTTTTGCTATTTTTAACACGAATTAACCTTTCAGAGTTTGGGATACAAAGCATCAATTCTTTCAAAGACAATTTGCAATGGCTGTAAAATTGTTGCGCAATTTATTAAGTTGGCAAGGCCTCCTTGGGGATGTACAGTTAAAAAATTTGGCGTTGGGCTCACTTTTGAATCGTTATCTACTTGCTGGACTACGAGTTTCTTGTCCAACTGATGCTTTATTCAAAGCAAACATGGTATGTTATGTTTAACATTAAAATATAATTAAGCATATATATTACATTAGTAATAATTGTTTAAAAAGATATTTTAATTTTATTTATTAAAAATAAAATGTTTTTCAATATATTTTAGATTATGAGTACATTACCAAGAGCATGGCTGCAAGGAGAAACCATCGAACATCTTAGAATGTTCGCCACACTTATTCAACAACTTAGTGAACAGTTAGATCAGGCAAACCCTGCACACAAGTAAGTATTTATTAAAAATATTTGTCACAATTAGCGAAATGCTGTTTTATATTGTGAATCGCACAAGATATATGAACACATCTGACATGAAATTTAAATGTTACAGTGAAGCCTGGGAGTATGCCAAGTCCATCCTGAAAATAATTAAACCGTTATAATATGTCGACCATTATATGTATGTGTCAATATTTTATCAAATTTCTTGCTTTAGTATCAGTATGCTTGTTGATAGATTTTATACATACAATATTATACATATAATAGGATTCTGTACATGATACATCACAGTAAATTGTCAAATGTATAATATATGAAGATGCAGTTTTGTATAGTAATAAACCATAATGAGATAACTCGTAACATGATATATTTTCCAATTGTACATAATAAATAAAGGGAAAATAAATCTGTAAATAATACTCATAGATATTTCAGTCTTACTTGTAAAAAGTTATTGTATTTGCTAAAATAATATTAGACTTCTACATCAACATAATAGAAATAATACCTATGTATATCCTATAACCATTAAAACCTATTTTTATATTATAATTGTAAAGTGAATATTACAATTTTAATTACTTTAATTTCTGAAATATATAATTTTATTAAATTTATAATACGTATAAAAACGATATATTACGAATTAATAAAACGTGTTTTCTGTTCACTTTTTTCTAAAATTAATACAGAGAAAGCATTTAGATAGCATAAACATAATTAGAAAATTATTTTGTCTTCAACGTAAAGAAATGAAACAGAAAAGAAATAATAAGTAAGTGAATATTTATTGTATATCTTTTAGAAAAATATTTTTGTATTTTAAATATTCTTAAAGTTATTGTACATTTCAGGAACTGTTAAGTTTTTTACTCTGCATAATTGAAAAATTGGTTGTTTTTCTACACATGCTTTGATGTGTAACAATCACTAAACTATGTGTAAATAAAAATGTATACATTTTATATGGTTATGTATTGGAAAAAAGTGAGAAAAAGGTCAACGATAATATAATACATGTGTGATCTATATGATTGAAGATAATGCTCTGAGAGCACAATTTCTGTGCATGTACGCACAAGTGACTGTATGGGTCACAATGATAAGAACTGGTAAGGGTCATTTCTTGACTTGCATGAACTCAGTTTGCTTTCGCTGAGCTACAATCGCACATCATGAGGTTTACAGGTATTAAAAAGTATTTCAAATAAATAAAAAAATAACATTGTTGCAAGAAATATTTATTGCACTCATATATACAATCTTAATATTATTAATAAAAAAGAATACTAATCTACATTTTCTTTGTTTTGAATATACTTTGTAAAAAGTTTTCAATAATAATTGGCAATTGTGAAAATATATATATAGGAATAAAAAATTAGAAAACGATGTACAAAATTGACATAAGAAAATTTTTTTCTCAGATTCCAGTTTGGTAGCTGAGCTAGTGCTAAGAATAGGAAGAATATTATTCATATTTTTACTTTTAAGCACTGAGAATGTCGCGCAAAGTTTATTCAGATCTGGGAAAGAATATATATATTCTTACAACGCTGAATCGAGCACTGGTGTGTTAGTACCTTCCAACGCAGCTTCTTCATGGAATCTCAATGGAAAACTCGTGATTCAGACAGAAGATGACTATGTCACAATACAGGTATTTTTAAAATAGCTATAATTTTTTGCTGTTTATTTTTTTCCCCACTATGTCCTATACATGATTTTTAATAAAATTTTATTGTATTTTACAATCTATTGTTAATATTCCCTAATGTTCATTATCAGTTGCAATCATTGAAGACAAACATGCATAATGGAAATGTAAAAAAAACAACGGAAAATATTGATATCTATGATGACGCTTTAGAACTTTTGAAACCTTTTCGTTTATCGTACAACAAAGGGCTTATTGAGAACTTCAGCACCGAACCTGAACCCCTATGGACAACCAATATAAAACGGAGCATAGCTGGAATTTTACAATTAGATCTTGTTAATTTAGAAAAGGAGATTGCATTTCATTCTAATGAAGTAAATATGGCAACTATTTGTAGACACATATAAGAGAGTATATTGCATAATAAAATTTTATTATTTTTATTAAAAAATACGTTATGAAAAACATTAACACAGAAATTATAATTTGCAGATAAACCATTACGGAAAGTGTGATATCGATTATGTTGTAAGCCCGGAGAGTGATAATCAACGTTTGATAAGAAAATCGTTAGATCCTCGGATGTGTATTAAACATCCAAGTCGCTACTGGACGAACGTTCCTAAAGTACAGTGCACTGATGAGGATCAAGTATGTTGCTACTGATGATCTATTATATTTATTTAATTAATGTAAAATTATGAATTGTTTAACTATACTATATACTATATTGTATATTTTTTAGAATCCCATCTTGAAAAGTAGCGAGCGAATATATCAATTGAAAACTGATGGATTTGTTCATAATATCATCTCCATTAATGCATCCGGAAGTATCTACGTACAACCTTTTCAAAGCATGGGAGAGGCGCATTATCATTTTGTTCAGTATGTTTGATAGATACATATATATTTAGTGTTAGTTGGTCATTATTCCAAATGAACAGATATATAAAAAATGTTCTATCTTACACAGGCAAATTATCAAGTTATCTTCAGTGAAAGATATAACGAATAAAATAATGACAAATAATTTACAAGCTACAGTCCTTGAACATGAGCTACCAGAAGCAGATCTTACACAGGGTAGAGGCACAACAGATAAAAGTTTCATTTTTAAATCTGTAAGCTCATATTATTTTTATCTTCTTCTCGCTTGTTTTGTTATTCCAGTCAAATCCTCATCAACCTGTTGTAGATAAGTCGTTTATTAGATCGTTTAAGCCACAGGCTCGAAAATCCCGGTTTGGATATCGAAATCCATAATCTGCACAACACAACAATATCCGTGCTTCTCTATTATCTCGATATGTTAGATCGCGTTGATCTGGGAAAAGCTTATACTCGCATCTCCGGAACTAGTTACAAAGAAGAAACGATACGGTATTTATCATTAATTATTTCTTGTTATATGAATTTCCTTATTTTTAAGATAAATTATATATTTCTGTGCTTTTTACAGAAACATGTTTCTTGAGGCATTGCCGCAAGTTGGAAGCAAGGAGTCCGCAATGTTCATATTGGATCTTATTCAGGGGAATAAAGTATCTGACATATCAGCGATTCAATTACTTATGCGGCTACCGTTTTACATAAGAAAACCCGACGTTCAACTGCTGGTCAGTCTGCAACCGCTTCTTACGCTGCCAAGCAAAATTCGCACGGAAGTACAAAATGCTGCGATTCTCGCTTATGGAACATTAATATACAAAACTTGTCTAATGCATTGTTCGTATGAAATGTTAGATGATTACGTACGTTTGTATATCGACAAATTTACAGGTATATGTAACAATTTATATATTGCATATTGTTTTGCAATTTATATTAGATAGAATTATGGTATTTTATTTTTGTTATAGATACTACACAATACGAGCAAAAAATGGTTTGGTTGGAAGGTTTGGCGAATATACAGTTGGGTAGAGTTGTTGAGTTTTTAGAGCCTATAGCCAGCGGTAGTAATGCTGAATCGCATTTTCGAGTACTCGCGGCTTGGGCCTCTATTCCCACAGCACCGTTGAGACCCGATATTGTAGGCAATCTTTCTTATAGATTTTATTTTGTGAATTTACATGTATTTAACATCACATGTCACTTTTATAGGAATTATACATATTTATTTTGTAGATTTATCCTGTGTATTGGCCGATTTTACTCAATAGAACGGAGCATCTGGAAATGAGGGTCGCCGCGTTAACTTTGCTTGTTGTTTCCAGTCCTACGCCTAACAGATTGATATCTCTGTATTGGTACATGCAAAACGAACCCAATCAACACTTGTACAATTATTTTTATACGATGCTAAAATCTATGGAACGCACAACGTATCCCTGTTACAAGCGCATGTAAATACACATATAAATTTATCAGAGCGAATGAACAGAAGATTTTTATATTGTAATTTATATGAATTTAGCTCTATCTTTATTTAATTAATTTAATTAAATTGCTTGAACAATTTCAGCACTGTTTATTTATTATTATATTTCTGATTAGTTCAATTTAACAATATTAACAATTTATTTTTACATGTATTTTTTATTTTTAATCGCTACCGAATATTTACAGAAGCAAAATTGCGGTTCAATTTAGCCGCGTACTTTGTGTACCAAAAAATGAATATCTGACTACTGGTAATTATTTGGTTGATTATCAAGATTCCTCGAGAAGATTCGGCGCTATGTTGCATGGCATTATCGTAGCCAATCCTTCTACGAATATTCCTGAAGTAATATACGCATCTTTAAATAATTATGCTAGTGGAACACACATTAATCATGTGTCTGTAAGTATACATTTTTAAAAGAAGAATGCATTACTTTTACAAATATTTAATTACTACTTTTTTTGATATAACATTAGTTATACATCAAAGCGGAAGGCATCTTCCACTCATTAGCGACTTCCTTTGAAAAGAATCCGACGAACATAAAAGATATTCTGAAGGAATTCAAATTGGATGAACGCCAGAAAGGCCCTGTGCATTTAGAGATAATTACACGTATTCAAGAAAAAACAGTGTTGTGCGTTTATTGGAATGAAACAAACATAATTGAGGGGTTGAAGTGTAAGTCTGTAATTCGTAATCGCGACTATAATATAATAATGTTACATCATATTTGCATTTTTTAATTTTCTAGATTTATCTTCTTTATCGGATAACATATATCAAACATATTATAATATGGAGTTTCATATTAATCAACAACGTATAAATGTGCCATTGATGTTAGAATCAGTGCAAGTGACCGATTTCGGTACTAACGTTAGACTCGCAATGACAGGAACGTCCTTGTTTTCAATGAGAGGTAATTTTACGCGCGATTTTCCTGGACGAAATAATCATATTATTTTACGGTAAGACTATATTTTACACGTTTATGTGTATGCACAATTCACTTTGCACGTATAATTGCATATTTACTCACATTTTTCTATAATATCTAAAAATAATTTTAAAGTATAAGTTTTATGTGTGTTTTGTAAATTTATTTATGTATTCAATATATTTTGTAGCACATCTGTTCACGGCATTGAGACGATAGAGAATTATAATCCACTGGTCGATTTATGGCACAGCGCTGAAAGAGTTCAGTCATTGCATGGATATTTTCCTATTAACATTACAATCGGATTAGACGAAAAACCATTTATTTCATACGACACTCTAGAAGGTATTGATACTATTTTGTTAACAAACTAAAACGAACGATATTCAATTCTGATTAACGTATTTTAATTAATAATTCTTACTTAATATCCAGAAAACAGCTTCTTTAAATTGTATTTTTTTCTTATAAATAAAAACTTTACGTGTTTAAGCACTTAAAATTTTTTTTGTCCAACTCAATTCTAATTCTTCATATTCTAAAAATCGTGTTGTAGAACACCTTAAGACAGGATTTACAGCACATGCTAAAACGCTTACGAGTATCAAAGGTGCCAACGTTCGATCGAAGTTAGATCGAGTTTGTCGTTCGTGCTCTATATCGCACACAGTTATGAAGTCACCATTGTCTAATCTGCAGGTAATTATTCCCAGATAGACATATTATACTGAACATAACATACGAATATTTATTTATAAATTGTGATCCCATTAACAACATAAAATTGCAATATCTTCATATTTGAATCATTGCCTTAATAGTAATGGATTAATCACGTTCTGCTTTTAGCAAAATAAGTAGCACATTGTCATAATTTTTATAACACCAGACACTCTTTCTTCTGCTGACAACATTCATGTCATACAAGAACACATCTTTAAGTATATATGCTATATATCTTTTTCAATCTTCAAATTTCGTCACAGACAATATACAAAAATTTCGTCGCAGACAATATACAAAAATACATCTATTTGGGATCAGTTTAGATATATAATGTCTCTTTTGCTATTTAAATTTATATTGATCAATTTATTTTAATGAATGTATAAATCACTTTTTTTCTTTTCCTCTCTTATAGACAGTGAATATTCTGAACATTGAACTTCCCGAATTAGGCGGTCGGCTACAAGTAAAAATATTTGATTGCGAAAGCATGATGTCACATGAAACATTAATTAATGACATTTGGTTTTCTCATCAGAGCAATTATCAGTAATGTATCATTTATATTAATCTGTATTTATCTGCATGTTAAGTTTGTTTAAATACATAATATTATCAGAAAAGTACAATCATACTACGTAAAAAATAACTAGCTACTATATAAAAAATAGTAAAAATATAAAATTTTAATATATAAGACTTTATTTTCGAAATTTTAAAACTTCTAAGACGCGTGCTTTAATTGATTATAATTTTTACATCTTATTTATTCATATTTATTTACACACACTCAGTTTTCTATCAATATGACTAAATATAGCATCTTAAATCAAAATCATAGGCTCTTTTTTAATTATAGAACGTGGCCAAGTATGAAATTTGCCTTAATCGGACTGCATTTCTTGGATTATTTCACTTATGTGCCACCAAAAGGTAGTTGTGGATTAGCTGCTTACATCGAAGCACTTAAATCCGGGCCATCACAAGTAAGATGTATATTTATCTGAAATCACGTAAAAAATCTAAAGAAACTTCGTTCCAATATCGAATCTTTTGTAATTGCTGTAAAAAAAAAGAGAAAGTACATCAAGTACATTTTATATACACATATGTGTATGTATTACAATATTTATACAATGTATTCCATTTCTTATATTGAGTGTTTTTTTCTATTAGACGAGATTGGAATACTTGAAAAGTGATAATCGTCATATTTTATCTTTGACGCACCACGACCTACAATCCTCGCAAATTCTTCATCAATGGAATCTAGCCGCATTATACGAAACCACCGGCTGGTTCTCGGATGTAATTAAATTTAAAGCAACTAAGATTGTGCCTGGCGAACGCGTATTTAAGGTGAATTTAAAGATTTCACGCAAAGTCCGCGATAATACTGAATATATAACCGAAATTGATTGATTTAGTTTTGCGTAGAAGCCGAAAGACATGTGCCGTGGCGATGGGAGATTCTGAGTGATGAACCGACTGACTCCTCTCGCATCAAATTAAATATCGTTTGGGGACCATCTGACAATACGAAAGGAAGATGCAGCGGTTCTTTTATATCAATGTACTTAATTGGCGAAATTAGCGGCGAGCAGCTCATGGAAAGTAAAAGGGCAATCTGGCCTTACAGTGAATGCAAAAGAGAATCTGTGGGGAAAAAAGTTGTTCCTTACACAAATTCTTGTTACGAAGTATCAAAAGAATTGTCGACCTTGCGAAGATATTCAATTACCGCACAATATGAAAACGTAAGTTTCAAAAAACTGTAAAACACACACAAATATGTAATGACATAATAATGAAACTTATAATGAAAATGATAGTTACCAGAGAGTTTATCTAAGCTGGTTTGGAAAATGTACGCCTTTTACGATCTTATCGGTGGAAATAGCAGTACTGCAAGAAAATCCAATGAGATTGCAATAACTACAATTTTTCCGAAAGATTCAAACGTTGGCGAATTACAACTTAACAGGGACAACGTTGCGATTGAATATAATTCGCGCTACATTGATCTTTTCTTGACACGGACGAGAATTCATAAGTATATGGAAGTACCTCTATTCAGAATGTTTTCTAGTATGTAATATCACTGCTCATCTCAAAATAAATTGTCCAAATATTGATAAATATCATATTGCGGCGATATATTTTACAAAGATTATTTAATTCAATGTTTTCTAATTTAGGCACATGTATCGTAACATCAAATTCCATAAGGTCGGCGTATAACACGATTTACAGCTTTGCTGAAAACAGTGAAGTGATATTACTCGGGCAATGTTACGATGAAAATCCTAGACTTGCATTGACAGCAGTCAATGATTTGTATGGCATCAACATCAATTTAACTGATGAATCAGGAATTATACAGATTATAGCTGACAAGGATAGAGGAACTCTACACAATGCTACATCATACATACAATTGAAATCTGATTATCTATTTCATACACTAGGAACTAAAATGTAAGTAAAAAAATAAAATACTTGATATTAAATAAAGAACTTAAAACAAATCCATAATATGTAAAGTTCATGTTATATAGACAATTTTATATTTAAAACGGATTTTTCATATTATTGATTATTATTTATTAAACAATTACAACAAAAAACATAATGTATCAATTGTATGCAGGATTAAAATGAGCGACAAGGAAATCGATATCTTTTTACCTAATATTTTACTATATATACATTGGACGCAGGAACAAGTTCTACTATTTTTTTCAAACCACGTGTTAGAATTTGGTTGCGGAATATGCACACTCGATCATCTCAACATCGACAGATTATACGAAAAACTTTAATTTACTCTGTGAAAGATGTACATACAAAATGCAACATATTAATGATATCGTAAAATAAGTTTTATATTCATTTTTAATATACTTTTTAATATATATCTAATAAATAGTACAGTACAAAAAGGTATACATAATTACGTAATTAGAACTCGGATTTTCGGCCGTCAAATCAATCAGTCAATTGATATTTGAGATTTTCTTATTATGCATCAAATCAAGTTTAAATATTAGAAACTAATTACTAATGAACAAGACATAAAACTAATATAAGCCGAACATCTGAACAATTCGTACATAATCTTATTATATTGTTCCGACATAAAATATAAACTTTAGCAAATAATAAGCAGCTTTAATATATTGTTTAAATGACTAAATGATTAAAGCTCTAGATTTTAACCGATTACTAGCCTTATATATTGTTCACTATTTATTAAAAAATAATGCTAAAAATTTTATGTAACATTTTATAGATAAATAATACAACTTCTTTATTAACCAGTCTTAATAATTAAAGAACTTATACTATGTTAAATTATAAGTTTTTTCTTTTTCTACTCTGGAACTGAACTTCTCACATAATTTGTCTTTTCTCTTTTTTCTCTCCAATGTGAAAAGAAAAAAAAGAAGATGAAGTTCAGTCCTGAGGTATGGAAAAAACAAGCCTTATACATACGAGCACATTAATATAGTTTACGTTATATAAGCGATGGTAATAATTACATTGGACATGCAAATACCTCCTCTTGTAACATGTCTTAATGTACTTTAAATTTCTATTTAATACATGATAAGTAATATACAAATATCGTTTTAAAAAAATTGCATATTTATTTTCCTAATAATTCTGTATAACATCTTTTTTTTCTGTCTCATATAAAATCGCGATATGCAAAAAATGAACATTACATATGAAAAGATATTTATTAACATACTTATTCAGATAAAAAAACCATTTATTATCCGCAAAATAGTTCATTGTCATTTTTTTTTACCATTCGCAATATCACTTATTCGTTTTTAAGGCACATATCTAAATGCTGGTTCATAAGATTTTCTGATATTATCTGCATACATACTGGACAGGGATATTTATTTTCTGTGGAATTATTTTCTACAACAAGCGTATCATTATTATCATCCTCTTTGTCATCTATTATTATATCGTCATTAAAGACACTTCCAATGCATTCTTCGAGATGTTCATTCAATGATACATCAAGTGCAATCTGTACGTTGCAAACTAAACATTTTCGTTCAAGATCCACTGTATCGTTTTTACAAGTGCTAGTACTTGTAGAAGGTTGTGGATCGTCGGTCAGTACAGAATCATCTAAATCAGAACTGCAGGAACTGTTTATACTGATTATGCTGTCATCATATGACGCACGAGAGGTGGAAGGAATGGCAGCTTTACGAGCTGTATCTGCTTCTAGCAGACATTCATCGAGATGCTGGTTAATGTCTGTGATTGGCAGTCTTCTGCCACAAACGGGACAAGTGACATATTCATTTGTGTCGTTCGAATTATCTAATCTTACACGCTTATTAGGAGTCGCATCAATATTTTGTTCTGTCGCCGATGTGGCAAATGTTTGAATAGGCATTAACATTAACTCTTCATTGTTATTATTATTATTGATATTATTATTCATTTCATCTATCAATGATGTATTATTTATTAGGCATGAATCTATATGGCTATATCTATTTTCTAAAGTCATAGGTACATTACATATAGGACAAAGATAGGAATTATTTCTCGGTTGACTTAGATTCAGGACAGAATCATTAGCATATCCTCCTTCTGCAGCCGATGACGATGCTGCGGATGAACCCCCGTCGATCGATTCACCCCGGCGATTTTCATCTTCGTTCGAAGGTTTGAATTTGGTCAACAGATTACTTTGACCATTACTACTACCTCCCAGAACACCAGAACAAGAAAACTTGGGATTTTTAGAAATATTCTTTACGTTATACGATTTTACGTTTTCACCCGGACCACTGATGCCCCAACCGTGTACATTATTACTACTGCTGCCAAGTTTCTTTATTCCCACTGACAAATCTTGAGTATCTTTCTCATTCACAGCACGAGATGAATTTGTACCACCATTATCTTTACTAGTACTAGGCTTAGCATTGTCTGCTTGAGTAAATATTTTAGAGTTATTATTACTAGAAGCTTTTGAAGATGTAGGTATAACCTGATTCGAAATCCTCTTTGCTAACCAATCGGTAAGTCTATTATTCGATTTGTTGTCCTTTGATATCGGTTTTGATATATTTTGTTTTGAACGCGACTTAAAATTCTCTGGCTCTTTGATCTTGATAAACTGACCATTGCATTTTTCTTGATGCTCCTTCCACCAAAAGTCCATTGGGCCGGGTGCACGATTCATACTTCGACGAACTGTCCCAAAGTATGGTGGCCTACGTTGGCATGGTCCATTACATTTCCACCAATGCTGTCTATACAGCTTTACCTCATCATGAAAATCGTGATAGATCTATACAATGTTAACACGACAAAAAAATCTTATTATTACAAAATATAAAATTTCAAGGTTTAAAATCAAATAAAATTATTACAAATGTATAAACAAGATTATATTTAAAAAATTATTTTTTTAATCTAACTAATGTGATAAAATTAAAATAAAATATTGATGTTAAACTTAATTAAATATTAATGTAATTAAACTTCATAACAAAATATAAATTTTTCTTATTGTAAACCAAATGGTTTTTTTAACACCTCAATCTCCAATGTAGTCTGAGCATAAAGATTGTGCACAATATGTATAGATTTTTAGTTTAGATCTCATCAATTAATAAATTCAATCAATTTAAGTTTTAAATATTAAGATAAAAAGTTATTAACTCACTGTTATATTAGTTCCTGCCTCTTTATTTATCTTATGCATAAGTCTGCAAAAATTCGGTCCATGACCATCACGATCCTGATCATTATTAGTTAAGAACAAATACGCATGGATCATCTCGTGCTGCAATTTAATATGAAAAGATACTGTCAATATACAACGTTCTCCTTATATAATTACATATTTATATTTGTTGAGAAACTTACCAATAAGGTTTCTATAAGATCCTTTCTTGGCCTAAGTTTAAGTAATGGTGCACTGAGCGATATCACGCATTCTTTATTTCTTGAGTGAAAGGTACAAATTCCAGCGGCACTATAAACAATTGCATATTATATAAATAATGATAAATTAACAAATATACATTTTGTACTGGAATAATAAGGATATTTATATTTAATTATATTTACCATTTCATTCTATTACTCCATTTAACTTCGACAGAAGCTAGTTTATCTCTGAAGAATCGGGCATTAAATTGTATAAACAGTGTGTGAATATTAGGAGTAGGATCAATCAATTCCAATTCTTGATCAACCAATGAAAATGGTAATGATAAGTAACGGGAATTTCTCTAGAAACAAATAAAGAAACAAGTAAAATTATTTTCTCTACCCACATACATATGATAAAAAAAACAAATCTAATACAAATATATTCTTGTTAATAACCATATTTTTTTAAATGAGTATAGAATGAGTATAGAAGAGAGTATTAATAGATCTATTCTTTTTATCTCTACTATAATAAGTTAGAATAAAACAAAATATATTTGTCTTATTTTAACTTATTGTGCCAGTGCAGCTAAAAGAACATGCCAAATGCTAGTTAAATATTAAAGCCTTTTTTTCTTATTCCTACACTGAACTGTACAACTTTTCATTTTCAATAAGTGTCAAACATGTATTTCATTTTAGGTCCAGAAAGTATATAGCAATTCAGTTATAAAAAAAAACAAACCTTTAGTTCAATGGATTATTATTATTATTATTATTATTTAATTTATAGTCTTTTGTCATCTTTATAGGTATGAATTTTTGCCATTTTTATAGGTATATACAAATTATTAAGACTTACATCTTTAGAAAGTATTTATATGGTTGTGTATTATTTAAAAAAATTGTAAGTATTACATATAACTACAGTCAATAAAATATTATAAAGAAACAAAGTAGGATACACATAACAATAGGACAGGATAAATGTGCCATTGTGTGTGCAAACAATAAAGATTAACATTTTCGACAAACAATCACGTGTTCGATCGATGAAGATACAAATGAATACCTCATTCAGGCTGACTGAGTTTTCCGTCACACCTAAACAATTCAGATTCTCATGCATTTCGTACGCCATGTGAAAGTCTCTTGCTTCCTGCGATGTCATCGTCTTCTCACAGCCTTTATCCGCGTGTCACCAAACAAATTTGAAGATACTTCTTGCAAATTCAGGATGCAATGTTATTTATCCTTTCAAACACCTTATATCAAGTGAAAATAAAAAGGAAAATATCACCGTGTGTTCCATAGAGCATCTCACGAGCGAAGCAATCTATATCCATTTAAGTCTTGAGACAAACTGCGTCTAGAGTCAATCTCAAAACGATGGACGATCTAAGTGATCTGGAACAGTCAACCGAACCAACGAATGATGATATAGAATTATTTAAATAGAGGATAAGAGATGCAAAGAGGTCCCAAGGCAAACATTTTAATATAAAAGCCAAGAATCGTCCAAGGTACCGTTAGGGTGCTGTTATATTCGTCATACAAATTTTCCAAGTGTGTTGATTGGCTGCGACATAGAAGCGGATAGAGATTCCTAGAGACTCGAGAACTTTCTATCCTGCAGTCAGGAGTGTCAGGACTGTCAGAGAGGGGGGGGGGGGGGGGCAATCTAGTGGATTCTAAAATATGTGTGCAGAGAGAAGGCTGAGAGACGATACGGCTCGGTTTTAGGGGTGCGTTCCGTTTCACGCATGAAGCGCATGGAAAACTTGAAGATCGTTCCGTTTCACTCCATGCGCAATTCATGCGCGCATGGGAATGGTCTCCCGCGCTTCACCACACAGCGCATGAGAACGCATGAACTGCCTCAGCTCTCAAGGGGTGCGTTCCGTTTCACGCATGATACGCATGATGCATCGTTTATCCTTGTTGTTTGTTGTTGTTTGTCAAACGTTAAACGAGGATGAACAATATGTATTATGCGCATCATGCGTGAAACGCAACGCAGCCGAGGTGAGGCAGCTCATGCGATGTCTATGCGCGACAGCCATTTTGGTTTTACGCATAGAGAAACGGAACGGACTCATGCGCTCATGCGATGCGTTGTCGTCTCATGCGGTCTATGCGTGAAACGGAACGCACCCATGGAGGAGAAATGCCAGCACCATAGACATATGGTTTGTTCGTGTCGCCATGCTCCGACATGCTTCTACTCACTCCAACGCATTCTAATAGGTTGGCGTCATCGGAATCAACGTATTGGAGTGCGTTAGGGTGAATAGGAGCATGTCGGAGCATGTGACGCGAACAGACCCATAGTTGGTTTGTTCGCGTCGCCATGCCCCGACATGCTCCTACTCACTTCAACGCATTCTAATAGGTTGGCGTCATCGGAATCAACGTATTGGAGTGCGTTGGGGTGAATAAGAGCATGTTGGAGCATGTGACGCGAACAGACCCAGTAGGTCTGTTCGCGTCACATGCCCCAACAGGCTCCTATTTACCCCAACGCACTCCAATACGTTGATTCCGATGACGCCAACCTTGTAGGTCTGTTCGCGTCACATGCCCCAACATGCTCCTATTCACCCCAACGCACTCCAATACGTTGATTCCGATGACGCCAACCTATTAGAATGCGTTGGAGTGAGTAGGAGCATGTCGGAGCATGGCGACGCGAACAAACCGTACGTATCCTCATTGGCTTACAATTGGTGACATAATCATCTGAGCCAATCAGGACACGTATTAAGATGCCTCGTATGCAATCTAGCATGGAAAAATCGTATCGTGTACCCAAGGCTTTAATTCTGCGACACGCACGTGGTCAATCGCCGATGTAATGCGTTTAAATTTACGTAATTTATGAGTGAAAAATGACAGTGATTGAATTATCAATAGGACTCTTTAAGGAGACTGTTATTTTATGAAGAATTGGAACTTCAACTTTCAACTTGTTTTAATTCGTGTTGCATGACGAGGTTACGGGATTGTCGAGTAATTTCTGCTAAAGCTAAATTTTTCACTATTAATGTGCGATAAGATATTGTTCTACTAACATTCGTGCGTGGAAAGTAGAATTATGGTACGATATTTGCTTAAGTTTTCGTACATTGGTACACAGTACAGGTATAACAAAATATCTTAATATTAACCAGATATATATCAGGGTATATTTGGAAATGACGTTCACGACTATATAGCGTCATTTCACATATTGAATCTGTAATTTTTTTTCTTTTACGACATAACATTATCGATTTTTTGTAAAGAGGTTTGCAGAGGCAGATTGACAACTTCGTAAGGGATACGGATTCTATCCAAGGTGCTTTAGAAGCTGCTCTATTAACCATCTTGCCAAAAAGCCAAATTAGACCAGTTTTGACTCTTTCCAGCAGGTAAATTTTCTCATTTGTTTTATATTACTTTTGTATAATCTTCTGTGTAATCAATTTGTAACATCTAATACATCAAACACATTTTATAGCAATCTACTTATTGGTAACATTCAGCAGAATGTTTAGTTTTGAAAATATAAGCCATATGAAGAGAATTTTTAAAAGTTACAAAATAGACATTCTTTTGAAAGCAGTTGCTAAAAATATTGTTTTACATATTTACTAATTGAATGTGTGTACACACACACACACACACACACACACACACACACACACACACACACACACACACACACACACACACATATATATATATATATATATATATATATACTTCTGTATATTTTCTATGCTTTATTGGAAAAATTAAAGTCTCATCAATCTCTTACAAAATGCGTATTTTTGTAGGACTGACGCCGGAGTTCACGCCTTAGGCAACTCTGCTCATGTAGAACTTGAAAATAAATACAATAAAATATATAATTCGACAGATGTAAAGAAATATGTTAATCGTTATTTTAACAAATGTGGCCACACTGTTAGGTAACTTCTAAAAGCATTTATTTTAATATTACTGCATTTGTTATTGCATTTATTTAAATTATGGTTTTCATAGATTATTGGAGTGTATACCTATCACAAATGATTTTCATGCGAGACATTCATGTAAATCTCGAACATATTTGTACAGATTTATGATACCTAAAATACCTACCGAACAACGAATATCCCTTCCAGAAGCAATACACACTCATCATCTTAGGTAATTACATTTTTTCAAAATTAATGTAATATTTTGCTTTCTTGTGACATGTATTTTAGGTCACATGATTTTGACATAGATAGAGTGAAACGTGGTATACAATTATTTATGGGAACAAAGGATTTTACTACATTTAGTGCAAAAGCTATAACAGATCGCAAAATTCGTTATGTACGTGCCTTAGATAATTTTACTTTGGAAGAGGCCCAGCCTTTAATGCCTTTTGATCCGCTGTCTCATAATTTTACATATTGGCATTTTACATGCAAGGCAAGATCTTTCTTATACAATCAGGTAAGATTTGGTTCGCAAATAATGTTTGCATATAAGAAAATTACGAATAGTGCTCTGTGCAGGTCAGAAGAATGATCGGTGCTCTAATTGCATTAGGAATTGGAAAGATAACAGAGAAAGATATTACTATAATGTTACAAGTTCCTTCCCACAATAATTGGAATCCGCGTGTTACGCCTGTACCGCCAAATGGTTTACATTTATTGAACGTAGAATATGATACGGATGAATTAAAAAATTGTACTATCTTGGAAGAACAAGAGGAAGAATTGCAATTAGAGGATCAAACACAGGAACAACAGTGGAAAAAACAAGAAGTGCAGTTGAATGAATAAAAAACGAAAGATATATATTTAAAAAAGTATTGTAATAGGTAAAAAATATTTTTTAATGTATAAAATAGAATTTATTTTGCTATAGAAATAATAACGATAGTACATATTTTAACCAATTACTTTGAAAGAATTTGATGTGATCTAAATATTTAAAATATAAATATTTATTAATTTTTACATAATGAATCTACAAGATCTTATCGCGAAAAAGAGATCGTCATTAAAATCGTGTAAAACAGTGATAACGGATCCGCTTGGCAATAAATATGAAGTTGAACATGGCCAAGTAAAGAAGCTAGAAAAAAGTTTACCATTCGTGGTAGATGAAAAACCTGACCTGCAAGTTGCCAGTATAATGCCAGGGTTGTATCTTAGCTCTCAAGATCCAGTAATTTGCAGTAATATATTAAAAAAATACGAAATACGACACATTTTGAGTATAGGTGTCAACATTTTTGAAAGATATGACAACATTCAGTATCATACCTGTGACTTGTTAGATTTACCGGAATCGAATATATTACCATCGATTAAAAAATGCGTCGACATCATACACGCGAATCGTAAAGAGAATATTCTTGTGCATTGTAACGCTGGAGTTTCTCGTTCTCCGAGTATTGTTATCGCTTATTTAATGATGGTTATAAAATTGTCATATGACGAAGCTTATAAGGCAGTAAAAAAAGCGAGAAGCTGTATTAGGCCTAATGACGGATTCGTGAAACAACTACGTAATATTGAAAATACAACCTTTTACGAATTATAATTATTTAGTGTTTCAATATATTCAAAACTGACAATTCTTATGTCATAGCTTATTACCTATGTTTTGTGTACGAGTACTTATAATATATCAATAAATTATTTATCAATATTTCTTACCAATTCCAGCATATATTTCATAATTAGGAACAATTTTTATTGTATAAATAAATTTAAAAAAATATATATATATTTGCAGTTTTTTATGAGTTTTATTTGAATCAAGACTAAAAAAGGGCAGAAAAGAATGTATGCACACAAGAAATGGATAAATAGATCAATGAATGTAATATATTGTTACAATATAATCAATGTGTTATAACGTTATTTACTTATGTGTACAGAGAATATTTGTTTCATGTAATTACAATATATTTTATTATAACTCATTAGAAAATTATATTCATGCACAGCATCTATGAAATTCTTAGCCAAAACTAAGCATATTAAAATTTTCTAATTCTGGCTTTTCCTTACATTTTACCATGCATTGGAGATGACACATAGGTCGCCGTACCAAGTAGATTTATAAAAATTACTGTAAATCTAAAAAATATAAGTGAATTTCTGTATACATGATAATCCTATTATTTCATTCACATAATAATAGTGTATTAATGTACCGATGTTGGTACCTATTTTACCTCTTTCTCTTCTATTACATATTGTATAGAATAATTATTATCAATATCCATATATGTGTTTACATGTGATGTGTGTATATATACAGGCTGTCCTAAAATCACCAGATGATACTTTGCAGACAGATAAGATACACCCAATATTTTATTTATCGAAAATATCGAAGCATTCTCTATAGTTTCAAAATAATGGTTCATTAAAAACTTTTTTGCAAGTTTAAGAAATGCAAAACGGTCTGTAAAAGTCAGGTTAATTTGAAACTGTTGATTGCTACATTGAATTCGTGAATAAATTCCTAAAAATATCATTTAGTGATTTTCAGATACCCCAGATAAATACAATATGTATATATATTGTATTTTTTAAATATATTTATAATCTATTATTCACATTCCTCCAACAATTGAAATGAGCTGTCTCGAAGAAAATAGACAAGGCACTTGAACTGAATATCCTTTTCTTAGCTAGTTGGCCTCATAAATAGTAGAATGCAAAGATTTGCACATTAAACGGTGCACAAAATGATAAAGAACAAATAAATAAAGCCGGCTATCGAAAGGAATTCGTGTATCGTTCACTATTAGTAACATTAGTATCATTTAACAGATTTCATTTGACCATTCTGCAGAGTACCGATTTCACATATATCTTAATGAGTAAGCGGCGCGGAATCAAGGCCTTCTAAATATCGTGTTCCTTAAACATTGATTGTTTATGATTAAAAATTATATAATTCACATTTTGATGTCACAGATACAAGAAAATGATCTCTACTGGCAAACAATGCAAACACGACAAATGGCATAAAACACATTTTCCTGTTTCTATAGAACATCAAAAAATTTCCCAAAGATTATATTGGTTTCAATCTCCGATTACAAATCTGTTATTGGAATCTTATAATTGTATTGATAAGTATGTGTTCAATGTGTCGACAGATCTTTCAATTACATCGCATTAAAATTACGGAATCGTATGTCGAGCTTTTAGTAACTAATTAATGTAATAAAAAATTGCGTAATTCCTAAGGAACAAACTTTCCCTTAGAAAGCCCCTACTACGTTTCCTCTTTTTTGATTCGTGAAAATTTTACAATATAAATTTCAACAATCGTGATGTATATATAGTTTAGAAACCACTTCACTCAAGTGGCACAAAACAACGAGAAGGTGTGATATATGTACAAAAAAGATATAAATAAATTAACAAATTATTATGCTAAGATCAACGAAAAACGTATGACTATTGCAGTCTATACGCAGTACAAAGATTATTTGTGAAAATAATATAATACACGAATAAATCGGTCAGTTCTGCGGGAAAAAACTAATGCGCACATTTTTTTTAATTATAGAATGCAAATTGTATTCACAGGCAATTTGCGTTTCTGTAGAGTAAAAAAACTGCTACAGAGTAGTTCTGCAAATTTTCATGGATTCAGTTCTTTTCTGCAGAACGTTGACCTGATTATTTCCCACGAAGCCACAGTCTTAAGTACAACATATCTGTATCTGGAAAGCATATCATTAAAAACAAAAACCACGAGATAAAATCGTGCACAACGTACGTTTAGACGTACATCCAACTGGACTGAGTGATATGGCGACAGACTCAGGATAAAATGCATTACAGTTACAGATACATAGGACATCGGTATTATGAATTGAAAATATAAACATCATCGTCAAACGTTATGTGTAGTAAACCAGTGTCAGAGTCCAATAGAATGGCCAGGTCGTATGCAGCAACAACGTCAGTAATGGAACAGGGAACCACCCAACACAAGTGCATATGCATGTATGATTCGTGTTTCGTGAATGTATATGTGTATGTATTATGTGTACATACGTATGCTCATATGTAGTGTTTTACATATCGTTTGTCAGAGGAAAGTTACCTTACATCATTAGCTTATTAGATTCCATCAATTGTTTTTTAGTGTAAAATTGTTTTGGATTTATACTTTAACGCTTAATTCCCCAAGGACCGTCCGGAGTTGCAACGGGTACATGAGAAATTCCGGCAAACTGCGGAAATTCTTCCACACTGGCTGTATTTGGTGCAGTCTGAGGCTGCTGTTGTTGCTCCCATGGTCCTCCTTTCACGATAAAGCCGGTATCATTTTCACTGCCACCGACGTTGCTACCGTCGTCGCGTTGAGGTGAGCGCAAACTTTCACGATATTCATTCTCTATCACATCTTGCATCTGCCATTATATTTTTTTATTAATTAAAGTCTCTCGAATAATTTCTATTTACATTACAAATGAACTAAATCAGACGTTACTTACGTATTCCTCCTCTAGATTCAACAAACGTTCTTTCGCATCAGCTACGTTCTCTTCCGCTCCCACAATTGTTACGATATTGGGATCAGCATCGGTTTTTCTCGGAAACTTTATGTCGACTTTAAATTCATCCATTATTTTGCGGATATTTCGACCTTTTGCACCGATCAAACGTGAATGAACTGCAGCATTTATCTGCACTTCCTCTTTTGTTAAGCCATTCTACAGTAAATGAGAGAAAATAAAAAATCGTAATATAAAACTTTATTTCAATAGGAACAAATATCGTGTTTCGTGAATGTATATGTGTATGTATTATGTGTACATACATATGCTCATATGTAGTGTTTTACATACCGTTTGTCAGAGGAAAGTTACCTATCTATTAAAATACAAAAAAAAAGAAATGTTAATTAACTCACCAATTCGTTAACGATCTTCATAATATCATCTCGCGCACTGTACGCATTCTTCTCATATCCCGTTATTGTAATAATATGTTCTTCAGGATCACCCTTGCGTGGGAAGTTAATTTGAACATCGTGATCACTACGTATTTTACTAATTACCGCACCTTTTCGCCCAATAATTTTTGGATGATATTCCGGATCAACTTCAAGCTAATTAAATAAATTACTAATGTATTTCATATACATATTAACGAGATGACATTTAATGTGTTATATAATGTTACATATTTTCCTTTAAAAAATATTCAACTACATGCTATCTTTTTTGGAAAACATACAAAAATTGTTATTATTGAAAATTAGTCATATTATATAATAAATTTACCTTTAATTCAAAAGATTTTAATGCTCGATCTTCTCGTTCGGCTTTCAAAGCCTCACATTTTTCAAGGATAGCTTCCTTGGCACTTTGAACACAGGATGGCGTTCCAGAAATCTAAGAGATAAATAAAGAATAAGTATAATAAATTTTTATATTTATTTCAGTAGTCAATGTAAAAAAAAAATTACTTTGATATAATCCAGTTTTTCCTCTGCTGGAGAAAGCATGATGTGTACGTCATACGTATTCATTAATTCACGTACATCTTTACCCTTCTGTCCAATTATCGAACGATGGAAATCGAATGGCACATCAACCTAAATGCAAAAGAAAAAAATCTTGCTTAAGACTGATCTTATATAACTGTACGAGAACAGTTCGATACAAGAATATGAACTAACTTGAATCGTAATAGGGACAAGATCAAGTAAAGCTTGCTTAGCGGCAGCAACGTTCTCAGGTTGTCCGGTAATACGAATTATATCGCAAGCTGGAGTGGTTTCTCCACCCTCTCCATTTTCACCATTAACTTGTGCTGATGCTCTTTGTTCATCTAGAATAAAATTAAAATTTTTCATAGATCCAATAAAATTAACAATTTATGTGCGAATTGGAACATTAGAGACAATGAAAACTGATTTATACCAACCGTATACATCGCGATCAGGGAATTTGATTTGCACATCATATTCGGATGTTATATTTTGCACTTTCCGACCCTTTGCACCCATCACCGTACGATGATGTCTTTGAGGTATTACACATTCCTCCGTTACCATAGATTCCTGAATTAAGGAAACAATAATATAATATATGAGCGCATTGAACAAACGGTTGCATTTAACAAACTTACCAATTCTTGAACGATCTCTCTCATTCGTTGCTTCGCCGCTTCTATACATTCATGCGAGCCTTTCAGACTAACGCGATCGCTATCGACGCCTGCCCGCGGAAATGAAATCTGCACGCCGCCGCATTCGTCGGAAATTCGGTGCAGTACACCACCTCTTCGCGCTACGAAATGTCTATGATGTTTAGGATCGATACGAATTTCGCCTTCAATAATATTATCCTGAAAATATATTAAAAAACGTTTTAAAGATATATCTACAAGGATATATACTTATACGAATTACTTAAAACTAAGGATCTTCGTACAATCTCTTTAATTGTAGCTTCTAAATCAGCTTTAGCTTTCTCAACTGCTTCTTTCTTGCCCATAATTGTAATCACTTCTTTATCTTGATCTTCCTCTGTTGGGAACATGATTCGTGCACCTGTGGATTCTCTTATCTACAAGGAGAATTATATAAGAATTATTTCTTAAATAGTAGTATTTGTGAAAATACTTGTAATATTCACAAGATCTACCTTCTTGATGTTGGCACCATTCTTTCCTATGAGGAATTTATGATGTTGAACTTTGGCACGCACTTCAGCGGAGAAACTAGATAATTGCTTTTCATTGCTTAGTTCTAAAAGTTGCGCTTTTGCTTTCTCCACATCATCCTTTGGACCCCTGATACTGACCTATACATATATGCAAATAAATTTAACAATTTTAAGTTCGATCAAAGAATTATTCATAAAAATTTTTTTTATCTGTTACCTTATCACTTTTACTTTCCGCCGTAGGGAATTTAATCGTGACGCCTCCGCAATCTTCCATAATAGAATGTATCAGTTTACCTCCGGTTCCAATAAGAGAATTATAAAACTTTGGTGGAATAGTGATCTCTTCGGTGACGATGTTAGCCTAATATGACAAATATTTTATGTAGTCTCAAACATTTTTTTAATTACTTATTGTAGAATTAACGAATTACCAATTCATTTTGAATTTTTTGTATCATCTCTTTAGCTCTTTCTACATTCTCCTTCTTTCCAGTGATAGTTATAACATCACTCTTTTCGCCTTCCGCAGGTAAATCGATTTTTGTTTGCGTCTCTTCCCTAATCTGTATCACATAATTCATATGTAAATGCAAGTATAAAAAAGCAAGTTGTAAATGACATAATTTAATGCTAACCTTACGGATGTTAACACCACCTTTTCCAATAACAAACTTATGAAACTGTTTAAAAATAGGTACTTCCAATACATGATTGCTTTCGTTCAATTCTTTCACCAATTTCATTAGATGTTTATGGCACTTATCAACGTCTTCTTTGGGTCCTCTAATCTTCACTATATCTCCTTTTTCACCTTTAAAAAATTAATTAGTAATATTAAAATGACACAAATGTTTTATTGCAATTTAATGTAATAAAAATAATAAAGTTTTTTACCTGGTCCAGGTATAGTAATTTGTACTTGATTAAATTTATCTCTAATCTCTTTGATATTATCTCCCTTATTACCAATTATATTACGATAATATCTGTGATCTATAATCACATCCTTTTCTTTCTCATTTTCTAGCTTTTTTACCATTTCCACAAGTTCCTATATTATTTATAAAATAAAATAATTAATGTTTTTTTATTTAATAATATTTGCTGTGTTAAGTAAAAATGTAATACATACCGTTTGAGCTTTTGACACACCAGCGAGATTACCTTCAATACGAATAACATTACTACCATCATTTTCAGAGATACTAATCACTACACCAGTTCCCTCCTTAACACGATTCACTTAAAAAAAAGAAAAAGATTAATTTTAATGTAAACATTCTTTTCTTCATTACAAGATGAAAATAATTATAGTATTGTATTACAAATTGTAAATGTTAAATTGCTCACCATTACAACCATTTTTCCCAATGATATGCTTATAAAATCTTGGGTCAACATTTAATTCTGCAAAAGTAAGCTTTGCTATAAGATCATTGGCCATATGCTGCAGTTCGTTTTGTGCTTTTTCTACTTCTTCAGGTGGGCCTTCTATCTTGATTTTATCTTCCTTTCCCGTAAATTCTACATTCACTTTTGGCATTTCTTGAGTAATTTTCTTGATATTTACACCTTTGCGCCCAATGATGTACTTATGTATCCATACCGGAGCTTCCACCACAGCAGTGCGAACACTGTTTGCCTTTTCATATACCTTGTTAAGTGCTGTATATACATATACATACACATGAATATATAAACACACATAAGAGTATAAATAAATATATAATAATCGTGTTATTTAAATATATAGTATTAAAAAATATAATATGTAATTTTTTAAATTGCTTACCCTGACCAAGCTTCTCTTGAGGTCCTCTAAGAGTTATGGTACCAGTTGCCGAGTCAGATGCAGGCATTTCTACGCTTACTCCAGTCGTTTGTAGTATTTCCGCTATGGTACTACCACGAGGTCCAATTACATATTTATGTTGAGATTTGGGAACCTCTACTGATACTGTAGTACATCTTTTTTCCTAAATTAAAAGTTTATACATTACATATACGTGCTGCAATAAAATAACTTTATAAACTTACCATATCTTTGTAGATACTCTCAATCTTTTGTTTTGCAGCCAAGACTCCTTCCTTCTCACCAGCGATAGTTATTTCATCCTGCTGCACGGATGCAGGAGGAATATTGATGCGCGCACCAGTTTCTGCCATCATAGCATTGAGATTTTCGTTGTGTGCACCATATATAAATGGATGATATATTTTTGGCACAGTTACTCTTTCAAAAGCTTTCCTAGACTGCAACGTGCATTTATGTAAAATTGTAAGATTATATTTAAATAAATTATCTTGAAACAAA
The DNA here is from genome assembly GCF_013373865.1 of Monomorium pharaonis. Lineage (NCBI taxonomy): Eukaryota > Metazoa > Arthropoda > Insecta > Hymenoptera > Formicidae > Monomorium > Monomorium pharaonis. The sequence continues at coordinate 1,057,000 of NC_050470.1, read as the reverse complement.
TACGATTAAAGATAGAATGCATATATTTAAATCATTTACTATTATTAATTATAAAAGAAAAAATACCTGTTCATCAGAAATAACTCTAATCTCGTGTTCGGCCTTTTCAATGCCTTCCTTTGTTCCTGTAATTGTTATTATATCTGATTGATCTTGCACACCAGGCACATTAATTTTTGTTGCAGTTTTCTGCTCTAAATCTTTTAGTCTCTGCCCTTGCTTTCCAAGAATCCAACGATGATGATCCTTAGGAATACTAATCTGCTTACTTGCCTACAAAAAATATATCATCAAAAACAATTTATTTATAAAGAACAATTCACTTTAGAAATATAATAAAAAAATTTCAAATATTATACTCTATTTTGTATAAGAATAAATAAAAAATGTGTAAATGCAAATTAATAAGTTCATGGGTTTATATGTGTAAAAATCTCTTTCCCTCTCTCAATCAAAATACCTGAGTTTGAAATGTAGTCAAAATGCGTCGTTTGGCTTCTAAAACTTGATTTTGTTTTCCAGTTATAAGAAATGTTAAGGACTGATCTTTTGATGATGCAATTTCAATAATGGTGTTTGTTTCTTTCATAATGGTTTTACATGTACGAATAGATTCACGTTCACCAAATTTATCACTGTGGTCAAATTTGCGTTCTTCTCCTGGTACACGGAACATCTACATAGGAAAAGAAAAGTGTATGAAGAAATAAGTATTTTAAAAATAATAAAATATAATTTTAATATTTCTTCGTAATATAGCTATAAATTAACATATAACTTTTTAATTAAAAGCATTATTGAATTAAAAGAAAGATTATAAAATAAGCGTGCAACATTTTCACAAATTTTTATAAACTTTTACCTGTGTAATAGTGATACGACCAAGTTGTAAATTGTTGTTTATAGAAAATATGTTATACTGCCCAGAGTTGGAGCTAGATGATTCAGGGAGGACAGGGAATGTCTCGTCATAAGTAGGTGGCTCATAGGCCGTTCCCTCTTCCATTACTGATTGCTGCTGCATTTTTCGGATGTCCTGTTTCGTGCCAAGTCCTTACAGTAGCACTACAATACAAATTAAAAATATTCCCTTTTTTCATAATTTTTTACAAATACAAAGAATATACATATAAAATATAGATAATTGTATAATAAGTAATATCCTTAATTAATAAGTAATTTCTATGTTATATAACAATGATACAAAAATGATTACTAAACATAGCATAAATATTTCAAAACTCAATTTATATTTTACATACATATGCTACGTACCATACGTACACACATACATTTATGCGCACAATATGTGCATACACACGCATACATTTGCATGGAAATTTGAATTTATTTAAATTTTGAATTATTACTAATTTCGAACAATACCTAATTAAAGTCTTAATTTTGCGATGGACGGGAAAAATAAATCAATTATCGCGGAATGTCGATAGTCACATCGAGGATAAATTTTTTCTCGAATAATTGCGAGAGGATGCGTTCAAACGTTTTCACGAAGGCTGATCGAGTCGCGACGGGATTTCGTAATAGCATTTTTTTTTTCTTTTTCACATTCGACTCCGTCGCGATGTGCGAATTCTTTCGACGTGATCGTCCCAGAGTTTGCGAGGACAAACTGTACACACGAGAGAGAGAGAGAGAGAGAGAGAGAGAGAGAGAGAGAGAGAGAGAGAGAGAGAGAGAGAGAGAGGGGGGGGGGGGGAGAAAGAGAGGGGGGAGAGGGAAAGAGAGAGAGAGAGAGAGGGAATGTGCCAACAAGCTGTACGCGGGGCCGCGATGAGGACGGTATGTTTCTGGAAAAAATACAGAATTTCGCGATCCGGAGGCGCGTGATGACCGGGGAACGATAAACAGATGCACACCAAGTGCACGTCAATGACCAATGGCTGAGACAGTGACCACCATATGGAATGGAGTGTTAACTTGACACGTCATAAGATCGCTAACCTCTCGCGCCCCGAGGCCAACATCTGCACGTTGCAGTGACGAGAACGAACCGGTCACGGGGAAAAATGCTAGGCGACAGGACAGCGAAGAACAATGAGATGGCCGCGAGAATGGCCACGAGGTGCTGGAGAGGAAGATTCAAAAGGAAGGAAAGACGGCACGCACGCACGCATGCACGCACGCACGCTATTCCATACGACGGCAAGAAACACAGCAGTTTGAAGTTGCTACTTACTCTACCGTAATAAAGAAATCCGGCCAAGTAATAAACACGTATTACGTAGCCAGTTTAAGGGTGGTTTGCCTGAAACAGTACAACGTCGGTTACGAGAAGTGAGCGGCGCGTTTCGGGCCACGAGATCTAATTAAATTAACGTGGAACGAGATTATCGCCCCATCACCGCACAAGAACTCACGACTCTCCTTACCGGTAACGCAAAGTGAAATGACACGGAAGGCCGTCGGACGACCGAAAGTCACCACCGCAATCTGGAGAGTACCAAGTGGGCTTACGTCACGACCGTGATGCCAATAGGTCTGCGTTGCTTGAAATCCCCAAAAGTTCTTGCACTTAAAACGATAAATATATATATATATTCGGACGTTGGAGAGACAGAGAGAGAGAGAGAGAGAAAAGAGAGAAAGAGAGAGAAAGAAATAAAGGGAAAGCGCGAGAGAAAGATGCAGAGTGCAAGAAGTGTAGCCAACGTGACCATCGTCGATCGCAATTTACCATACAATGGATATTATCAGACGATTGGACCTCACTTAAGATGCTCGCCAATGAAATTACGAATACGGACACCAAGTCATCTGCGATTGGCTGTTGGTTAGGAAAACTTTTGGTATTTCAGGAACGCCACTATTTCATCACCAATCATGTGATATTGCGGGTGCATGCCGAAATGTTTGACAACGTCTGTTCTTTTCAGCTGAGAATTCTGCTTCTGCATCGGTCACCATTTGACAGGTCCACCTTCACTGACTCCGTTTCCCGATTTCACTTTTCAAGCCACCTTTCCGTCAGACTTTCATCGTCAGTTCGAATCAACGCGACGGTGTCGCACGGATTATGCGTTAGTTCGTCGATCGACATCCCGTGGATACGTACCTGCTACTTGGAACCTCAACCTCCGAATGACTTAACAATGCGACCGTCTCGAAAGCAGATGACATGACATTAATGCGCACAGTGATGAGGAACTGCGATATTAATCGCCGCGTGCCGTCAGCGAAAGCAAAAAATGTTTGTCAGGGATCCCTGTGGCATCGTATGCATCATCGTTACCTATGTGGCGGTGTTCTACGCTGACTACGTCGTGGTACGATGGATCGTGTTGCACACTATGCAAGACAGGTTCGCATAACAAATGTTTGTCGCAAAAATTATTCCACCAACACTTTTTCAGATCTTATTGACTCAGGTGAAACAATTTTTTATGTTTATACAAATTATAACACTTTAAAGAAATACTGACAATCTTTTTTTTAATTTTCTATGTATGTGAATTCTGAAATACTCCAAGATTTTTTACCTTGTAATTTCTAAAAAATAAATTTTAAACTTTTTCAGACTTCTTTAAAGATTTTATTAAACAAATTATAGAATGATAAACTTTAGAAACTTTAAGATTGTTTAGATTTTACATATATGAGAAATTTAGAGAAAGACTTTCTTAACATTTTTTTTAAGTGTTTCAATTTGTATAAAAAGTAGAGATTTCTTAAAAATTTACAAAATTATTACAGAAATTTATTTTAAAAATCTGAAAAATTATATGAAAATTTTCAAAATAATTTCCAAAAGAATTTTTCATACTTTATATGACATCTCACATTTCTCTTATCGCCCTTTTTATTTAACTTGTTACAATTTTTTATAAGAAATATTTTTTCACAATACTTTTTTTGTTTTCAGCTTATGGTGCCCCTTCCATATAATAGCATTTAACACTGTTGTACTTCTTCTGATGATGGCACATTTGAAAGCTGTCTGCAGTGATCCAGGCATAGTACCCTTACCACAAAGTAGAATGGACTTCTCTGACATCCATGTCTCTGGGGGAAACGACGACCACGAGGGGGATGATGAGAAGGACGATTGGACAGTGTGCACTAGGTGCGAAACATATAGACCTCCTAGAGCACACCATTGCAGAATTTGTAAACGTTGTATTAGAAGAATGGATCATCATTGTCCATGGTAACTATGAGTCATGATATAAAAAACAGTAATGATCTATGTAAAGATAATGAAACTCTTTGTAAGAATAAGTAATGCAACGAAAAACCATTGTAATTAAAGAAATTTGTTAACAAAATTGACCTTGAATTGTGATTTCTTTACAGTCAATTGATTTGCCTCAGTAAAGCTAAAATTCTTGGGCATCTATTAACGAAAATAAAGTTTGAAAAAGTTAAATTATTTTTGAGAAATCTTGTAGATGGTCGGATATAATAACTGTCAAGTCAACATTGTAAAATTACAAAATATTTGCTACACTGCACTATTTAATAAGTTTTAATAGTACATTGTTAATAAAGATTAATAGACTTTTTAGTCAGTCTTATTGTGAAAAGTTATTAAGATTTATTTTAAATTTATTAAAGACTCGTAATTGTTTAAGGATCAACAACTGTGTTGGCGAGAGGAATCAAAAGTACTTCATACAGTTTCTGGTATACGTTGGTGCATTAGCCATCTATGCTATTATTTTAGTTATTACATCCTGGATCTATGACTGCCCGCAATGCAATAATGACATTGCAGTCAAACAAAATCGCATGTATGTATTTTACAGCCTTACAAAGATTTATGACAACTGGAATACTAATGCTGACATGTGTTACAGTTTACATTGTGTGATATTAGTTTTGGAGTCGGCATTATTCGGTATGTTCGTCATAGCGATTCTAGTTGATCAGTTTCAAGCGATCTTAGGCGACGAAACTGCCGTGGAACGCGTGCAAGGTATACAACAGCGCTATCACAATAAGAATACACCACGAACTTTCACGCTTTTGTCTCAAGTATGTGGAAAGAGCCATCCAATATTTTGGCTACTACCTTGCCACAATCCACCGCGTTACTCTTTCAGAAAGGACGCATATTTAATCGATCACGAAGTTTGAGATTATATAAAAAACGAGTGTATTATGTGTCTGCACACGCGTGGTATTTCATTTTTTGTATTATTTTTTTTACGTAACAGTATATACATATTAGAGTAATTGATTCTTTGGATTAGAATCTTAATACATCTTTGTACGAATTATTGACATAACATAGATTTGAGACTTGTAGCTATAACGTTTCTACAGCGTGGAAATAATATATATATATATATATATATATATATATATATATATACACATACACACACATATGTATAAACATTCATATAAAGACAATTAATATATATTATGGATATATTAATCATTTGTATACATAAATATATATTTATTTAAATTGAAAATAAATAGCTTTAGTATATGTTATTACTTATGTTGAAACATATGTGATAACAGAATATACATAAAAATGTAATCGACATTATGTTAATAAACTCATTTTTTATTCTTTTAAAGTAAAATATATAAGGCTAAGTGATATTTCAAGAGTGATACAATTAAATAATAATTCTTTAATTTAAGATAATTATCGCTAGGAACTGTGTCCTCGCCTAATGAATTTATTCGCTGCAAGGATTGTATTGTAGTATTCTAGAAAATAAAATTGTTAATATAATTTCAAGAAATTAGAATTTTATTATCAACAAATAATCAATAAATAGTGTTCTACTAATTTTTAAGTAAAGTTAATAAATTGATATTTTTGTTTTAAAGAAAATGTATAATAAAAATTAATATTAATTTAATAGATATTGAGTATATTTTAAATAATTATAATATATTTTTAATAATTTTGAAATGCTTAAATTTATCATCAACTTTTTTTATAAAGTTTCTAGTTATATTTTCTTACCGTATTAGCGACATCTATCAGTAATATTATTTTAGAACAGTTTACTTTCTCTATATTCAGTGAATTAGGGCCGACTTTATCAACCGGTCGGTTATTCCATTGGAATTGACCAATCGCATTTGTTAATTTTGCTTAAGAACAAATACGATTGGTCAATTCCAATGGAATAACCGGCCGGTTAAGGTAACCGGAGTTGGTAAAATCGGCCCTTAGGTTTGTCGCGTTTTGATTTAAATCTCCATAAATGTTTGCACTTTTGAAACGAGTCGTAATAGTGGTGTTACCGTGTCGGAGAGAAAAAGAAAGAGCGAAATAGAGAGAAGAAAGAAAGCGAGAGAGAGAGATGCTAAGTGCACAAAAAGTGCAGCAACGCAACCAATCATTATTAACCTGTGATTTCTAATAATAAAATTTCTGATTTTTTTATCATATTGATTATATGATGATTATTGATGATATGAAACGTTGAATATTGAAAACATTACAATAATTAGTATTACCAGTTTGAGTGATATTATTGTAAAATCATGTCCTGTAAAATTGTCATAACCTGTCATTAGTCTTTTTATGTGAAAAATAGTTCTATAAAACAAACAGAATTGTTTACATTATTTAATATATGAAATAATCAAAATACATTATGAGTAATAATATAAAAATGGGTAATGATATAAAAACTGCAATTTTTAAAAAGGTTAAATTTTTCTCTGCTTCTCTTCAAACAAAATGTTCACGATAGGAAATTTTTTCTTTTTTTTTTTAAATTTATTATTTATCTAATTATATTCTTGTTTTCAGATTACAGAATCTTTGCAAAACATTGATGTGAACATATCCAGCGTTGTATCTCATTTGGATTTGAAAACACATAAAACAGAAGGAATATATTCTTTCCTATTTCCACTGAAAACTAAACAATACAATATACAGAATGGAGTACAGAATATTATAAATAACGATCTAAATAGTGTTTTTGATGACATCAGTGTAGAGAACAATGTGATCTCTTTCAATGTTTCTAGAGATAGATGCATTAAAGATATTTTGGAACATAACTGTACAACATTAGCTCCAACTTTCATGGGTAACAAAAAAAATGTAATAGTGGAGTTTAGTTCACCCAATATTGCCAAACCTTTTCATGTAGGACATTTGAGATCTACAATAATAGGAAATTATGTTGCTAATATCAACAGTTTTGTAAAAAATAAGGTGAAGAAAATCAATTATTTGGGTGATTGGGGTACACAATATGGTTTAGTTCAATTGGGAATTGACATGGCAAATATTGGTGAGGCTGAAATGAAAAAGAGTCCTATAAAAGCCTTATATACAGCATATGTTACCGCCAACAAACTAGCTGAAACTGACTCTTCAATATTGGATCGTGCAAGAAAAATATTTAACGATTTGGAAAATGGCACAGAAGTCACGCATGAGCAGTGGAAAATATTTAAGCAGTATACTGTGGAAGAATTCCAAAGGGTTTACAGTAGAATCGGTATTACATTTGACGAATATCATTGGGAATCTATGTACAGGGCAAAAAATGTGGAGGAAATAGTCACATTGATGGAGAAAATGCAATTGCTTTTAAGGGATGAGCAGAATAGAAAAGTTGTAATTTTGGGAAACAAGAAAAGCGTTCCTATAATCAAGAGTGATGGTTCCACCTTGTACATAGCTAGAGACATTGCCGCAGCTATCGATAGATTCGAAAAGAATGATTTTGACCGTATGTACTATGTGGTGGATAATACACAAACCAATCATTTTTCAAGTTTGTTAGAAATATTAAAACAAATGCAAATGCCATGGGCTGAAAGATTGAAACATGTAAAATTTGGCCGACTACAAGGTATGCAAACGAGAAGGGGAAATACTGTATTTTTAGAGGATATCTTGGACACTGCCAGAGATATTATGAAGCAGAAACAAATTGACTCGCCTAGTATGTTGATTTTAAATATCAACGTTTAATTTTATATAAAACTGGTTGTAATGAAACTTGTTTTTAGCCACTAAAGTCCGTCTAGATTCAAATGATAAAAGCTCGGATATATTGGGCATTTCCGCAATGATAGTTAACGACTTGAAGAGAAAACGACAACGAGATTATACGTTCGATTGGAACGCAGCATTTGACGTAAGCAGTCTATTATCGCGGAAAAATTATTTTATATGTTATTAATTAATTTCTCCTAATCTTTTCTTGCAAGGTCAGTTGAAAGGGGACACTGGTATAAAGTTGCAATACACGCATTGTCGACTCGTTAGCTTGGAGCGCAATAGCGACGCTATTCTAACTACGGAATGTGAGCCAAATCTATTGCAAGGAGAAGTTGTTGACGATTTAGTCATATTAATTGCCAAGTTCGAAAAAGCAGTATTGAGATCATATGACGAAATAGAACCTTGTATATTAACGACATATCTTTTCAGTCTAAGGTAAGATATCAAAATACAATTATCTGATTGAAATATAAATAGTTTTTTTTTTTTAGTAATGCAATCAATAAAGCTTTCTATTTGTTGAAAGTAAAGGATGAATTGCCTGATGTTGCTAGTCAAAGATTGCTGCTTTTTCATGTTGCTAAAAATGTTCTCGCACAAGGTATGAAATTACTCGGTCTAGTACCTCTGGAAGAGATGTAAAAATAAATTTTAGGCTGGAATCCTAAAAAAATATTCTAGCACTATTCTATTGACTTGGTCAATCTTGTGAGATTTCAATCAGAAAAAAATATACGTCTACTTATTGAATATCAACTGGCTAATTAAATTTTTTTAAACAGATTTTATTATACAACGAAATACTTTTCTGTAGCGATTTCATATAATTTTAGTTTATGTAGTGTGAAAATTATATGACAATAAGCAGAATTAACGTTTGTTCCAAGCAAATTTTCTTCTGGCACCTTCTTGACCAAACTTCTTCCTTTCGCGTCTTCTCCAGTCCCTCGTTAAAAGTCCAGCTATTTGAAAATAACATTTTAATTAATAATATGGTAAAATAAACATTTTACCATATATGTAAACAAATATATCGTATTTATGTGACGATAATTTATTAAATCGATTTTCTTACCAACTCGCATTCTCTCGATCATTGGTTTGTCAACAAAGCTGCGTAAGCCCCATGCAATTCCCCAACGTATAGCGCCCGACTGACCTGTAGGCCCTCCACCATTAATTGTGGCTTCGATATCTACTTTATCAGTCATGTTTGTAAAAAGCAATGGAAATATAATCTGTAACAGACAAAATATACAAGAAGCACAATACGATAAGCAATTGCTAAAAAAACGATTTAAATAGTAAATTTCGAGAATTCCTTCTTCCAGAAATTGATACTTTCTTAAAAAGGTAAAACTGAAAAAATTATATTTCTTAATTGTTAAAAATTAATTATAATTATGCAATTCTCTTTTACTTATAGAAATATATTTACAATGAAAGAAAATATAATCGTGAATCACACAATACAAACTAAAATATCACATCGTACCGATATTAAATCGTTCAAATCATAACGAAGTACTTTCTTCTTTCGCTAATGTCGTCGCGATGTTTTCTAGCAACTTATTCATTTCTAGCAATTGTACCCTCAGCAATTTTATAGCATCTTCGTTCACTTTCATCATAGAGGTCAGTTTATCGAACATCATTTGTAAGGCGACATCAGAAAGCTCTGTCTGTCGATGTTTCAGCCAAACGGCGTGATCGCTCAAATTGATATCATCATTCATAGACGAGGGAATATTCTTCTGTGCTATCTCGTAAGCAGCTTTCATTATATCCTTAGGCAATCGCTTTTCGAGAGGATTAAGTGGCTTTACCACGAGAACCCGTTTCCTATTTTCAACATTGATCTTGTGATCGGACATCCACTTCCGAAAGGCGTACGGGATTGTAGTGTTATGCAACACCATCTCCGTAAAGAGTATCATTTTTGTCTGTCTTACCAGCTTCGTGAGCCCTGCGTGTTTCCTTAGACCTTGTATATCATGTACAGCAATACCGACCAGCAAGTTCATCAAGATCACAGTGACGAATACTATGAATAGCGTGAAGAGTATCTGCGATAGAGGATGATAAAAAACGAAGGAACTCGTCGTCGGTTCATCATCCATCTGACTGATGAGTCCTTCGAAGTCCAATTCACCGGCCATCATAGCCAGTACTTTGATCAGCCCGGTGAAAGGATTACCGAACGCGGGTTCGCCAGCGAATATCACGCAGAAACTAATGGTGAAACCAATCAGTAAGCCCGAATACGCCAGCAAAAGCTTGGCGAACTCGAATTGAATATGCGTAAACATGGCGACGTAGGTGCCGAAAGCCGGTAGCTGTCCGACCATTAACATCAGGTTGGTCCAGGCGCAAAGAATGGCGAACGCGCCGACGTAATTCTGCCAGTCGTAAGTGCGCCCGGTGTACACGAAGGACGTAACGAACACGCTCACAATCACCACGCCATCAAGCACGTTGTCGATATTGGAAAAGTATTGTATCGCCGATTTGTAGACCATGAAACCAAATATTTTCCTCGGTATAGTGATGCAAGTCAGGATTAACGCAAGATACCATTCGATCTCGATAACTGGCTTTCGGAAGAGAAAGCTAGTCACTCGTCTACTGCCGCATATCTTCGAGCTGTTAGTTTCGTTTTGATTGTAACATTTATACGCTAACGCGGTTAGTACGTAAGTAGTCATGCATATCACTGTCATAGCGTATAAGAGTATTCTCAGCAGATAAAGCTTGCGAATTTTCTCCCACTTGAGGTGTAGAAATGCCATAACCAGTGGATGCGACAGCAGGTCCTTTCGGTGCTCCTGCACGAAAGTGTTTATGAAGCTAGTCTCGCACTGATTACCGCTGGGAAAGAGAATATCAAAATGTAGACGCATTTCAAATTCACGATTATGCGGCACCGGCCGAGTCAGCCTGATGGAGGCATCCAACCGCTGGCGGAACACGTGCAAGGACTCAGGGATCTTCTTCAATATGATATTCAGTGCGGACAAGCCAGTGCGCGTGGTCGCGCTGATGTCGGCGCCAGCCCAGATGAGCGCATCCACGCACCGTGATTGCTCGTTCAACGCAGCGATGTGAAGGGGTGTGAAGCCAGTTCGATCGACCGCATTCACCAAGGCGCCGCGTTTCAGCAACAGTTGCACCAACTCAGCGGATGAGTCTGTGCTCATCACGGTGAAATGCAGAGGTGTCCTGTGCTCCCTATCGACGGCATTCACATTGGGCGTGTTGGCTGACAGCAGCTCGACACATGGTATCGATTGCACAAAACAGGCCACGTGCAATGGCGTTTGGCCCAGGTGATTCTTCTCGACGACGCTGGCACCGCGTTCGAGTAGCAGCTTGACCGTCTCCACCGCCTTCGCGCGAACAGCACTATGCAGAATTGGCTCGACCACCTCCTGACAGACGTAATTGAGCTTGGCGCCGTGATCCAGCAGCATAGCCGCGGTATGCCAGCTATTACCGAGCGCCGCAAAATGAAGCGGCGTGTAACGACTGACGAGGCTCTCGTAGTTTACATCGGCACCCTTCGCAATCAGATACTCCACGCAACCGACCCTGTCGCCCAGCGAAGCCGCGAGGAGAGCGTTCAGGCCGGTCCGCGGCTCGACGTAGTCGTAACACACTCCAGCGTTCTCCAGTTCTGGCAGAAGTTGCAATAAACCACGATAAGACGCCCAGATGTAAGCGACATTCCGCAATCTCTCGTTTTTGCACGCGTTTGGAAGCACGCGGTTCTTCTCCATGTGCAGCAGTAGCAGTCTCGTCTCCGTCGAGTCAATTATGGACCACAAAGCCGATCTCAATTTGGCACCATTTATATAGTGATTTTTACAACATTCCAGATTATCGAAGAAAAGTGAGTCGTCGACCGGTGGCGGTTCACCGGCGTCGATTTCGATCTGATTATTATTATCGAACTTCGATACAGTTGCGTCATCAATTGTAATTTTTTGCGGATAATCATCCACTGTATATGCACATCTCAACGATCTGTAAGTGGAAGCTAATCTAACGGACAGCGGATCACGTTTGTGACGACTGTTGAAACTTCTGGAATAAAAATGTTGTTCGCCATCATTCAAAATAATCGGTATCTTCAGACCGTTCATCTCGACATTCTTTACTTCAGCACTCTCCCCTAACGTATCTCGATCATTTTCACACATACTCACCAGAATTAAAATGTATTTACAATCGATTTACAATAAGTTTACAATTAGTTCTCAATTTCTCTTTTTTTTCTTCGAGTCAAAATTCAAGCACACGACGTCCGTCCAATCTTATCTCGCTTAAATTGTCTAATTCGATTTTTTTTAACGATTTTATCCATTAATCACTATTTTTTCTATTATTTTACGTTTCCCACATTCTCTCACGCAAGAAGTCGTATTTACAGACCTTATCTTGCTTGAACCATTTGCAATTATAATGATCTTGTCACTTTTTGTCGTTTCACTTATTTTTCTCAGAATTACTTCAGCTATTAGGTACAAGCTATTATGTTGTACAATGTTTAAGTTTCCAGTGTAAATGCTGTTCGTAATTAAGCACTAAGTATTCGTACCGTTATGTGATGATTCGCGCATGTGAAGCATCCTAATTACCGCACTCGCGTCATCGTCTCTTCTCCAGTCTCTTTCTCTCTCGTTCTTTTCCTCGACTATCACGCCTACAAGTCGTTTTGATCCATTTTCAAGAGTTAAAAATTATTATTGTACCACGGTCTCGAGCATGACTGAGTGCCTTACATTCGAGCCGCTCCGATTCGATCATGACTTGCATTCATCCGGATGATATTAATGATCTTCAAAGAAATATATCTTTTTGCATGCAGATAAGAATAGAGATTGCTTTTTCCTAAGGCTCTGGTCGCTAGATTTGTACGCTCATTTATATGTATAGTTCTTTCTTTTCATTAAAAAAGATATAATATTAAGTTTATTGCATATATATACATTAGCAATCTTGTCTCCTGATTTTTAATTTGCGCCGTTAATAGTACTGTCGTTCCATGTATTAGTATTTCTTTTTCTGTTTTTCATGTACATTTCTGAAGGTTTAATATTAATGTTCCTGTTTGGAGAAGGCGTGTTATTATCGAATATTCAAGTACGTCTGTGTAAGAATCTCAAGTGATAGCATGATGATTTTATATTTTTAACTGACACCGCACTTTTTTTCCTCTCACTACCGGCCTTCGTACGGTCGTCACTTCGTCTGCTCGTTTAACGCTCCCACTTTTTGTTGCACGTATTTATAAGAATCTAGAGATTGTCTGAGGAAATCACGAGTTTTCGACTCTAGAATACAAAAGTAAGCCGAGAAGGATTTTGGCCACATTTTCTAATCGTAAAATATTATGTCAGTTCGAGAGATGTCTATCGCTAACCGCCGTACGCTTGACAATTCAGCGAGCAATACGGCGGACTTAACTGATTCGTACGATCGCGCTACACGTACTGCATGACATACCCTGCATACGTCTCTGTCGTTCGCGTGGGAAGAGGGATCTACGAGCAGAGGGGCAAAACGCATGATAAAATACATAAATATAAAAAGATGTAGGTCGAATTCGAGATCTACTTTACGTATACCCTCATGTGTATGAGTTGCCCTTCTGTTAAATTCTGGATTAATCTAGATAATGTAAAAAATATTGTTAAAAGATATTTTACTTGAGTTTTTTTAGAACATCATTATTTACATCGTTGTTATCGTTAAAAAATATCATTAAATGTAGATATTTGCGTTCTTAATCAGATGTAACGATAAATCATTTTCTTCTTGTTGAAATAAATGAAGGTTAAACAAAGAAACAAGAAAAGAGAAAAAATGTTTTTATCAAACTAAAGTATTCTAATTACTAAAAAAAAAAAAAAAAATAGATTTTTTCCAAAGTAAAGGTCATAGACAGACAAAAAGAATTATTTAAATTGCAGACAGCTAATGTCTACAGGAATAGTATAAAATTATATTTTAAGTATACTTAAATTTAAAATAAATTGAAATTATAAACTCTCATTTTCTATTTGGCATCTCAAAAATGGAACAGAACTAAATCAGTGAAAATAAATCAATCGTTATTCCTTTTTGTTAATTCTGTTTGTACATTATCGGTTTCTTCATCAAATATTTAATTTTTAATTATAGAAATGGAAATTTATATTATATATACTTATAACATTTATATATTATAGAGAATTTTTTCATTATTTATAATCTTTATATAATTATTGATTACTTTTTTATTTTATAGTTTCCCAAATCCGAACTGCGTTTATCTAAAAAAACTCCTTTCACTGTCACGTGATCGCGAATATATCACGATCCGTTTACGTAATTTTTAATTTTGTATTCATTTTAAGTACATTTACAAGATCTGCGTCAAGAAATATTCTTGAATTGTGTCAGTTATCTGTAAAGTCGTGTATGTATTTTGTGTTGATACACGAAATACATAAATAAACATTGCGCATAAAATATTTCGTGCTAGAAATCACTCTAATAAGAAAAGAAAAAATAGCTTTTGAACAGTCGAATTCAAGATACCTCGCGATAGTTTTATTTAGGCTGCAAGAAACTTTCGTGTTCCGTAAAGTTAGAATCTGTAGTGTATTTTTATTGTAATTCTTTACCTATTTCTTAGAGCTACAATAATTTCTCGATTTGAAGAACTGAAAGATACCGAGTCATTTAACAGAGCATGATAGACATTACTAATTTCTGTGTAAAATAACGAAGTACAGGGTCTAAAGTACGGAACCTCTAAAATTTTAACCCATTAAATTCTCTTCCGAGAAGTACCGTTTTACCTTATTGGATTTCCCATTCTGACAGTTGAACTTTCAACGGATGAGAACTTATGCAGATAAGAACCGGTTTTAGCTGTCTACCTACGCGTATCGTTAATATGATATACGTATTCTTTAACTTCGTTGAAATTTTAAAGTAAAACATGATCAAAGAGAGACAACTTCAAAATTTTTTTAATAAATACGGTTTTTTTTAATGTAAGAATATTTATTCGTGCGTTTAACAATACATCTTGAAAGAAAATTCGCAACAATAATATATGTAGTTATTCAAATGTGTATTGCACAGTAATTTAAAAAACAAAAGAAAATATTAAAAAAATTCGTTTTCTTAGAGCTTATATAATAAGAAATTAAGAATAAACAATACAAAAATATACTAATCAAAAGCAATCAAACGTGACGTCACAAATTAAATTGCATTAATCTAAAGATAATTGTATATAAACCGGTTATTATATATAAACTTACATATTGACTCTTCAGAAATTTTTCTGACAAGCCGAGATATCTTATAAAAACTTGTACAAATGTTGAAACAATGTTTAAAAAAATATAAACGAACCGTCCTATTTTCTCTAAGGTCTCATCAATATACGTATCCGTATGTTTGTATCCGCGTCACGAATTCCATGTTACTTTAGATACTAAATACATACTAAACGTTCGAACAAAATAACATATATGTATATTTTAGATTTTTAGAAGATTAAAGTAAATAGTTTTTTTTCTAAGGAAATATTTCACATGCAATTATGGTGTTAAAATGAAACATTTTATTTAAGGTAGCATGTATTGTATAAAAATATGCAAGCCCCTAATGCTTCTTATATAAAATTCATATATGGAAATGGACGGAATTAAATATAGCTGAAATTGGACACGATTACACTTGTATCACAGAAATGAAATGATGTCTAGGCAAGATTTAGACAGCTAGAAAATATAAAAACGTATGGAAACGAAGATTGATTTGCGACATTTTAATTATTCACGATGTATCAATGCCACGTTCTGTGAACTCAAGAGAGATTTAAGAATCTCTTATCGCTGTTCCATAATCGAATTTAAAATTTTGAACGGTTGTGAATTTTTTCCTCAACAAATTTTTTTTCAACATCTTATCATTGATTTATTTATTTATTTATTTTACTATCCTGCGCTTTTATAAGTTCTCGAAGGAGAGTGTGATTTTTCTCGCAAAGTTCCTTGAGTTCCGCAATATCCTCTTTAAATTTGTTGCAATCGTGTTGCAGCGTATCCTCATCGACGCCACGACAACGACTCGCGGTTACGTCGCTTCTGAGACTATCTTTCGTGTAATAAGCCTGACTATAAGTTTTTCTGCGCGATACGGCAAAATTGTTCTGTCCGTCTCCTTCCTTAGCTATTTTGTAGGCGGCAGAGAGAACATCACGTGGTAATCTCTTCTCTCTGGGATTTAGTGGACGAACGGTCAGAACGGCTCGTAAAGGTGACGGCAGAAACAGCGCGGTCCACCGCATACACTTGTTGAAGCGTTTCGACGGCATAAATCCCAACAAAATCGACGAATCCATGATTTCCACATCGTGGATCAGTTTTGTTTGGCGAACAAGTTTTGCGAGACCCGCCGTCTTTTGCAGGCCCTTGATATCGTGCACAGCTATGCCGATCAACAGATTCATCAGCACGATTGTTACAAATAGGAGAAACAATACAAAGAAAAATTGGGTCGAAACTTGAAGCAGAATCCAGGAAGTTTCTCCAACATCTTCATTACCACCCTTCTCGGGTGCGAAAAATATATCTTCGAAGCCTAATTCGCCGGTCATCATCGCAAGAACTTTAATAAGGCCCGTGTACAGATTGCTGAACGACTTGCTGTGTGGAAAAATCACGCAGAAGCTCGCTGTAAAGCCTATCAGTAGGCAGGCATAGACCAGAAGTAGCTTAAATACTTGTGCCTGCACGCTAGTAAACATAGCGACGTAAGCGCCGAACATCGGGAGTTGTCCGATCATCAACATTAAATTGATCCAACCGCAGAGCACGGCAAAAGCGCTCAAGTGACTTTGCCAGATATACGTTCTTTCCGTATACGCAAAAGAAGTGATGAACACGCTCAGTATTACGCACCAATCGACTAAGTTTTCTATCTGTGTGAAGAATTGTCTAACAGATCGGTAATTGGGAATGACGGTGAACTTGCGAAAAGCCTCGAACACAGTGAGCGTCACTAGGCTGTACCACTGAATCTCAAGTATCGTGGGATGTTTGTAGATAAATCTATAGATTCCGGGCGCGTTCTTGCACAACGACGGAATGTCCACAATGCCCTTCGACTCGTTGTAACAATTATGAGCTAGGGTGATTATCACCCAGCTCGTAAAGATTAGCATGTACACCAGGTAGAAAAATAAACTGGCGGCGTAGTACTTTCGGATTTTGTGCCATTTAAGATGAAGAAAAGACTGACACAGAGGATGCTCCAGGATTTCTTTGTAGCCTTCTTTTACGAAAGTGTTGAGGTAACCGATCTCGGGCGAACGACTCTGTCGGTTTCGCCGGTGCTGTAGTAACGGACGAAAATCCAGCTGTAATTCGAGCTCGCCCGCAATAAATCCCTGTCGATTCAGAGTCAAGGATGTGTTCAGTTTACGCTCGAACACATCCAAAGACATCGGAGTCTTACGCAGAACGATGGACAGGGCACTGTTACCACCAATAGTCCGGGCGGTAAGATCTGCCTCGTATTTTATCAGCAGATTGACGCATTGCGACAACTCGTTCGAGGCAGCGATGTGTAGCGGAGTGTAACCGTATTTGTCAGCTTTATTCACGTCCGCCCGCCATTTCAGCAAGAGCTCGGTAATATCGTCGGTCATCAGAGACTTGCCCAAAGCCAGATGTAGAGGCGTCCGACCTTCGTCATCTTCTACGTTGGGATCCGCGCGACCTTTCAGTAAAATTTCCACGCACTCCAGGGAATGCGAACGGGCAGCTAAATGCAAGGCCGTATGTCCCCGGTGATTCTTTAGTTGAAGATTAGCGTTCGCCTCGACTAAGAGAGCCAAGTTATCCGCGCAACCGGCCTCCGCGGCCAAATGTAAAGAGGTGTCGTTCTTTCCGTTAAGTAAGTCCACTTGGCAACCAGCTTTCAGAAGTATGTCTAAGCAAACTTTGTCTCCGCCGTCGGCCACGTGATGAATAGCGGCGAATCCATCCTGATCTAAACGATCGAGCTCCTTATTGTTCGGCGCCAGTAGAGTAAGTACGCGCACAGCGTTGGTTCGCGCAGCCACGTGCAACACCGTCTCTTCAGCGTCGTACGGAGATAATTGACTGAAGCTGAGTTGCAAGAAATACTGAGCAACATCGAAAGCATCACCAAAAGCGGCGTAATGAAACGCCGTATGTTTAGAATTGGTATCAATACTCGCACCTCGTTCTATCAAGTACTTGACCCCGTCTATGCAATTCCGAAACGCACACAAGTGCAACGGGGTGAGACCATACTTGGGCTCAGTGTAATTGACATTAGCTCCGCAATTGCACAAACGATGAATGAGATTCGTACGACCCATAAAACTCGCTTGTAGCAATAAGATGTTGGTTTCACTGTCCGCGTAGACTACATTTGTTTCGTCCGTTTCGCAAATTCCTAATTCCAGATTTTCCCACACTTGAGACTTGCAGCCTATACGTATCCTGTGTGCCATGAGAACATTTTTGATGAAATCTTCGTTGATGCGCAGGGAAGTGCGGTCGAATTCGGAAGAAGTACGTTCACTGACGATGAAATAATTTTCTATGGAAGGTATAAGACTTATTGGACTGTCGGATGAAGAGGGCGAGTCGTATTGAACTTGACCATTCTCGAGCTCGTTGTCATCTTGCTTAGGCGATGAGCGTCGAGACTTTAGTCGAGTTAAGAACAACGAAGCCGCGCTCGTACATGTTAACAAAGAACGGTTTGTCGGAACAGTTTTTGACACTTTTTCTCCGATGTCTTCCATCTCTTTTGCCAATAATACAAATTTGTTGCTGAGATTATCTACCACCTCCACCTGTTGCCGTATTAAGTTCAATTACCTACAAACGTGATACATCTATTTAATGCTATCCAACAGTATTTAAGTGAAACATACAAATTAGAACTATATAAATATTTGGAGTGTCAAACAATTTTTCTGTCGAAATAAGTAAAAGTATATAATATTTAGCAGCTATTTTCAAAGTTATGAATCGAAAATAAAATTAATACGATATTATTAAATGCTTATATATTTTATTGGAAAAGAGATTGAACAAATGTAAACTTATTTATATTTGTACTTGTTAGTGTCAACTTTTTTTTTTTTTATGAATAAGTTTACAATGAGAAATAAAATGTAAATTTTGTAGTATAATTCAATTTTACTTTTGTTTTAATATAAAAAATTATGATACAAAATTTGGCACTTTAACAAGACCTTAATATTGTTATATCGAAATCCAACATAAAACGCATTGTGTGACAGAAATTGAAAATCGGTTAAATAATCAAGGCGTAATCTATTATCTTATTAGATTTACGGTAATTACGTCCCACTTTTAAAAGACAAACAAAGAGATTTAGATTGATGTCACACTGATTACATATGGAATAATATTGACAAATCGACTAATTACAAAGAATAAGAAAAAAACAGGAAGTTTACGGATCGAACAAGAAGTAAATAAAGCTTCATTGCAACGTTTCATTAGTTTACACAGTTAAAAGAAAAAATAGTTTTTGATGGCGTGACTGAATATTAAACAATAGGAGATTTAAATGTTCCCGTTAAGTATCTAAAAAATAGAAACCAAATATGTAAAAATATAGAAATACAAGTTTATTAAATATAAATCCAAACAAAAATTATATAAAAAATAGAAATTATAAATAAAATCATAAGTAAAAATAAAATGCGTGTAAAAATAAATACAACATTAAATGAAAAAATAGAAATAAAAATTAAACGTAAGTAAATAAAAATTTAAATTATGCAAAGGAAACATAACGTCACAATGCTGTTTATGTTTGTATATCAAGCCAAAAGTGAGTCGCCGTCTGTTGGTAGTTGATGAAGTGTTTCGGTAATGCTTTCGACAAAAATCTGATTTAATTCAATGACTCTTATTGCAATAACTGGACGGTTAACGTTTACGCCATCGGCATTACGGCAGAGATGGTTCTAAAGTGAAGAAGTACCTTGCTACGTTTACTGCACGAAACGAAAACTCGGTAGTGGACATTGATAATTGTTTCAATCGCATCACCTCGTTCATTCGCCAGACTGGTTCACACTGAGAGCGAGAGAGTGTGCATCATATGGCTAACTCCACTGTACCGGTTATACCAGCGAAAGAGGTTTGGGTAAATGTATCCGATGAGACTGGTCTATCAGAAATGCGCACGGAAAGGTCGTCTTCCTGAAGGACACCGCACGTATGTGTTTTTCGTGCTTCACATTCTTTGCAATACACAAAGGATATCGCATAAAAATATTATTTCCTCTTCAGTATCATATAAATCCTCAAAACACGCAATTCGTCTAATCCGAGATAAATAACATTTTTTAATTAACTTTTGCTTAGTACTGTATTGTATAAGTTTCTACTCTTATATTATACTCGAATATAAGCTGATTATTGCGTTCTAATTAGATATCTGTGTTCGCAGTGAAGAAAATTGAAATTCCATTATTGTAATCAGCACAATTAAAAATTTTTTTTATTTAAATATATTACCCAACAGTTTATCTGAGTAAAAGCCAAAAGAAAATTACGATTAAAAAAAATTTATGATAATTTTTTAAAGAAAAAAAACTCCCCGAAAAAGTTTAATCTTTGTCTTATCACTTTAAAAAAAATTCAATTGTTTATGAAATAAAATCTTAAAACGTTTTAATCAACTCTCTCATTCAATAAAGTTATCAGTTAACATAAGATGCAATTAAATGTAAAAAAATTAGTTAATAATATGTATATTGTAATTTGCATACAATTTTACTATTTAAAGCTTTATATTTATTACAAAAGAAATATTAATTTGATAACGTCTAGTTCATTTATATGAGAATTTTAATAGCAATTTTTATTAATTCTATTTAAAAAATGTTAATTATTTTTACTTTATTCATCTTCTCTTAATTGGCACTCTTACTCATTTTTTACGTCACCATTTTATTAACAATTATTCTTCAGTATTTGTATTTACGTATATTAAACTTATTTATTTTTAAATTTTAATTACATTAATTATAACGTGTTTCCAAAATAAATATAAAACAATAGCAATTTATTTTATCATTTAAATGATTAACAAATTAAACATACCTAAATACATTAATACATATCACAAATTTAATTAAAATGTATTGTGTTTTTATTGTAAATGCTTTCTATATATTAGTTAGGATTAGTTTTATATTTTTCTCTATCTTAAAAAGGGCATGTAATGAAGCCTCTTTTCCGCGATGCTGATTGGTTCTCTCGCTACGTTTATTTCGTGTTGCAAGTTGCAAGAGTAACTGTCATTGCGATTGAATTTTGTCAGCTTACAAATTTGTATAAATGGTTATCTATACAATTATCGTTGTAGTTTATTTTTAAAAAGTAAAAAATAAAAAGTTAAATATCGCGCGCAAAGCGCATTCTGTAAGTAGTTTAAAATTAGCTTCATAAAAAATTAAAATTTAGTCTAGATCCAGAACAGTGCAATTAATTATAAAATAACTTTTTCTTTCTTTCTCACTAAACAATACATTATCAAATAAAATATACACACAATGTTTTAAATATCTTATCTATAATAAATTATATAATCACCTTAATTTTTTCATAAATATTATCATAGAAAATTCTAAAGTGATATTATTTCACACTTTTTACACTTCTTAATCTCTATCACGTATCAAATTAGAATGTATATACTATTCCATGTTACAAAAAATAATTTGTAGCCAAATTATATTATATATTACAATTTCAAAAGATTTGCATGAATAACTTGAAATATTTTTCAATATCGATTTTTCTTACGAAAATTTGGACAAAGTATAACTCACCTGTTCACGATGAAGAATCTCTTCGAAATACGTGATGTCACGACCATTAATAATAATCTTTCCAGAGCCATTACCCCAAATTGTCACTTCACCCCTTGCAGATTTTCTCATGCAATCTGAATCATTAACAATAATAAATTTTATGACATTTTCAAACATCTTTTTAAACATTATCTTTTTTTTTTACTTTACTTACTCTTGACTGTAATGTATGGCCTTCCTGTGCTGTCATGTTCCAACTTTACATGTAACAATAAATATTTGCATTAATTGTAACAATATTTTATCATTATTATTTGCATTGTCAAACATACAAATACTTACAGGTAATGTTATTACTTCACTGGAATGAGTACTAAGAATTTTGCGATATTTTGTAATTAAATCTGTTGCACGTTTTGACAATGGATGATCACACAGTCGTTCTAGCGATGTAATAAGATAGTTGTACTGAAAGGATTAGTATACATTTATGAATTAAATCTTACATGTTGTAATACACATTTTTTTTAAGATTGTTATGTGATTAATTATTAACAGCGACTAATTATTTACCTCATAATCATTTATTTCTTCAAGAATTTGGTTTTCGAGGTCATCCTTTTGCAACCATGTGGAACCTGTCAAATCACTAAAAATATGATATATTAAAAAAATAGTTACATATGATATTTTGCAGGGTATTTCTAAAATTAAATTTATATTCAAGTTACATGTACATACACATATTCTATGTAAATTAAATATGTATTTGACATACATTTTATCCATAGGTAATGTTCCTTGTCTTATCAATGAATCTTCAATGCCATTCAAAAATTTAATTTTATTCACAATATGCTGTATATAAAAAAAATTTTTCAAAAAGAAATTAATTATATGTATACTCTTTTATATACTTATAATAGTTATTATAGAAACTTACATATAGTATTTCATAATAATTCGGTTTTGAGGTGTAAAACATAAAGTGGAAGGGTCTTCCAGATTCATCAAATTCTGCTGCTTTCCTATTTGGAAAAATCTTTTCTGGATGTTCCATTATTGGTCGAGCTTTAGGCTCAAACAGTCCTGATGGAAATAGATACTGGATTGATCTCTAAAAATAATGATTACATAGCTTTAGATATTAATTCACATATTTTTCAAATTGACAGAATAATTCTTATATATATTTACATCTATATCTGCTTGTGTAAAACATTCCGGATCTTCACCCATCATGTTAGCCAAATGTCTTTTTCCTATTTCATATTCTACAATCTCTTTCTTCATGAATTCATCTGATAAATTAAAAAAAAACATATTTAAAATTTAAATAAAAAATTATTTATAAATAATTAATATTGAAGTGTGTTACAAAACATTACTAATTACAGAAAAAAATTACACAAAAAAAAACTATTTAGGAGAACATATGTACAGAAAAAGAACTGTATATATTGGTTATTACCATGTTCTTTTGTACGTTGTAAATACATCAACATAGCTCGACTTATTTTTTTTTCTGATTTCTTTGTACTATTCTGGACTACATCTTTGATTTCCTCAATAGATGTTGTATAACATCGTGATTTAATATAATTCTGCAAAAATATAAAATAATTACACAATAAGTACAGTAATTAAACTATTTATGCATGAGTAAAATGAGAAAAACTGTATTGAAAAAGTAATTCAATGGTTCATCTCATTGAGGAACTACAAACTTACCGAATGTCGCGTAGTATCCGAAAATAAAGCAGTAATGTTGTTACTCGCGCCGATCAAACGTTGAAGGTGTGAACGGATATAAACAGATACTGCCATAATTACAGATTGTCAATCAGAATCGAATTTCTCAACCGATTTGTAGGTTTTTCTAATTAATCTAACATAACCTATTATCAACTAATGAGAACTACACAGATTTCATCAGACAAATTAAATGAAAGTAGAATTAATGTTAATTTTCGCAGATACGTTTCGAAATTCTTGAAAAAATGGAAATATCGCAACTTTTTTGAGTGCGTCGAACGCATGTAATTACATTTACATACTCGGCATCACTCGATAGTCTTGGCACCCATTAGTCCACGTGAACAGTGAAATTACACAATTTGCGAGAGTAGTAGACACCGTAGAGCGTAGAGTCCGTTCCGTAGAGAGCGTACTCGAAATCAGGGTTATCAGGGGCGTGCAAAAGAATATCGAGACCTGCAACCTGCAGGCTGCAACTGCTTTGGTCAAAAGTATAATGATGATTATGTATTGTATAATACCAATAAAATTAAATAATACAAATAAAAAATTCCTAGATAAATCTCAGAGAAAAGTATAGATACTTAGAATATTTAATATTTTTGGCCTAGTTCATATTTTCTTGAAAATTTTATTTAGGAAAAAGGGAAGGAAATCACAACACTGTACATCATAATAACAAAAGTGATAATAAAAGTACATCTTACTGAAATATTGACTTTTTTTTATTCATACTATTCTTTTCTCAATCGTCTGCAAATTAATCCGACTTTCAAACTAGTCGGTGTATTGGTCATTAGCATGCGAGAGAGTTTTATCATTACATAATTTTTGGAAGTATATAAAGTAATAAACACCAACAATCAGGCACCATTAACAAGTTACTAATAATCAGTATTTGTTAATGCCCCAACAAGATTAAGTTATTTATCACATAAGTAAAAAATATATATGGATGAAATATTAAAAAGCTATTATACTGCTGTTGGCAATAGCTTCTATATGAAAAATTGTACATATAGAAGCATCATACAATTATATCATACACGTATTTCATATGCACGAATTTACATTAGAAGTCACAATAACAGCAGTTATTTTCAGCCTCTATTTAATAATACATCTGTCTCCCGTTTTCTCAATGCAACCATATTACAATCATGTAAATTCTCTTTTTCATTAATAAAACATTATCTTACTTTTCTTGCATTAACAAAAGCGTTTCCAGTAAAAATAAATCTTAAAATTAGAAAATTCTAATCAATCAAAATTTATATCTAATTATTACTATTTAAATAGAAAAAGCAGTATATTTTCTTAATGTGTTAAATATGTGTAGCGATTTCAATATGGTTACAATGAGTACAAACAAAAGTCTTAAATTACTAATTTTATGAAATATGAGGAATGCATGATAATATAATATACATAGATGTACTCTTAAAATGTTGCGTTCCGCGCTGTTAGCAAACAGAAACATGCGTTTTCAAGGATATATTTAATCTACAAATTCTAAAATACTATATTACTGTTAAACTTAGTAGCCGCCGAAAATAATTAAACATTCCTGAAATAATTGAACATTCCTAAAATCTAATACCCCTGCAGGCCGTTGTCATGTAACCCCATTCTTCTTGTATCACAAAAAGAAACAAAAGTATTTATGAGCAAATTACATAGGTAATGTGTACATACATACATACATACATACATACATACATACATACATACATACATACATACATACATACATACATACATACATACATACATACATACATACATACATACATACATACATACATACATACATACATACATACATACATACATACATACATACATACATACATACATACATACATACATACATACATACATACATACATACATACATACATACATACATACATACATACATACATACATACATACATACATACATACATACATACATACATACATACATACATACATACATACATGTATATATACACAATTATTTGAAAAAAGTCAGAAAGTCTTGGATGATGCAACATGCTTGGAAAATGCATGTTGAATTAGTAAAGTACTTTATACACTACGCTTTGTCTTTGGAGATTTCTTATTGAATAAATTACATTAATTTCCTATTATAACAAAAATTAACTATTATGAAATATTAAACTTGTGTCATAAATTATTTAAATCTCTTTCGGCATGTTGATGATAACAAACCTATCGCAAAAATAAATACTTAGAATTAACATATCTTTTGCATATTTTTTTTTAATATTAGCCCAACGTGTAAACAGATTTATCAAATAAACCAAAATAGACACATTTCTGTATATTGTCTGCATAGTGACGAAATTTGAAAATTGAAAATGATAACGTATATACTCAAAATTCAAAATACTTCCTCATGCATGAGTGTCGTTAGCAAAAGAAAGAAGTCTTCTGATGCTATAAAAATTGCAACAATATGTTGCTTATTTTGTCAAAAGAACACAATTAATCCATTGTTATTAAGGCAATGATTCAAATAGATGTTGCAATTTTGTGTTGTTACAATCACGATTTATAAATAAATGTTTGCATGTTATGTTCAGCATGACACATCTATCTGGACATAGTTAACATTCTGGAAAAAAATGGGCTCACTTTAATATTTCTTTGAAACTTACATATTTTATGTATTTTCACATAAACGTCCGTTTCAAAGAAATGGCATTCTCTCATCTCCTTTCTTCTTCGTGTGTGTTTTGTAATTGAAATTGGAAAATTAGGGGTAAAGTATCCCTCATATTTATGTTAAGAGTACAATATAGTAATTAAAAAAAAAGATAATATATGCCATTTGATACTAGTATTCCTTTTTTGTGCTATTTAAATTGCCGTTTATATTTTGCTGCGTTTTTTGGAAAGAAAACCGAGAGCGTATGCATTGCCAGATGTTCTTTCCTGTGCCTACCAAATTGCAAACTATTAAGGACGGCGATTCATACTCATTAGGAACAATACCATCAACGGACGCTTCAAAAAAGCTAAATAATGGAAACCAAACTCTGGTTCTGATTGAATCGCGCTGCATCAGTGCTTGATTATTCGCCAGCGTGTGGTAATAAAGAAACAATCGCGAAGTTATGTAAAACGCGACGAAAACATCAATGGAATAATGCTCGTGCGCCGCGAGGATGAAAAAGATACCGAACATGTTAAGCATCCATGTAAAAGTATGCAAAAAATATAAGTGTCTTGGAGTATCTGCAATGAAAAGAGTATCTCATAAATATCTAAATCAATTATTTTGCCACTAAAATTATATATATATATATATATATATATATATATATATATATATATACATATATAATTACTTACACTCTGTAATAAAAAAGTTAAGCATTGTTAACGCCACTGTATGCCCACTAAACATATAATCTCCGCAAGTTCTTACACCTTGAATAGACATGCCAGCACCTCGCCAAATAACATAAGCCATTGCAATTTTATTATACAGCTCAACATATGCAGCACTAAAATAAGATATAAGTATATGTACATTATTTGTATTTAGAAATGAGAAAGAATGATATGCAACTTTGGCCTACTAGACACCTATATTTTTTTATTTATCTGAAATTATTTCATTATTGGCTAATTATTATATCAATTACTAAATTATTATTTTCTGATTACTAAAAACACATGTAAGTATATAAAACAATTTATATTTTAATTTGTTTAAATTTCTTCAGTTAAAAATGTTTTAAAAAATATGGGATGCCTAATATTTTTGATCAAGGTTGTACATGTAATATATAAAATATATGTCTTACTTCCAGTCTTCATCTGGGACTTTCCGTGGTTGACATTGTAGATGTGCACCCGGCACCGACAATGAAGTAATGAGCATCGTCACACACCTCAGTAGGAAGACTGTACCCGACAGTGCAAAAAATCTCCGTAACAAAATAAATCTGTTCCATATTTAATAGATTATTTGCATCGATGTATCGTCAGTCCTTTTCCTTTTATTTATTTAAGCGGGGCCTTGTTTTCTTACCTATACTTGTGAAATATAAGCACAACAAGCCATATCGCAAAAAGCAGTGTACCAGTAACTTCGCACATATCAAACGCCCAAGGGATATGAGGTACATTATCTAAAAATATGTCCGGCAATGGAGGGTACTTCTTCATATCAGGCACTCGGTCATGAACGATAACCATCACAAAGGCAGTAATCCATGTGACAATAAATAAATATCCCAAACTAATGACCGTCTTCCCAATTTCTGGTGGCAAATGAGAGGCATGTCCGTCCTCCGATATTGAAGCTGAATAAAATTCATTCTCGATGGATGTTTCATTATTTGTACCAGTGCTGAGCAGCTGAAGCAAAAATATATGTTAAATTAAACATAGCGATATATCTATGTGCTGCTGATTAAAATTAACTCAAACGTTTCCTTCAGAACCACACCTTTACCTCATGCTTGTTCTGATGTGTATAAAAATTTGTTGAGGGAAACAGGTCCATATATCCCAGCTCGAACAAAACGGCGACATTATCTCTTTGTAGTTGCCTTATAGCTAGATACAGTTTCTTTATAGCACCAAGCTTCTTTATGTTTAAAATGCTAGATTTCAAGTCCTCCTCCTTCAACGTTAGGAGTACCTTCCCGTCGATCTCATGGAGGTAAAACAAGTCCGCATACTCTTCGTGGCCGCTCTCGATGAGCCACGCTTTTACGTCGGTGGATGTCCACTCGATAACATTTCTCAAGGACATGATTGCGTCGTCGATTCGCATCTATCCTGCGATACAACATACAAATCGGCACGTGTGTACCGTTAGAAACGCGAGAAGAGAATTACCCTGCAAGTAGGTGACCTTGTAACATGGCAATCTGATTTGATATCATGACGCAGAAATAACGGACGGTGTTGACCGCGAGAATCGAATAATCGGGAAGAACGCGCCGTGTCGCAAGGCCAAACCGCGAGACCGAGAGAGAGTCGTCCTTAACCTTCGTGTGATCACCAACCTGAAGAAGGATCGCGGCGCGCTCCCTTCGTGAGATCTTCGTCGTGGATACTTTATCGGGACATCTCCGCGCGACCAACCTGCGTGTCACCGCACCGCGACTATTTCCGTCCGAGAGGATCATGCGTCGGCAGTGTCCGTGCAGCACAACGGCGTCAACGGCGTTACGGCGCTCGGCGGGGTTCGATGGGTTCGATTGTGACATCCGCTGCGATCAGCTCATCAGCTGCGCGCGGCAGCTCCGAACGCTCCGATCTGTTCGACGGTGCACGCGCAACGACCGACGACGCAACAGCGCGGGCGTTGCTAAATAGCCGCGCGAAAGAACGATATCGGAGCATGATTTCACGAAGCGCTCGATAAAGGGGGATCGGTGTCGTCGCTGCCTTTTGTGTTGCCTGGTCATGCGAGATCGACGATAACGAAAATGTAGCTCGATCTCGAGTGACACGATTTCAACAAAATGGGGTGATTCATTTTTCGCGATAAAAAAAGCATTGTTCGTTCCCCCTCCTCGCCACCCGTTCGCCAAGAAGGCAAACATTGTTTACGTCATTTACGACGTTGTTTTTTTCCAATAATTTGCACATAAATTTGGTATATATGTAACTCAACTTCGAGGCACTTAAATCTCCATCTTTTTATCGTATAAGTTTTATTCTTATTTTTTTCTTCGAGACAGACAAAAATCCGTATAAATAATCCAATCTTGAAGAATCGAATTCTCACTATTGAAAATTTATAAATTGTAATAAACGAAGAATAAGGGAGAATATAAAAGATCCCACGATGACGTGATATCTTTTATTATAATCTCCATTATTATAATTATTACAACCGTGAGATAAAGGGAAGATAACTTGGAGTGTCATCGATCCATGCTCCAAATAATTTGATCAGTGTTCATTGATCAATTTAACCGGCAGATTTGTTGGAACAAAATTCTGAATTATGTATAATTATTATATGTGTAACTTAAATTAATTTATTCTTCCTCTGTTATAATCTTTCTTGTTATATATCTAAAAATTTAAAATTTATTAACTATTATAGATTATAGTTTAGTAAAAGTAAGCAAGTATCACTTGACAAAGTAATATCGATCAAGTGATATCGTCAATTCAAGTGATATGCGAATTAATCGGATCGTTCGATCACAATCGCTCTGTCCATTTCTATCAATGTAGATAATATTCATCAATTTATTCCTTTTATCTCTTTTTTTTTATTATAAAAAGGACAGAACTTTATCTTTTTTCTAGAGAGTTTAAAAGTTAATTCAAAAATTTACAGAAAAAGTGCTGTACTCTTGTGGACAGACAAGTCTTCGTGTAAAACAACCGGATGGGGATTTATTGCTCGATTAAGATACCTCTCTTCCCTCTGTTGCCCCTCCCTTTCTCGCTCTAGATTAGGCAAACTTCGTGGCATGCAATATGAAATTATGTATCACCTTGCACCGCTTTGTTTGCGGCGTTGGAAAACATGAATAAAAAAACCCGTTGACAATGGCGAACACGGAAGTATAGTCTCGCACTCGCTCCTTTTTCCTCATTACACCTTATTTCTCTTTCCACTTCAAGGTCCAAAAAGATAACGTTACCTGTCTTACTTAATTCGAACATTCGAAAAATGTAAAACGCACAGTGACATCAGAGTAAACACGTTTTGTAAACCTGTAAAACCTATAAAACCTTTCGAAAATGTAAAAAGTTTTCTTCCCTTTGCAATCTCATGTCTCTCTCATTTTACACAAATACGGAAAAACAAATAAGAAAGCTCGATAACAAGATTCATCCGTTTCAGCTGTATAGTACGTTAATTCTCCACGACTAAAATGAGATATATAGGAAAGAGCAGGGAGACAAGGTGTACAATTAGAAGAGCAAATCGAATGGATGTCGGTCTCGTTCGTTTCTCATCGGGTGTTCGTGGGTCACCGCAGGTCGCGAGCTGTTTTTCCCTTTATTTTTCCCTCCCGTCGCGCGCGACGATCTCTCGCGTCGGGTCGGGTCAGACTCCTCCCGCTTGCCACGGTTGGTGCGATCCGGTAGGGTCGACGTCACCGTCACCGTCACCGGACCGACGGCAACGCCGGTCTTCGCCGATGCTGCCGATGGTCGCTAGCGGCCAGTCGTCGACTCGTCGCCAGTCGTCACGCGTACATACGTGTATACACGTCAGAGAAACAGTCAATAGTGCGTGGACACACGCCGTGCGGCGAGTGACTGCGAGTTGGGGCTAAGGTGCGCGCGGTGCTGAGTTGGCAGTCTTGTATGACAAGGCAGTCCCGCTAACTGTTGATTTGCATCTGCATGTCGTACGGTCGCCGCACGTCCGCAGCCTGGATAATGTTACGAATGAATGTACTTAGACGGTCTACTTAAAAAAAAAAAAAGAAAAACAACGCCCGCAGTACTTAATGAGCGATGAGCGGACAGAAGTTCCAGTATGACGAGAGCGGAGGGACATTCTTCTATTTTCTGCTCTCGTTCTTGGCGCTACTGCTGGTACCCGGGACCTTCTATCTCTATCCCTGGCCACGTTGCTCGAAACAAGGTTAGAAAGATAGAGAGAAAGATCAAGGCAAACTCCATTTTTCGGACCAAGTAATTTACACACGCGGCCGATAACGTAACGACGTATACACGTACCACGTATATGACGAACGAGCACCGTTTATTCAATCTCAATTTACGTTGCGCTCCACCTTGATCTTTCAGCTATTCCTTCACGGGTGGGAGAGGGAAGGGAGCACAGTATCAAACTTGCTCCAATTTTATGAGGATAGAAATTAATGCTCAAATGAATTGCCTATCTGTTTATTTATGTATATAATCTTTTTTAAATGTAAAAAATTAATTTATAGCTGTATGTAGGTAATAATATATTACAGTTTTGACTTCTTTAGAAACAATTTCTTTACAAAAGTTTAAAGTGAAATATGCACATATATTTCAAAATTTACATGATAATCTTATAATACATTATTCGAACAAATAAGCAAAGAACATGTGTACTTTATGTGATTAACACACTCTTGAGTTTAATATAATAATATTTATCCATAAATATTGTTAGAATACCTTGCACTAGTTTTTCAAGCTTTGTTGATAAATCAAAAAAGAAATAAAATTAATTCCAATTTTCTTTAGATCCTGATCAGTTAACCAAAGAATGTCAGTGCGATGGGTGCAAGAAGAAGAAAGATATTCTTCAAAGGAATAAACCTTGGAAGGAAGCTTTCTTCAGGTAAATAATTTTTACATAACTTTGTATACAAAATATTTTATGGTAAAATATTTGCACAATTGTGAAAATTGTTACAAGGCCAAAACTTAATTACCCATAATCAATATTATTAATGTTATTATATATAGGAAAGTTCTAATCTTTGTGGGATGGGGTATTCTGATATTTTTAACTATCAAGGTGTCCCAATTTGATTACGAAATGGCCAACTTTGATCCATATGAAATATTGAGTATACCACCTGTGAGTATAAAAGATAGAATTTATACATGTATTGTTAGTTTTGTCATATAACAAGGATTAACGCCAAAGTTACAATTG
Source organism: Monomorium pharaonis (assembly GCF_013373865.1). Lineage (NCBI taxonomy): Eukaryota > Metazoa > Arthropoda > Insecta > Hymenoptera > Formicidae > Monomorium > Monomorium pharaonis. The sequence goes on along the minus strand of NC_050470.1, from coordinate 1,024,774 downwards.
TAGGGTTCTTCCCAAAGTGAGATTAAAAAAGCTTACCGCAAGCTTTCCTTAATTCTTCATCCTGATAAGGAAACGGGAAATGAAAAAGCTTTTATGAAACTGACTAAAGGTAAGGAATGAGATAATAATCTGTCCATACTGATCTAAAACATATGATGTAAATATTGAATATACGTTTATTATATTATTATTAAAACATATTTAATAAATTTATAACATGTTTTGCACATGAGAGAGAGAAAAAGAGAGAGAAAGAGAGAAAGAGAGAGAGAGAGAGAGAGAGAGAGAGAGAGAGAGAGAGAGAGAGAGAGAGAGAGAGAGAGAGAGAGAGAGAGAGAGAGAGAGAGAGAGAGTACAACACGTGAAGTCGATAAAAATAAGGAATTGGTTCGAAAGTAATCCTGTAACAGTTCAAAGTTAAACATTCAATATTAATTTTAAAAAAATTATCTTAGAATAGCTACCATACTAACGTCTAAAATCCTTGATATAAACTAACCAAGTTTTTCTTCTAACAATAATAGCTTACCAAGCTTTAACGGATGATGAAGCACGAAAAAACTGGGAAAAATATGGAAATCCAGATGGTCCAGGAGCAATGAGTTTTGGTATAGCTTTACCTTCCTGGATTGTTGAAAAGGAGAATTCAGTATGGGTTTTAGGACTATATGCATTAGTATTCATGGTTGTTTTACCAACGGTTGTAGGAATGTGGTGGTACAAGAGTATTCGCTACACTGGTGATCAAGTAATTGGCATTTTTATGTCAAATTTTATATATGTGTGATAAATTAAGAATTATTATGTATTTATTATTTATCTCTAGGTTCTCCTCGCAACGACCGAGATGTATTACTTTTTCTTCGTAAAAACGCCGTCTATGTCATTAAAGAGAGTCATCATGATACTTGCTGCTTCCTTTGAATTCTTCAAGAAGCGTAACGCGGAAATAGTCGAGAGACATTCCGACAGTGAAGAAGTTCCATCGGTAAATTTAATTTCTAGCTAATATTATTGATTTTTCTTATAAAAAACAATGTACTTAGAGAACAATTTTACTATATATTTTCACATATTTCAGCTTATCAAACAGCTACCTAATTTAGGAGAGAAAAACAAGGAAGTACCATTGTGTCATTTGTATTCAATTAAAGCTCGAGCACTGCTTCATGCGCATTTATCTCGTATCCCGCTCAATCCCGAGACATTGGATAAAGACAGACAGTATATTGTAAAGAAATGTCCGTACTTGATTCAGGAAATGGTTGCCTGTGTTCATCAAGTTATACTTTTAGCTTACGCTAGAAGAGGTAAATATTCTTTTTTTAATGTAATTTTATAACGTGTGGTGTGTTATAATACAATAAATAAAATAATAAATGAACTTTTTTATAGTACCACGAGTACCAACTATAACTACTATAGAGAATTGTATGAAACTGTGTCCAATGATCGTACAAGGATTCTGGGAGTTTAAAAACCCTCTTCTTCAATTACCACATATAACGGAGGACAATTTAAAATACTTCCACGCAAAGAAGGTACTAATGACATCATAACAAATTCTATTTGTTGATGATATTGTTATGTTGATTATTATTACTAATAAAAATTACTTAAAATAAAAAATATATGGCTTTTAGCGTCAAATCAAAAGTCTTCAGCAATTCGCACAACTGAAAGGAGAAGAACGAAGACTGATTCTTAGAAACCTGTCTGACAGTCAATATGAAGATATTATGAAAGTTCTCGGAAATATGCCATACATTGACTTTAAAGTACGATCCGAAGGTAATTCATTGTGCATATCATTTATTTTCTTTTATTTTTATGAAACGTTAATTAAATATATACCTAACATTAAATAAAGTAATTTATGCAATATTTTTAACAATATATGCATTGTTTTAGTAATTGATGATGAGAATCCTACCGTCTACACCGCTGGTGCTATTGTAACGGTAACAGTATCGCTTACGCGAAAAGATATGAGACATCTTTTTGGGGATGATTCTGTCAATGAACAAATGACGATTGACGATAAAGCCGGCGGTGAGGCAGTTGAAGAAGCTTCGGAGGAACAAAATCAGTCAACAAAAGCTGCGAAGCCGGCATGGCTTAAGCAAAAGAAAGGCCAAAAGAAGTCGCATAAAAAGGGCACCAACAAGAAATTACCTTCTGCTAAAAATATACAGGCGCAGTCTCAGGCAGTAGCTAACAATACTCAACATAGCAATACCCCTAATGCGAGAAAGAAGGATGATAAGACGGAGAAAGAGTCTTCCAAGGAGAAATTGTCGGATATCAGCGACAGTGAGGCCGAGAGTGACCGAAGTGATGACGAGGATAGTCACGATAAGAAGGACGCGTCTCTCGATGACGATGATACCGAATGGGAAAAGTAAGGAGAATACTTGTACTTTGTATTACTTTATGTATTTCGCTCACGGTCGAACTTATCATTTTCTCTTCTTTCAAATAGATTCCAACAAAGAATTTCCAAGCGGGAGAGAGTATTAGAGGGAAGGAGTAATTTGTCACATGAAGTGCACTGTCCACTCTTTCCAGATGTTAAGCAAGAGTATTGGTGGGTCTATATCTGTGATCGCAAAAGTCAAACGCTGTTAACAACCCCTATTCATGTCACATCCTTAGCACAGTTTGAGGAAGTTCAGTTAAGATTTACGGCACCACGTTGGCCAGGCCTTTATACGTTTACCGTGTGTCTACGTAGCGATTCGTATCTGGGCTTTGATCAAGCTCAAGACATCAAAGTGAGTTATTTAAAAATTTATAAATAACAAAATGTTTAGTTTTTTATCATTTATATTTGTGATGATATAACGTGATGCTTTATAGTTGGACGTGAAAGAGGCACCAGAAGTACCGACCGAACATCCGCAATGGGATATCTCGGATGAAGAAACTGCGGAAGATGTGGATGCAGCCGATGAACATTCCGAATTCACAACCGACGAGGACATTAGTGACAATGAATAATATGTTTCTCATATGTGATCGGAATAGATATATTCTAAAAGTCCGCATTTTCCTTTTTTTTTACTTTTCAAATTAATGTACAATGGACTTTTATACGTGGAATTGCATAATCGTTGATGTATGTGGACAATCTAGAAAAAAAATAGTCTGGTGTGTAAGATTTGTCAGTGTGGAGAAAGTAATAGCGAATAAAGAACATAATATTTATTTTAACATCGTTGTTCAATCCTCAATTTGGATGTGTTCAATCCTTAAATTGGGATTTGTATACAGTTTTCTAATAAAATATATTAGTACAAAAATATTGTATCCTATTAAAATATGCATCTATTAGAATTAATGGACAAATATGCTCTATACTTTCAATGACAATATACAAAAGTAATAAGTATCATAAAATCTGGGTTAAGAGAAAGCGAGATATTTAAGAGCTATACACACATACATCTATACGGAGCACACAAAAGATCACTCAACCATTGCACTTTTTATTATAAACACAACAAAGTATCCGCTCATCTGTTACAGAGACAGTCTAAAAGAATATCGACAACGAAATAGATATCTGACATATGTCAACAATGCGCGTAATATTTCGTACAATGCAAGTGAGTACATTTGATGCTATATATTTGATACAATAGACATCTGTTATATACATAAGATATCACGATTCTGTATTTCAGATGTTTATAATCTATTTTATATTCTACCTTTTCTTACATATCATGGTTGTTGCACTTGAAAAGGGTAAGTTATCAAAAAAATATCAAAATTACATAATTTAAAAAATTATATGTATTAAGATAAATAAAAATATTTAAAATTCATCAAATATATTTTCTCACAACTATAATACATTCGCTTATAATTCGGACATAATCGGAAATTATGAATAATATTTTCATTTACAAAAAACTGTTCTCATTTTTCTAAAATGTGTTATAAAAATTAAGTTTTATATATCTAATATATGTATCTATATGTGAAGAATATATTGCATGTGCATAAGGTGTTTATAAAGTCAATCCGTTTTTATAAAAGTCAAAGTTATAAAAATATTTCAACAATTTTTTTAACAGATCGAAACGACAGATATCAAGCAAGATTGAAGCCAGTATTGACTAAACCTGTCTACACGTTCGTTAAGACTGACAAACTTGCCAACATTAAATGGGGTGTACGACATTATGTTCCACGTGTATTAAGACAGGCAGGCTTCAAGGATTGAATGTTCAAACACGAAAATTAAAATTAGTAGGCTAGAGTATGCTTTAATAGTAAATTGTACTTCATGACATATAACGCATAATGAATTAAATGTATGACCAATATCTTTAATCACGGGTCCAATTTAACCACTTCAACATATTTCTTCTTCAGTTCAGCTATCATATTATCCAATCTAAGAAAATAGAATAAAAGATAAATTTCTTAAAATTGAATAATTTTGTAACAAAAGAAGACTTACTTGTAACGCATGATCAAATTATCATATATCACATTAACTTCTGATTGGATAACGCTATCTATTTCAGCAGTAGAGGTATTCAAAGATTGATAATTGTTACATTGCTGAGGGACACTGTTAGCGTCAAAACATATGATTCTTTGATATTCTTGCAAATATAATTCCGTTATGGTAGTAACAGAAATAAATACTTTTTCTAGTTTTGACAGTTCGTCTTGTAGTTTATCTATTTGCCTGTGAAATACACGCGCACACACACACACACACACACATATATATAAAGATATATGAGATGTATCATTTACAATAAATAAATTTTTAGTACCTTGTAATATCAGTTATATTTTCTTTACGAAGTTCTGTTTCACGTGCATTTACAAATCCAAACACTAATTTTGACATGTTCAATGGCTTTACTATTCTATGTGGATTTTCTTTTTTAAATTTTACATATATGTCACACATTTGAATGTACCTAAAAAAATAATATAAGAGAATATTAAAATATAATATATTTTAAAATAATGAACTGTAACACATCATATACTTACAATTCTGATAAATTTCCTGTACAATCGGTAGCTTGAACTTGATCTCTTAATCTATTATTATCTTCCTTCAAAGACATAAACCTCATTCTTATTTGATCTGCTGCACTAACTAATTTGTCAACTTTGTAAAAATAAATTTGTACTTTCTTTTCAGTTGCGTCCTCGTTCATTGAACTTGTATATTTCATACGAAGCATATGCACTTGATCCGTAAGAATCTTTATATTCTCCAGTGCCTTCTCCATATTCGTATTAAATATATCGATTTTTTTAATTAATAAATCTCTGAAATGCAAAATATTATTGTACTTAATAATAGGTATAATTTTTTTTATAATTTTGTAATAATTAATATTATAGAAACTTACACACTTATATTAAGCGCAAAAATATACAATTGAAATAAATCTACTTCTTTTTTGGTAAAATACATTGTATGGCGATAATAGTCTTTCACTACTTCATAATTCAAATCATTTTTTGATTCTATCATCATTTTCTCCACTGCAGTAGGAATATTTAATGCAGGCATAACTTCGATTAAACAATTTCCATTTCTAAAGAGGAATAAAATGTAATCCTACAGCAAAATAGTAATAAATAATTTAAAAAATAGTATCTTTTATTTTGTAGACTCTTACAAAGTGAACATACATACATTAATTTGTGATGCAAGTGACGCAATACTTTCAGTCAATACTGCACCTTTGTAATCAGTCAACACTTGATCCTTAACTTTAATATTAGTGTCTCTTTCTATTAATAATTTAATATCTCTGAGAGTAGTAATATTATCAATTTCGTATGTATTAATTTTGTAAAATGGCAGGCAGAAAACATATAGCATCTATGGAAAAAACAATTAAATAAGAAAAACAAAAGTAAAATGTTTAAATTTTTTTACATACTTTGTTTGATAACGTATGTCGTAACATTGTAAATACTGCTGGATGGAATTTACCAGAGTCGTCAAGCGTTTTACCTCTTTTGTGTGGATCCCATTGTAAAACTAACCTGAACCAGTGAATCATTTTGGTCTGGAGACATCTAAAACAGGAAGAAATATTATATATGAAAAGATTTAAATAATCATACTAATATATATGAAAAGATTTAAATAATCAAACTTCCAAAAATCAAACAAATAATATATAAACAATTTAGTGCTTTTTACAAAAAAAATCATTTTAATATTTAATATTTATTACATGTATCGTGATTATAAAAAATATATAATATATACTTACTCCGATAAACGAGTTGGATTTTGAATATCCTTCCCAAAAATGACTTTTCCTTCTGACTCATAAGCATGAATATCGTCATAACTTTTATTTTTAATATATTTCATCCTGCAGAATTACACAAAAATTTAGAATTCAACATTATTTTATATCATTTTTTAATAAATACTTCATTATTATTTTTTTTATGTTTTACCATTCCATAGTATGTTGCATTGTTGGTAAAAATGGTCTCGTTCCAGTTATAAGTTCGTAAAACAATATTCCTAAGCTCCAATAATCAACAGAGCAACTATATTTTTTTTTCCATAGAAGTTCTGGAGCAACATAATTTAACGTGCCCACTAAAGAGGCAGATGCACTTGTTTCCCCAAGTTCTTTAGCATATCCAAGGTCTATCAACTTATAGGAAATCTATAATACATGTATATATAAAATGTTAATTAAATTGAATTGCAATATAAGTCACTAATAATTGAATAAAAATTACTTTTTTATGTCTTACCATATTCTGTTCGTCTTGTAAAACTATGTTCTCTGGCTTTAAATCACGATGAGTTATCTTATATGAATGTAGATACTCCACAGCTGATGAAATCTCACTCATTACTTTCACTGCTTCCATTTCGCTAATTCCACAACAGTTTTCTGGTTGATTTAAAATCTGTAAGAATAGAAAACAGTTACTTTAACTGGTAGAATAATTTATATACATCAGTTCAAACAAAATACAACTTTTCTCAAATCTCCCTTTCTACAGTATTCCATACACAGAATTGGCTGGTTTTCTTCCATATTTGGTAATTTGAATGGAATATGTCCTGTTCTCACAATGTTTGGATGTTTCAAGTGTTTCATTATTTCAATTTCATAGGCCCATCTCTTTTGTTGTATTGGCATTAATTCCGAATAATTCCACTTACATCTTTTTATTGCTAAAATTGTAATTAATGAGTTTGTTATACATATATACTTGTGGTGTGTGTGCGTGTGTATAATTGTTTATATTTATAATAATACTAAAATATTACCAATTTTTGTGCCACTTTGTACATGTTTCCAGAGTTCGACGATTCCAAAACCTCCACTCCCTAGAATGCGATTTAACTCCCAACCATCACTCGACATCATTTCAAGTTCGTGAAATATAGTTCGTTTCAGTTACGTCTATGCATTAGATCGAAGACTGACTAATTCTTAGTAGACATGACTCCATGCTGAGGTAATATAAGGTAAATGACAATTTTCGTCTTATTTTCCATAAACAAAACACATTTCAAAAATTGAACCTACCGTTCACTAATATTGGGATTTTTTTGCTAGAAACGCGTTAATATGACAAAGAAAAGAAATTATTTCATAATGTAAATTCTTCACCGATTATCTGCATAATGGATTTTAACATTCTCTGTCTCATTTCTCTAATCTTATTTGTCATTAAATGTATAGCTGTTCATTGAGTTCTTCGAATGTAGAAGAGAGTAAAGAGTAAAATCACAGCAACCTCAACTAATTGAAGATCGTCAATAATCTAGTGAGTTGTTTTAATTGGCTGATCATGCACTAGTTATACTAAAAAAAAGAATGTGAATAATAGATGTGTGCATTTTCTGCGAAGAATGTAGTGGAACTGTTGTAAAATTTTTTTATATGATTGGTTTATACATTTAGATCCGACAGCAACTAAGGACAAGAACCAATCGTGTTGGAGAATTTTACAACAGTTTCTCCTCTTAAACATTCTGAATGCAATTATTCATACGTAATTGAGACAGCTCTGTTAACTACGCATGCGCTAGAATTCGCGCAAGATTGTCCTGCCCTCTCGTTATACTGAACTGGAACCTGAACAAAACCGTCAACAGTCATGGCCGAGATCTTTAAAAGTGGTACGGTTCGGAGAAGCGAGTGTCTGGTTGCCTTTATGGTAAGTTTGTTACAACAAAAAAAAATCTTGTTGCTCGTACTCTAACCTTACCAACATATTTTGCATATTTTTAGGAAAAAAGTGAAAATCGCCGCTCTTAGCACGTTGCGCGAGATTTACTTGCAGGCTTTCTACTCTAGTTTTGCTTCCATGTGTGTCTATTTTTCCGTAAAAAGATTGTTAAATAATCTTTTCCTTTTTATTTTTCTTTATTAATTGTAATTAACATAAGAAGCAAACAGACATAACTTTGGTTTCCTAGTGTGTTAAGATGTGGTGTACATACATATACATATCTGGATTATGGTTAAAGCATGTACTAATTTAAATTTAAATTTATTTTGTTATTTTTTAAGAATACACACAATCAGACACACATGTACACAATATGTGTTCTATTATATTCACAAATAAATTAACACCTATTCTTTTTATTATATAGTTTATTAGTCTGAAAATTATCATGATTTGTAATTAAATATAATATCTCTTTAATTTGTTTTTGTATATGGAAAATTTGTACAACAGAATAATGAAAAACATTATTTTTTCATAGCTTATGTGTGTCATGATTTACTAAATATTTTATATGTTAATATGGTACTTATATATAATTCTTAAATATATTTATTACATAGAATATTTTTCTAGATAGTAGGATCAGCTGAATTATGCCAGAAGATATCAGAGGGCTTACATCAAAGTGCAAGGAAAAGGAAGTGGCACATATCTATACATCAGTGTGAATCTATTAGTGATGTCGTAAAAGCAAAACTAGATATCTCGGTGGATTTTATCATTTTTGCATTTGATTTAAGAGTTTCGTATACTCTGTCAGAAGTAAGACATTTGTGCAAATAGTTTTTTAATATAATCTTTTTATTATATTGCTTATAATATATTTTGTTATTTATTATTTTATTATTTAGTTTTTAAGTTTAATCAATTATTACTAATATCTGTCATTTTTAAGATAGAAGATAACATAGCCACGGTAGATGAATACTACATAATTTCGGGTGCAGCTTGCTTAGTAAATTGCAATGGAATATCTAATGTTATGGGATTGATCCACAAATCAAAGAAACTTTGCCACAAGTATAATATTCGTTTTCTCTCTGCTAATGTTTCTGTAAGTTTTTATTCAAAGCTATATTATAAATTCCATACATTATAATATTTATAATTATGTATTTTAAATATATCTTTTATTTTAGAATACACAAGCTTGTATCTCTTTAGGAAACAGAATTCTGAATATGACAGAAGGAATATTGGGATTAAATAGTGGTATACCAGTTATTGGGACTGTTGCACAGTACAATTAGATTGCAGAAATAGTGAAGTTGTATATAAAGAACAATTCACTGGTAATTTATATTTCCTCTTATAAAATAGATATTTGACCGTATGTCAAATCGGTATTAATTGTTAATAATATTATTTAGGTTATTGTAATCAGCACCAAGATGAAAAAATCGAGTGGTAAAACGTACGCTTCTAGTCAGGAAGACAGTGAGAACGACAGCGATGTAACGGAATGCAGTATTGGAAGCAATTCTACTGCTGGTACTCATCGGAGCGATACGCCCACTCGTAGTGCCCGTTACAAACGGAAAGGTCGTCGCAGAAGTAAAACTGCGAAATACAAACCTTCCACGGACAAGCCATTATATAAATATTGCTGCAGTGTCAAGGAAGATCACGGGCAACCTTTGTTCGGCGTGCAATTTAATTATCATTTGAAGGAAGGTGAACCGTTGATATTCGCTTCTGTCGGTAGCAATCGCGTAAGTATCTACGAGTGTCCGCAGAGTGGAAATATACGGCTGCAACAATGTTACGCCGATCCAGATACGGAGGAGAATTTTTACACGTGTGCTTGGACGTACGACGACTCTGGGAAGCCTCTGTTAGCTGTGGCGGGCTCGCGCGGAGTCATTCGCGTTATCAGTCCTACGACAATGACTTGTATCAAACATTACATCGGTCATGGACATGCGATAAACGAGTTGAAGATTCATCCGAAAGATCCGAATATTTTGCTATCCGCGTCGAAGGATCATGCTCTAAGACTATGGAATATCAAAACCGATGTATGCATCGCGATCTTTGGTGGCGTGGAAGGTCATCGAGATGAAGTCCTCAGCGCCGATTTTGACATAAGAGGTCAAAGGATCATTTCGTGCGGCATGGATCACGCTCTTAAGTTGTGGTCCTTGGAAAAGCCAGACATGCAAGAGGCGATAAAACAATCCTATCACTGCAATCCCACTCGTAACGGTAGGCCCTTTGACTCGATACTCCAACATTTCCCCGACTTTACCACTCGAGATGTTCATCGAAATTACGTCGACTGTGTGAAATGGTTCGGTGATTTTATCCTGAGCAAGTCTTGCGAAAACTGTATTGTATGCTGGAAACCGGGTAGGCTCGAGGACTCGCAGCTACGCAGTGGAGAGACGAGCGCGACAGTTTTACATCGCTTTGAATTTAAGGAGTGCGATATTTGGTTTATACGTTTCTCCATGGATTTCTGGCAGCGCACGATCGCTCTCGGGAATCAGGTCGGTCGTACTTACGTTTGGGACTTGGACGTGGATGAGCCTGGACAGGCGCGTTGTTGGTCTCTTCAGCATCCTCGATGCACCGCACCGATTCGTCAAACCAGCCTAAGCCGAGACGGCTCTGTATTACTGTGCGTTTGCGACGACGCGACAATTTGGAGATGGAATCGCGATCACTAATCTCTAATCGAATCCATTTTATGACGACAACGTGCCTTTTTATTATCTATGTATATGCAAATTCAATATTCGTGCTTTTTATATTTTTGCAATACTTTAAACTTAGGTGAAATTTTCCAGTAAGCAAGATATCATTAACACAACACATTGTTACAATGATATTTTATAATATGTAACGTTTTTAATTATGTTAGGTTTTAATGTTATATACAACGTTATTACGAAAAATACTTGAATAAAATATTAAAAATAATATTACATTGTAATTGTAATGCTCGATAATGTTACATCATAAAGTAACAATTTAAATTTATAAAATATGTCATAATGTTCATAAAATCAATGTTTTAGATTGATTTAATTAAAAATCGTTTTAGATTGATAAGATTTAATGTTTATTGCTTACTGGGTTAATCTATTAGATTAATTCAAAATCTTTAAATACAAATGCAATATACATACATGTGTGTATAATTAAAAAATTGCATTTTTTCCCAATGAATTGCCAAATATCAAATATTTTTCATGTATAGATGACTATTCAACATAGCTATAGTTTTACAATGTAAGAATCACCATTAAACCGCGAAAGTATCTCTATAATTATAAGTAAATGGCATTGTAAAAATGAGAAAAAACTTTTTATATCTTTGCAAATATAAATAGAAAGTAAGTTTTTTTATATCTTGTAATATATTACAAGTGATATTACATGGAGGGATTAATTCTTTTTTATAACTTTTATAAGATTTATACAATCTGTCCTAAATTTCCTAAGTGATGAACTGCTTTTAATAAATTTTAATTTGTGATTGTATGTAGAATTTTCATGCTATTATAATAATCTAATTAAAAAATTAGACAATACACGTTTAAGGCCTGTTTGTACCGATGTAGCTTAATTTTAAACTGTTTAACTTGTCTTCTATCTTCCTAATTTAAAAAATTTATTATAGGAGGATATAAGTAAGATATTTGTATAGTTAGACGAGTTTAAGGTTAGAGTTGTACATCATGTAGCTCTTTCAGACTATCTGCATTTTTTATATCTTTATAAAATAATAAAATTAATGAACAGCTTATTGTCTATATTATTACTAAAATTGCATTATAGATATATGTATTATTTCGATGGAAAATGACTTAGATAAAAAGTTTAGGACCGATTTCACCAACTCCGGTTACCTTAACCGGTCGGTTATTCCATTGGATTTCACCAATCGTATTTGTCGTTAAGCAAAATTAACAAATGCGATTGATCAATTCCATTGGAATAACCGACCGGTTAAGGTAACAGGAGTTGGTGAAATCGGGCCTTTATGTTGAACAGTTGGCATCATCGTTAGAATTACACGTTACGAACTGTCATTCGTTCATCTTGCGATATGATCAGAAGATACTTACATGATACACGTGTGCATACATTACGTGTGTATTGTTAAGAGGTTTTGATATATTATTGTAGAAAAGTATAACTGAAAAACTATTATAATTTGTTCAATACTTAACGCACAAGGTAAGAAATTTTCTTTCAAATAGCCCACGCGTGATGGATTTACAGTGAGTACGTCTACTTCTCATAACAGATAAATTGTACAATTCCATTTCACATTTCTTTGTAGATGAAAATTTTATTGCTCTTTACTCTATTCGCATTAGCTATTGCTCGATTAGCGGAATCCAAAGAAGTTGATCTAAAGCATTTAAAATGTTTAGGTAAACATCAATGTTTATAACAATTCTATTTAACAATTAATAACAATTATGAATTTGTTAATAAAAGTAATTTTTGTACCTCATAGTTTGTAGAGCAACTATAGAAGAACTTGAAAACGAAGTGCTCAAATCTAACCCAGACAAATTAGTCGACGTAAGTAATTTTAGAATGGATGCTGAGGGAAATACTATAAGTAGAAAGGTAAGAAAATCAGAAAATATTAGGGAAGAATTTTATTAAAAATATTTTTATGCACTTGTAAATCTATTTCCTTATTTAATATATTCAATTTTTTAATGAAATTTAGAATTTGTTATTTTAAGGTTCCATTAGGCCGATCGGAAACACATATTTCAATTTTGCTAGACAATATATGTAGTAAGTTGAGTGATTATGTGAGGGCGACGAGGAAGTCGGACAATCAGTTAGTGATCTTTAATCTTCTATCTCCATCGGGTGGTATGAACCCTATGATGAGCGAAGTAGATGTAATTCAAGATGGTGATTTAAATAAGAGCCTCGAGCATTTCGTGAGTGTTGTTATGTTTTACATTTACTTGAAATGCATTCTGTTTTATTAATTTGAGTTGAACTAATTGATTTTCAGTGCAACGCTATAGTAGATGAATTCGAGGAAGACATAGTGTCACTATATGTTGATGGTGTACATAATAAGAAAAATGAACTTTGCACAAAAATGACACATCTCTGCAATGAAAGTTATATCGGAGAGGAAGATGACGATAGCGATGATGATGTTGAAAGTGATTTTGATATAGATAGAGATGAATTGTAAATGCATTTGAAATAATTTTTACGGAAATATAATATTTACTATTTGAGTAGAAAGGGATAGAAATTTAGTTGTTTTATAAAAAATTCTATGAATAAACATTCCATGTTTTGTTATTAAACTGCATGTATTATACGTCGCAATATTTAATACTAAAGTCAGATTAACAATTTTATAACTTTTGTCTTTATTGTGTCGACTTCACTGAAGTCGTCAGGTATTCATATATTTAGATCAGTGGTTAGCATACGCGATAATTTTTCAGAATCACGCGGGTTCCTGCAAGACCGACGAATGTAGACTTTAAAGAATGGTCTCCTCTTTTCCGATAACCAAGGAGTTCGAGTCTCTTGTCTGACTTCTCGTTAAATTTTATCAGATATCAAAAGGGGACGAAATTTAAGCTTAGGAAAGATCTCCGGGTGAGAGCTTTCAAACCAAGGTCAGTCGTCTCGCCGTATTGAGGCACGTGTGAGTGCGTGCGTGCGTGCGCGCGCGTGTGTATGTGTGTGTTGTGTATATGTACGTTTTACGTATATACACGCGCGTAGACGATGGCAGTGATGACCTGATGACAGTCCGTTTGCTCCGGGAGCATCAAGAGTGCGCGTGAGTGGTCGAGAGGCAGGCGCCGTCCGTCCGTCCGTCCATTCGTCGAACATATGATCGTAGCTCCGCCAAGGGCGCGTGTCAGAACGTCGTCGTCGTCGTCGTTGTCGGTTTCCCGGAAGCGCGTTCGTTCGTTTGCCTTCTGTATCCCGCCGCGATCGACCCCTGCCCGATCGCGCGTGCGACTCGCGGAAATGACAAAGCGCGCCCCGCGCGCGCGTCACCAGTGAACGAGGCAAAGTTCGCAGGATCATTCGTGAACGGGTCGCGAAATAATCCCGTGCGTGGAAGGAAGCGGAGAGCGCCGCGGCGTCAGACATGAGTTCCGTCTGGAAGCGCCTGCAGCGGGTGAACAAGCGAGCCGCCAAGTTTCAGTTCACCGTCTCCTACCATGAGGTCACGTTAGAGACGACGACGAAGTGGTGAGTGACGCCGAGCGTTTAATTCTTGGCATCGAACCGCGGCCTTCCGGAGCCTGTCGTTCGAACGGAAACTGATGCTAATACCAAAGTCTGTAATTGTCGTCTGTTCCCGAAAACTGAAATAATTACATTTGAATAAAAAATAAAATCTTGTTTTCTTTTTTTAATAAATACTTAGGGAGTAAAAAAATTATGTGAATGTAGATTATCGTCTTGCAATTCAGATTTTTATAATATTGTAAATTGTAATGTGAAAAGCGTTTATTTTGTATAAATTTTGGAAAAATGTGTATATAAAATTGCAAACATAAAAATGAAAATTTTACGTAATCCTGTTGTTTGTGTAATAATTTTATAGAAATATTATATTAGCATGCTCCAGCAGCAGAGAAAATACACAAAGATAATGTTCTTTAGGAAACCAAATAAACTGAGTGTTGTTTGGACGAGACGTAGTAGAAGAGTTAGTTCAGAACCCTTAGACTGGGAGCCATGTTTGAGCGATCCTCTGAAAGGTATTATTAGTTGGGCAGTTCCTGACAATCACACGGTTTCTGTGACGCTGTTTAAAGATCCACGAACACACGAGCTAGAGGACAAAGATTGGACATTTGTTATCGAAGATGTAAGTACAGTGTGATTGTAAGAAGATGTAGCGCAAGGGTATATTGTTATATTTTCGAGCAGGTGTCGTCGACGGGAAAAAGGCGTCACGTGGCTGCTGCCAATATAAATATGAAAAAATATGCAACCTTAGAATCTAGTCAGCAACAACTCAAATTGGACTTGAAGCCAACTTCTAAAAAGATTGTTAGCGCTACGCTCGAATGTACTTTGTCATGTGTCTTTTTGCGAGAAGGCAAAGCAACGTAAGTATACAGTTTTATTTCATTGACATGCTGCTAATTGATTTCACAGACTAGAACATTTGTCATTTATGTACCTTGAACAGAATGAATATTAAATAATACATTCTGAAGGTAGAGCATGTTGAATCAGTTTATTTGAAAAAAAATTTTTGAAATGCTATTTATTTAAATTTGATAAGTACTTATTTACTAATTATTTTTATGATAATAAACATAATTGTAATTATTTTTTTAGGGATGAAGATATGCAAAGTATGGCTAGTTTAATGTCGGTTAATAATAATAGTGACATTGCGCCATTGGATGATTTTGATAATGAAGATATACCTGAAGACGTCGAAGAAGTGTCAGTAAAAAATTTGGATGAAATTTTAGATATCTCTGCTCAACTCGATTTAATGACGAGTAGTCTTACTGAAAGTGAACTACCCAGTACTCCAATAAGTGGTGAGTATTGAGTCTTGCCTCTTGTTAAAATTGATCATAAATGCATCAAATCTAAAACATGTAATTGCTATCTTAAAAAATTATAATTTGTTGGTTTTTAATAATTTTATTATAATTTATGGAATCGAATTTATTAATGGAATGCATAATATGTAATAGTGGCAAGTTTATCAAAGGATGATACAACTCCTGTAAACGATGGAGAGCATTTCATACGTGACGTTAGTCTAACAGGAATTGGAGAGTCTTTAAAAGAAAAATCGCCCATAAAAGACAGTGTTGCCGTTGAAAATGAGTATGTAATTACAACATTAAAATAATGTAATCAGTATAATAACTTTAACATTACTTTTGCAAAGTATATTATATTTGTTTTGCTTTCTTTAAAAAGAACATAGTATAACATTATAAATAGCATAATAATTACAAATTCAACATTTTTTTAAGCAAAAACATTGAACACAGCACATTGAGATTACCACTGCAACCATTGGATCTTAAAAAAAATGACGTAAACGTTCCAAGATTGAAAGAAATCACTCCTGGCCAAGATTTATTGGAATGGTGTAAGGAAGTTACAAAGGATTATCCTGGCGTCAAAGTCACCAATCTGACAACATCTTGGAGAAATGGAATGGCATTTTGTGCGATTATTCATCACTTTAGACCTGATCTAATGTAGGTACTCTTGCTTTATCTCGATTGGATGTCGCAATTATCCTTAAGTGTTTTATTCTACCTTTTCTTGAGTTAAATGTCAATAGACACTGTTGGCAGTATGCCAATTATTTTATTCACGTATTCCATTAATAAACACTTTGAAATCGTCATTGTCTTGTGAGTCGAGTGACTCGTGCCAACATTTGGACGATTATTTTTGATGCTGGAAAGGTCAACGCATTTGCTTATTTATAGTAACGTACGCAACGGAAAAGTTTGATTGTGAGTTTCTTGATCAAATTGAATAATATCTGAAATAAAAAACTTGTAGAGACATCGACTCCCTATTGCCGCACGATGTAAAAGGCAACTGCAAGAAAGCGTTTGACGCGGGTGAAACTCTGGGCATACCTAGAGTTATCGAACCGGCTGACATGGATATATTAACGGTACCTGATAAATTAGCTGTGATGACATATTTGTATCAATTGAGAGCGCATTTTACTGGCCACGAACTGGAGGTATTTTAACAAAATGTCTTTGTGTAACGATTTTATTCAATTATTTTGGTTTTTTGTTTTTGATATTATAAATATCATGGTATAACTAATAATATATTATAAATAATAATAATATATTATTATTTTTAAAAAATTTAGGTACATCAGATAGGTAAAACAACGGATGAGTCCTCATATATGATCGGCAGATTTAATACAGACAACAACACGGACGTGAGTGTTCAACTGTTTGGTCAGGAGATTATTAATTTACGGAAGAAGGAACAGATCGATCAGAAAAACAATAAAGCGGAGAGTAACAGACGGTAAATACATTCTTAATGATGTTATGTAATCTGTCAAACTGCTAGTTTAAAGTGCATACCCTTTAGAAATATTTATCGGGAGTCAAGATTAGAAATTGCGATTCACTCTTGTAGGTCAAATCCGTTCGATAATAAGAAGGATGATATTTGCATTGACTCGTTAAAAAACAAGCTGCACTTGAGCCTGAACACGGACAATCAGGACCACGATCAATGTAACAAAGACAAATCGCCGTCCAGCGTGAAGGAGGTCAAGGACATCATATTGGCCAGCTCAAAGAGCATTTTGGGCAAGGTGTTGTCGCCGACCAAGGAAAAGTACTCGTCAAGGGAAAAGGTACATAAAGATACATGGGCTGAGTTCGAGTCAGTTTCGATAGACATTTTGCAATTATTCCTCAGAATTGTGTAGAGAAATGTTCGCGTATATTAATCTGACGGGATTCGCGCGTAAATTTTTTTCGTTGTGAGGAAATGAAATACCGATTTACTACCTCACTACAGAGCAAGTCTCCGCCGAGAGTGCAACAAACGCAGCAACGTCCGATACTTATGACACGCCGGCAATTAACTGATCCGTTCGGCTCCGATGATGAAGAGGAGAACATACAGATAATCGACGACAAATGGTCGCAATCGATCTCGCTTACAAAATCACAAAGTCCGGTCCGTGATGTCAGTATATACGAAATTGCGCAGACTGTCGCTTTTTATGCATTCCTTTTATTATACCTCGCTACATTAACAATAAACCCATAACGCGCACTGTTGTATCTCTTTTCTGTTATTTTTTCCCATCGGCGAATTATACCAAAATGCATTGTCTAAAAGTCTATTCTTTACTTTTTTGTTCATTACACACTGGCGAACAGATTATAAATCGCGCTTCTTGGCGTCAGAGATATTACGCCTACATAATACACGCGTATAACTGCATGTAAATATGCATGAGAAAATCGCGCATAATATGTTTCGTGATGCACGATACGGAATGTAGACATGTACGGGCTGTTTTATAAGCTTTGCTTTAAAAATTCTTTAACGCTAATGTAATTTTAATAATTTTATGTTTTTATATAATTATAATTTTATAATTTGTTTAATTATGAATATGTTGGATATTAAAAATTTTAATGCTGTAAAAAGTATTTTTAAGAAATAGGAACCTCGCTAAACCTTACGCATTCTATAACAATGTCAAGCAATATACTAAGAAAAGTTATGATTTATTTTAATAAGATTTAGTTAATTTTTTCTGCAGGTTTCATACTTTTTTTCTTAATGTAACGCGTTTTTAGAACTAGTATAAAAATTTTTATATTATTTTATATTAATGTAATGTTATAATTACATTTTTAATTAAAACTTGACAATTATAAACTTGACAATTTTATGTAATATAATTACATTATTGCTTTAATAATTTGCGTTTATTTATTTTTACCATGAGTGAAAATATATTCTTGGTTTGAATCATACATTCATGAAGAAGCTTTGCAATAATATCGTGACGCAACAGGACTATACAAACGTATTGAGAACAGTCTTTTGTAGGACTCGGTAAACTCTGACGATAGAGGAAGTCGAGGTAGTTCCGAATGTCAAGGTGCATCGCCGCTGTACGGAGATCAACGTTCACATGTAATTAACAACATTTGCTTTTAATACTGCTTTTAATGTCACATCATTTCAATACCCCGATAAACCAAAGTTATTAAAAATAAATATATAGACATTTTATAAATGATTAATAGCACTAATTATTTATGTTTTTATTATCATTTTTGTATTTTGTAGCCATTGGTTAGCCGGCATGATGAGTTGCGAGAGCGAGCGAGGCAACTCCTGGAACAAGCCAGAAATCAGACAAAGCCAGCTGGATTCGTTTCCACTGCAAATAGTCCCGTCGAGGTTCTATATTTTTATCTATATAGTATTGAAGAATTATTAATTGAGTATATCTCGGGGAATACAATTGTATGTGGAACATATTTTGTAGATACAAAACGACGACGAGAGACAACAACAATTGCGAGAAAGAGCGAGACGCTTGATTGCGGAAGTGAAAATGGGCGTCGCTGTGACTCCAAATCAATTGAATGACGATAACAACAGTGATAGACGATCGATAGACGAACAGAATAATAGTCCTAGACGCAGCATTACGCCATCGACGCCCGGTGATCGGATCAGTATAAAGGTACTGCAAATGATACATAATATTACATCTATTTTTTTCGTTCATCTTTATTACATAATTATATAATAAAATAATAAATTATAATTATTTTTTTAGTCCGAGTACAATGGAAATATATTGGGGAACTCGAGTGTATTAGATGGAGAAAAGAAAACTGGCTCTCCTTTGTATTCCTTTTCCAAAATCATTGAAAGAATCTCACCTGATAAAGGAAGTCCCGATAGAACTCCATATACACTTCGCGGAGTATGTTAACTTGAATTATTAACTTTAGTAATTAAAAAAACGATGTACAGTATTTTGTATGGATTATATACAGGCCTATTTTATAACTTAACGACAGTTTAATATTTACATTGCATGGCTTTTTTCTCATACATAATATCTGTAACAACAAGTAATATACCAAACTGACGTTAAGAGTTGTAGAATAGATCTATTGAATTGTTTATATTTATATAGTTTTAACGACAATTTATATATCTTTAATTAGCAATATATAAGAGCAAATAAATTAGCAAATAAATAAGAGTACGAAACTTATTTTGTTAATTTTTATAAGAGTCGTTTAATGTTTTAATAATTATAATTCAATATTTTTTAGTTGGGCAAAGACATGACATCATATATTCAAAATGAACTCGAAGCGCTTGAAAGGGAGCAAAATCAGATTGATATACAAGCTGGCAAGCTTGAAAAACAATTGAGAGCGGCCATGGAGAGCGACAACGAAGACGAAACGGAAAGACTGATGTCCCTGTGGTTTACTCTTGTTAACAAAAAAAATGCACTTTTAAGAAGGCAAATGCAACTAAATATACTGTAAGTAATTCATTGATTCAAGCATATTACATTTTATTTTTCATGTTTTTTTAAATTGATTAAAAATTAAATTGGGTGATTAAATTGGATTTATTACAATAATCTTAATTCATTGTTGTGAAAATCATTGTGAAAATTGTTTATGTAATTTTTCAGGGAGAAAGAAGATGATTTAGAGCGAAGATTTGAGCTTTTGAATCATGAATTAAGAAGCATTCTTGCAGTAGAAGATTGGCGGAAGACACCTGAGCAAAAAATGCGTGAAAATTTATTGTTGGAAGAGTTAGTATCTATTGTAAACAAAAGGGATGAATTAGTGCATCATCTCGATACACAAGAGAGAGCGTAAGTACATAATAAATAGATATATATTACATTATTATTTGTCTAAAATTATTAAGTTTTGTTTTTATAAATTTTTAGCATTGAGGACGACGATGAAATAGAGCGTGATTTATCTCGTGCTGGACTAGCTCAACGAAACAAAAATTGTGTTGTTCAATGAGAAGTTAACTGTTTACCGCGGTTTTCAACATTATTGTAAAGGTAAATTACAAATATTATTTGGCGTATTTTAAAAAATAAAAAACGGATAATAAATACAATTTAATTTATTATTTACCTAAGATTATATATTTTTTATTAATTCTTTTAATTAATTTTGTTGTTAAATAAATTTTAGTTTTAATTCTTCAAGTTTTATTTTTGTTTTTTATTTAATAGTTTTCTAATCAAAGCTGACTTTTAATTGACAATTTATATTGAGTTTTTTCTTTTACTTATCTATATTGAATTTTTATTTCTCAAAAATTTATTTTTTTTATAAGAAATAATAATATAAAGTACTTTCTTACATTTGCAGGCATAACTCATGTTACTGTGGAGTTGCCAAAAAGTTGACAAAATTAAATGTTGCGTTATGTGTGACGTTTTATAGTTTTCGAATAGGTCATTTTTAGAGACTCATTTTTTATTATGCGTTGTAGATTAATTTATGAAAAGATAGATCAAGTAAATTTCTCCACCTCTTCTTTATTTATAATATAAACTCGTCAATCAGCAATTTACAACAAAAGAAAAGAGATTAAATTAGAAATGATGGAATAATTTTTTTGTACGAATACAATATTAATGTAATATAAGCATTTTATGTTTCAAATGAAATGTTGCGCGTTAATAAGAAAATTTGCACTACGTGCAAATATATGAAACAATATATATTATGAAATGATAAATTGTGCAAGATAATTTATAATCAGCAAAGACGAAAAGAGACCATTTTTTTAATAGTAAAATAAGGTGTTAACAAAATTAAGAATTAACACAAATCCAAAAGAGCTTGGAAGAAATGCAAGTTAGTGAAAAAATTATGTTTTTTATATGATCTAACTGTGAAGTTATATTTAGTGTTATATATTTAAAAAAATTTTGTTTATATATAAATTAAGAGTTGGTTCAAAAGAAAATATGAAACCGGATGCAAGTAAACTCTTTCTTGCAAACGAACTTTAGATACTTGATTTATATACAAAATTATATATTTTGTGGTTTAATTATTAAGAGATTTAATACCGGAAAGCCAAAGAAAGAGTTAAAATGAGTTATTCAAGAGATACGCGAAATATACGTAAAAAGCAATTTAGCAAATATATCTTACGAAATTATCGATCCACATCAATTTACGGAAAATTGATCATAGAACTGTGAAAAGTGGATCACGTATCGGCGTTACGTATAGTTTTTATATTTGCCACAGTCGTTCCCATCGAGCATTCGCATGTACTCTATTTGTGCCATATGAACGAATTGATATACTTTTTACATCCTACTTGACAGATTCGTATAAATGCGGAGAAATGCATTAAAAACGAATCCGAATAATCTTATTAATGGTATATTTTAAAGATTACCGTAATAAGATTAGTATTTATTAAGATTAATTCTTATATGTGGTATATCTAAGTGTAATAAGAATATTATGTTAACTATATAATTTTCTATAACAATATGATGTGTTACATTCAAGTGTCTTGACTAACGTTACACGTAAAGAAATAAAAAAACAAATTCGTCCGCTAAAAATTTTTCAACTTAACGAAATCCAGAGGAAGGGGCAAAAATTATAGCGAATATTGATTACGTTTATGATTCGTTTCAAATGTGTCGAATTAAATGGTAAATAATTATCATTTCTATAATTTTTTTCTATAATTGCAACAAATGCGAAATCATTGACAAATATTGTGACAAAAAGTACCTTTTTAAGCATAATTGCTCCGTGAAATGGAAAATAAAATACAGAGCAGGGTTTACCTGTTGAAAGCAATATACATATGGATATCCGTAACATAAAACAAGATTACTTCCTAACTCTTTTATTATTTCATCGTAAAATCACAAATTTCATATTTAGATATTTAAACAATACTCTAATTTTAATTAAAAATATTGATTAGTTTTATTAAATTATCCGTATTTGTCTATAGCATAGCAAAAATTGTGAAAATTATAATTTCTTAAATAAAATTTATGAAATGAGAAGTTAGAAACAAAGTGTGTGGAGATTAATTGTTTTATGGATGTTATACTTGACAATCGCTACAAATAATGTCCAAATTTCTCATTGAACGAACAATTAGAAGTTATGAATGTGTTTGTTCGACGCCTCCTAATTACACCTTTAATTCAATGTAACGTAATCCGCGAAGTTGAAAATATCTTGTCTCTTTCTGTTAAATAATCTTTGTTTAAGTACATTGTGAATTTTGTGTTAATATATACTCATAAACTATTTATAATTATTGTTAAAACTGTATTATTAATTATGTATAATGTATGCATCAAACACGATGCGCGAATGCTTGAAACGTTGCAATGTCGATACAAATGAGGTACGACAATTGATTCCTATATATACACACACATACACACACTCGCGCGCGCGCGTTCCAAGCAGACCATATAAAAACCGCCCTTCTGAAAGCATTATATAATTATCGAAACGTATTTAGAGTATATACAATAAGGCTTATGAAAATTTGGGGAATTATCTCCTCTTGACATCTTAATATATATCCACAATTAAATCGAGTATCATAGCATTTTAGAACAATTTTATATTTTTACTTGTAACTTCTTATATTTTTTATTTAGTTTTCGCGAGAAATCCGTTAAGCTAGAGTCATAGAATATTGCTGAAGATGATCATTAGTGAAAGAGGAAATAGTTCTTGAAACACATACGATTAGAACATTCAGAAACGAGACAGATATTCTGATGAAGTGATCTCTGCTCTGTTACATTGAACGAATCGCTCATTACACGATCTCATTATGGAGTTCAATGCATTCTAAAATCTAAATAGGCAATTGTAAACCAAATATGTATGTATATTATACTAGCTCCCATCACGGTATTCGAATTTTTCATGGTCTAGGGGCAAACGTGATTATTGGGGCGATCGGTTAAACGACAAATAATTTAGCAATAATTTATTATTCTAGTGCCTACTGAATACTTGTATGTTTATAAAACCGTAGCACACTGAATTAACTTTAATTTATTTTATTCTGTATTACTATAACGGGTAATCATTGTAAAAATAACCGTTCTTGCCAATGCTGTAGTCTTGTGGAGATGTGCTGTTCTATTTTCCTTTGCCGATGTTAATCGTAATGTATGTGAGAGTGCGAGCAAATAAAGGAAAAACAAACGTATCACGCAATATTCGCTATTAATAAAGGAAGACTTATAAAGCACTGCAGAAGAAAACAATAAATATGACGTTGAGGATATTCTAAGAGTGCCTTTTTATTTTCTTAATAATAATAATAATAATATTAAATTTATTTATGTATAGAATTAATTCTGGAATAAATGTGGGCTTGAAATATTGAAGAATATACAATATAACTTACTACAGATAGAAAACACAAGAAATAAGTAAAGTTGGAAAAAAACAAAATTATTGAGATGATATGACTTTATTAGCATAGATTCTTGTGAAAGCAGTAATGTTATGTACACCATTGTTATTAAATTACACACTTATATAATTATTTAAATGACTGCTCATCACCTCTGCAATGATAACGGTGACAGCGTGTTGATTATATAAATATCAGTCGCGCTGTACATTATGAAAAGATAGACTATACATATCTATCATACACTAGTTAACAATAAAAATAACATATCTCTTATTGACAAATTGCTTTTAAATCTCAATGGAAATACTTCAGATAAAGTTTACCAGACTACTCATTAAATTAATTATGTGATGAGAAATATTTCTTTGGACATTTAGATAAAAATATATTTAATACGAACGGTAATACTATTATTGGATTAATCATTACCTATTGGATTCATCTTGAGAAAAAAAATGACTCAGTAAGAAAAAGTTTATATATTTTATATATATATATATATATATATATATATATATATATATATAATATACGTATATGTATAATATATATATGACATATATATATAAATATAATTACATATAACATATGTTCATATATTTTCTTTCTATTGTATGATTTCTGTATACACAGGAAAAACAATAAAAATGGAAAAATAATGAACATTATATTTTATATAATTATATATATTTAGATTTGTGATTATATATAGACATATCTTTTTTTATCAAAGACGAACAACATTTTTACAAAACTGTCATTTCTTTCAATTATAATTTTTTTGACTTGACTTTGGCATTTTAACTAAACTTTCTGCTAACATTTAATTAAAAAATTTTTCCATAATAATAAATATATCATGGAATACGAAAATTGCAAATAACAGGTACAATGTACTTATTATAATTATGTTTCGGTTTCATGTAATCCAATAGAATTTTTCAATAGCCATTAATTACAAAATTTTTATCTTTTCGACATAGTTGGAAGGAAAGAGACCTGTTTTTCCTTTCAGTCTTCCGTGCCACCAACCGCCCTCATCTAAAAAAAATATTAATTTTTTAATAAACTGTAGAGGATTAATATCGAAAAACTTTTTGTAATAAACAGATTATTAATTAGATTCACAATTTCTATTTTATGTTAGTGACATAAAAAATACATTAGGAAAAAATTGTTCAGTATCAACTTTATTTTTTTAATGTATGTTATACTGTTGAATTTACTATTATTTATTACACAAAAACAAAACCCGAATCGTAATAACTTACGTTCTTTGAGTACTTCTACGATGTCGCCTTCTTTGAGTCCTAACTCGTCCAGATCCTGCGGCTCATAATCGTACAAGGCTTTAACTTTTGGTAAACTTGGAGGCGCCGGTTTCTGAGGAGGTATCTTTTTGTTGGTTACTGCATACGCGGTATTATCTTCTCTGCTCCTTCCTCGATCCAGTGTATTGTTGACTTGTTTCACACTCCATTCCTGGGACGTTTGCATTCCTTTATTGAGATGACCAGAAACTTTATCATTATGTTCACCGTTAATGGGTGGTAACCTGAATCCTGTTGGTTCGTGCGGTGGTGGTGGTTCCGTAGGTGGTGGAGGAAATTTGAGTATACCTTATAAAAAAAAGGATATGTTTTTCTGAGTAAACTTACAAACGCTAGAACATTGAACACACGAATTAAAACTAATGAGAAAGATACAATTTTTTAATATACTTTTTCTAATTTAACTAACTAGCTTTTTTCTAACTTGGTTTCTAACTGCTATCTACTCATTTTTATCAATACTTACCACGTGGTCTAGCATTAGGATTGATAATCATGCCCATTACGGCGGTCTGCTTGTCCCGTTGCTTATTCGTGTTGTTTGTACCATTTTTTACATCTTTTTGAAGAAATTGTGTAGGTTGTATATTTGGACGATTCGGTGGAATGTTTGGTCTACCGTTTGAGGTTGTTCGTGAAGAAGTCACAGATCTTGCTGCCGCTACCGGACGAAGAGGTGGTCTTCCGGTCATAGTAGTCTGATTATTTTGAGTTGCGAGAATTGAATTTGGATTGCATAGCTGCAATGCCGAACGAATTGGCTTCGAGACTTTGTGCAAACGAAAGGATGACCTCGATCGGTCCAATTTAGGCTCTGTGAGATATAGATTCATATTTCTTTAAATTATTTAAATATTAATTCCAATATTACGGTGTGTAAGATTAAAAATTGAGAATTATTATATATCGAGAATTATCGAATAAAGCTTACTCGATGTGCTTGGTAAACCTGGACCGATGCTGACAGTGAGCATTTTGCCGGATACTTTCAAAATCTCTTTATCGCCGTAATCCGTTTGTATGAACTTCACGTGCCTTGTTCCACCGCCACCCCAACCTTCCTTCTTCACTTTGAACTCCAAACTGCAAGTAAACAGTTTTATCTTCAAGCCTATGTTGTATTATATACCCAGTGCTAATGACGTGTGAAAAATATAAAAAAATAACCGTACTCGTTGTTAAACCTAACATTTAAAGGATGACCGATATCTTCCAGATACTTTTTGCTAAGGGCAGATAAAAACTCCGTTTTGAATACTGATTCTAACAAGCTGGCGTAGTCCTCCTTTACGTGAATTATTATGAAGTTGTCCTGGAATGGAAAATGTTATCAAAATGTGTTTCAGCTAGTGTACTGTTATTACATAGGAATCATAAAACAATAATTACTTGCAACGTGCTTAATGACACGTAGCTGATTTGATTAAACATAAGCTTCCTCTTAATAACTTCGAAGATTTTACCCTTTTCCGGGCCTTTCTTTATCTGCTCTCGACCAATCAAATAAATGCATTTCCCGGTGAGGATGAGATCTCTTCTGCACATCTATTATTTACACATAAATTATTTATTATGCCCAAATTATATTCTTAAATCTTAAGTTTAGAAAGTTAACAAGTAAAGATATTAAGAAAATTTGATTTATTATATCATTACATAAATTGCCTCGAAATTAATAAAATGATTTTATGCGGTTTATAAATTAACGAACGTTTAAGTTGTCGACAAATTAATATTTTTACCTTAAACCTTCTGTCGTATTTTTTCACAACTTCGGCGAAAAACACTTTCTCCCGTCTTCCAATCAAACTCGTCGTCTGCGGCTTGCCTTCCAGCCCTATGTAATCGCCCACAAAATTTCTGCTCAGGCTTGCCCGTCTCCGTTCTTTATGGCCAAAGAGAAGATCAGCGGCTTCCTGTTTCTGCTGCGCCTGCCTCTTCCAGGCGAAGTACTTCTTGAAGGTTTTCTGAATGACTCGCGCGTACATGTTGTATTTCCGGTCACGAGCTTCCTCCAGCATGAAGAGCTAAGTTACACGTATCGTCTAATTAATCTACTGACAAGATTTAACTAATCATGTTATTAATAAGAAAACAGAGACGCATCAGGACGAAGGGCACTCACAGTTTCAGGCGCCTTGATGAAGAGCTTCGATCTGCCGAGCTGATATTGCGATCGGTCGATGTGAACGCTACCCAATATCCATTCTATGCCCTGTTTCTCATCACCGGGCCAACGGGGCCACGTTTCTTTCGTGAGAATCGCGTATCTATGCAGAAACTTGACGAACGGCCTTCTATAGGCGAAGCCAGCTCTTCGCACTCTGATATTTTCCTTCAGACCTAGATATTCCACCTACAGGAAAATAATTATAGGACACTCGAACTGATTGCTAAAATATCAAAACTTTTCGCAGTATTGTTCATCATGCTTAACTTCCGTCATAATTATGTTAATGGTATAAATAAAATTTTTAGTTCTATGTCTAGCTCAATTTTTAGATACTTTCACAAAACTCGTCTTTTCGTGTAGAATATTTCGTTGGAAAGCTGCGTGATTCCTATTATTCGTCTATCCATTGAAAACATGATGTTCCAAATATAAATATCTTGAGTAATTGTTTAGAGTTACGTTATCAATGATTTAATTTAAAAATTAAAATTTTTACGAAATAATTGACAATTTTGACAATCCAAGAGCACGACGTACACGATTGTGTTTTCAGAACGTGAACTCTGCATTAGAAGCAATTACCATTCTAGCGCGAGCTACGGAAACTATGTCGTATTGGCTTTCTTGAACAAAACGAATTTCAGTATTAAATCCAAAGAAGGAAGGAAAGGAACGTTATGTATAATTGCTCAGGACGTGTACGTCTGACATACTTCGCTGGAATGACACATCGAGCTGAAGCTGAGACAAACCAGGCTGTATATAGAAAATGCCTTTGTTCTTTCATCTTTCTCAAACTTTACTACAAACGAGACTTTACAGACATAAAGTAGGAAAGTAGGAAGCATAAAGTAATATATGTTTTTGAATTTCGATAATAGATAAATGGAAATGGCACAGACAAATTATAATACCTGATGCTTGACTCTCAGATGATCCCAGTCGCGCGGTTTCTTCGTTTCATTCGGCTTGATGCACCGGATATAATGCGGTGTGCACTTCATCAGTTGGCCGACCAAGCGACTGGCTTGATTTCTGATTTTACTACCCGCGGTGGTTGGCCTGGACTTAAGGGTCTTCGTTTTACCGACGTTTTCTTGCGGATAAAGCTCACGCACCAGGGAGCTGTAAGATAATCTATTTTTTCTACCTTTTCGAAGCATTGTT
Organism: Monomorium pharaonis; assembly: GCF_013373865.1. Lineage (NCBI taxonomy): Eukaryota > Metazoa > Arthropoda > Insecta > Hymenoptera > Formicidae > Monomorium > Monomorium pharaonis. Next base: position 995,869 of record NC_050470.1, on the reverse strand, counting down.
TTATTCAATAATCCCAATGCTATTAGCATTGAGAAAAAATTGCAAACGCAGATATTTAATTTGTAGGAAAGAGTAAGCGACATTTATGTTCATTTTCGTCAATGTATATTAACTTTAACCTTAATTTAATTTACTATTTATCTTTTCCTAATTCTTGGAATTAATAAAATAAAGAGGAATTAAAGTTCATTTAGATGAATAAAAATAGATATTAGATTAAAAAAAGTTAAATTCATGCAAAATTTATTTGATTGAAACTCTTGAGAATTTATAACTTCTAGTTATTGCTTTGTGCGTGGCTTTTGCGAAATTTTGCGTATGCGGTTCTTACGTAAATAAATTCGCGCAATCAATCGTTGGTTAGAATTATCTGATGATTATGTTAAATCATCGAGGAATTACTAGTATTTACGTAATAGCCTTTTTCAACTGAACAAGAAACTAAATATTAAATATTAACTTAAAACGCTATTATGCATTTGTTTGAATTATAGAAAACGTAGAATAACGTAATTGACAATACCTCAAATACCTCAAAACAATACTTGGAAATAAAAAGTTCATGTTATTACATAAAAATTTATTTTTGTATTATTTTATTTCTCTTTAATCGCGTCTTTATTCAATTTCTTTCGTCATTGAATATTCCAAATTGATTGGAAAATGAACGCGGACTAATTAATTCCCGTCAAGCGTGTGTAACTTATGCTAACTCGCTTTCGGGATAATTTGTCACGCGGACAATCGATAGTTGTATGCTAACGGCCTTCGGGATTGCTTACTTCGTACTGGTCTGCATCAATTCGATCAGGTCTAAGAAGAGGACGTCCCGGTTCTTATCGCAGAATCCATCGACAGAGTAGGATACCACGCCGGCGTAATGGAGGATTGCGAAACCGTCACCGGTATCTTGGAAATGGGCATGTTGCTTAGCCGCTCCCGCCAGTTTCTACGCGATATACGATAATTTATACTGTATTATAATAATATTTTAATTTAATTTGCAGAGCTACAAATATATGCTACAGGCACCTTCTTCAAGTCATCGTCGGCACCCGTGCTTCCGCCGTGCAGCGTCGCGCATACATCGTCGAGGACCAAGAAAAGACCGGGTGGTCTCTTGCCCTCGAGAAGCTCCACCACGATGGCGTTATTGAAATAGTCTATCGGCGTCCACCTGATGTTCTCGGAAATGTATTCTTCCTGAAACGAAGCAAAGTTCAGTCCTATGAGAACGAAGATGTCATAGGTCGGGGGGTATTCATAGGCTGCACCCACACAAAAAATCTCCTTTAGATTTTTAAAAGTATTTTTTTGCTATGTCTTGAGATATATTACGTTCTTTTGAAAAGTCATGTCTTGAAGATATCTTCTAAAATGTCATTCGCCACTCAAATGTCTAGATGTTTTTTAGAAACTCTACAAATTATCTTTAACAGTTTTTTTAAAAAAAGTTCTAGAAATATTTTAAAGATATCTTTTAGATATTCTTAAGATTTCGATATTTTGGGGAATTTTATTTCAAGAATATCTTAAGTAAGTGACAGTTTTCAGGTGTCGCATAAATCACAGAGTGTGTACAGAGTAAGAACCGATATGAAAATCAGCAATACAGAACATAAATATATTCGCCAAATTGTCAGCTGGAGCTATTCACTTATCATTTGTATGTACATACAATAAAGCTACCATACTCGATAAAAATCCCATTACAAAATCCGAGGCGCGTCATTGCTCGGATAATTTAGATCGCCGATCTAACTTTCGTGGAAGATATGCGCAGGCAGGTTGCAGGAGGCTCGCTTAATTACGTGCCGCCGGTACCGCCGGGTATATCGCGCACATACACGCGATTTATATCTCGCTTACCCGAGGCGATAGAAGGGAAAGGTGATAGTAATAACGCGATTGCCCGGCGCTTTTAAAATCGCTTTCCATTTTAGCTCGAGCTGAGCCCGAAGGTGCACCTCACTTCGCCGCGCCGGCTGTTGCGACCAGCTCGGAAACCGGTCGCCGCTATTTCAGCCCTTCCCATCACATTGGTTTCGCAATACATTTCGTTTGTCCCCAACATTCGTAATTATCGCGACACGGGATGCGAGAGAGTACGACGATCTCTGCCATCTCTCCCGACCGTCAGGGCGGCCACCTCTTCCGCTCGGATCCGATAATATACGAAAACTTTTAACGAACCGATAAAACATAAAAGCAGGCGCGGTTGTTCCGCTTCGAAAGCCAGCCGGGCGATCCGTTCTTAAATAAACAATTTGAAAACTCGTCTTCGTGTTCACGAAGGTGTGCGATTCGCGGCCAGGTTTTTTATCCGGTCTAGTTGCGGTCCGATCGCGCCACATCGCGACGCCGAGCCGCGCCGTCGGCCTGAAGAAGTGGCACGATTTTTTCGTCGTGGCCTTTACTCGAGTTAACGACTCTTTTTCATGAGACCTGGCCTCTTTACGGTGGTCGTGGCGATTCGGACGTTGTTTCCGCCGTTGTTGTTCCTCGCAGGACTGCACTATGTAATAGCCCGATCCCTCCGTGTTTCGTCTGTGTACACAAACTCGTTCTCCAGAATCGAAACCTCACGCGAAGATCGAGGTACATCGTGCACGAATTTTCCACGCAAAACTTCCGCATTGCAAATAATACATCAACGCACGGCGGAACCGCCCCGCGGTGCCCGAACGACGCGCGAATGAATGCGCGATGGATAATTAATGCGTGCCAAATTTGGACGCGCGTTCTTTCGGGGAAGCAGGTGCTTTCACTTCTCGACGCGGCTCTGTGTTTATTGTTTCACCTCCTCCACCGCTTTCGTTCTATATAGCAGGCGTTCCAAAGTCCAACAATTTATTCGAATTACATAGCAACGTAACGTAACATAAATCATCTGAATTTTTCCGATTCCCAGTTTGCATAAAAAATTATGTAAAAATTATTTGACATCTGAGATCCGCTGTAGACCGACATTTCTCATCGGTTTTAATTATATTGGGTTGTTATTTTTAATAGTTTTAAATATTCGAAGGTTTAAAAAGAATTTCAAGTTTTGAAGCTTCAAACTTTAAAGCTTCAAAGTTGTCAAGAAGCAACAGCCCTAGTTTTAATCTTATTATTGTTGAATGTAGATTAATAGCGCATGGAAAAGGATCAGACTTACATACAGATTTGAACTTGAAATTGGCGGTTTCTCACGCGGGTCCCTGAGAAGAAAATAAAGATACACCGCGAGCGCGTTTAATTGACCGCTTTTTCTCGGCTCTATCACCGTCCGTGACAATTGCGATAAGCAAATTAGCCACGACCCGTTGATCACACGTAATTACTTTGTCGTGTGCGCGAGCTAATCGCATAAAAACACACGTGGTAAGTGGAGTCGTGGGTTTTGGCGGTTACGATCGCACGTAAGTGCCTATTACGCACTCACGCCGAGTCGTAATAATCTGTTATTTCACGCGTTTCTCTCTTTCGATTTGTGTGACGTAATGTCCATCCGCGGTGTCATTCGATGGAGGCAGCAGCCGCCCCTCTCTCGTTCGGCGGACAACCGTGACGACAACGACAACGACGACGACGACGACAGGAAAAGGCGAAAACTCGCGTCGAGTCGAGGAGAACAAAGGAGAGAGCGTTCGTCTGCGATGCGACAGCTTGAAGCCTTCATTCGTTCAATCCGCGTACACGATTAACAATCGTATCTTCCATTTACGTTTGTTTGACGCATCCACGTGATTTCTCCCGCCGCGCCGCGTCGACGTTTCACCTTCGACTTCCCGCCCTACGGTCCGCGCTTACCGTGGGCGGCGGTCTTCGACGGATACGCGCTCTGATTTCCGTATGAGGATTCCGTTTCACGGAATGCGTCCACGAATGCATTGTCGTGTCCCCGGCTCGGCGGCATCCGAGGATGCGTCGCGAGTGCTCGCAGCACCGACATGCTTTTGCCCGTAAGCGCGAGCGCGAGTAATTTCCGGCTATTTCCTCAAAGCGGATTCCGTTAGACGGGACAATAATTAAAATAGCGCCTCTCGTTTAACGCGCGCACGTGTGAACAATGCCGCGCACGCGAGGATACGTGTCGGCCCGCATTCTACACCTTATTCCCTCTCATTACGTTCGATCGGTTTTATTTGTTTTACGATATAAAAATAATTCTGTGCTTGAAGTTGTCGGTTTGTGCAGAAATTTCATAGAATCCCTTCATGATGAGAGTTGCTGTTGAAACAAAGGACAAGAGTTACCAATTTTTTATCATGATTTGCAAATTAAGAAAGCTCGTTGTGTTTCGATTCATCAAAATCTTTAATTAATATATTTATATATTTACATCAATTTTTTTTAATTCAAATATTGGATCTCCTTGGCTAGCTCACATTTCAGAAACACTCTAGTTTTTGCACTTTTACGAGAACAAGCTGATGCATACGTCACACGCCCACTTGTTTCGAATTAACGTTAATGAGTTGAAAAAAGGTCGCGACGAGCGAACTAATTAGATTGGGAGTCGCAAATACTTCTCATGGGAAACCGCGTTTCATTGTTGCCGGAATTGCCGAGTTTGGCGAGGGGAGGAGGGCACGCATAAAAAAGTAGATAATAGAGAAGATAGATGTGTGTATTCTGGGTTAACGGCGGTGAAAATGAGAGAGAGAGAGAGAGAGAGAGATAAAAAAAGAAGAGCCTCATCTCATTGCGAGGACCGCCGGATTTGTGTGACAGTTAGATGTCAAATGTCAACTATAGCCATCCTTGGTCAAGCTGTTTTGTTACAAAACAAAATTAATTCTTCCTGCATTAAAAAAAAACATAAGAATTAATTTTATGTACAGCTGTAACCTACATTTATAAGCATCGAGGTCATTCTAGTTCATCACTAGATGGAACTGCAATGGACTGCAATGGAACATGAAAATCTTTTATATTGAATGATTCTGCAATGAGAGATATTTTAATAAGTAATTACAAATAATTTTAGGAAAAAAAATTATTTTAAATTTAATAAAAAATTTTATCTTGCTATCGTCATAAGAAGACCAGAACATATATATTTTAATATAAATAAAATTGTTTTAACAAACAAATCCCCCTTGACTTTAGATATGCAAAAGAAATTTTGCGGTAAAATTAAAAGTACAAAGATATCAAAACACGCATCAAAGTATCATGATAAAGTATCACTTTAATTTTAAAGTCCTCGTTGTCTCTTACCAGAATATAAAGCTAACTGTATTCTTATCGCGACGCATATCAGGAACGCGAAAGATGTCATCTTGATATATCCGCGAGAAATTCAATGGTCACCGCTGTGTGGCGACAATGTTGACTTTATTTACGTGGTACGCGGCTATTATACTAATCGCGTAGATAGATGAAGCTAACTCTAGAAGTCCACCAGCGACAACTTCCTCGTAGCATTGAAGCAAAACAACTCAATTTGCTACCACAATCCTTGTAACACATTCGTATCATAGGAAACTGTGCCTTCGAAATTCAAATAAAAATATAAAACTATTTTATCAAAGGCATGGAAAACCCGATCCTCAAATTGATGATTCTACATCGTTAAAATTGACCCTGTTGCGAGATTATGTTTGACAGGTGCGTTTCCGCCAAGCCACGTGCGCCGCGAAAAGGATTTTAAAAGCCGCCAATGAGAGATACGCGACCAATCGAGGACCCCGAAGTGCGAGGAGTGGTGGTAGCCGCACGTGGGAAGAACAAGAGAGAAAGAGAGACGGCGATCGCTTCACTTAGCTATTTCATTACCTTCACTCGATCCTTGGCCGCAGTGCACACGGAGCCGCGATCACGTTTTGTTCCTCGCCGCGAATGGTACCGATTGGCGCGATCTTCGCGCGCACGCGGACGAATGGACCGCGCGTTACATAATAAAGAGATCGAGTGATCCATTTGTCGAAGAAGAATAACGCGATCGCGGATTTTGCGGAGAAGAAGCGACAGCCGGAGAACGATCCGTAGGAACGTTGGATCCAAGAAGATCGTATGTTCGTAGCTTCAAGTGAGTTTCAAGTACATTCAGATTCGACTCTTTAGCTAGATTTGAAAGTAATTTTGTTGGACCGTCAAAATCATTATGTATTATAGAATGAACGTGATAAACAATGCTGTAAAATATTTCATTCTAGCAACTTGAACGTTTTGCATAATTATTTTAATGATGATCGAACAAAATTATTTTTGGGTCTGTATCTAACACCGACAAAAAAAATTTTGATATTAAACTAATATATAATTTAGTATTATTTCCTATATTTGAATAAATGTTAACAATATCAAAGAATTTTTTATAAATGTCCAAAATATTTCTTTAATTTGTAAATTAAGAAAAAAAAAACTAAAATTAATAATAAAAATTCCTTTCGGTTTCTGCTAAATTTTTAGGTATTTCATCTGTCATTCTTTATTTCGTGTAGCATTCGTTTACATGTCAACAACAATTGATTAATTTTTAATATTGTTATTGACTATTGTAAGTTACATTGTTTTTAATGTACAAAAGATAACACACTTTCGCGACTTGCTGCAATTGAACCAGATCAAGATTCTGCGATTTACGTTCGATCTCGCGAATTTCACGACGACGGTCGCGACGATCAATTTAAATAGCGCGACGGAGACCAAGGCGAGGAAGATTCGTCATGTGCAACGACGTTTCCAATGTGGAAATGGCGACATTCAGATTTTATCGTCGCGGTTATCCCCGTACCGCTAGTGTGCGCTTAAACCTCGCGCTCGTAAAGTCAGAGGACTTAAATTTCGTTCCGCGTATAGCGTGACGGGTGATCTGTAAAGATATAGTTTCGGAATGTTTGAGTGACGCGACAAACGAGTCCGCGGGATAGAAATTATGCGACCCATTTATCACCTCTAGAATACAATCGTCATTAACACATCCCTTGGTTGTGACGATATATAATTCACGAATTGAATCTTGTTGCTGTCGATAATTTGTAAGATATTTCGTGAAAATTAAAAACAAGAAAGAAGCAAAAGAATAATGGGACGATCTTGAAAACGAGGCCGCGCCTATGTGTATTGCGTCGCGATATCAAGCATCACGTAAGTCGATATTCACTTATAGATACTTCGCAACTGTCAGCTCGCGCTAGATTAAACCGCTCGCTATCCGCCAATATACTTTAATGAAACTTAATTGCCCGGCGTTGCGAAACGCCGCGCCGTCGCGAAACTGCAGCTCGAACAAAGAACAGTCGCGAACTCGTAATCGAAACGAGCCTCGTAAACGTTCCTTTATACACGTTCGCGAAGCGTAGCTGTTTGTCCTGCTCTTATCCCGTTCTCGACAAACCTGATTTAGCGTTTAGAAAAATAAGAAAGACAAGAGGACGCGCGAATAATCGGAGCGCGAAGGATGTACAATTAAAACGCTTCGTCTTCGGCGTTGATCACTCGCGCGATCGATCGACCTTAAAATTTCCGTCCCTCGAGAAAAGTTTCACGTCCTCCCTGATCTTCCGCATAATGTGTGGGAGGAAGGGGAGGGGGGAGGGTGAAAGACGAGGTGACTTTGATTTCGCGCGCGAGCGCTCGAACGAGCGCGATTACGTAAAGGACCAATTAAGTCCCGCGCTCGTTTTCGTGTCCGCCGCGGGACAATCGTGATCGATCCATCGAAGCGGGCCCCCGCGCGATGACTCGCGCGTTTTCAAACTCCCGGGAGGGAAATCATTTCCTGCGCACGGAGCGAACGGAAGAAGGAAAGGCGCGGCGCTCCAATTGCGGGTCTTTTTTTCCCTTTTTTTCCCCCCTCAGTGAACGGTACGTAACACACTTTTATTTCATCAAGACGGATTCGCGGATGGGCGCCACGCCGAATAATGCTCGTCAATTATTCGTCTTCCGCGTATCGCGAACACACAGCCGGGTGTATACCGTACTATTTCTGCTCGCCGCGCCGTTGCGAAACATTCTTCCATCCCCCTCGGGATTTCGTAACGCGCGCGTACGTACAACGAGCGAGGAGAGATGCGATGGTGACGTCGACGTTTTAAAGAGGACTACAAAATGATCGATGCAACTATAAGGAGACTGTTCAACTTGTACGCTCGAAGGTCTCGAAATACAAATCTCGAAATTATTCGTAAAGGAGACGGCTCTCCTTCTTCACCCTCGCGGGCCTTGACCACCCGCTCTCACTTTCGTTCTGGTGTGAATTTAATTGCACCTCCGTCTTCCTCGCTCCTTCCGCTGCGGAGCCGATCGACGATCGGCGAGCGATAACGCGCGCCCCGCGAGTATTTACGTAAGAACGGCAAGTGGCCGTAAGTGTGGCGTGGGAGTCGACCAGTTCGCATGCAACCGACGGTTTCCTCGACTTTCTAAGTTCCGATAGAGCGCGATACCTCGTTGACCATCGTTGCCGCGTTTTGTCCGCGCGATGTGCGTAATTTAACGCTGCGGCGGCGGTATGATGATCGACGAGCGGGTTCCCAATAATCTCGAATCGCGCGCCGCTTTCTAGGAATCCCCGCGTCGTCGTGAGGGAACATCTCTCGAGAGTCCAACAAAAAAATTGGCATTTATCCCTTGCCAATCCTCCCCGAGGGAGAGCAAATCGAGCGCGTCGCGACAGGAAGAAAGAAACTTTCGATCGTACATTGATCCCGTTGTCGTTTACGAATACTAAACTTGCGCACGATTACGAATACTAATTAATAGTGAAATCGGCTGGCACGCGTCACCGATTTCGTCTTATCCTCTTACAATTCAGTTTTGTTATTTACAAGCGGATACGAGCTCCTTTGTTTTATTACAGACACGTTTCATTATAATCACGATATTGCGATGTCTAAAATTTTTCGTCGCAAGCACGAAGCAATATAGGAATTAATTAAAAACTCGTTGGTGTAACATCCAATACGCGCATTGCTATCCGTAGTGAAAAAGATTAAACGAATAATTACATTCATAATGTAGCGTTACGCGTATAATTGTAATAATACCATTATTAATGCAATGTATACGGGTATTTCATAATTCGTGGGCATTATTTCGAAAATTAATTCAAAACACAAATTATATACACATACATTGTAGGTCGATACGGCTCAGTTACCGAGGAATATTACACATTGATAATTTCATTAATATTAATAGCAACAGGCAAAAAATGTCAGATATTTATCATTTTTATTAGTAAATTTTAATATTAATTGTACTAAGTAAATATTATTTTGAGGATTATATTATTTGTTCAAAATGTTCATCTTCTGATTGTAGAAGCGATGCATTACTCTTTGTACCATAGAATGCAAACAATTAATTTGTCCAAATTTAACGAAATTTCAAGTTAGTAATTCAACTAATTGTAAGTTTCTGTGTTATTTTTGTGTTCTGAATTCATAATTTCTGAAGTTTGTTCTACATGAAACAGTCTGCTTCGTCCTCTATTTCGTTTTATACTTTCTAAGTATATTAATATTCCTCCTCAAGCGTACGTCTGTTTCTTCATAAATGCCACTTCTTGAATATTTCTTCCTAGACGTTTTCCGCGCGGACATAACTGTATCAGCGACTTATTTATGAATCCCTGTTTGCATTCAAATTATTCGTTCCAGTCTCGTATCGTACGAGCGGAGGCTGCGACAATAAATTCCCCACGTCCTACTTCGCCGGCGTTTCGTCTTCATTCGCTCGCGAGATCTGCATACGGCATACGCGACGCGACTCATAGATCGAGTGCCCGCCTGAAGTGACATACGACCGACCTACGTTTTTTAGCGATACGACGAAAAATCGGCCGCAACGTTCGCCATTCCTCGCGCTAACTTTTTTCTGCGCTGCAGTTCGCGCGACGTTGTCCCGGATGGGAGAATTTTACATGACGTGATATCTGAGCGCAAACACGATTGATGGACGATCTTTCGCGTTTTGGTCAGACATTTATTAATTAAAGGTAAAAACGCCACAATGGATTGGAATAACAAATCTGCCTTGTTCTATTTCAACGCGCGGGCTCGCCCACGATCTGCGATAGAATGGCAGATCTATCATTCAACCGGTGCGATATTTCGTGATCGATATAAAATGTGCAAATAGCCCTTCGATTCGAATCAGCATGGAGTTTCCACGATGCATAAAGAAGATTTATTTTCCCGTTTAAGTTTGACCCGTCGAATCTTTTCGTCTGTCGTTATTATTCTTTAAAAGTTATTTCCTCTATCGATTCTCCGTTCCATCTTAAAAATTGTTCGAGCGGTGATATCTGATTATCAACAGCACAGAGGCGATTCTTCCTTGAATTTAGATATCTTGGAGTGATTATTAACGTTCAGAAGAAAAAGTTCTCGTCAGACCGCCTGCTATTTCCTGTTTCAACTTCCCAGCGGAAATTCTGAAGACGTTCTTTACCATTAAGGGGAAACCGCGTGATTTCGATTATTCTCCGACCGCAATGAAAGACTCGATCGAGTCTGTAACTTTCTCGAAAATTAAGCATATTTACTTGGACTTTCTGCGTCTTCGCGATGTCTAAGAAGTGAAATGATAAATGCAGGAGGCCCAATTAGACGTACGTCGTGGCTGTCCCGGTTCTCCGGGAATAAAAAGTTAGTCTCGTGAGCTCGAATATCGGAAATGTCGAAAAAGGGTTCGACCGGTTGGCCGGTTAGCCTGGCGATATCGTAATGCAGCGACAAGCTCGCGTATTGCGCCACGGCGAGAGGGGAAAATTGCCGGTTAGCGTGAGTAAAAAACCCACGCGTGCAAAATGCATCGCGAACGATGACGTCGACACGAAATGTCAGGGTGCGCGCGGGATTCGGTAAGCGCCGCCGCTGCCGCCGCCGCTTGTTGGTGAGAACTTGACAGGTCGGCCGGGCTCCCCACGTGGAACGGAGAGTCGCACGCTCCGCTTCATCGAGCCTTCGTCGGTACCGACGCTCACGTTCACCAGGGCAACGATTGCACTTGCACTTTTTAAGAGAACCTGTTCGCCGGAGCCACACCCACGGAGCGGCGGTGAATCGCGCGCCTGCGAATAGATCTCGTTCGTGCGCGAGAGAGCGCGTGGTCTCTCCCGAGAAAAGAAGGGACTTGCCCGTTATATTATATTGTGTACGCGTTGTAACAATTCAGCCGGATGAACGGTAACACCGTGATTGCCGGACAGCTCCTGTTGTGTCCGGCTGCAGATTCGCGTAAATACGTCTATCGCGCGAGTACATCTGTTTTCGTGAAAACCGGTTTGATAACGTCCTCCGTATATTCTTCTCTATTTCTACTACTACCACTGCGGTACTTGGGCTCCTTGTCCTTTACACCATTCTGGGATATGGCGTGTTCTCGATGTAGGCCGCTATCGCGATCCAATTACTCAACGTTATTACAGTAATGCGTAGATCGCTGCTCCTTGAATTTATATCAGGAATTTGTCTTACTTGCGAGATATTTCTACCACTCTAAGGCCTTTCACTGATTGTAAAACGTGATCTAGAAAGTATTCGGTTTCAGAAATCCTTGAAGATTTTCTAGCCGCGGAGAAACAGATTTCCTGGCCAGATTAACACCTCAGTTAAATTGCTTTCGCAATCGGTTGTAATACACGTATCATTCTGCATCATACATACTTTACTTTGTTGACTTATACTCCGTCGCTGTCTCTTGACGTTCGACAAACGTTTCCATTTTTTATTTTCCATTAAATCTGGTGAAGTTATATATATATATATATATACACATATAAATTTTTAATAGGAGACAATATAAAACATCCAAGAGGGTAGCAGAGAAAGTAGTGAACAAAACCAAACGAAAAAATTTCCAACGACTCACCGCGGGAACGGAAAAAAGATTGTAATTATTCGGTCGGCGCGGATACTTTCACGGTCGAAGGAAAAAAAAAGAAACTATTTTATTTGCTCTTTAAGAACGTTGTTTTTACTGCTATCGCGAACTGACGACCGCTAGAATTGCTTACTGACAAATGGATCCGAGAATCGTGCCTTTCGAATAAAACCTCAAATTGTCCGCGCAATTATTGTCAATTGTCAGGGTAATTGTAATTTGATTCACAATTGACGCGGAAATACTTGACGTTTCAGCAGTCATTCTACATAATTAGTTCGTGTTACTTAATTGACTGATTCTTCTCGAGTAAAATGTAAAGAGTAGGATTTTGTTTAGTGAAATAAGATTCTTAATAGCGCGAAATTAAATTTTCAAGTGCGCGAGAAGAGATCTCGTGCCACGCTTTATTTACTCCTCACATATAAAACCATTACTCGCGTGTATTCGATATCTAAAACGTAAAACTGACGAAATCATATCGGTATTAATCCTTGAGACAAAATAATGGCGTGCGTGGAAAACAATGGCTCGTAGCTCACCTCGACGTGCCACGCGAAACGTGAAATCTCATGAAAGCGGCTTTCCGAAAGCGGGAGAAATATCTCTCGGCGTTAAAAATCCACCGTCGGGATTGACCGGGAAACGCCATAAATGGAATTAATAATAATTAAGCTATAAATAAGCAAGGAGGAGAAGGACCTGACAGTTGCATAAGCGTTACGAAATTAACGGCTTCTTGCCGCGCCGTTCAACCTTGCACCTCGCACCTCGCATCATGCATTGTGTGCAAGGTGAGGTGTATTATCCGAGGAGGAGGTAATCCCTCGATCCCGTTCAATTATATTGCACCATCGGAGAGAAGAGCTGGATGCTTATTGGAACGTATCGTCGTGCCCGGCGAGCGATTATCATTCCGTGGCTAAACTGGCCGTAGAATCTATTGGAACGGCCAGACGATTTCGTCCAAACGTCAAACGCCAGATTCGTTTCCAGTTCGCGGAGACGTCAGAGACAAAGCGTTTGGTAGAGACAATGCTCGTCGCTTCGCACCCGCAGATATCTTCAGGCGTCAGATATCGATTCGCTCCGAATCCGCGCGCGCGAGCGTCGTCTATTACACGCGAAAGAGATCTCGGGGAGATCGGAAAACTATCGGGAACGCACGAACTATCAAGCGGCAAAAGTGTAACGAGTCGTTATTCTCGTGGTTTAGACTCGCCACTTCTCTCTCTTTATCTCTCTCTCTCTCTCTTCGCGCTCTCTTCTGAGGAATTTATGTCTCGCCGTGCCGTTCTCGGGCAAGAGTATAGCCGAGAGTAGGTAAACGTACCGAGAAAATTGTGTACCGAGTCGATTCCGAGGGCAATTGTCTACCGAATGCATTTCTGAATAACGCGCGCGTACGAATACCTTACGTAAGGAAAACAAGAGAAATTGTATCATTTTGTTCGCCGGAGCCGCTCGCGCGGCTAAAACTTTCACCACGTTTATTGCTAACGTGCTCGTTACACGGTATGGTCGAGCACGTCGGCGTCGTCCCGTTACTTTGTCGTCGCTTCCTGGGACACGACGCAGGCTTTTCGGCGGTAAGGAAACGCCCTGGCCCCTGTGAAATTGGACGTGCCTCGAACGTCTCGAAAAAAATAATAACGCTACGCGCCCGCGCAATCGGCCTAACTACGCGGATATCCTGTCCCGCTACTTCACGCAACGACTAATCACACGTTATTAATTTCCGCTCTGGCGAATTCAATTGGAGACACGTACATTGTGCCTCTTATGTAAACGAGTTGACCAATCGCGGCAGTGTTTTCTTCAATTTCTCTTTAGTATAGTGGCCAACCCACGCTTCAATTATAAGACGAAGTGACCAATATGAATGAGACAGCAAAACAAGGGATGGATAAAATAGATTAATTTTTACAAAAAAAAAAGATGTTTTTTTCGGTCAAATTTGGTCGAGTCAAAAACTATGAAAAATCGGTCCATTTTACGCGTCGTCTTTTACAAAAATACCGAGAAGAAGTAAGCAGGATAAAGTCACAGAGGGCAGAATCTTTCTCACACGGAGAAAATCTTTGCAGGACGATCTTTGCAGGATGTCGCGGAGAATTAACGTCTGCGCCACGGTGCTGCTCGTCGTGTTCGAGCTGACCACGTCGGCTATGGTCCTGCCGAGGCCACCGTCGTCGCCTAATCACATCCACCAGGATCAGGAGCTGTCCGCGCGCAAATCCCTCGAGGGCAAGTCCCTGCACGGCGACATCCCGCGAAACACCAACGTGGAGAGACCCGATACCGAGGACTACAGGTATCGATTCGCCAGCGTTCGCTCGATGCGGCCTTTTCCGGGCCACTTTTTTTTTTTCTCACATATCATCGACCGGTGCCCGATATTGTATTCCACGGCCGTCGCACGCTGCACCGGCAATTCACTTTCGTTTCACGCTTAGAATTGTAAATCAGTTCAACGGTCCGTCAATTGTTATCCGCCCGATCTTTAATCGAATTTCATTTTGAGATAGTAAGACCTCATCAAAGCTCACTGAATTGATTGTTTGATCTTACTTGAGGGAAATAGAAACGTTTGAAATGGTGGGACGAAATAAATTGAATATAAAGTCCCTTTGTGGACTATTATGTCTAGCAAAAATCACTTGCAAAGTTACAAAATATTAACATGTAAAGCTGCTTTAAAAATAATATATTTTTTATCGTTAATGTATAGTAGAAATAACACAAAAGATTTTCGTATTCAATTAATTCCTGTAGAGTCCAAATTTGTGGGAGTTTTCGTCGTCACGAGCCTTTCGTCGTTACGAGCCTCCCCACTTCCCGCTTAAAGTACAATTTTATTGTAATTTCGCTAAATATCGACAGATGTCCAACGTTAGCAGCGTTATTCCAGTCTACTTAACCGGCTCCTCCTCAGGAAACTCTCTCGACTGACTCACTACGATTACGAAACGATATTTACCTCGCGATTCTAAATCGCTCGAACAAAAGAGGAAAATCCTACGGCGTTCTTTCCCACCGGCGGAAAGCGGCCCAATTAGCGCGAATGAAAAGCCGTCTTCGTTGCGGCGGCTCACGAGAAACGTGAGAAACTCGGCCGGGTAATTGCTCCCGTGTAATTTCAACGATGGCAGATTTACGTGACCACAATTCGTATCTTCAGGCACCGATACGCCGCGCCGGGCGCAACCGGCAATTTCGAAAGCAAAATAGTAACCGCGATTAAGGCTAGACGAACCGATTGTCTCCCGATTGTCCTCTTCCCCGCGCGGCTCGCTGCGGTTTAATAAGTTTCGGCCAGAGTGGTATACCTGAACAATGACACCTGTAATCGCGATCGGATTAACCTCCGTAATGTCGTGAAAATGAAGAAAGCAATCTCCCGGTCGCTCGGTGCCTACCGCTAATATCCGATTAGCTTCGACGTTGTGCTATTTCTTTCTGTTACTCGTACCGTGTATTTACGCTTGATTATCCGTACGTCTCCGAGTTCCATCCGCGCGATATCAATCTTCGGCGCTCGTATTAGCGAAAAGCCATAATCTGCATGAAATTAAATGAAATTGAGTTCCTTCTCTCTTCGTCTTAGGCTGTTCGAGATCGAGTTGCACAGCGCGGACGAGATCGAGGCCGCGAATCTGCAGGGTCTGATGCGCACGATGCTCAAGGAGGAGCAGCGGGCGCCGAACGATGGCTACCCGAATCCCGAGGTGATCCCGAACTCGATCCTCGGTGTGCGAGACATGGGCCTAAGTCCGAATTACCGCCTAGACACCTTCGACGACGAGAAGCGCGTGTCGCTGCAGCCGCCGAAGCTGCCAAGCCTCGACGAGAAGCTGTACTACCTGAAGAGCGGTCGGCCCAAGGTCTACGTCAACGTGCGGGGGCACAGCGGCTCCTTCCGCAAGGATATCGTCGACCCGTCGTCCACGGCGACCCCGAACGAAGGCGCGGTGGGATACCTCAGGGTCACGCGACCCTTCGAGAGGCAGACCGATTGGAAGACGCGGGACAAGAAGACTCGACCGCCTAAGAAGTTCGATCGTCGCGTCGACGGTATCGTTCTGAGGAGCGAAGACATCGAGAAGACGAACGATCAAGCGACGTTCTATGGAGCGGACGAATTGTCGACCACGGAGAATTCCATGGTTACGTCCAGCGAACTACCCAAACAGATACCCGCGCCGCCCAGCAAAGGCTATGGACGGAGTCTGATGGCGCAGACCACACCTGTGCAAAGATACGCGCTTAGGAGGACAGACATCCTGCCGGGATACGGCTTCATCGAAGAATGAAATCGAGTATTCCTGTGGAAACCAAAAAATTAGCTTCGCCGAAAAGTATGGATTTAATCGCGACCCTGAAGATTTTCAATCGCATTTCATCCTTGCTCGAAAGTACAAAAAGAGATTGATTCGACGACATATTTTGAAAGGAAATGTTAATTACGCAATAATCGTCGTTAACTCTAGAGTACTACTCATACTATTTTTCTGACATTAATATTATGCTGAGTGAAAATTCATCCACATAATTAAGCATTTTTTTTTCCATGAGATGTTAAAGCAAAATATTAAAATAACTAAACTAACACTATTTTTATAAAAAAAAAAAATCTCATTATTTTAAACGGAAACTGTATTAAACTTGAATTAACGTCTGGCTCAAAAATTTATTCACAGTGGTACTCTAGAATTAACATTAAGTACGCATATTCCTTTTATCAGATTGTTAATTGCTGTTTGTATTACTTATCGCAAATATCATACGAATAATCGTTAAGAAGTTAGCTCTGTGATTGCGTAAAAGATAATATTTCATCTTTGTAAAGTAAATATCAAGTTTTCAAAATTTTCAATATTCAATGTAATGAAAAAAATTCTAATTCTTCTTTACAGACTTTTAAAGATTTCAACATATGGAAAGACTTTAACGATTAAATATAAAAAAGATAGAATTCCAAAAAGTGTTAATTTTACATCTACATTGTGCAAAAATTGATCATAACTTTTACTTTAGTTAAAATCAATTTGAGAAGAGCCAGAATTCATCAATCTAGTTTCACTCATTATTGGAAACAAAATATTAATTTTTTATAGATTAATAATTATATCTCAGAGAAAATTTAACGTTGCAACGTTAAGTTTAACGTTCTAGTATTAGCCTTAAGCTTAACTTATGCCGAATGTAACGACTCACGATAAAAATATATAAACATTGTTATTTATACAGATTAATATATGTTTGTAATATACATATAGTTAACTAATATAGAAAATTAAGAAAATCTATAGTAATATATTAACTTGCACTAGTAATAAATAGGTGCGCAAACTAGTAAACTATTTTTATTACTCACATTTTTTGATAATTTGTCGTTCATCTTTATCAAAGAGATATCAAAGAGATGCACAAACATCGATACTAATTTAACGCGAGTCGCAAAGAGAATGATATTAACGAAAGGACTTACCTGCTCCGCCTTCAATGTGAGCTCAATAAAAATCTGTTGTAATTTCTCGTTCACGAAATTTATGCAGAATTGCTCGAAGCCGTTCTTCTCAAAGATCTCGAAGCCATATATGTCTAAAATTCCAATCTCGTATCCGTCTGTGTTTGTCTCCATAGCTGAATTGACTCTCTAAAAAAATCATTAATCATCAATTACACAATAGTGAAAGAAAAGATCGCCTTTTAATTTTAATTTTCATTATATAATAATTTTGTGTTAAAAGATTATTTTGATCTAATTAAAATAGATATCTTTTAAATGTATTTCTTATACCAAATAAAGGCAATGTGTTCCCTTGTTTGAGAAAAGATTAAATAAATTAAATTTATAATTATTTTCTGTGGAAACTGATAATACTCATTTTACAATCAACTTTTAGTACGATATGAAATTGTCACGTAACAAGAAAAATTACATAATTATATAATTAGCGCAAGATACGCGATTTTTACGTAGTGTATCTGTATAATTTAAAAAATTATTAGTTTTGGATGAACTTTTCAGACAGCATATAATGTCAAAATAATATCAAAAATATATTTGACTTTGAAGACGTTTTTAGATCAAAAGACATGTTCAAAAGACATTTTTAAGATTTCTTGTTAACATCTTTTAGACATGAGTGTTGTCTGGATTTAAAACTTGGGATAAGTGCTCTGCCACACCTTAACCAAGTAGTCAAAAAGCCTAGCGTAGATGTCCTTTGCCAAAGCGTCTCTCGCATAAAGCGCTTGCTCCACATTCAGCGTCACGTCCACGCTTTCAGATTGACTTCCCCATTTCGACTCGAATTCTCGAGAAATCAATTTGTGTGACAGCTGTTCTGTCGAGATCCCAAAGAGATAGGCTGGAAACTCGAGAACTAAAAATGTAATTCACACAATTAGGAAGAAGAATTGTTTAGACAATAATGTAAATAATAGTGAAGATACGTGTAGAAATTATATTAAAAATTATTTTATTATCGATCGATTAGTAATAGTTATATGCGATAAGATAAATACGTTTTTGCGATTTACACCTAGATAAATTTGTATCGATAAGTGATATAACTAATCTTTATTATATCATATTTTTATTTAAGTATTAATGTAGCTTACATTGTTTATTGGCTATCTGCGAATAATTGCCGTTCTCAGCGAACTGTATATTTCCCAAATGGAGAATTCCAGCTACCAATCTGAATATATCCATCATTTCTACGTCTTTTATTCCCATGACACTCAACGCTGTAGACATAAAACAATACCTAATTATTAAATTAGTGAGATCTATTAGTAATTAAGAGACAAGATGTGAGAATATACTACAATAATTATGGAGCATTATACTATTAGTTACAATTGTACAAGAATTGCTTAACACACAGTGAGATAGCAATTTAATTGCGTACCTTTAAAGGTTTCCTGAAAATCTCGCGCATCATTTGTACCGTCCACTCTATAATTACCACCGTAACTCAAATATTGATAATAATCGAGGTCCGTCAATCCAAATTCCGCTGTAAAATTTATATTCTCTTTTATCATTCTGCATTTTTTTCTAGCTATATCTTCTAATCGCTTTTTCATTTGCCAATGATACCCTTATCTCTCGATCGTTCACTCACTTTTCATTTCCTCATTGGTGCCCGTTGCCAGCTGATAAAATATGTGAAAGTTTCGTTCGCCGGGATTATGACAAGTTACTCTTGATTTTTCCAAAAGGAAATTCGAAATTTTGCCACCATTGGGCTGACCGCCCGATCCAAATTGCATCTCAACATATTTTCCCTAAAAATTTAAAAAGATTTCCTTTATTTCTGTTCAAATAATTGAGTTGACTAATACAATGAACAGATTAATAAAAATTAATGTGTTAATTTGAGCACAACTTGAAACGTACAAATCTACTGCTGTTATTATTCCTCATTGTCTTCGCGTTGCCAAAAGCCTCCAAGAGCGGATTTGATTCCAAGATTACGTCCTTTACTTTTTGTACTTTCTTGCCTCCGCCGCTTATCCTTGCCACGTAGGACATTATGTATTTCGCTGCGACTGTTTTTCCAGCGCCCGACTCACCACTGCGAAATGAATATCGAAACGTGACAAGTTTTTCAATAGATGTATTAAAGAAAAAAATTCTAAATATATTAATATAATAAAACTGTAAAATCCTTTCTCATGCAAAATTAACTTAATACGAGAGAGATCGTTTACCTAATAATAACGCAATGACTTTCATTATCGATCATCATGTTTCTGTACATTTCATCCGCCAGTCCATAGATGTGCGGTGGATTCTCATACGGTGCCTAAAATACACGAGAAATTTTTTTATGCTTTTCAACAAGAGAAAAATACTATTATCATCCTTACCGCGCCTTGGTATATTTCGACTTCCTTCTCTCCGAAGTATGGCATCTGCTTGAAAGGGTTAACCGATACCAACACGGGTCCAATGCACGTCTGATAGCATTATAAGGAACATTTCACGACTTGTTTGTCATATCTAATTAACTTAATAGAATCTTACTCATATTTTCCTAATGTTATTATTTTAGATAAAAAATTGATTTACATAACTGAGAATTTTCAAAAATTTTAAATTAGACAAGAAAAGGATACAAATATGTAATCATCCATGTATCTCTTTTTGAGGTTCTCGATGATGGCATCCTCGTTGACCTTTGGCAGGAGGACCATATCGTCCACCCCGGAAATTTTGACATTTTGACTCTGCCAATGGTACACCTGAGGAGAAAAAATTAATTTTGATTAGCGAAAACATTCCTGCAGACTTCGTGTCGTCGACGTCGCGTCAAATTTATTAAAATCACAAACGCAGCGACACACGAGAAATCGGCGGACGTCGCGCATTGCGAATCCAATTACAATTTCTGTGTCGCGAATATCAGAAGTGCTTATTCGCTCCGACATTTCACGGATCGCCGATTCATCGATCAGTTTCCTCTCCTCTTTCAGCGGGGAATTCAGTTCAGCGCTCTTATCATGCCCTTTTAACGCAACGGCTTATTATTAAACGCGATACTTGGGCATTAATGCATTATTTATATATAACGATTTTTAAACAGACTTGACTTGTCAAAGTCCGACTTGGTCTATATCGCAAGGGACGCGTTCTAACATTTTATCCCGTAATACTCGTTCAAGTATCTAACATTTATTTCTTTTATTGGGTCACTGTAGCAGGAGAAAGAGCCAATAAAGACACATATTGACATAAATTTTTGTTCCTTGAATTTTTGTTTCTATATCTAACGAAAGATTTTATATCACAGTGTTCTTTTCTTTTTTCTCTGTTTCACATTTCTCTATATCTGTTTCATGGACTAAATAATTATATTTCTTTATCCAATAACGAATTACACAATTATGAAACCCAAGCGCATTGAGTAAGAATCAGTCGTAAAAATGTCTACCTAAAAAGGGTGTCGAGTGAAGGAGTTTGGCGTGTGAAACGTGTATTCTCGATTGCACGTGGCACAGCATTGAAAAACGCGAGAGAAATCGTAGTCAGCGCATTATGGATACTTCCGGTCGAGCGATTCTCTTTTAACGAATTCCACATACAAGTGAGTATCGAGTACAGAGCAAGGTGTCATAGAGACTCTCTTTCGCGATGTTTTAGCGGTGTACCACTTAATTGCATTTTAAACGATCGCTTGACATAATCCACCGTCAGCCGAAGCCAATTAACGGATTAATACAAAGGATTCTTTAGTAAAGTAAAAAAATACGATTACGTTTTGACGAAAGATTTTACTAAAGCGACTAAAAATTTTGCTACATGTAGATATAAAAATAGCTGTAAAGTTTTGAATTTTCTAACAAGTTCTTAAATAATTATTTTCAGAGCTACATTTAGTTCAATTTTTAAATACTTTAACTAAACCGTTCTCTTTTTCCATTTTGTCTTTCATATGTATCAGTACTGTTAACTATCATTTTTAAGAAACATACAAATAAATGTGTGTCTACAAGCAATTTGTGAAACAATTTTCTTCCCTTTCCCATTTCTCTCTCTCTCTCTCTCTCTTTCTCTAGGAGGCATGTCACTATTGATCGCACCATATGTCGCGTGGTTAACATCTTAATCCAATTAGTATATACTAGCGGAGCAACTCGCCCATATGCGACATGCGAATGATGGCCTCGCAATTGAACTACAATCGGGAAAGTTAGAAAAAGAGAAGAAGGGGGAGGGGAGAGAAAAGGACGCGATTTCGTCAGAGAGTCCGTAGAAAGCGGCGGGAATGGCTCAGCTGACAATGTCCAGCGAGACGAATGGTCACGCTTCCAGCTTCCGCTTCTCCGCGGTCGTAGTTTCGACGACAGACACGGATTTCGTTAACAATGGAAGCGAGTGGCGATCTCGCCATCAGGCTACTCAATCGGCGCGGCTGTTATAGGGTCAGCTAATTATGACTGATGGGGCTACTGACCGCGCGATCGATCGCATAACGTTCCCTCTTGTTATGCCGAGGCCCGCGCGCGTGCCGGACCAGGCCAGCCAGAGGCATGATTTCACGGCTTCCGCCGCAATGAAACTGTCTGTTCGTTCACCGCAGTTCCGCCGGCGCGGTGACGGTCAACGAGATATCGCGCTACTGCTGTCGCCGATCTTTCTGCCACATTTCGCTGGAAACTATACTGCTGAAACAATTTTCTCACGGCATATCGCCAAGTTTATCGTCCGAAGAAAACAGTCTTATTTTATACCGGTCTATTAAATAGAAATGTCAAATTGCAGTTTTATTTTCCACTAAAATTGCGCGGAATTCTTGCGGAAATAAACATGTATTGGATGTATCTATTATTTTACCTAAAATCTCAATAATCATCGCCGTTCTCCATCGATTCAACATTAAGCATATTTGCTCGTACCAAATCATTTATTATCAGCGAGACGATAACGCAATCTTCCATCATTGATAAGCAGTCAACAGTATATAGTCAAAAATTCATCCGGATGTATCATATAAGTCATTTTACAAAGATATATCATTGTTTAGGTATATTTATACTTATAATTGAGTTGGTCAATAATTCCGTTGTTTTTTGCCGATAGATTGCCTTTAGTTTTTCGCCGAGAAAAACAGAAAGTTCTTTGAATGTGAAATTGTGAAGTCCGAAAGATAATAAAAAATAGTGAAGCACAACGACTAATATATTCTTAAATCTTATATAATTATTATAAAAGTTATTGCTTTCTAATTAAAAAAAATGTTTTTAATTTATAGATAATAACACGGAATTGTTGGCCAATCTAATAATATACTTAGTTAAAATATAAACAATAATAGTACATGACAGTTTTAATGAAAACTTTCATGACAACACAATTGTAAAAACATAAAAGACGTCTCGAAGGTAGAAGCTTCATCCGATAAAAATCTCTGAATAGCTTATGCAAAAGCTCATGAACGCGCGCAGAGGAATGAAATGTCTTCCTCGAAGAATGATCCCGATATCAAGAGCTACCCTTTAAATCTGTTTTCGATCTGCCGTTTGAAATCTCAGAAGCAATCTTGTGACTCATGGCAGGTGGAGACATCCGCTGATAGAAAATGATATACTCACGAATGTTCTCAGAAGGATTATCTCACGGCGTTTTTAACGTACGGCAAATGTCTCGCGAACAGTTTTAACAGATTGCAGACTGGCAATTCTAAGACCGGCTCGGACAATAAGACGAACACGCGTCCCCCTGGCCTTGTTACCGCTTGCATCCTTCAGAACGATTAACAATGCCGCGATTATAAGCACGCGACGCAAGGACGTGTGCGTGACGTGCGTGCGTTATCATGCTGCTGAATTTATATTTGTACGTCTTTGATAACGTGTTGCCTAACCCGTCTTCGTGATAAGGATCTCTCTCTCTCTCTCTCTCTATCTATCTATCTATTAATCTATCTATTTATCTATTTATCTCTCTCTCTCTTCTTTGCGAGGAAGTCGTCCCCGCGATCCGAGCGATCGAGGATAGAGATTGAGCGCGGGCCGCATCTAATTGAATCAAGTTGAAAAGTAATAGATCCAATTATATCGGGCGACTACTTTGTGATGCGTATCGTTATAAAGGGGGGAAAAGAAATTGAGAGTCTCGTTTGCGCCACGTGTCAATAAAAAATAATTCTCTGATGGGATCGCGCTTTGATAAATCTTCTCCTCCCCTCATTGCGCTTCTTTAAATAAATATTTATCGATCCCTACGATATGGGGAACGCCGCAGAAGTCGTAACGTAAATGCAAATCCTAACAGGATATCGCCATTATATCGGCCGGTGTACGCAATGTGCACAACCGTAAAATTCCCAGGGCATAATAACAGTTGTAAAAGTGTTCTCAGAAGGTACGGAGGTTACCGATACGCGTACCTTATCGGGGAGAGCTTTAAAGACACGTCATTACACGCATCAATGACGATTCTTCTCTCTTTCTTTCTCTCTGCTCTACGCCGTTACCATTGCTCTAATTTCCACAATAGGAGATAGTGGCATTAGATTGCAATTGGAGAGAATTTTGCCTCGTGAATGGAATATATCGAATGATGTCGCAGTGAAAATCGCCATCCTAGTGAAAATTGCAGGAAGAGATTGCAGTTATAGTATTATACGAGCATATCCGGATTCTTAACTACGTAAATATCTGTTCCAATAAACATCGCTTCTTTTGCAGGGAAACAATTTTCGGTTTTCCAAAAGTATTTAAAACTTTAGCTGGACAACACAATTACTGAAAGTAATTTTTATCAGAGTATGCAGAACACTCGATCTAGTTGCTGGAATGTCGAAATTTTATGCCAACAAAATGATTTTTTAATCTGTGTTTATATGTAGTAAAATTTTTTAATATTTTATAAAATAAAAATGTTCTTTTCGTGGAAATTTTAGTCTGTCGAATTTATTGGAATATGCTGCGTATTAAAAATACAGATGTTTAAACGGTTTGAAAGTGTTTTATAAAAATGTAGATTCCACTTGCAATCAGTCCTCAGCAATTGTCAATGCAATTGTCGACGGCATTCAGTCCGAGAAGCACTTACACAGTTGACAACGTCCAATAAGCATAAGGCGGCCATGCGACGGCAATCGTTCCTTTAACCGTTCGAGCCAAATAGAGATCGCCTACGAAAACTTCTCGTCGAGATCTACCTCGGTCGCATGAAAGTGAGGGACGGCGCGAGGAAGAAGAGAAAAAGGCGCAAACTAGTTCAACGAACCTGTTAAAGTCCGTCGTGGAAAACGTGACTCACCGTGCGTGTAAGCGCGCGCGAGGTGCAATGCCGCATAATTCTGTTTTGTAAATTTATTAAGCAGCAGCGATCGGAACGCGTGTGTTGCATCGGGAATTCCAATCGTCGCCGGCATCAGACAATTTCATCATGTGACAGCGCGCGAAACCTACGCCTTCGAATCGCATTAGGACTGTTATACTTTCAACCATTTCGAATATTTAGAGTCTCGAAGAATTCTGAAACTTCAAGACTTTAAATTTTCGAACCTTCGAAATTAACTTTGAACTTCGAATACTCGAAGTTGTTAAAAGTGACAGCCCATTGTGTCGAAATTTCTGATGTCGAAAGTATTTAAATTTAATACGGGACGATTCGAATTTTCAACTTATCTTTCACGGAAGGTAAAATTGTTAAAATGTTATATTAAAATATTAAGATTATGAAAATAATCCGGCGATTAGGATGCGGCGCGAGGTTTTAAAAAAGGAGTTTCGATGATTAATGGTTTTCTTGGAAATGACGATCCAAGTGTATCACGTACGTCATCGACGTGACTATTTTCTCTCGAGGGCAATTTACGCGACAGTTCTTGTTCAAGGTGTAGCACGATGGTATTCAATGTAAAATGGGATAATTATCGGTTTCCAATTAATTTCAAAGTCGTCTGTAAACGTCTTTCTCGATTTTCCCGCGAGTGATGAAACGTAACGCCGCTGCGTTTCAGTAAAGAGATCGCGCTTCTATTAACGAGGATAATCAATCGTCTTTGCTTCAAGAAAGTGTTTCCTGCATCACGTTCGACATTAGAGCATTTCAATCTTGCCATTGAACCACGAGAAAATGAATCACTTCCCGTTCACGGATCGCGAGACAAAGAAAGGCGGGACGCAAGGAGACGCACTCGCGACGCAAAGATCACGCGAAGATCACGGAATCCAACGAATAATCCCACGATTGCTCACACATCTGGCTCTTCCTTCTTTACGACATCAGCCTTCACTCTTTATTCTATAATTCGGCATATTCTTCCTTGCTATTGTACGCCAGCTTTGTGTTATAAATACACAAAAACTTGTGCGCTCGAGTTAATCATTAAAAAAATTCTCCTCTTGTAAGAGATTTAATATTTGTGTCGAAGGTAAGAACTTTGATGGGGAAATATTTCTGACGTCATTCAACTACAAGACACTTCATTATTCACGATCCAAGAGTCAAAGCGACACGATACAATCTGGGCTGAATTTAAAGTTTACTGCGAGGTCAGACTGAGTACGACAGAAAGTATATTTATATTTGAGTCCCAAGGAAATCTTGCAATTTTACAGAGCGATATAAGACAACACGCGTTCCCTGAACATTCTTCATTATTTTTAAAATAAATTTTATTTCTACTCTTGTACTACAACAATTAGACGATTGTAAACATTTTTGACATCTATATTTATTTTATAGTATAGTCCCCCATACAGCAAAATATATCTCAGATATAATCAAACATCTTTGTACTTACAATTTTTAATCAATTTTAAAATATCTTACTGTCAGATATTCATAGAATTTTCCAGGACATTATTACTCGATGTCACGTATTGTCTGTAAAAAGATATCTTTGGAATATTTGCATGTAATATTAGATCGATATTACAGTTGAACTTTTTATGTTATTTAAGTTTGCTTCATGTTTATTTGGAGATATATTTTAAGATATATAACTAATAAGACAAATTCATACAACATATCTTAAGGTAAATTTCAGGCTATCTTAAATATAAGAATTAAATATAAAATTAAACATAAAAAATAAATGTCACACTCGAGATAAAATTATTATATGACCTTTTAGCATTTTGCAGACATTTTAGAAACATTCCTAAGACACCTTTACAGTGATATTCTGACATATAGATATTTTCAAGATATCTTTGTGATGTATTTTACTGTGTGGGTTATTGATAAGTAAATAAAACACTTGAAACATCAAAATTATGCTTTTTAACAAAAATAGTGCAATTTATATCACTCATTTAATGCGGTCTCTCTTTGAAACTAATTCTAGGACGGTTACTTTTGACAACTTGGAATATTCAAAGCTGCGAAAGAATTTAAAGTTTCGAAGTTGCCAAAAGTAACAGTCCTACAATTAATTTTGACTTGGAAAACTTAGATTAATGGTATTGTTTAATTAAATAGCTGCAATTACCATGTCGTTGAAATTGAAAGGAGTCGTCGCCGGGTAGAGTATCACGTGAACGCGAGTATTAACTGCTCCTAGTCATGTCGCTGACACAAATGACGCACGTGACACTCCGGAGGATGATCCGTCGACCGCACACCGCCAGCTCTCCGTATTTAAATCCCAGGTGGGACCGGAAGACGCGTACGCACGCGCACACGCAACCACACGACCGATGTCGACGGCTTCGTGGTCCGTCGCGGACTGAACGACGACCACGGTGAGTCACGACGGGGCACCGGTACCCGGGGACGCACGCTGCCTTTGTAAGAGGCGCGACGCGCCGCGCCGTGTGTCCGAGGGATCTGGATTCCACAGGCCTCGCGCGTTATCCGCCTGTCGTCCGCGTTATAATTTTAGAAGCGACGAGTGGTTTTTCGCTGTATTATATGGGCTTCATTTTTTGTAACTTTATTAATTACAACGCCAGCTGACCCGAACAATTGACCGCGTCTCATTCTCTCTCCGCTTTTATTTCTTCTTTTATCTTGCGGATCAATTCGGCTTCCGAGAGAACGAAGGAACGCGCGCTAACGCGCGTCGGATTAAGTCGTGGGAGATATGAGACTTATATTTACCAAGTAATGAATCGCGTTGCATGCCAATTTTGCCATTCTGAGATAATGAAAAGGGAAAATCGACATACGTCTCGGCGTGAAAGCTAAAAACCGGGTACCTATTGATGCTTGTGTATGCGTGTACCGCGATAACGACCCCGCCGATGTTAGGTCCTAGGCAAAACATCAATAGCAGGTGGTACTCTCCTTTCACGGACAGGTGTGTAGCCTACGTATCGCCTTCTCCATGAGATCATCGAGTTGCGTTTAATCCAAGGCCGCCGTTAAGTCACTTTCCACGGATGAACTCGTCCCAGTTTCGCGAGTCTTCTGATCTCCGCGGCGATTACGACTTTCCGTCGCTGTGAGATTTTAAGACATCTCAGTTAGAGGTTCTGTCGTTGACTTAAATAATCGCACGCAACTCTGTCGAAGAATCGGCGTTGTCTATCCGAGGCGTGCGTGCCCGGCAGCACGAGCGACGAGAAAATCAACGACCGGCCGCGGCTGTTAAAAACGACATGGCACGATGAATCACGATTATATCCACGCGTTATGTGGTCTCATTCGTGGTGATGTATTGACGAAATGATATCTTCGCTTTTAAACCACGCACGTGTGACTAAGTAACGTTAAGTTGCGGCGATTTTTTGTTATCGCCTTCGCCGATTAGATTATTCCGCTGTCAACTTTCGTATCTCTCTTAATGTTATGTTGTACTCATATTTTTCAACAAGCTATATTAATATTTATATTCAAATAATGTATATATGTTCGTGTTTTATCTTTACAAAGAAATCGAAAATCCGAATGCAGAAATCCGTTCGATTTTTCTTGAATAAATTTCTTGCTGAATGAAGACCATAAAAATACACATTGCATGGGTTTGCAATGAAATGGTTTTGTTTATTCATGCATGCGATACAAAATTTCAAGAACTAACAGACCAGGAAAAAAAACGCACCCTTCATACGACTACAACTGTCCGCTACAATTTGCAAGCGTACAAAAAGTGTACATACGAATGGAGATTGTAGAAAGATTATCATCGTTATTTCGTTTTGATTAGCGCAGAGCTTCATTCTCGTCGTCGCGTCGGCCGTTTTTTTTTTTTAATTAACATTGCATTTACAACCAATACCCATCGTCACATTTGTACACAACGTGGTATTTAGCCCCTTTGTTAAATTATTCCTGCAGGCGCGTCCGTACAAAGATTCACTTCACTTCACGTAGCAGCTACAGCGAATAAGTTACTTACCCGTTAGTCAAATAAATATGTATCTAACGAATTAATCCCGAGAACCTCGACTATTAAAAGTAACGCAGTAGGCTAGATGTAGTACATACATTTACATGAAGATCCGCATATTTCGGCAGCGATATCAAGTAATTATAGTTACAATTGACGTATAGCCGTGTTCAGCATCGAGTACGGTCACCGATTGCGCGTCAGAAAGTATTACAAATTTTACGGCTTAACGAGAAATTTGGAATTTTACAGTCACGCGAAGAACAAGACCCAAATACAACACAAAATCTAACATTAGGTCATAAGACGTCTTATGATTAAATTTCAGACTTTGTGTTGTCCGAGATATTCTCGTTAACAAACGACATACGCAATCTTAAATGAAAATTACTGTCGTTTGCAATTTCATACACGTATAATGCGTTAACCCTTTCAGATCTTCATATATTATATATATTCAGATCTTCATATAGTATATATATCATATCTTTGATAAATATTAAGTAATTCAACTAAAGCTTGCTTTAAAGATAATTGTCAAAATTTTAAGTAAAAAATGTGATAATAAACAAATTTATTATAATTCAACATTTTATTTTTCCAATTTTGATATTTTAATTCGTTTTTTTTTTTATTCAGCAATATCCCAAACCTTGAAAAATAAAACTAGACAATATATGTCCGTTTTCTAAAAAAAATCCAGATTTGAAAGGGTTAAACCATAATCAATTTACAATAAGAGTAAAACGTAGCCTGTAATAATGTCAACTGATAATACAAAAAATCTTATCGGTAATACGAATATCATAAAGGGGGTATATTTTAAATTTTGATACTTTGAACTTTCATGTATGCGCAATTACATTATACGTTTTTAAAATATTGCACATATAACAGGATTACATATTCTCAAAAGAACCTCGACCCCTTTCTCCCTGTTTACTAAAAATTCAACGCAAAAGACCGTCTACGATCTATTAACTATTCTGATATGAATGAAATTTTCGCTGAGCGATTCCCCAAATTAAAGAGAGCTAAGTTATTATTATTAATTATAATGTGTCTGGTACCAAATGTGTCACCAATAATTACGTTATTAATTAGATCTAAATTATTGAAAACACATGTTACCTTCTATCTTTTGGACACATCTTGTATATTGCCTGCCTTCAATCGTTGCGCAAAGATATAATCCACCAACTTGTTCTTTAACAATATCTACATTATAATGAACCTTCCTCCTTTTTATGTACATACAGCTGCGTATCGTCTATGATAACTTAATTCTTACATACCGGGGAAGTTCTGTAAAGTGTATCGGGCAGAGGCTGTGCCATGCATCCCGGTGATCTTAAACTCGCAATATCAGTCCATTTCATCCCTTGCGTCAAACAATTGTCCTGCTCTTCGGAATTTAGACCGAGTGTCTACTTAAAAATTTTACTCTCTGAAGCGCAATTCTAAATAATCGAGATTCGCGATAATTGCAAGCGGGATCTCAGTTTCATTTTAATACACGCTTCTTAAAGGGTTTTTAAAATTAAAAGTATCTCCGTCAAGTATAAACTCTCAGATATTATACAGTCTTAAATTTTAGTATTAATTCAGCTGTATGAATTATGTTCTCAGAGGAGTATAAAAAAAACATGGCAAGGGAATTAATGTCCTTCGAATAATTACACTCTCAAAAGATTGCTCGTAGAGTAGAATCATCCAGACTTGGATTAAGAAGTAGTATATCAATTTTCCATCCAAGCTTTATCGGTTGTTTAATTTCTTCTTTTTTTTTCTTTACATCGATTGGCCCAGCGAGAGCGGATACCCTTAATTAATAACTAGAGAATTACATTATATTGCAATTGACATCCGTTTATTTATACAATTAGCTTATCGCTTGCGGCGTTCTTCTGCTCTAGCGAAAAGCGTTTGGTCGTCAAACAAAACGTGTCCTTCCTGCACGGATTAATCATTATCTCTACACTATCTAATTTAAGTGAATTAAATTTTGATTTCAACTAATCTCGTCCCAGCCGGCTTATTAGTAAGCCACGGAAGTGAGGTTCCGCATGCCAGTTCGAAACGCGCGTTTTCCCTGACAACGCTAATAATAGACTAGAAGGGAGGTTTGGTTTATCGCTCACCTGGGAAAGCCCGAAATCTCGCGAAACCTCCGTTATTAACAGCGATACGTCTCAGGCTACGTCTCTCGCACAGTTACCACTCTAATGTTCTAGAGCCGTTTGTACTCTCGACGATATTTCTCTCTTTGTATTTGTCTGAACACCTCGGAGCTGATAAATCCGTCTTTTAGAATCGATCTCAATTTTCGTGAATCTACGTCGACGGCACGAGATATGAACAGATCCCGCGGAGAGAAGAACGCCGCCATGCTTCGACGCGAAAATCGGCATGAGATTCATTAATTTACTTAGTTTCCGTTTCACTTTTTTCCTCGCGCCACCCCATTTTCGTTCAGCTTAGGGCGGATTTCGAACGAATCGAATGACACGAAAGGGTGTAAGACAGCGTAGGCACTTTTAGGAAAAATGGCTGACAGTGAGGCTGCGTGTCCACTCGAGAGTTAGAAGCCTTTCGTCTCGAGAACAAATGTCAACTGTACAATTTTATGATTTAACGGAGAGTCGAAAGAATCATCGACCATTTTCTTCGGAAACTTTTGCTATTAATAGAACAATTTTGCCGCTTTTGGTAGTAAAATCCTGGAGCGGACATTTAGTCTTCTAAAATTTAAGATACATCAGGACCTACTCGTATAAACAAAGATATTCAAACAAATATACAAACTGCACTTTAATGTAACTAAGATTTCGAAAATTATGTGCTACAATCTCACAAAAAGAGATAAATAATTTTTTTAGAATTTACTTGTACAATTTTTATCTGTAAAATTGAAAATTAATGTGCTTTATAATTCTGTTCCATTCTTTTTCGATTTAGTTGTACCTAGAATTACTGTATCAGTCAATAAACATTTAAAAGTTACATTTTTAAATAAAAAATATAAAGCAGATACTAAAGCTTCTAAAGCATATAAACTTATGATCTCTGGTTTGATCTTTCTTTTACGTAAAGATTACGTGAGGATTGAAAGGTAAATTCTCTAAAAATTCCAACTTTATCAAACGCGATATATTCGCAGGTCCTGACACTCACTTTTGACATCTCATTTTCGTATGAAACATGTCCTTAAGATGTATATCAAGAATTTGCACGCTGCGATAAAGGATGTTATACTCTCGCGATAAAGAGTAGATAAGATGATGGAGACAAAGTGATTACGCACATCAAGCGCACCTATGCTCGCGCACATCCGAATAAGAAAGGAATCCGACAGCGAATCGAAATTAGAGGGAAACCTCATCAATTTAACGTTGCCACACAATATCCTCCACCATTTCCGTACTAGAGCTGCACGTATATAGCCTACAATTATCTACAAACGATTGCTTTTCGTTGACGATTTCAAAATAATCTAAAGTCCCTATAAGTAGCATCGCCTCGTCACGGTGACTTGTATATATAATATATTACACATTCGCTTGTTTGTTGTGTGTGTGTGTGTGTGTGTGTGTGTGTGTGTGCGCGTGCGTGTGTGTGTAGATGTGTATGTATGCTCTTTCTTTCACCTCTTCACATTGTCAAAATATCTTTACTTTGTCTATTATACTGGCACGCACGTATAGCGTTGCGTTTTTGCGCGTTTTCTCTTATTATCCATGACACGGGGGAGTTTTGCGAAAATCTGGAGAAAGAGCACTCCTATCCTCGATCTTTTCATAGTAACATGATAGGCCATTCGATAACCAATATCGCACTACGTATACATAACGTTTGTCTGAGTTCGGAAAGTATCACCTCCACCGAAAAAAATCGAGCTTTTCTTGTAGTCAAAATTTGTAATATTTTTTTCTTCAAATGTAACGTTAAGAATAAAATATTGTAATGCACTCAACGCGCAAGATTCGGCTATAATTTCATGCAATTTTAAGATATTTTACGATGAATAATTTATTTGACGATGACCAAAAGATATTTTGATCATTGCGGTTATATACAGAAGTATTAAAATTTAAATGTATTCAATAATCATTGTTATTAAACAAGTATATACTGCGATGTATTATCGCAAAAGCAAATTGTTTCATAATTGCTCGGAACATAATATTATCTGTAAGATAAATATATGGTTTTACATCCTGTTAAAGTAGCTGGCGAATCAGACTCGTAAGCGAATCAACTAATGAGAAATCAGAGAAACTTGATGAAATAAAAAGCATGGTTATAAAACGCTCGTCGTAAAAATAATAGGCGATTTAAGATTATTTGCGGATCAAGTAGAACACATAAACACAATTTTATACATACATCTCGCTCAAATCCCGATTAAATACAACCTTTGTACAGTTTCTTCTTTTGTACAGAATTCTGATTTTCCGTCAATCAAATTGAATTAAAACGCGTTCCTCGCGGGTAAGTCGCGCGAGATTCCGACCTCGGTTGATCCCTTCAATGTGACCGTTTCTCGTCTCTCCTCTTCTTTCCAGCCTTCTTTTCTTCTGCTTCCGGTAGCACTCCATCTTCTCGGTCCGAAGCACTCACGCTCGTGCGACCAAGTTGCGACGTGACGGCGCGCAACGGCAAGGGAAGGGGGAGATAAGGACGAGAGAGATAGAGAAAAGAGACGCACGCTCTTTTCTCCGCGACTTGTGGGCCGTAAATTCTTTCAGTCACGAGTCCGTCCTGGCAACTTGGCACTGAAGGGAGAGCGAGTTACGCGACGACGTAGGACGACCTCGGCCCGGTCATCTTGTCGCATCAGAATAGGCCGAGCTTGGTCCGCAGGAACTCCTTGATCGGAACGTAATATTGGCTCCTTAAGGCCACCATTTCCGGTGTCTTGCGCAGACTGTTGAACAGCGTCGTGTCCGTCTCGAACACCAACACCGTCACGATGAACAGCACCGTAATCGTCAGCATGAATGCCGGTATAAAGATCCTGACCACATGCAGACTCCTGCGTCTGAGTTTGCCGCTCGCCGCGCGACGGACGCCCTGATGATGCTTCTGCTGGAGGCAGAGCTTGGAGTTTTGCAGCTTTTGCATCTTCGGTATCGGCGTGACCGAGCGACTGTGCGGCTTGCCGGACGCATCCAACAGCTGGCTCTCCGACGAGGAGTGATCGAAGGAGTCCCTGAAGTAATAATCATTCGCCTCGCCCTCGTGCTGACCGACTGAAACAGAAAGGACGCGATCGATGCTAGTTACGTTAACGTGCGACTCGTAAGAGACGTTACAGGTGCCGAAGTTCTGACGATTTCACTCCGCGAGGTTTGAGGATCGCGTTCGTGGAACTAGCGGAATTTTTTTATGACATTGTAAAGTCAACTGAAATTGACTCTTTTATTTCAACAACTCACTTCTGTTTGTCTATAATCGAGAAAATGTATCCTTTGCTTTTCTAACTTTTAAAAACTATAAAGATTAAAAGGTATGACGTAAAAACGATATAAACGAAATAGCAGCAATTGTACGTTAAATTAATTCAACTGTATACAGATAATAGAGAAATGAATTTATATCAAGATTTATATTGTGAAATTAAATTCAGAAGATGATAAGGATCAAATAATGCTCTTAAATATCTTCTCTAACAAAACGTGCAATCTCAGTAAATATATAATAGATCGTATTATTATCGAGAAAGGATAGCTTTTATAACTACAGAAGACATTACTTGCATGATTCATTTTTATAATCAACTCACCTGATTGATCGAAATAAAATAAAATGTTAGAAAGTACGATAAAGTGTTTAAAAAAATTTGAAAAAAAAAACTTCTAAAGGATTTCACGTTTAATTTCATTCAAATTGTAATTTTATTAAATAAATGACATAACAAGATTTTATAATGGCTCATTCGGGTGAGAATTAGGTCAACGTAGAATCATCGATTTCCACGAAACCGCCAACCTTGAAGAGGAGATCGACAGGAAACTGTCTCACGCGTGCACTTCCCTAATCATCGTACACTCTCATAATTGCGATCGTTATTTTACCAATTGGACCATCGTACTCGGGACTTGGTTGCGTGACGGGAATATTTCAGTGGTTCCTATATGTTCGAGACAACTTTGAAAAGCTACTCTTGTTCAATAGCCAATCGGCCAAAGTACGATGGTCGAAATAGTTCGCGCGGTCCTTCGAGGGTAAGGTGTCGGATGTGTCGGTTTGTATGTATGTTAACAGGCGCAAGCCCATGCAGACCGCAATAGTCGAAGCGTAACATAAAGGAAGGCGCAAGATAACAAAGCAGAGTCCAACGACAACGACGTACACGCGGGAAGAACACAGGAGAGGCGAGGTAAAATATATATAATACGTAACAGACAGAAGGTAGAGACAGAAGGTAGAGAAAACGGAACATCTTTTTCATCGTCCTGGAGTGTTCGCGATGCTTACCTGCTGCCTCCCGTCGTCCCGAACGATCGAATCCATTCGAGAGTTCCGGCCTCGCGGCCAGAGTCGCGCAACCGTTGGCAGTCTTCGTCGTTGTAGATCCGCGGCCTACCTCGCCGTCGATCTCGCTTACCTCTACCCGCGTTTTACCATCACGCTCGGTATCGATGTGCACGCTTCTGACAGGGATGCGTCCGTTGGATGCGCTCGCCGGCGCCTTCGAGCTCTTGATTATTAGGGCGGTCGACCGCACCACCATCGGGCAACGCTCGTTAGTCAGGGCGTTAATGCGCTGCCGCACGACGTGCTCGACGTCGTGGCCTGCCAGCTCCTCCGAGCCTATCACTATTTTCTGACTGTACAACGGTCGGTTCAGCGTGCTCTTGGGAAATTTCAGTTTGGCTTTCGCACGGTTTGTGGTGATGGTGTTGGAGGTGGTGGTGGTGGTAGTGGTGGTGGTGATGGTAGTAGTAGACGTGTGGGTGGCACTCGCATGCGTATCATTTTCGTCTACGGCTAAAAGAACAGAAAGAAAAGGAGAAAACAAATCAACCGAAGGTTCTAAAAAGCCAAAGAAGCGACGGCGGCGGCAACGGCGACGGCGGTGGCAGCGGCGGCGGCGGTGGCGATGGCGGTCCCGTAAAAAAAAAAGGGACGCCTTTTCTCGGTTGCACAACGAACGCCATCGATGCACGAGTGACGTTTACTCTCTTCGAGATTTAGCGAGCGGCGGTTCAATTTATTTTAATTTTTTTTTTAATTTAAAATTCTTGCCTTTGTAACAATAAATAATAAACGAATGCGTTAATTTTCAAATTTTGTGATCGTCTCTCTCAGGTATAAGAGTACTTAATTTCGAATCGGATAGAGATTATTGATTATCTCGCTTTCTGAGAAGAGTAAAATTCCGCGTGTTATACGCTTCATCATGCACTATCAGAGACACTAAATATATTATCATACTATTACACCTTAACAGCTATTGATTTGATCGTTTATAATGCCTGACTAGAAATACGTTTCTCCTTCGTAGAATTTCAATGCAAGCCTCAAACAAGCTTTCGACAGGTTAATATGGCTGTTTTTATTGTCGTGTACACATGCGTCGCGGCGATGGACTCGAGTGGACCGAAAAGTTGAACGAGATTAGGGAATCCAATTCGGACGGGAGAAAAAGAGAAAGAGAGAGAGAGAGAGAGAGAGAGAGAGAGAGAGAGAGAGAGAGAGAGAGAGAGAGAAACAGGAAGAAAAAACGAGAAAAGGTAACCGTTATCACGGCTGTAAACTAACCGTTGTTTCTCCTGGCGTGAATCTCTTGGTCCTCGGATACAGTCTCCAGAAGGGGCAAGGTATTGTCTGGGCAGTAGGGCGAACTGAGGGGAACTCCCGCACCGTCCAGCATCCCGCTGCCGTCTAGGCCCGCGCTATGACAGCTACGTGGTAAGCTAGAATATCCTGAAACACGAGGGAACGAAGACTTCGTACAGCTCATGCATCAAGATCGCATTTCAATTAGGGTAACTCCGATATACATGTCGTATCTATCAAAATCTTACTTTATCAAATTTATTATATTTAAGAAAAATAAACTATGCCAGCAAAAACTTCATACTGCCTACCACTATCAAAACATTTTTTTTAATATTAATATTCTTGATATGTAACTAGTATCGTATGCAAATTAACGGGATAATGAGGAAAATATGACTCACTTATTTCGACGAGGTCCTGGCTCGGCGTGCTAGGAGTTGCCGGTACGCTGCTGGCTTTTCTTCTCAAGCACGTCGACTGACAGCGTTGTATCGGCGGCTCCTCCTTCCGGAGTGGTCCTGCCTCCTCCAAAACTTCCCTCTCCGTTCTTCCGGTATATTTAAATTTGTATCCCCACGAGAAGATAGAGCCACCACTCACCACCGGCGCGTCCGACGCCCTCGGTAAGCTGCGCACAGTCAGGTCGTTAAAAATTACTCGTAATGCTACCCTCTAAATCCCGTAGAGTGAAAGGTGAACTTGTGCACACTTATTCAAGTGCGATTTACCGCTCTAAATAAAAATGATAAGTCACTCCTACAGGAGTCCTATGCGGTCCTACAGAAATGAATTTTGACTTTCCTAGAGTGCAAAGTAAAGCACTCGAATAATTGCACAAGCTCAAGTTTTCACCCTATGAGATTCAGAGAGCACTGTGTTCCATGTCGTATAATCGACAACCAATAATTATATTTAAATATTCGAGATCAACCGTCACCGCGATTAAACGCTTCTGAATGCGTCTATCTTCTGAGCCCGTGCGAAAAGAACGTCGCCAGACGCAATTAATCCGCTCGTTTCATTCATGCCGGCGGCACCGCGCGAATAGACGCGGCGAAAAGATCGAGAGTAGGCCTTCGCTCGCGCCGGAAATCCAACCGAGCGCGAAAGATTTATGCTCGCATAAATTTGCCGAACGGAATTAAGCTAGTCCCGCGATCGAAGTCGCCGCGTTCGCCGCTGCGGGCTAACTCACCGAATTTCGGTAACCCGCAGGAATTCGATTCTCCCTTGGGTAATATCTCCGTCTAATTGATCTCCTCTAACCGTTTTTCGCGTTTGGTTCCAGACACGGTGGTTTGAACGATACGAGAACGTTTCTCAATCTATTCGTTATAGATTGTTACAGTTCTCTGTATTTATCGTCAATGTATTTTTCTTGGCGAAAAAGTTAACAATTAAAGCTGAAACAACACAGATTGATTTTCCGTCGCGTATTCTCCGTCTTGTGGCAGGCGTCAAAGTTGCAGCTGTACTTTAATTATCTGGATGATGGCCAAATTACCGCGACAAGACAACTGCCATTCATTGGCAATTTTAACTTGTTTACTATTTCTCTACTGTGCACTTGAGATGCTCGGATAAGTGTATTTTAATTTACGAGTAAATTCGACCAATGTCAAGATCGCGTGCGGCCCTCCAATAACCTTTGCTCTTCTGTTTTTATTGTAATCACGAAAACTTACAAATCTTCATCTTTCGACGGAATTTCACGTAAAGAGGAATATATTAGGCAAATCTAACAATTCCGTTCTCGTAAGAAAATTTCAAGGTGTGTGTCGGGTTTCTACTAGGAGAAATTTAATTAATTTAAGTTTTAAATTTTTCACGTATTAAATAATTCACAAATAATGTCACAGATGCCTTAATTCCAGATCGCGTTGTCTTTTGTTCGAAAATAATACGTTGCACTATAATCAAAGTTGATTGAAACGATATAGAATGATATTTGCGAATAACGACAAAGTGTCCAAAGCAACTTTGATCTCGGACAATTGCGGAGCCACGTGACTGTACATCAGAGATGTGCATTTTTAGTGTCTCAGTTTAAGTGACACTCATAAAATTTCAATTGCCTCACTGTATATAAATATACCGCGTATGTATTGAGACGATACGCTCGTCATCAAAACAACCTTCTACAAGCACGAGCATTCGTTCGGGGGTCCATCAATGCTCACGGTAGAAACATTAAATTTGACCGCGCGATAGTAACATACATAAACTGTGTGTGTAAGTGCCAGCGATATTTCCGGGGATGCATCTTTTACAGCAACGCCGGAGCCACTTTTACGGTCCTCGTTCAATTACTTATCTCGGAAATTTCGGAAAAGCCGCACGTACAACGCGGGCAAAATGCAAAACCGCACTGGAAGATACTTTGCAAATTTCTTCGCCCAAGTTTCTATCTACCACGGGGAACTAAAGGTCTGCGAGTGATCGGTCTAGAGACTAGCCGTTTCGTATTTATCAAATAAATACGCAACTCTGTAATTTCGCACAACGATATCATAACCAGCGTTATCGCACAAGAAACCTCGGAAGATTCAGAGATAAAATTATAAAATAGAAAACGTTTTAAATTTTAAATTTTAAATAAAAAAAATGCGTCTTATTCGGTCAAAGCGGATTTTGCAGATCCCGTAAGGCAATACATATAATATTTTCTGCGTGAATCTATATCTGCGTAAATTTTCCAGTTCCATAAACTGCATGCCGATTATTTAATCGAGAATTGGAAAATGTATATAAAATCACACGATGATCTAAAAGTAAAAAATATTATTAGGGAGGCATTGATATTCGCTTTGACCGAATAAAACTCATTTTTTTCTCGTTCACATATCGATCTAGTTTCACGAATTATTTTTTTTTAATTTTAATTACTTCTTTTCACTATAATAATTTTTTTTTAATGTAAGCATTCTTTGCGCGCATTTGAGTCATCAGTGTACAGGAATCAACGTAGCGGAGCATGGATGAAAACACGGATGGAAGCTTCTTCGTAAGCAGCGGAAACGCCATGCGGTGTAAAACACGGTAAATCTCATACGTGCTTTTAGGGGAAACACGAGTGAAAAGGTACTCACGTAAAAAACAGCATCTGCTCGATGGCGCACCTCCACACGTGACGACAGTTTGTTGCCGTGGGACATTTGAACCCGACGAGATGCTTTTTCTGAAAATTGCAAATATACGAAGACGCTCGAGAAATATCCTACCTTGGTGTCATTATTATACGCATTATGTCAGCAAATGTCCGCGTTTCCGCAAAATAAAAGCCAACAAAGATCATTTTTGCTCTCTGGGCAAAACGAATAAGCGAAAAAAAAAATGATAAAAATAAGCGAACTTTAAATTGCTCCGATAAGCGATATTTTAATATTCTCAAACGACTACATAATAACCACTCATTCGAGAATATTGCAATATCACGTCGCGTTTGTGCGATTGCAAAATGAAGTGTATGAATATTATCGGTTTAGAGAACGCGATTCGTTACGTTTCGTCGCCGGAACTTCAAATTTGAAAGTGAAATGAATATCCTGCAAAATGTACAGTTTCGAAGTGACAAAGACAGCTGTTTATTCGTGGTTTTATGAGCACCGAGAAAGAATACGAAGGCAACGGAGGGGATGTTCGTGAGATAAGAAAGATTTATTATTCGCAAGGCGACGTAAGTCACGAGATACGCATCTCCTAAAAGCATCTGTATTATTCCGATATTTTGATAAAATACCGGATATAATCATATAAACATGCACAGAAAATGTTTGAGTTTTTTCCCCTTCGACATGTTAGCTTCCGATTTTCCTACGTTGTACTCGTGATAATTAAACCTTGTATTAAGAATTCAGCGATTAAAATCGCTCTCTAACTCACCTTCGTCCTCACGTCCTGCGCGAGTCCAGCAGAGAGCAGAGAGAAATAATAGGATTACTTAACTTACAATCACGTAGTGTCTGACGTCACATGCACATACCGCACGCACATACGCTGCACGCGAGCGGGTCATGCACGGACGAGAGCGCGCATTCTTACGTGCGGTTATCGTAACATAGTAGGGTACAGCGTTTGTAATTACAAATTAGAAGCTGAGATAAGACGAAGGGCTTTTTCTTTCAAGGGCTTGAAACTCTGAACCTTGTCTTGCGTAAAAGTGATATGAGAAACGCGGTTTTTAATAATTCCGACAAAAATCTAACGCGACAAAAGGGCTGGTCGTGCGTTTAACATTCAGAATTGAACGAACACTACAAATTCGACGGACGTTACAATCGAACAGTTTTAAGGATCTTCGTTTACGTTTGGAAGCTCATGCAACGCATCGCATGATACATCTAGGCTAATAGGATAATAAAGCCACGTTTCACTAGATAATATTCCCGATTGTATCTTCCATATAATGTTATAATACCTCTTAATTTTAGCAATTAAATCGTGCAATGTTACGAAATACTTTTACGTAACGTAGTGTTCTTGGAAAACTTGAAAAATTTTAATTATCATATGTGAAATATCGTGTCTATTCTTTTCGTCCGATCATAGTATCTAATCAATGTGTTTACCTCGCTTATCGTCACATGCACGATAAACATCTTCCCTTCGAAATTGATCTTCTGAACTTCCGACCAGCGGAAATGCTGTATCTTCCGTGAGTCTTGGAACGTCAGGATTCCACAGTGGTTAATGCCCAGATGAAGCTGCGTGCTCTTGTCGGGGTCCTGTATAAATGTGACGTGCAAAACGTATTTATCAGAAAATAGAATCGCAATGTGGGCAGGAACGTTACGCGAGATAATGCAAAAAAATTTAAGAAATTCCCATTTAGTTAATGCATTCGCCATATTTCGAAGGATTATCGTGAAATCCAATCGTAATATCATCTCTTTTAATTTACCTCGGAAATTATTGTTAGGTTTCGACTGATAACGTAGGAAAAACAATTTGTACGTATAATTACTGTCCCAGATGCGACTAATTACGCGGAAAACTTTTTTATTAAAAGTACCCGCAATCGTTATATATCTATTTGTAATAGTCTCTCACTCTCCGGGCCATTTTCTCTACGAGTCTTTTCTTTTAAATTTAATTTATTCAATACATCACTTATCGTCGCACCATTTCCGACAAGTGCACTTCATACATCGCGATCGCCAATGGGACGAACGTTCGGCGCGTGAAATAGATACTTTACATAGTGTGGCACCCTTTCTCGAGTAAGTGAGAAAATGGCTCAATGCCATAATAAAAGTGACGTTTTCCCTTAAACGGAAGACGGCCGCAACTGTGGATCGCGATTATTTCCTCAGCGAAAATGTCGCCGTGCAGCCAGGAAGTGAAAAACCAATAAATGACAGGTGCTACCACGTCGTCTCGTGCGAGGGTGCAATGAATGCATCGTGACGAATAATAGCGGCTTGTTTTTCCTCGCAAGCGATACGAAACATGAGATTGTTAGTTCGCCGAGTAGCTTGTGTATCATAGTTTATTTGTCAGCAAGAGTGTCCCGGCGAAGATAACGCCGGTGGTTTCAATGGGCGTATCGATCGATTGAGACATTAATTAGACAATGCATTACTCTAGCAGCACTGAAAATGCATCGCGAGCTAATATTGAAAGGCATTTCATCGTTAGATTATCGTGTTGGATTCGTTTCGTCACTTGAGATAAGTTGCAAGAAAATTGTCACATTTCGAATAAAAAAAAAAAAAAATAAATAAATAACGCGGGACATTAACTGCATTGTAACAGAAAAAGAATTTAGTGCTTTCAGCAAAAGCTGTTTAGTTGAGGCATTTTTTAACAGCAATCAAATATTTTGTTGCACCTGTGAAATTTATGTTAACAAAAAAAATTGTTTATAATCATTGAATAATTTTGTTTTTAGATATATGTATTTCAATTAAATTATTTGTTACAACAAATCATTTTTTTTTTAAGTGTATAATACGTGGATACTCCCTACCGATAACTTGCAACTCTAAAACGTTCACTACTCGATTCGTACAAGTTGAGAGGCTACTTTAGGTACGCGAGTTGATACGTATCGTGGTAACAATCGGATAAAGATGTTACGAACGAATCCTCAATCCGTTGTCGGCGAGGTATAATGGAGATACGCTCTTGAGGAAATCCCGCGGAAGGGTTTGCTCCTCGTTTGAATATCGACGAACGCTGCTTCATATTCTGCGATATTGGAGGAGATGTCAATGGCAGCTAGAATCGGTTATCTTCGAGAACGTTTCCAACCTTGCGGAACCGTCCAATGAAAAATATAGTCCGCGCGAATCGAAATTATTGCAAATTAAATACGAGCTCAATGATGCACGAACAAATGGAAATCCGTATCTGGTACTTCAATGTAATGTACGCGGTTAGCTTACATTGATAATATTTATATTGAATTTTGTAATGCTCGAATCGCGAAACTCGTGTTTTAAACAACAAACATACAAAAATAATACTGTAACATTGAGAATATTTAGTTATCACAAATAATAAATGTAATTATAGATCCAGGTATATACTTGAACGTTCCAAAACGGCGAAGTATCACGGATATCGTGGCGAAGTAAAAAAAGGGTCGCCGATTTATGAAACGAACACACAAAGCGCGATCGTTCTCTTGCGAGGAAGATAAACCGGTTATAAACTCTTATCGACATAGACGAGATATACGACTTTTATCCGCGTTACCTATACGGCAACACTCGGCCGCTGCCTTAAATTTATTAATCCACGTTCATCGATCTCGAAACTCGCAGCGAAGCCTCATTATTCTTGCGCCCGGATTGCGATCTGCATTTTTGATAAGGATGAAATAAACGATGCACTTTTGCTGCATTCTAATGAAGCTATCGAGTGAAAGCTTTTTTTTTAATCCTTCTAATAATAGTCCAAGTAATTGCAAAACAAATAATTAAAAACTCGAATCTATCATTGAGAAAAGTGGGTCATCGGAAGCGCGATCGCATTCCGTTACGCCAATAAATCGGTCAATCTTGAATTTTCAAACGAACGCTACTCGTAAAGAGTCGCGTAAGAAGCAACGATTATCGGTACGAAATTTCGTCAAAGGACAACGGCACGTCGCTAACCGATTGAAACATATTGCCGGAAATAAAGAAGGGCGTCATTAGCATCACGAAAGGAAACGACCATGAGAGTTCACTCGAGTTGGTCACGCTATCAACTCCGTTAGCAACGTTCAAGTTTGTTCCACGACAATGTTGTCGTCCACATTGTTGTTGGTCACGATTACTTCACGGCTACGATTGAGACAACATTGAGACCGGTTCCCTCGAGACTTTTGTTCGATACAAGTTCAAATACCAAGTTTCTCCAGGTTCTGTTAGTGATATCGTTAATGTTCGCAAGCAGGTTAAAAGCGCATCAAAGAATGAGTTTCTGATTTGAAATTCATTTGGCATTACTCACTCGTTGCTACAAGGATAACGAAAATTACCTTGACCGGATGTGGATCGACCGCGTATGTATCCAATTGCGAGGCTATCCTAAGGAAGTAGTTTTCCGCCTGTTCCGGCGTGAACCCTTTCAACTGAGTCTGATGTAACTCCATTGCCTTCTCCTCGATCGTCGGCGTCTGGGTCTTCAGTAATTTGTGCTCGGAAATATAGTTCCCTTCCTGGATCTCGGGATCGTAATCCCCCAATTCACCTGAGAATTCGAGAAAGAAAAGCGGTCTCGTAAATATCAATCGTGAGTTTCTTCTCATTCCTTATTCCATACATAAATACACACGCAGAATTTATTCATTTTATTTATCTCGATAGGAAAATACCGGAAAACTATAGTACTATGGAAAGAACACAGTTGCTATTAAAATTTAACCGAGTAACAGTTCTGAAAATAATTTTGTAGAATGTTCGAGCGAGAGAGTTTGTTGTTGGAATATCAAAACTTTTTGTTTTCATTTTACATTTATTTTAATGATTCGACAAA
Source organism: Monomorium pharaonis (assembly GCF_013373865.1). NCBI lineage: Eukaryota > Metazoa > Arthropoda > Insecta > Hymenoptera > Formicidae > Monomorium > Monomorium pharaonis. Next base: position 951,479 of record NC_050470.1, on the reverse strand, counting down.
ATTATTTTCAGATTAGCGTCAAACTAAATTCTTAGATACTTTGATAAAAAACTTTCCGTGTACAATGTAAAAATGTTACCTTTTTGAAAAACCCTTGCATCAAAAAAGAGATGCTCGACGAGAATAATTATCGAGTACGCTCTGAGATGATGATCGCATGACGGTTATCTAGAAAAGTGACCGGCATTCATCGCGAGTATATTACTCACATCGCAACAGGGCGCGGACGACTGGACATAAATCGTTCACGATGGAGAAATGAGCGCTGCTTGAACCGGATGTCAAAGACAAATAACAGGGAAAGCAAACAAATCTCTCGAAATATCAAACTAATCCACGGCAGTTCCTTCCCGAATTGATGAGAAAAGTCTGTGTAAAGAAAGCCATTTATCACGCGAAAAACGTACGTGGAATCTACATGAAAAACGGCTTACTTTAGCAAATCGGGGAAATCGCATGCCGATCGCGTTCCGCTACGAGGAACATAAGAACAGCTATCGCCAAGGTCAGCAAAAAGATCTATCCGAGAGCAAATAGTTTTTGCAGTTACAGCTACGGTTCGCTAAAAGGTGAACGGTCTAAGAGTTGATGGTCGACGACCGAAGTTTTAATACAAAGAGTCACGATCGGCTACGGTAGAAAGTGGCGGGTCATTGATTGGACCGGATGGTTATACGTACTTCCCGATAACGAGATCGCAAGACAAACAAAAGGTGGAATCTTTATATAAGAAGGTATGTCCTTATGTAAGAAAGAACACCAACTCTCCGGACCTTATTTTCCAGATTGATTTCGATCGGTCTGAGATTCCGTAAATAGTTACATCGCTAAATCACGCGGAACTAAATTTAACGGCATATACAGATGTGTATTAAAAGTACCATCGATTACAATTTCATTAAAACTGAATACCCGACTCCGACACTAACCAGTCTAATAGCGAAATTGATTAATCCCCTGTATTTGAACAGCCCATTATTCAACTGCTTCTACTTCGTAATAGACTTTATCGCGTTTTACGAGAGACGCTGACAGATTCGAGGCATTAGCAAAGATCTTTTTTTGAATAAACTTCAAAGAAAATAAACGTAAAACCACACGACCGTATATTTCATTGGGAATGGTGTTACACGATTGATCGGGCGGCGATCAACGAACAGGGGTAGATACACGATGACCGTGATAGGCCACTGGAAAGGAAATCCTGAATTATGGGATTTCCCGAAGTCGAGATAAAGGAATAAATTGACCGAACGGGCACATGAAGCGCAGAGAAGCTGAAACTACAGGAATTATGTGTGCTGCAAATGCTATGCACTGTTCATTGCTCACGAAATGAACCAATATTAGATAATACAAAATCATATTTATCATCATAATATTAACCGCGTCATACTAATCATTTAACCATCCGCCAACTTATAATTATTTAATTAGATTCTTTATTAATCAGAAATATTTATTAAAAAATCTTTAATTTAGAGAAAATTTATTTCTTGCAAATAAAAAAGGATAAACGGATATATGGAGGGAGCAAATTCAATAGTCTTTTTCGTTTACAAAGACGCATTATAAACGTAAAGCTTAAGATCTAAGCATTTTTTTGAGATTTCGTGCTTCGTTGTCATTTCTTTCGTTAAGACATGATTGCGATGTAAAATTCGAAGATGGAAAATCAGCGAAGGATGACCTAGGGCAAACTTACTTTGCACGATGCAAGCCACCAGAAGCGCTGCCTCGCCGGAGGTACAACACAAACGTCCGTAAAGCAGGTCCCTTTTGAGCTGCTGGTACACTTGATACCTGGTGATCTCCTCCTTTAACCGCAGAGGATCGGGCGGGTAGAATTTCACGCGAAAGCACAGCACAATCTCGTGCATATCTGGAACATAGTGACAGCAAAAGATCGGATATGTTTCGGCGGACTAGCGTCTTCGCCTACAACCACTGTGTTGTACTTTTGTTGTGCAAGAAAAACGCCACGACTTGCGATTTAACATGTGGTTAACTTCTTAATGTAATTCCACGCGCTTGATCTTGTATAATCTTGGTTGCAAATTCGATGAATTTAACACAAGTTAAATCCTTATTTATTCTCTCCACACAAACTTATCACGCGTACACGAATAGCTATTACATTATAGGGAAGAGTTGTTGAATGCATGCCGGTTGCCTAAACATCATTAATATTTTATATTTTTACTTAATATAAGTAATAGACAAAAATATGAAATAAATGAGAAGAATGAGTAATAGAGTAAAATTTTTTAACAAATTACATCTTGCTTTGTATGTGATAACAAAAAACTTAAAAGATCAGGTACAACTAATACTCATTTTTTATTAATTTATACATCTGATAATAATATATAATCTGAAACATCAAGCTACAATGTCTAACACTTACTTGGATACAAATAGGTATGGAAAGTTAATAAAAAATAATTTAAGTAATACGCATACAATAATTCTCCTCTATATGTGGTATATCCTCGGTCGCAAATTCATCGAATTAATTATACAAATGTAAATTTAATCTCCTTCGTGCAAACTCATTACGAGTGAGTGTGAGAGAATGTGTACTACGTGCGCGCGCGCATAGCATACAAGTACATTAATAGTATAAGTATTCAATAATAGGTAGTATAATCACAAGTTGTATATGACAGTGTAAGTATTGCCTGTCGTCGTATCCATTAAACTTTCCCTGTTATATATATATATATATCATTGTATATTTATTACGTAACGACGTGATCGATCGCAATTATGTAACTATAATTTAGTAAGATGAATTTTGAAATAATTCGACAGCATTTTCCATAACTAGTTTTACGACAGAGCGATATGTGTATATCGATCTCTTCTCTCTTCCAGGAACGACGATCGATACACGCGATATCAAAGGAAATAGCATTTGCTAGTATTCTACGCGTATAAAAACACTTAAACGAAGATGGAAACGGGAAGCGCAAACGGCGACGAGACATTAGCGGAATAATGGCTTCGCATGTGAAAATGCAACATTTGTAAGTTCTCATTTCGCACGAATTCACGATGATTATCCTGTCGTACTTGCGTATCCTGTGGCAGGATACTCGCATCGCGCAGGAGTCGCGAGGATATTTATTTTTTTTACAAATGAGAGGAACAGCTGGCGCAAATACTCTATATATATATATACACATTACAAATGCATCGCCGATGCAAATCCGGCTCTACACTCGATGATAACATAAAGTCGCCGCCTCCGTAATGCGAGGTCGTGATCCCATTCGATACGGTATCATTATGGCTCATTGCCTTCGATAGATATAAGATACTCGCTTTGAAAAACCGTCTTTGTAACGTTGACCTTTCGCAAAACGTATGAATATCGAGCAAATCGGGCCAGATAACGTTTAATCGGTTTTGACTTCGTGTCGCGCGCTTTGTAAAAAATAGAAATGCGTTTATGACGTAAATATATCGTCATTAACATTATTACCTACGAGCTCAACCGGTACACAACGAAGACGTTTATTCGCGATTCACGAATATCTTTTTTAGCCTAAAATTAGCTATTCAAATCTAATTAAAACATTGCAAGGGAAGAATCTCCGTGATTCCTGTCGTATCCTCGATGAGCGCAAGATTATTTTCTTTCTTCCGTTCCCGCGACATCCAATCTCTCTGTCGAGCGGATTATGTCGTTTCGTCGGGCGGAATTTTCGGGGCGGAGAAGAGATAAAAAAATATATATATGTATTCCAACGCTTTTGGACAGGCGTCTGCTCCGAAGTCCGTTCAAGTTTACGAGAATAGGCCAGCGGGTCGCGACTGCTTGAAACTTTCATGTGACATCGACCCGACGCGACGTAATCGGGGGCGGGAGGGAAAAGTTGTGCCTCGACGACGATCGACCCTGCTTCGGTCACAGCTGTTCCTGCGTTCTCTGCGCTGCAACGTCATTGTGGCCGATCGACTATAACGCCTTTACAGCAATATAGAATTTCTGCGTCAAAGCGGGATTGCTCCGGAACGTAATAAGACGTTTGCCCCCTTCTATTTGTGTGTTCCGGATTACAGCCACGTCCGTTGCGTCGCTACTAATCGCGTCGCGTAACCGCGAATGAGATGATTGCTGCAATCCGAGGGCGGGAGAATGTTCAGTACGCGTTTCCTCGAAACGGAATAGAGAGAAACGTTTTTTTTCAAAACTTGCTTATCGAAAGATAACGGTGACGATAGGTCCAGTTTTTATTTAAAGATCGCTGTACGTATATAAACGAGAGGTAACGTTTGTCAAATTCCGAATGGTACTAACCTTTCACCTGCTTCATCGCCGTTTTCGCTAGGTCCAGCCAATGCTGCAAAAAAAATCAAATATATAATACATATTACATAAACATGCTACATTGAAAAAAAAAATGTTAATCTGGTCAAATTTTTTAACTTGATCAAATCTCTTCAGTTCACGTATTTATGCATTTAACTTAAATACATAAAATGCTTGAACTGTAATTCAAATATTTATATATTTAACTGAAATATACATAGGTGTAAGTTACGTGAGAATTACTGTCATTATTATTAGAAATTCTTATTATTTATTTATTACCAGTCCATACCAACTGTTACAGTTGAACAAGTATTTTAACGCTTATAAGTGCCGTGTTTATAACATAAATTTAAGATACTTCGAATGGTATATCTGGTTTCCTGTGTGTTACTTGTCCAAGGTAGCGTATACGCTATCCGATTCGCGCGTAACTACCCCGCGGAAAATGAGAAACAAAAATACGAAGCACGAAGCTCGTCATAACATTTTTGTCGTAAGAGCCTCTAATGATTCATTCGTAACAACCCACGCTCGCTCGTACGAGATATTTACCGTTGGAAAATTACGCCGACGGAAGTTGCGCGTCTGTTTTAATACCATTTCAGCGAGCACATCGGTGAAGATATTAAAGTGACCATTACATTAGACGCGCGTTAACGCAAGTACGTGAACTGTACGCGAACGCGAACATGTATCGTTCACGAATTGCTGCCACTACAAAGTGCTGTTGTTATATACTACGCCGGAGATTTACGCGATGAGTTTTAAGAATCTATAATATATCGGATCAAGGATCAGTTGCAGCGAGCAATTCCAAATCGCCCACTCGAAACTGCTCGGTGGATCCGCTCGAGAAAATAATGCGAAGCGAATAGCTCTACAGTCCACCGTATATCTCTTTAAGCCCCTCGTTACAGTAGCCACCATTAAAAAAAAAAAAAGAAAAAAAATAAAGCCTCTCGACAAGACGCCGCGCGGGTCAGTAACAATCGATATAACGTACGATACAATTTATCATCCTCGGAGGATTTGTAGGTAACACACGTATCTCTTTCGGGGTTCATTGTCGCTTATTGAGTATAAGTGCAAATTTCCTAGAAATTGTCGCACTGCGCAAAATGCGATGAAGGATTATTTTACAATTTTCATTAAAAAGTCCGCCGTCGGAGCCGCGACATAAATTCAATTGCGAGCCGAGAGAATAGTGGGAGCGATGCCTGAGGTTAGGGTGCGGCGCGTTAATTTTTAAAGAAGACGATGGAAACGTTTGCGGATGTCCGGACGGACAATATTGATTTCACCGGACCTCAACTGAAAAAGGCTAGAACTTGGCGGGATGCTGTTTTATACTGGAATCACAAAAGGTTACGCATTTTTCGCAGAGTAAAAAACAAAGAGTAAAAATACTTCCGCTAAAATAATGTAGGGTTTCGAGCGTACTCGCCGTTTATTTTGTGTACTTTAACGACTATTGTGTGGTTCGCTCTCAGTAAGAAGATAATTTCTTATGGAAGAGAATTAAAATACATCTTTGTTAAATATCAATTTAAATACGACGGAAAGAATGAGAAATAACTGTTTTTCTATTTCGTAAGAGGTAATATTTTAATCTCTCGCGGATTTGTGTTAAAACTGACATTATTTTTGTTCTGGATTAAACCTTAGGCAATCAAAATTAAGATCAATGGCTTTTCCCAGCGTACTCGTACCACCCATTCGAGTAAGTGAAAGTGCACGTGCGTTTCAAGACTGGTTTTTCAAGAATGCCCGTGCGAACAAAAACGTGAAAAAATTCTGGAATTTTGCTGAACTAAATTACGACTTAATAACAACATAACTTACTGTAAATAAGATGTGACTTTCGTTAAAACGATAGAATGTATGCAAAACGTGTACAATTTTCACGCAAATTTCCGTATCTATTACTCTCTCTTTTCCTCTAATTTCGATCATTATTAATTTCATTATGTAAAAATAAATTTCGCCAATACGTATTGCAAAAATCGTCGCATATTTAAATACATCCATATTTCTAACGCGTTTGCAGGTCTTCGCGACGTTCAAACGTGTATGAGGTAAATTAGATTTATATCCTCTGGAATCACGGCGATCGATGCGTTGAAACGCATCAATCGTACGAAACGACACAATTATTATTATTTCGAGATCGACAAACTGACTTTTTTCGCCCCTTCATCTTGTTGAAATGAAATGTGTAGACAACACACGTTTGATTGCAAATGCATCAAAGATTTCATTTACCTGATCTAATAATAAATTCCGTGTCTTTTTGGAGATAAAAATTCGACGGCGTAAACTTTAATTTGAAATGTTACGGGTAAGGAAAGGAGCGGAATAAATAATTTCGCCGTTAACGCGTGTTCGTGAGCAAAGTACAATAGTATACCACGGTGAATCGTAGTTGGTATTTCAAGGCACGCCTATTTTTAAGTCCTCCGGAATTACATCGATGACCTAAGAATAACGATTACGATGGAGTGCACGGCGCACGCCATGCCGTTCCAGGTGTTGGTAGAGCGAATTTATAATTGCGTGACAAAGATCTCTCTCTGTCTTCCGCAAACGCGTTCACCGTCATTTTCTAGAGTAACATCTTTTTAAAAACCGTAAGCTGCAATTATACGAATACTTCGTGTCGCAAGTGTGTCCGACTTTGACTCGCTCGTAAAGATGCGACAAGCAACAGGATGTGTAACAAAATCGGAAGTGTGACGTCTCGAGAGCCAGGTTTCCTTAAGTATTCAATTTTAAAAATGTACACTTACCCTTTCCCTTTCTTTATCGACGTAGCGAAGCCCGAAGTAGTCCATCTCCAAAATGTTGAGCTGCTTACACACATATTCGAGAATGTGTCGTCCTTTGTCTTGTGGCTGCAACAGAGAAAGAAAACCATCATCAGATACAATCAGGTCGTGAATGCTTCACTTTATTTCCTCCGCTTTATTTTTCATAAGGGAAAGAAAGCCATTGAACGTAGAGAGGGTGCAACAAAAAAAAAGGAATGGCATATTGCTGGTGGAGGCCTTTTACATTTTAGCCTTACATTTATATAAGAAATCTCATACAATAATTCTTTAAGACTTTTTTCTTCTCTCTCTCTCTCTCTCTCTCTCTCTCTCTCTCTCTCTCTCTCTCTCTCTCTCTCTCTCTCTCTCTCTCTTTATAAATAACGATTTCCAATATCAATATTGACGGCAAGATTATGTAATCTAGAGATATCATATAATTTTAACACGTCGCATGGAAACGCAAAAGGTGTAAATAAATTTTTCCACAAGTGGCTTCCGTGTTTCTGAAGCAAAAATTCCCTAAAAAGAAAAAATTGAATAAAAACAGGTTTCACCTTGTTTTTTTTCTAACCGTCATGCAAATGCAACTCAACGGCACTTCTTTCTATCGCAATTCCTAGACAGAGAAAAAATGACATAACGCGTACAGCGCGTGAAATACCGGAAGTCCGATAAAAGACAACTGAGATCCGGCAACGAAATCTTCCGTTTTCATATCTGAGTATCTGAAACGCTGTACGCGTTTTATATCCGTACGATTCTCACATGTTAAAATTATACATATATTCAAAGTGCATTATGCATGCACATTACGCGAGCAATACTAATTTCAACTCTGTCCTTATCACAATCTATGGCAAATAAATAATGTTTTTTCCATAACTTTTTTTAAATAAATAAAACACCTTACAGCTGCGACAATGTTACGAAAGTGTGAGCTATAAATCAAGGATCTCGACGCCTTTGCGACATACTACTTCCCTATCTTACGGAAGCATGGGACACGTGCTTTAACGTGATAGCTTTCGCAACCGAGTCACACGAATGCTTCCCAGAACCTTTAATTTTATATGTTGTTTTTATTTTTAATGTCTTTTCGAACATATATATCCTTTAAATTATATTTAATTTTTCATAATTTCCAAATCAAATATAAGTGTTACCTTAAAAATTAAAAAAAATATATATATATAAAATTTACATACAAGTAATATATGATATATATGATATATATACATACAACACACACACATACACACACAAATAAAATTTATCAACGCTTTATTCAAGCCGACATTATACGATTGATAGCAAGTTGAAAAATGCATGTAATATATAAACATAAATACGACGGTATCATGCTGCTATATTACAAAAGAAATATAATCAGCATAACGACACATATATAATATAAATTATGTAAGAAACGACTTGGTCGTGATCTTTGTAACGAAAACTGTGATTGGAAATTGCTGCAATTATTAAGCATAATATCTCTGTAATCACGAGCTAAATATCAGCCGATGCAAGGTTACGGATAAAAAAAACTAACGAGGAAAATACAGAAAAAAATATTATTTGCTTATTCTTACGTAACATTTATATGAGAGTTTATGTAATAGTATTATTTGCATCTTAAAATGCAAACACATTGCATCCTAAAGAAGTGCTATTTCAAAAGAAAAACTACTTTTATAACAGACTTATTGAGTGTAAAAGACTTACACGCGTATATGGTTAGGCGTTAAAATAATTAATTTGAATAATTTCTGGAATATGTATTTCTTATATTAAATAAGGGAAATTTGTGTTCTGGTTAGATTCAGTATACAAATTCTATTGTTATGTGAGATATATATTCGGAGAAACACTGAGGACAAGTGTCTCGACCACTTTAACACAAAGTCATTATTAATCGTTAACACGTATAGTTATTAGCATAACGCATTTTTCTTACAGTCACTTTCACAGGTTTTTTTCCTTTTTTCTTTTTACGTTCGTCCGCTTTATATACGCATTGGGATTTCAAATGGGATACTTTGCGCCGCGATATGGAGCGACGGCACGCGTGCAGCACAACGCGAAATACGGTAGTATGCCACGCTGTATATTTTTGCAAATGTAAATTTCTCTGCGAGCCTGCACTATTGAATGAACTATTCCCGCGGAGACGCAAAATGTCACGTCCCGAAATAACTCTCGATTGTATGGAGAATCAAATTAAATATTTCAGGGTAACATTCACGAGAAGTTGGGCTACTACGGTCTTACTACAAGTCATAAAATAGCCCGAAACACGAGGCAGGAGAATAGGCAAAACGAAAGTTTTTCATGAAGACGGAGATGCCGGGGGTCACGTCATCCCCCTGCACACACGTCGAGTTTTTAGCGGACCTCACGTGTGTGTGTGTGTGTCAAGGGCCGGCCACGCGCGACAATCGAGCATGTCCTGTGGCACAAAGGTTTTCTCACGGAAGTCCCTGACGTCTACCGAGAATGTATTACAAGGGACTCGACGTGTTAGCATTATTGTATATTAATAGGAGGGAGGTCCGGTAGCGCCCTCCGCGAGTTATTTACCCGCCCAAGATTGACGGCAACGAAGACGGCAAGTCGCCGGTAGTGCTTGCACGCGCAACTCGAATTCAGAATGATGGCACGAAATGAGCATTAAATGGGATCGCTGCGGAGATTACCGTGGAAAAGTGATACAGGTGGCAAATTTTGAGCGTGAAATGCATTATGGTGAGATATCATGAAATATAAAGAAGATTTTTGTATAGTAATAGGAATTACATTAATAATAATTTTATAAAATTGTTACTATCTTAAAATATAATTTTTAAATTACTAAAGCGTTTTGTCAGTAAAAGTTTGATACTTCGAGAATTTTAAGATTTTTAGAAATGTTATATGTAAGTCATTCTGTTTTATTTGCTCGCTATTTAAAAGAGCTGAATAATAAAGAACTGTATATATAGCGTTCTTGGCTTGGAATAATTCTCGGAAATTTTGCGAAAAGAGAATGAATTTTTCCATTGTTGTATTTTCTTAGTTTTTTTTCTTTTAAGATAATGTCATTTTTAAATTATCCTTTATGTCAACAGTTTTAAATTTTTTCACATTTAAGAGCTCTAATAACTAAGTAATTCGTATTAAGTTCGCTGTCATTTGTATTACGTTCATAGTCGTTTCTTTTCCATATTTTTCATTAAAAAATATATATTTCTTATTTCCTCGATTTTATTTTTTGAAAAGTTAAGATATATAAACACGATTGTATAAACGCGTCCTTTTGGAGAAAGAAAAATAAAAATTCCAGCGTCATATTTTTTAGATGAATTTACTGAAGAGAAATAGAAACAGAACACGGCAAATATCGGCGCTAAAAAGTTAAACTTGACTAAAGCGATACAATGTATGTACATATTATCATTCTTCTAAGGAGAACGCACATCTTATGGCTGCTCTGAACCAAATTCCTAGCATAAAGTAGAAATCGGTCTCTGCCACGCGCGCATGCAGTAGTTCAAGATCGAATGAGTCAGCCATCAGATTTCAACACGGCGCGCCGTGGTCCTCGTGAGTTCTCGACTGATTTTTAACCTTTAGTTTTATCAATTCTCTATGTTATTATATTGATAAAAATATTAAAGAGATAGAGAACAGAGCACTTTAATTTGTAATATTAAATTCCAGTTACCGCATTAAGTTATTAATATAGGCTCTTGAGGTAAAGAGGTATCAGAGAAGAGAGCTCTTGACGTGAAGTACTAGTTGGCGGTACTTCGCATTGCGATGAGAAAAGATCTTCCGATCTCGTTATCTAAATATTAACTGGATATTTAAGGAAAAACAATATGAGTAATTAAATGGTAAATTAAAGCTATGAATAATAAACGAGCGCGGTACGTAATTATGCAATATAGAATGCCGCTGAATGCGCGCATACAAATGAACTATACAAATCTAATTTAATCAAAGGATTTGCATACATTGGCCGGAAATATAAGCAGTGTCGAGGACCGAGATAGTCAATATCGGAGATATCGATATTTAAGTCTGCTTCCATATTATTTAATTATACTCTGATCTAATATATGTATGTCATTTAATGTGCTGTAAAAATGTGCATGACCGTTGATTCGTTGACAACTTTGAGCTTTCGCAAAAAAGCAGGAAACTCTTATCAATTCTTATAGAAATCGGCATGATTCCGATCTAGTCCAAAAGATGGAGGGAGAACGATAAATAAAAGATACGTACGTACACGCGAATAACATGAATAAACGTTTTCTTGAGCATCCTCGAGACGCACGCATATAAAATTCAAGTTTCAATGTGCAATTTCTGCTGCACGTGGAGCGTAACTTTAAGCTTGGTCGTGAGAACGAGAGGCACACTTTAAATTCTTTGTAAAGCTAATTTGAACTACGTAACTCTTCAAACTTACCTTTTTGTACTGCCTATCACATAAATATGGCAAAAGCGAATAGTGCACGTATGAATAAATTCATACCTAAAGCTGTCTTTGCTACATAAATCAAGTCTATAACGTTATCTCGCAACATTTGGCTCTCAATCTCGCTTAATACTCATTCAATTTCCTTAAAGATTAGTTTTCTAATTACTCGTCGTAAATCAGATCGCGTTAATCTTATTTCTCTTTCAATTGAATTATTTTTGTTTAGGTCATTCGCGCCATTCAATATAAGTAAAATTCATCTTCGTAGGAGGAACAGTAAACCTAGCTGTAAAAGCCTTTAGAAATAAGTCACGAGTTTCTGCAAAGTGCAAATTCGATCAACAATTGCATGACATTATTGTCGTGGAATTTACATTTATCTGTAATAATTTAAGTGCCTCCGCCACGTCGGTAGGGAGTAGTAAGAGAACGGCTATAGAACGGCTATCATTGATTCGCGTAGCCTGGTGACCCTGCACCTCCAGACACGGCGGTTCTTATAGACATTATTGTTTGCGAAAAGAGAGATCTGTTGAACTTCGCACTTGCAAGTGTAATCCCGACCGCGAGATCGACTTTGTGGAACTATTCCTTCGACTGTCCAAATAAGATGAATCGCGTGGTATAAACAGGATTGTTGTCATGCGTATGAGGAATGTTCATCCTGTACGAAACCGAATATTATTGTATAATATTGTATAATATTGTGAGCAAAAGATTTGTAATGTCTCGTGGCGAGTGAAATTTAAAAGATAAATTAATTTAAATGGAATCTCGTGTTCCGCCATTACTGCATCCCGCCAATGAAATATTTGTTTTGCCAATTTGTCGTCGATATATTTCTTGTATTTTTTATTCTTCGCTGTGATCACGTGTGCAACCTCAATTTTTCAAGACGGAACTTTTCACTGAAGTATATGTAAGACAAGTCGTTTATGTACGCGACATATTGAAGCTCGCAAAATTGCATTTCCAAATAAACCAAAATATATGCGGAACTCTCTCAAAATCGTCCCGCTAATTCCAAAAACTTTCATCTCGCGGTTGCCCCGAGACAATTCCCCGCCTCCTTTATGATACATGCCGACGTTTACTTTGGCACGGATCATATTGTTGCGGTCCGAAGAAGGTTAAGGATTATTATCGACTCTTTATTTCGAGGGCGAGATCGAACGCGACGAGGCGAGCGTGCATAATGTCAGTCAAGTTTTTAAAGACACTTTTAGGCACGAAATAATGTCGCCCGCCGGCTATATCAGCGTGCCAAATGGACCGCATTAATGCAGCGAGAACAAATAAAACACGATGGCCTAGAATTCAGCCGAAAAATCAAATTATGCGACTGCCATTGAATGGCGCAAAGACCCCTCCCCCCTCTCATCCACGCTTTCAATAAAGGTAAAATTTTAAATTCCCCGCAAAATAGCAAGTTTATCCCATTTTTCATTAAACTTACGGGACAGCGCGCGCAGCGACTCTACCTGGAGATACCTCGTCTCACACTTATGAAATGGAAATGAGAGATAAATATGCGAAATTTTAAAAAGTACAAGAAGAAATGTAAGTATCCCGCGACAGATACTTAATCAAATGTTTTCAACTTTATTTTTGGCGAGCTGCAAGTATCGCGCGGAAGTATATACTTTATATTACACGGAGATCGTGTATTTCTCGTTGAATTTACTGCATCATGCGGGTATTTCCATCTTTATGGCCAAATTCCATATAAAGTACATAGAAAATATAAATCATAGAAAGGATAAAAAACAATCTTTTTAAAGAGTAATCGAATAAAAATGTTTATAACAGTGCGCAAATGTTTGAATTATCCCCCGTCCTTCTCGCCTCTACTCCTCGCCGTTGACAAAATCTTGAAAAACACAAATCGGCGGAAATATGCATAATGTTAAAAAATACACAGTGGTAGCGGCTTTGCACAATTATTGTGCAAAGCCGCTACCACTGCATATTTTTATAGCTTGCTCAATGGTCAACAAAAGCTCGATTTATTGGCTTTTAATGTGCGCATGCAGGAGAGCCATGCGACCCTCTCCTCCCAATCGTTCGGCGCTTAAATCCGAACCGATGGCTTCCCACCCTTTCGTTCCGATATGGCCGCTTGCCAATTATCCCGTCGTAATGTCCGCGTCATATAACGTGTCATTGAAACCATCCCCTGTATGTTTTCTGCGCCCGCAAACGGCACATCACCGGCGCGTGCCTAATAAAGAGAAACGAACCGATCGACATCAACGGATCGACAGGCGACTCTATTTCCGGATATCCCGGGGATGACTCGCGATAGTCCCAGAAGAGAATATTCACGCGAGCACAGGGGGGCGGTGGAGGAGTCCGTAATATGGTACCTGGCCTTTCCGAGGTCCCGATCCCTTTAGGGATTTCGACGAAATTCGGTACGCGTTAATTCCGCGGTTTTCGATGAGAGCGGGAGAAGAGGGTAAATGAATGTTACACAACGTACAAGTAACGCGCGGGAAATGTTTGGAATGATATTAATTTATCGGGAAATATTCCTCAACTGCTCGCGTATAGCCGCACAAACCGCGTAGACTTGGGATATAGCGACTGCTCGTCGAAACACGTAACGAGATCAATAGAGAATCGCTCGGTGGAATTACAAATTATTTCAGAAATCTATCTCGGGCGAGAACAATGCGAGACGCTTCGCAAATTTAATTAGCATGTGAAAAATTCAATTAAAGGGGCTCATTCTCTCACTCTACGTGCTTAGGGTACACTCGACGTTCCTCGCCTCGTGCGCGGAAACCGAGTCAAGCGAGTAGCAGTAGGGCAGGCGAGACTCCTCGAGAGCGTTTTTGACAGGGTAGACCGCGTGCATACAGGCGGTTTTCTGGAATCGATCCAAGCCGCGGGTGCCGTCGCTGCGACTGAACGTCAAAGCGATCCACGGACACGATACGGAGTCACGGTTCGTCCAGCGGTGCTCAATTTCCATTCAGAGGGACGAGCGACACGTGGAGCGAAGCATAATCGCGCTCGGATGTGTCTCAAAATGAACGTTGTAATCGATAATGGAAAAAGCGCGTATTCTTTCGACAAATGCCGCCGTCATGATCGGGTTATGTCTTTGGTATCGCTTGAAATGGACTCCGATCGGAATTGTTGAATTATTATATTTCCTCGATTTCCATTTTGTATTTTCTAGGACCTAGGAGAAGTGAAATAATGCTCGAGTTCCACAATAGATTCCGGTCGGAATTATTTCATTTGCTTTAGGAAGTATAACAAAAATTTGGGGGAATAATTGAATATATAATCTCGATTCGAAATCCATGTCGAATAATTTTGTAATACGTACCCTGAACGTAAAAATACAGAATACATTTACAGATCCATAAAAAACAGAGATAGTGCAAGTCATAGCGACAAAATTCGCATCGGAAAGTATCGAGATACTCTTGAATGTTTCGATAGAGATGATGTGCTCGAGGTCTTTTATTTTCTTTCACGTTTCGCGAAATCTTCCACATTTCTTGCGTATTTCGTCATATTTTTCTAACTTCGAATTGCCAAACGATGCGGTAATCATCGTGACATCATCGGAGAAGGAGGATTACGCGTTTATCATATTTCCATTCCCTCTTTCCCCTTCTGGCTCTTCTTTCGCGTTTTAAATATTAAACAAAAAGAATATGATATACAAAACAGCTTCTTAATGCCGTCACCATTATTACTAGAAGCTATTAATCCAAAGCTATATACGACGAAATACAAGAAGATACTATCGATTATATAACAATACAATGAATTCACATTAACATTTTATTAATGGACGTCAAGTTTTCGTCATGCCGAACACCTTGCCGTTTTATAGACACGGTATTTGGAAGAAATATCTCACTTGTCGCATTTTTAACAATATTTTAACATTTCTTGTTTCACACTAAAAAAAAAAGTAATATATTCAATAAAATATGTTATTGCGGGCTGCCAATTACAGATATACTCAATACAATAATATATGCTATTGCAGTATCAACATTATACTTGTATTAATAGCAAATATTATTGTATTGAGTATTTTATGTAGTTGGCAGCCCGCAATCACATATGTTATTGGCTATATTACATTTTTTTCTGTGCAGAAAAATATCAAGGCACCGATAATTTTTGAATTACGTGAAAAAAATATACATGTACTACTCCCATTTATCTTACATTAATATATAACTCTAGATGAAAATTCAGCTATATAAAGAAATTTTTTAACACTTTTAACAGTTTTTTACACTTTGTTTCCACACAAAGAAAAAAAATTTGCTAAAATCGATGTGTGGTAGCAAAATTTTAGCTATCAAACCACAACTGAAATTTAGCTACTATGTACAGAATCTTGCTGCTGCAACTAACTGCAACTAATCTTTTTTTTCCGCGTAGAAATTCAAGATAACTAAACTGACACTATTTTAATGTAAAAAAATTGTCATCAAATACCGTGCTGAGCTTTTTCAAAATTTTAATAAAACAAACTGCATTAAACTTGAATCAGCACTTGGATGAAAATTTACTGAGGAGTAGCGTCGCAGGATTAATGGAATTCTAATGCAAAAACCCAATTATACAAGAAATACACGGCACTAAAGATGCGAAAGATAATAATAATAGATGACGATCCCTCTTGAAGTCACTGAAGAAACTTTAAATTGAGAAATCCGTAATTAACAAAGAATGCGCGAGAAGTGGAACAGTTTGCATGGAACCGTTAACGAAACCCTGGAGTCTGTTGAAACCCTGGAGAATCGCAATCGCGATTCGACGACGAAACCACGCACGTTGCGACAATCGTTAGAATCCTCTCGCGTCGTCCCCGTTTCGGTAAGTGCCATCCATGCCTGGCGCGAGTGTCCTGGCGCGGGTCGGGCTGGAGGGTGAAAAAACCTCAAGTGCACGGGGCTAAAATGATAAACAGCTCTCGGTTCTCGTTCAGCGCGCAGGCGAATAAGGGAGAAGAATAATCCGCGGAGAGTCTAAAAGTCGCGCTCGCGCGCGTGAATATCCGGAGCAGAGCAGAGCAAAGCGGAGCCGAGAGTGGCGGCTCTTACAGTCTTACCTGAAAGTCACAGTAGATGATTTCGTTGTCGTCGAACAGTCGAATAGTGGCGCGATGCACCACCGTCACGTCGCTCTTGCTGCCGAATTTCAACATTTCTGCCCTCAAGTCGCCACCCAAATTATCCCCGCGGCCGTCATCGTCCCTTCCCCCACAGCACCACACACTGCCCGTTTATTAATCGCGACACGCGCCGCCGTCGTCGTCGTCGCCGTCGACGCCGGTCGTCGTTGTTGTTGTCGTCGTCGTCGTCGTCGTCGTTGTCGTTGTTGTCGCCGCTGACGCGCGACCGTACTCCGTTTCCGTATTAATCGGCGAGCTGGCACGGCACGGCGCGACGGCACGGTTGCACAGCGGTGAACGACGACACATCACCGTAGCGGAAGAACGCGAAGCTGTCTGTCAACCAGTCCGTCCCACTGCCGCTGGTGCGCCGCCGCCGCTGCGGTCAACGCGACGCTGCCACGTCTCTCCGCCGGCAGCTCGCGAGTCGCGCGCCGTTGCCTGGTTGCCGTCACCGTCGCCGAGTGTCATGGCGGCCACGTCAGGTCCCGCCGGATTTCGATTATGCAACTCTCAAAGACGGTAGATCGCTGCAACATTTTACAAAATTTCTCTATTTTGTTTTTAATACGAATTAGAACTATGTTTGAAAAGTTTGCGGCTTTTTTAAAATTCTTCATATGAATTCTGATAACCTAGAATTTCTAAGATTTCTTATTTTGTAATTTTTAACAAAATTTTACGAATTCTGAGAAAAATTTCGCTAGGATAGAGTAGAATTTGTCAAGTGTACTATTAATTATTAAACTCGATATACTTGATTACTATTTAATTCAGAGAGGAACCTGAAAGCGGCCACGGCGACCTTTTTCGTGCGACCGATATTTGACTTTTGACTAGCATCAGCCAAACGTAAAGCCCATTCCACATTAATCGCAAGCAGCCAGTTGCGACTTGCTACAGCCAATGACTGTCGAGCTTCAACTAGATATTAGGCGCTCATTGGCTGTTGCAAGCAGTCAGTTGCGACTTGCGACATCCAATAAGCGCTTAGTTTCTAGTTAAAGCTCGACATTCATTGGGTGTTGCAAATTGCAAGTGGCGACTGCAGTATTAATGTAGAACGGGCTTTACATCCACGTTCGGCTTCGGCGCTGAATGTTAGTCAAAAAATATCGGTCGCACGAAAGAAGCCGCGGTGGCCGCTCTCAGGTTCCTCTTTGATTCAATTAATATCGAATTTATAAACTCGTCATTAATTGTAGAATTATGGAAATACGGAACAGAATATGGAACAGACTCAACAGACACAAATTGGCTGCGTTAAACAAAAAAGCAGTTTTACAACTGTCGTAAAATTCTTCAATACGGATTGGTTCTTGCTCTTAATTCCTGTCGAATCCAAATGTATAAATCAATCATATAGAATAATTTTACAACAGTTGCAAAGCTGCTTTTTCTGCTGAACGCAACCATTATTATCGTGGACATAGCAGATAGCACGGAGGAGACCCAAAAAGCCGTGCACATTATCTACAAAGTTCGTGAATATTGACTATACATATTAGTTCAACGTACAGGTTTTGTGCACATAGAGGCGCTAGTAGACGGAAAGACCTAAAACTACGGGAATACGGGATGACTCTCGATCACTCTCGATAGGTTAATTTCTCTCTGTTACCAGCTACCAATGCTACCATTCGTCGATCCATCGTTCAAGCGTTCGACTCGGTTGACTCAGCTACCACCGAGCGTCGCAGGATATCTGGTTCTGGACCTGGACATCTCGATCCCGCGTGCAGATGGAGAGTTGCGGCGCACGCGCGGGTGGAGAGGGCAAGTTCGAGGGCGTCGGACAAAGGTTGGTCGCGTCGAGCGGCCGGCCGGCAGCGCATTCGTGACTCAAACATGGCAGCGGCTACCAGCGTTGTCGTGCTCGACAGGGGCAACAACACCACCTGCACCATCAATTTACACGGTGCGTGTCCGCGAGCAAGCGAGCGAGCGCGCGCGCGCGCGCGTCATGTGTGCGTGTGTGTGGATGCGTGCGTGCGTAGATGTGTATGAGTGCGCTGTGTGCGTATCCGCGCGCAAAATCCACGACTGAGAGTCGCGACGGGATAACTGAAAGCTCGCGGAGCTTTTCGCGGATCGCGAATTTACGCGTCCGTCGCGCTGCCGCTGCCGCGTTTTGACTTGCGATCGACGGGGCTCTGTGTACACACTTGGGCTCGTTACGTGGATGCGTGCGTGCGTTCGTTCGTGTGAGTGCGCATCTTCGCGCATCTCTCGCGGCGCGATTTAGAGAGAGAGAGAGAGAGAGAGAAAGAGAGAGAGAGAGAGAGAGAGAGAGAGAGAGAGAGAGAGAGAGAGAGAGAGAGAAAGAGACGGCAGCGGCTCTGCCGACGGCGATATGTCACGTCGTCCGGATGCTATCTCCACGTGCTTCCTCGTAGTCTCCGCGTGATCGCTCCGATCGATATTCTGATCACAATTTTCCATTTTGCAGGAGCTACCGTGGTGTCCTGGCGAGTGAATAACCAGGAACAGCTGTTCGTTAGGTAAGTACACGATACGCAAAATTTCGCAACCGCGTGCGACACTTTGACAGGCGAATCGCGAAATCGTTCCTCGAGTACCGCAATTCCAATTAGCGAGCGTACTTTTTAATTTAACTTCCGTACTTTCAACGCTCGACCAAGGACTTGCGAGTGGTTGTATTTTTTAATAATAATTGTAAATAATTAATTATGAAATTTGGGTAATTTTCTTAATATTCTGTTACGTGGATACAAAAGAAAACACTAAACTTAACGAACATTTGAATTTAGTAGCAAGTATATTAAATATGATTATAGAGTAAGAAGTATTTGCTTGCGTAAACTTTAAATATATCGAAATAAATTTAATCACGAAATGTTTAAGTATTATATGTAAAAAAAGTCTAGTATCTTGAAATTTGATATACATTTGCGTGAACATTACTGATTAGACAAGTTTCTGTAAAATGGTTCGAAAAAGCTCCAGATTTTTCGTGAATCGTGTATAGTGGGTCGTAAGAATCGTTGAAGTAAACGTTGACGCAACTTGTAAGGTTGCGCGCGAGGTTACGCATCTTAGATGAGATAGAATGCATTTAGCTTGATCGCGCATTACAACGTATACAATTACAGCATCGAAAGAACAGGAAAAATCGACAGCGTGAGGCAAGATAGAGAGTTACGAAACGATGTAAAACTTGCAAAAATTTCATAATTTTTACGATTTTTGTAATTTTATATGCCGTTACTTTTTTAATGTTTTATTAGTTGGACGGCAAAAAGATTACGCTCGATTGTCCGGGATAAATGTTAGAATTTAAAATCTAAAAATATTTAAATTAAAATTTTGACTAGTAGAAAAACGAAGGCCGAAGGATATTACATTGTCATAAATTTTCTAACAGACGTATTGAAAAAACTTAAATCGATAATGAGAAAGTTATCCGAATTCTGAATCTCAGTTCAAAAACATATGAAAAGTACGATAAAAAATGGCCAACTTGCGGTTCATATCTATCGTCGCGATCTATTGTTCGAGAGCCTGCTGCATTATGCGCTACGTTAGCTATAAAATTATTCTTCGAGATTGACACCTTCCAGATGAGAACAAAGTCTGCTCGCGTGTTCCACATGCGCACAGATTGCCCAACAAATTGCTGCCAGTCGGATGAAAAGAGAGACTTGCTGTCGAGACGCGAGAATAAAACGATTAAAGTAGCATTATCCGCGAGGGAAACGATACGAATGTGTGCGATTTCAACAGCTTGTTAACAACAGATAACAATTATGTCGCGGCAGGAGCGAGCGAATAACGAGTTGTAACTTTCGTGGATGTAGATCAATGTCAAAAATCTGTTTCGTCATACGCGAGAGATGATTCACAAAAACTTGACCGCTATACGTGACCGATTCAAGGCCCTCGGCTGCGAAATGTACCGAAACGATACGCAATTTCAATCGCCGCACAGACCGAGAGAGCAAATCGAGTCTTCTCGAGCACAAAATTTTCCACGAGTTGTTTTTAAATATCTTTTCTTTTAATTTGATTCAACAGCACGTTTACAATCCTGTTAAATATGTATTTGCATGTATTTGCGTAATTCGTTTATATCGAAATATCAATTTCGATTTAACTCGGCTTTTTCTCGAGCGCGATTTTATGATTTGTCATCGCGAATGACGATCGTTTTTTATGACTGTAACTCGCGGCGTTACAAACGACGATAGTACGTTGAGAATGCCTTCGCCAGGCACAAAACGGCATGTTTGTCCTCTCCCAGCGTTTCAGTTGCGCGAACGTAATCTCTTTGATAGGTAGTAATCTTCCTTTCGGGATTACATTGTCCACTTTGTGCATCAAATTTTTGGGGAATCCACTTATACCGAGGGAATATATCGCGCAAATCTGTTCCTATACTTTCCCAATTTTAATAATCTTCTTAGGGAGGGGATACACGTCTCTCTTTCTCTCTCGATTATCGTCGTTCTTTTGCGACAGTGCAACGCGTAGCACGAGAAGGAAGAGACAACGAGAGAGAGAGAGAGAGAGAGAGAGAGAGAGAGAGAGAGAGAGAGACGCGCGCGCGCGCGCGCACACCTGCCGAGAAAGAACCGCGTAAAAGCGCGGTGCCCGTGACGATCGCTTTAAAAGCGGCAGCCCGAGAGCAGACGATGAAAAAACTGACGGAGAGCGAAGGCAAGGGCGCTCTCTGGACCAGTACATACCTTATACACGGGGTTCAGGGCCCCTCGTCGCTTGCCAGTCATCGGTCCTTCCGACTGTAAAGCCGCTGTCGAGACTGGGTTTTGCGATAGACCCGCGGCTATCGGAACGATGACAGCGACGAAACCGATAATGAAGAATCAACATTTAAGTCCATGCATTCTGTCAATTCGTACTTTAATGAATCTTGCGTTTTCTATTTTGAAAGAAAGTACGTGGCTGTCGTATATTTTTTTTAAGAGAAAAACCTGTATAGAACGCGTTTCTTTTCGCACGTACTACTACTTGTAGTAGTAATTCGGTTTGCGTGATATAATGGCGAATCATCGTTCGACTGCTGCCGGAACCTGTGGCCATCCCGGGGGCACCGTTCAAGGAATTTTAACGGTTGCAAGTAACACACACATACACAATTATACACGTACACGTACATACGGCGCAAGACGCTCGACAAACACGCTCGTAATTTACTCCAATTTCCCTCGAAACGGCTATAAAAGTTACGTCGGTATGTCCGGTCGTGGCATGATACTGATCGCGACGTACGAGGCATATATATTTTAATGACGGATACTGCGCGTCAGTTCGGGAGACACACGGTGGTTTTAACTTCAATTAATAACGTTGAACAAATTAACGCTCAACACATTTAGCACGTTTCCTTAGTTTGAAACTATAGTAACAAAATTTGTTGCGAATTTCACATTTAACTCGAGACATTTGGTTATTTATTAATTATGATATCAAATTCCTCAGTGAGGGAGAGAGAAATGACTCTCGAGATAATTAAACGAAATTGTCGTTAAAATGTGCCTCGAGGGTATGTGAAAATTTTGTACACATAAATTACTAAATGCAATCGATGATCGAATCCTGAAATGAAATTGAGCCGGCCGTTTTGAGGCTGACCGGTTGTACCCGCGCAACATCGGTAACATGAGAGGACCACGTGCAGCATGTCGATCTCTCGGTTCTTATGATCCGACCGCGGATGTGGACGTGCCCTCGTCGAACATCTGCGTCCACGGAACGGGGCCCAAAAACGGAAATGAAGAATCGGGGACGAAGCGGCGGCGGCGGCGGCGGCGGTGCGTAAACGTTGAGGAACTACAGCTGGAATTCCATTAGTGCAATAAAATAAGGCAGACTCGTTACAATTTGTCGATACAGTCGCAGTAAAATGGAGCAGGTAATATTTCATATATTGTAAGAATCTTAAAAAATATGAAATAAAGAAACCGGACGCACCAATTTGCTTCGGTAGCATGTCTAAAGTCTGGAATGCGTAAAATTGTATTGTAAATCTTACGGAATAAAAGATTTACAAGATACGCGGTATACATACAATGGACTAAACACGGAAGGAAGGGCTCGTTTGGCGTGATTGTATTTGAAAATTGTAGGCACATTACGAGCACCACGCAACCCCTTTCGACTCCAAGACAAGCAAGGCGACCTAACTGTTCTTGAGTTCGTTTGGGAACAGACAAAGACCCATGACGGTCGGGAATGACCCCCGGGGGAGGAGAAGAAAGTGTGTGAGAGAGAGAGAGAGAGAGAGAGAGAGAGAGAGAGAGAGAGAGAGAGAGAGAGAGAGAGAGAGAGGTAGACAGGACGGAGACAAATAGCTAGAGCGAATCAAGAGAAACGACAGAGACAGGCTACGGGTGAACGAAAGGGGTGCGGGTATACAAATGCACGATTCATCTTGGCGAAGGGATGGGACGATGATTAAGGGTCCCTCGTCTATCCTCACCACGCCTAAAGACGCGCCACAATCACGTATACACATGTGCTCCGCGCACATTCTCGCGAGAAGGAGAGAGTAAGAGAAACAGGGAAAAGGAAAGGCGTCGTTAATGGCTGCCGGCAGGACTCAACCATGAAATTTCAACTCGACTTTCGGATTAGAGGTTTCGTTCGAACCGTGGAATTGGTGAAGCTCGTCGTCTTGATCGCGTGACGTTCCTCTACGTACGGTGTTACGAGAAGACAGTTCGGTTGGAGTTGTTGAGATTCGCACGTTCTCCAATGAGAAATGCGTTCAAACGCGCGATAAATGATAATCTGCATCACTAAATTTTCAAATAGAAAATCCCTGTTGGCTCAAATCCGTCGAAATTTCAGTCTTAAAGTCTCGAACCGTTGAATCAAGTATACTTGATTCTATGAAACTATAGTTTTTAATTAGAAACACGCAAGGAATTAATTCGAATTTTTCGAAAAGCGAGAGCGGGCCAGCTAGGCTCGTTCTTTCTCTACAAAGGGCAAAGAAGAATGTCAAACGGGGCACAGTGGCACATTAGAAACGTCCCGCACTCGCGTGCATTTGACACCACATACATCTTTGTCGTCCGGGATTGGTTCGTGCCGGGCATATGGCGAGAACGTCTGTTTCCAGTGGTAATGCAAAGGCACTTAGGGGATTCTTTCTTCGGACCGTGGAAACATTACGATTCCACGCGTTCCACTTTGCATACGATACAGTTTTACGTCGTGTCCTCGAAACAACAAATGTCTCTTTGCGCGAATCTATGCGTATGGGCATTTTAATCTCTCAAGTTTTAAGTAACGCGAATAAAAATCAAATCGGTACAGGCGCTTCAAAATATCGTTAATCCGATGATGAGACAAATCGTTCACCGTTTGCTAATTTATAACATTGATATATCTTCAATACTTAGAAAATAATAATAATAATAATAATAATGAAATTAACCGCGCTAATTTACGCGTCAGCGAACGCTACGAAACAAACCATATTTCCCGTGCTACTCGAAGATCTCGTCAAATAAAGCTGCGATGAAGAGAGATAGGGAGAAAGCACACAATGAACGATAGCTCGTGGAAAGTGCGGAGCGGTATAAAGGAAGAAGGAGAGAGCGATTTGAGAGAAAGAGAGCACTAATGACACCGCGCCAGCCGTCGTCTCGGCTTTTTGCCGGTATTCGAAGCGTAGATTTGCACGAGAAAATACGACGAAACGGCCGAAGAAGCGAAGCCGCGACGATAACCAATGACAAACACTCTCGAGCGCGAGTGTTGTCTCGGCAACAACGGCGCGCACTTAATTCGTGTAATGATCATCATTCGGGAGAGATTGCTGTATTAACGTTACGTTCGCCGGATGAGGAAAACTAATCGTAAAAACCTGCTTCGGTAGCGCGTTGCGGCTTTACGAGCTTGACCATTGGCCACAGTTGAGACGAGACAATCGATACCTGACGTCGCGATTATTTTCGCTTATCTCTCCCTTTAGAGTTGTTTGTGGAATTCAAATTTTGAACTTTATTTTAATCGCGATTTTTTGTGTGCGGATCTCACTGTTCCTTTTAAGGTACAAAGTGCTACAAAATAGACACGATTATGAAGGATGAATAATCTTCTCTGACTCAACATGCTTGGTAACAACGAACCAGTCACGATTTATGTTTGACATGTTTCATAATTTGACTTTAGTTACAGTTTTTATTTTCTACTTAACCTGGCTAATATTTATTTATCAAAATTACTTATACTACTTTTTATTTTTTATTTCTAAAATATTATTTCTCGATAATTTTATTCGTTTAATTGTTAGTAGTTTTATTTAAACAGTAAGACAGCTAATAATTACATTTAAATTAGTGTGCTCATTATCCTTTTGATATTTTTATTATTATTATTGAAAAATCTCTTTTATGAGCGTGTTCTACTAATATTTAATTTATCTTTTTATACAGTTTTAAAAATAGCAGATTTTATGAATGTCCAGTGTTATAAATGATGCACGGTTTATTCGCAGCATCCGTCAACGCAGAGGATGCTATTGTTGCGAGGTCGAAACTTTGACCATCCGCTTATAGCGAGCACGTTTACGAAGAAGATAACGTAGCCGCGCGCGCACGCTTATCTAACGTATAAAAACGTGCCGTTTTGACATAAAACATAGACCGATATGGCGACGCGCTTCCGGTGGAGATCCTCGTGGTGACAAACTCGCGAGACGTACCTCGCATGACTGCCATCGGCTCGATTATTTATGATTACACGACGAGAGAGAATGCATTTCCGGTATGACAAAAACGGTTTCGCAAAACCGACCTTACTTGCCGGATAAAAATGCGATTGATTAGACGCTGATAGTTGCTGCTTTCAGAGAGCTTTGACACAGGGAGATTTATGGTTTATTATGTGAACGGGTTGACAAAGCGCTGATAAGCGATAGATAATTTTTGCGATAGCTGATAATTAGAAAATTCTCATCGCTTAAAAAAGTTCTTTACACACACAAAAATGTATCAATTTTACTTTCAAGAAAAGCAATTACTCAGTTCACTTTTTTTTTCTTTCTAGTCAATCATCATTAGTACAATCATCATTAATAAAGAATATTTTCTCTTAATAATATTTTAAAAATATACCTACTTGTCACAAAATATAGAAAAAAACCATCAGCGTATACTTGAAAATAGAATTTATACTCTTTTGAAGAATATTATAAAATTGGATTGAAGGGAAGTCAAAGTAATAAATAAATCAAATTTTTATTTTAATTAAATATTCTTGATTGAGGTATTAAATTGCGATCGAATTTAGAATAAATAAATGTGATAAACTTACAATTGATTTGCGAATATATAAATTTGTGAATTATTTGAAATAGGTGATATTTATTTAATTCAAGTACATATCTTTCTGTGTACACAGAAGTTTAAGTAAATATTGCTTGTTTTAAGTAAATAACGAGTGTATTTTAAAACTATTATTGAGAAGATACATTCTTTGTAAAAATAATCGTTACTTAAAAGAAGAAAATCCCCCTCAAAAATGAGTGACACTTTTCTTAGCATGAAAATTTTCTGTGTGTGTCGCGGATGAAAACTGTTACCGTTCGATGCGGAATCGGACGAGTGAGACTCGCACCGTCGTCTCTCTGGGGCGAATTTGCGTGAATTCAGAAGCGACGCGGCCGACGCAACAGTCGAGATGCAGCACCGTGCAGCAAGAGACGTCGCTGCACCCGCGATCTTGAACCCGCGAGCAACGCGACGCTCCGCAGCGGACGCGAAATAATGCGCGCGGTCGCTCCGGAGCGGAATCCAGTTGAATGGGAATGCTGTAGAATGCCGGCAAAAACCACAGCCAGCGGGATCATTAGTCTACGGCCCAGCCTATAACCCATCGCTGCCTTTATACCGGGTGGAAAGAAGTTCGAGCGAACAAACGTGCCCGCTGTTTTTCGTTCCGTGCGCCGCGAAGACTCGTTGAAATTTCGCCCTCGGATGCGACGAGAGATGTCGAGGAAAAAAAGAAACACGTGTGGGAAAAAGTAAGAAACTAATGCTGTCGAGTATACCTTTGGCGAAAGCTAGAGGCGCGTGTTTTTTAAAGACAAACTCCGCCACTTGGTACACTATCTCTGATCTTTGATCGACCGCCCTTAATTCGTCGTTCAATCCCGATGAAGATACGTCGATTCAATTGTAAAATACATCTTGAGGGAATTCGATCTTGCTAAAGGCATAAGGGATTCCTCGCCCCTCCTTCTCACGAAGGTAATTCGAATACAAATCGTCCCGCTTCGATATCGAGTTCATCCCCTCGACAAACACACGAAAACGATTGAAAGATCGACTTCAAGCTTTTCTTTTCAATTGTTACCTCGTATCCAGCGCGAACAATTCTCCGCTTTACAAATAAGAATTTTCTTTCTACCGTTAACCTCGGGATCTGTAGACTCAGCTTTGCGAATTATTTGTTCCACAGATACCACAAACGCACGGTCAATAGAGACACTCACTGAATCATTTTATTCTACTTTCGATTTGGGTATTCACAGCGTAGATAGCTTATTTTATAATTTCTACATTTTACAGAATGTACTTCTTGTTACTTCCTAACGTTTTGATTATTCTTTGTTATTCCTGATTCCTATAGATCTTATATATCATGATGTCATAACATTGCACTTTTCTGAGACCTTGCAAAGATGTTTATAAATCGTTGATTTTATCTTAATCTTTATTGTGATATCACGCGAGCGAATAATAAGGAGTCATTTTAATATTACGAAGTACAAGATATTTTTTCCGTTTCATTCATAACTTTGCAGTTGGAAAAAATCAGGCGCATGTTCCTGTCCGTTTCTGCCGCATTCATTATGTCGTACGTTGTTATATTTAGTTTAGTTAATCATTGCTATAAATTATAAATCTAGATCACATTTATTGCAACGTAATTGCGCGAGCTGTGGGTAATGGTAATGGTGATTGTGCAGGAAATTATATTGCGTTATAAAACTGAAACTTGTACATATCTAATGAATAATGATCAGCGATTCAAGGTCTTCGGCTCGCAAGGTCTTCATCGCTCTCCTGCGGACTCGTGCAAGTGCAGCGGCGGAAAAACCCTTTCCTTTTTCGCGAGCTGAACGGCCGCGACGCGCGCCGATCTTTTTAACGGGCATTCGCCGCGAATGACACAGTTGCGCCTAATGCGAGGAGAGCGAGGGCTTTTTTATGCTAATTGCAAGTTGTCCCGAGCGAATGCGAACGGAACCGGAGCGCGCGCAAACCAGCGAACTCGACGGCGAAAAAGCTCCGCGCGAGTAAACGCGGGCAAGAACTCGCTCAAGGCGGAACGCGCGGCTTAAGCCGTAAAATAATTGCGTGTTTTGCAGGATGCCAGGTGAAGTACTATGCTCAAATCTTCCTCGCGAACGTGGAATTCATTCGACGTTACATTTACGCTTGTGAAGCTCACGAGACTCGCTCGCGTTTATCACTAAATAAATGTGGACGTCGCGGACTTTCGGGCTTTTATTTACATTATGTTCATAAAACATGAAATTCGCTATGATGGTGCACAAGGATTTTATCTTTTATCAGCTTAAGTCACGTAATAATACGTTTTTTGTATTGTTTGTGCTAGCCGTAATATTGAGATCTTTCGGAATTTCGTCACATTCGTCCATTTTATTACTACTAGTCGAAACAATTTAAAGATTTGAAAGATCGAAAACTGTCGCTCAATTTTCTTTACGTAAAAACCATCCAATTAACAGTCATTGAGCGAAATTCAGATGTCCGGTCGTCGTCGGCCGTGCGATGAGATTTAAAATCTCGTTTGCAGCGGCAACGATGGTGACGGCATCACCACCAAAGAATTCGCTCAACCACGGCCCACTCGTTCACTTACGCTGACTTATGCACCGGCGGATTATTGCAAGGAACCGCCAAATCAGCTTGTTATCGCGGCTCGGCAATAAACGCGACAATAACCCTCGCTATCTATCATTAAATTAAACTTTGGATAACGTCACTACCGTCACGTAGAAACTATTGTATTTCGTATCGATGGGTTGGAAATTATCTTTCGGCTTTGCTCTTTATTCTGTATCTTATATTGATAAATATAAATAAAAATTTTTTTAAAATACATATCCAATAGGAAATAAAAATGTTCTGTAGCAATTTTTTCGTACTTTGTTTTCGAGATATTTCGAATTTATGGAAAACCTATCCATTTTCTCTATATCTCGAAAACACACCCCTGAATTTAATATCATTTTGTGGTTTTTCCAGTTTTTTGGTCCAATATACCATAACAATCAATAAAATTGCTTGAAGGAATTAGTTGCTAATTATGCCCGATTTTGAGCTTCAGTAGCCTAAATAGAGAATGAAATATTGATATAGTACATCTATCGAACATTTATGTACATATAAACGCGAGCAGATCTTGCTTTATATCCCATCGAGATTTTCTCCAACTCGCTATATCTAACAGTCGAAGTAGCTATTTATGACATCCACCTCGGATTTACGATCACGAACACCAGACCAGAGATATTATGACGGCATTCGGATTTTGCAGATCTCATTTTCATTCCTCGCTTTCATTCCTCCTAGCTTAGTATTCTCCATTCCAGAGAATGAAAAGTCAATAAAAAAAAAGGCAATCGGTTTAATTCTATATATCAGTAACAAGCGGTACTAAGAAGTGCATTTAAACGATGCGTTTGTGCTCGCGTATCAAAGGGTTAAAGATAGTCTCTCGGGGAAGCTAGCCGAGGCGATCGAGAAGACGAATTTGTTTCATATAATTTGGACCTGCGAATCGTACGAACTCGCGGCGAGCTGGTGGTCGATGATTTTACGTGCGCAGGGCGCGACGGAAAATTACGCGACGGCTTTTTTGCCGGGCATATTTCCTCGTTTATCAGCGTCCGTTAGGTAGGTTTCCATGACCGCTCCGGGTAGAAGCAACTTCGCCCCCGACAAGAGCAGCAACGCCGTGGCCGTGCGTCGCGAACGCGTCCGACCTAGTATAAATAGGTTTGCTTCTTGCCGGCCTTAGTTAAACAAAGTTTCACGGTGGTGGTAGACGGGCACGGTGCGACGCGATGCGGGGGGTTAGTTGCGGGTAGAGAGGAGTCCGTGAACCCTGCGGAACCTCGCCCTGCTGCTGGTAGCTGCTGCCGCTGCCGCCGCCGCCGCCGCCGCCGCCGCCACTGAGTTGCTCCTACCGGCTGCCTCTGCTGTTGCCGGTGGTACTGCTGCTCCTGCCGGGATCCGGGGAAAACGCAAAAACCACTGGCTTCAGCGGAGCTCGAAGCGGATAACTTCGACACGTACCGGGTGTCCTCGCTCGAGTTTGGTGCATAGCTAAATAGAGCGTGGAAGGCGGGGAGGTTGAAAACGCGCGCGAGATTAATTTCCGGATTACGTCTGCAGGGAGGGTGACGTAATTCGGAAGATAAAGAAAAGTCTCGGGATATCGGCGTCCCCGGTGTCGCGAACGAGCGAGAAGATATCGTCCGTAATATATCGTCCGACGGAAAAAAACGGATGCGGCTCGGGGTTTATTTACGACGCGGGTCACGGCTTCAATTTCATCTGCTTACTTCGAAGAGGAGGTCCCTTTACCGCCTTCCCCTCCCTCGCGCTGTTGAAGAACGCAGTTTCAAGTTCTCTACATCATCGATAATCATCATCGACCGTGGTGTCGGGAAACCGTAGATGCTCGTTGCCCCAGATAATGAGAAGATAGGTATGCCGAGATTATACACTCTCTTTTGATTCCTCCTTTTTTTCTTCCTCGCGCCAAGAATACGTTCATCATTACGTTCATAGAAACAGCCCGGGCACTCTCGCGTTCGTCAGCTCGGACTCGAACTCGAACTTGGGCTCATTGTCAGCCACGCACTTTCACTTCCGCCAGCATTCGGCATTTTGGTTTTACACTCGGGTGATTTTGTTTGCGCTCGCGTTTGACGCGCAATATCCAAACGCTCCTGTCGGGATGTTCGAGAACGAGATTGTACGATTGGCTCTTAAGTAATGTGCAGCGAGCGGATAAAACAAACGATTTTTCGACTGGACATTCGTCAGGCGTAAACACTTCTTAGGAATTCAAAATAAGGGGATGACTTACAGAAAACTTGAAATAATATCGATAGATTTTGTTTCTACACTACTTCGCGAAATATCTGATCAAACTTTCGATTGCGTACTCTTTAAATATTCATATCGATCTTATATCAGTGAGTGAAACGAGTCGAAATAATTTGCCGGGCTACACTGCGTTTTTCGTGCATTGCACGACCCCGCGCAGCGGTACGATCAGAATTATCCCGGGAGTGGTCCCAGCCGAAAGGGACCGAGTTTTTCGCGATAATTCTCGGCCGCGGCCCTGAGACGAATTCTCATCAGAATTTCACTGACCGATCGTAAATCGCGACCGTAACAGATGGCCGTCGTTCCTCTCCAGCACTTAATGCACTTATAATGCGTGGCATCCGCTTCTCGCATTTTACCGCGTCTTTGCTACGGACTGCAAGACCGGGACGAGGTGCCCTCCTCTCGTCGAGGGAGTCTGGTTATTCGCGAGGTGAAGTGCCACCAACTACCCGCAAAACTCGTCAAGAACTTTCAACTGTTAACGATGGGTACATTAATTCGGAATTAGTTCGAGCCGATTCCTCGAAGTCCTACGAAGACGTTGCGCCGCGGAAGAAACCGGATATTTTAGAGGAGTTAATTGGCACTTGATAATAATTCAGAGAAATCCATCTTCGCTCTCTTCCGTAATCACTTTCTTACGCCAACGTGGAAGCCGTCTGCATAATTACGATATTTTTCGAATAATTAAATTTACGCGATCCGCGCGCATAATTGCAGGAAAGACAATAGTAAGACTTTGCATCTGTTTTCAATAAAGACGCATCTATGCGCGATTATGAGTAATTTTATTGAGATTGCACAGGTCACGCGGTTGCGCAATGTTGTAGATGCACGTGACGACGACGACGACGACGACGACGTCGACAGCGACGGAAGCGACAACGACGATCATACAATTCCGGCGAATTCGTTCCAGTTCTCTGGAGAGAAAGAGAGATGCTGCGGTTCTCTCCCGGATAAAGCAGCTCCGTCGCAAGAAGCGCCGCACCGCCGCGCGCCGCCGTGTAATTGTCCTCGGCGCTGCAAAAGCGCGCAGTCACACCTTATTTATAATCCTGTCGATTCATGACGCCTGATGTATCGTTCTCTCGTGCCGTTAATTAGTTTTCGCGTGTGCAAACGCAGGCATATCATCGTTTGTTTCGCGCGGAGAAGAATTCCAAGGATTTTATCTTATCTAAGATCTATCTGAATGAAATCGGTCACAATTTTTGTGAAACAGTCGACGATGCCGGCGAGAAGATAATCAAAACTCTACTGATACTCGCAAACGGACGCGCTCGTCGCTCGTTTCCTCGATAAATCGATCGGTATTGTAAATTCCGTTTTTATTATAATTTTATGCACGTCGTCCGCGACACGTGCGGATTCCGTTATTTGTTGCGCAAACTTAAATACCGTGTGGTGAAATCGTAAACGAATTTCGATCGGAACCCGGCGGCGTGTAAATCAAAATGTGCAGCTAGCTCGTTACGGCAAATTCTGACGGAGAATAGATTGCGCTCATATTCTCCACGTATACGCGATATTTCTGGGAGCTTCTCGGGGAGTTCCAATACGGGACATTCGTACAAAGTGCGGGGAAATTTTTCACGAGTCCGCTTAATTCTTTCTCTCCTCTTTTTTTTCTCTTTCAACGCGTATCGATGATTCGCTGTCGGCTGTTTAGCATCTCCGACTTGCTAACGACTCATTAAAGCCGAAGGGTAATTTTTCACTTGCCCGCTCATTAATATTCCTCCAGCAGTGCTGCGAACTCTCCGTTCGCATTCGTGTGCGCGAGAAACGCCCGGAATCGTCATCGAATCCTCGCCGCGCTCTCCTTATGGTTAGAGATAATGAGCGCGCGAGATATAATAATGTGAAAAGATCTTTTGGGATTCGCGTTCCGGCATATCGAGGACACTCTCGACGTCGCGCGTCATGGAGCGTAATTTCGTGTGGCTGCTATAGTCGGCAAGAAGAAGTCGATTGAAAATTGTTGCGTCTGTAAAAAGTAACATATAACGTACGTGCCGCGAGAGTTAATTTGCTCTTTACTTATATCCTCGCGTCATTAGCGGTATCATGGAAGCGTGTACCGCGATAGCTCTGTTGCGAAAACCTAGGTGCGGAAGCCGCGGGCGTTCGCTGTTGTTGCGAAAAATGATCGCGTTACGTTGATGCGATTATTGGATCTCGGAGAGATAAAGAGAGACGAGGATTCTCTCCCGGTACCGTCGGCGTCGTCGATTAACCGGCTTTCAATCGCTGATTACAGCTGAGGCGTAGGGGCTGCGATCTCTGTGCTTACTCCTCTTTCCTTTCTCCCTCCCGTTGAACGGGTGGGGGAGGGAAGGGGAGAAAAAAGTAACTTGTACAAATCGACTTTCCGCGCGCACCGCCAATTACCGAGCACCCTGTATACTCGCGCGGCGCGACGATATCCCGCGAATGCCGGGCGTAACCGCGTCGAGAATTGGGTGCCGGGCGTAGCGAGCGGCAACGGGAGATACCAGCAGCTAGAAACGACCAGGAGGAGAGAGAGAGGTTGGAAACTGTGATGCCCGCAAAAAGCATGGCAGACAGCGCCGATCGTTTTTGCTCGGCGTCAGCCGCGTTCCTACCGCCGCGTCGTCGTACTTCGTGGTGGTACATCGTTCTACCCTCTCGCTCCCTCTCATCCCTTGGTCCTCCCACTCTCACATTCATCCTCCCTTCTTGCCTCCCTTATACCCTCTCGTCTCCCCCCCCCTCTCTCTCTCTCTCCAGGCACAAGTTCTCTCTCGCTCTCTCGCCTTCTCTGCGTCTTTCTCTTTTCGCTGTGACATTCGGGTTGTCGCGATCCATCTATCTGTCCATCTCACCATCTCTGTTCCCGTGTTCCGTTCGCCTCGGGATCGTGCAAACGGATGGGATTACCTTTTCCGTCTTCCTCGCGGTTTACGCATCCCAGGAAAATGGATTACATCGTATCATTGCGAGAGAATACGAATAGCGATGAACCCGCGTGCTTCTGGAATCGAGATTTCGTCATTAACTTCATCATCGGCTGTCAGGGTTGACTGGCGCGCGAAGGGCGGTATCGAAATCGCTTTCGATCCACACGAGCGAGATTCGTTTCCATTTGACGGCTCTAATTGTCTTGATCAGCTATCGCAAGCCAGACGGCAATTCGGTATATCGGAATTTTTCAGTTCGCATGATACGAATATGAAATTTTTATCTATCCTCCCTTACGCGAATCTCTTGGATACGCACGAATTTTCGTCAAGCATTTTAATCGATCGAATCGAAAATTACACGGCTGAAGAAGCATTGTCTAAGTATATACGTTTCGATACGTTTCGATTTCGCGCGTTCTCCTCGCAGCCTTCGATCCCGAGTGTATCCTCAAGTTCCTTCTTAGGAACATCTCCGCGGCCCCTGACAGGCTTGACTAATGGTCATCCTGCATCCGCCCTCCGGCTTTATAGTTCTCTGTCTTCGCAGCATCGGGGATATCAACCGCTTTCGAGAGCGTTCTAGTCCGCTAACGAAAGAGATCAATGAGTTTTCTAACTTGCCCGAAATGATCTCAGCGATTCTCTCGGCGAATCGTACAAATCGTTTCGGCCGCACCAAGATTTCTTTTTCTGAGAAAACTTTGCAAATCTACTTGAATTTACTTTTTAAGGGAAACTCAAATATTTTACTTCGACGAATCTTAAAATTTTAATGCGCCTTGAAACAGATACCAGTGATAGAATGTCTCAAGGCTATATCTTTTACGTCTAAATAGTTTTAAATTGACAGAACACTTAAAAAAATCTTACTATTGAAAATGTTCCTTGAACTGTGCAAAAAATGCGTCTATTACTAAATAAAAGGATTTGAGGATAAAAGGATTTTTCTCTAATTGTTGTAACCAACCAGCATACAGTGAAACGAAATTCTCAAAGATTCTTTTTCGGTTCTACAAATTAAATACTTAGGCATGGTTTTACACAATACGATATCATAATTATTCAGCTGCGAAATAATCGTTACAAATAAAAATGTTGGCGGAACGTGTGACGAGGAGTAAAAGGATCGACCTTTTTTCTTTTTTTACAAGGGCAATAAAAGTACTTTTATCGACTTTCGAGGATTCACTCTCATATTCAATTTAAACACTACAGCTAGTTGTAAAACTGTTTTCTTTATAAATTACTCTAGGGAAAAATTTCAACTTACGGCCATGTAACTGGACATTGTTTAGCGAGCTGATTGTCATATATTTTTTCCTCTCCAAAAACTGAAGGCTACAAGAGTGACAAAAGTACTGTGTTGATGTATACGTATTAGTCGTTGATACATTTCTAAGTCAGCCATGAACTTGTATTAATAAAAACATTTTGTTGACTTGGAGAATTTTCAGGCGAAATGTTGCAAGATAAGTCGAAACAAAGTATTAATTGCTATTTGTCATCAAGTTTTATGAAACAGCCTTGCAGTATTTTATATTATTTATACATCAACGCAAATTCTTTTCTTCAACGGGATATGCGATCGTAAAATTCTGTGCACGGTCCTCGTAAATTAGTTAAACGAGAAGCCTCGATGGAACTTTCGTCTAAACCGCGCTTGCAAGAATGTAAAAAGCGCAAAAAGAACAAACGTGAATTATTTAATCAAAACCTAGCTTCTTTATTTATCGCTATTTACCATTTTTAATGTCTCTGAAAATTTAAAATTATTAAAATTATTAAAGTCTTATAACTTTTAATAATTTAAAATTTCAATAAAAGTTAAGTAAGCATTAAACTAGACTTTTTTTTATTAAATGCTTTGTTGTTATATTTCTACTGTTTCTCGATACAAATCGTTAGCTCGTGCAACAAATATTTACACTTAGACATCACCTATGCACGCCTACAGACAGTTTCATTAATCTGACATTTGATACGTGCGCAATTTACAATAACAACGTGATAGTTGCGAATAACAGAAGAAGAGATATTTGTCCGTATATTTTTCGATGTTATCGACAGTATCACAGATTCTTTCTTTTTTTATTTTGTTATGGAAAAGGAATAATAATAATAATACGTACGCGCTTTTCAACGCATCTGGGTGTAAAAATAAAATGCGTGAACAAATAAATTCTCGTATCGTTTTTAAAATAATATATTCTCTTTAATTTTCCAGAATATTTGTCTCGTTCAATAATGATAAATATTGAGATAGGAAGTACAACATTAGTAAATTATAATTAAAATATTTAGATGAGCGTAATATAATTAATTTATAAACGATCTCTCTTTTCTCATACGTATCATCAATTTTCTCTTTCTCTCTCTCTCTCTCTCTCTCTCTCTATTTTTCTCCAATGATTGGATCTTCGTGTGTTTCAGTAAACAAGCTGTGTTCGACGGAAAGAAAGCGATTAGGGGCGGTATACCGTTCGTCTTTCGTAAGTATAACAGATGAAGCGATATAACATATTTACGACTACATAGAAAAAAAATAATTAAAAGCAAAGTTTAATGCTAAATAATCGCTAGGATTCAGAATATATTTTGAATGAATTTCATGCTTACGGTGAATGCTTATGGTAAATTAGCGGATATAAACTCGTAAAATGCTTAAAATAAATAATATTTAATTTTTGTATATACAATGTGCATATTTTTTACGTAGATGTTTATTTTAAGTAAATATTGTTTCAACATTGTTTAAATGATGAGTGCATTTAAAATTACTATTACAAAATCTTTGTAAAGATAACGATTATATGAAGAAAACAAAAATTAAACGATCGCTTTTCTCAGCGCGAGAAATCTCGATATTTTTCTATGCGTAAAAAGAACCAGAGTCCGAGGGCCGTGGAAATTTAACTGAAACTAATTTAAAAACATGTGAAAAACAGTATTGATATTTACACGGTACCGATACGATGTGCGTATCCTCACAGCACAATTCGGATCATGGACGTTCGGACCACCCCACGGCTTCGCCAGGATCGTTCGCTGGAACGTGGAGAAGTCGCCGGAGCGATTGCCCAGCGGGGACATCGAGGCGATATTCTCGATAATGGATAGCGAATTCACGCGATCGCTGTGGAACTCACAGTTCAGGGTAACGTACAGGCTAATACTGCGCGAGAAGGAGCTGCATTTCAATATCGGTGTCTACAATCCTAGCAGAGACGACACTTTCACTTTTAATCTGCTCCTACACACGTATTTCAAAGTACCTGATGTCAGGAGATGCCAAATCACGGGATTGCAGGGGTGCACATTCGTCGATAAGGTAAGAATGATCTTCTTCTTCCTTCTCGTATAATAGATCTGTTAAAAGTCTGTTTTTTCTCTCTTACGTATGTATCTGTGATGCGCATGTAAGATTGTTTAATAGTTGAACGCCGGGTTTCGAATTGCTAAGATAAAGAAATCTACATAGGCATAGAATACTCTTGATGGCCTATTATTCTATCAAAGAGGAAAACGAGCATACAACAACGAACACAACCCGAGATCTTACGTTATCCACACTGAGAAAAAAAGTTGTTGATTGACTAAAATTTTGCGACTTGATTAAATTTTTTCAATTCAACTATTTGTGTATTTCAGTCAAATATATAAATACTTAAATTGAAGTTCAAGTATTTTTATATATTTAAAATTATTAAGTTAATTACATAAATACTTGAACTGAAGAAATTTAATCTAGTTGAAAAATTTAGTCAAATTGACAACATTTTTTTCTCAGTGCACTATATCACGCTCGTTTCAAACGAAAGTTTGTTTCCGCTGATTTATACAGTCGACAATTAAATTGTAAATCAATCGAAAGATTTCACTGGATAATTCTTGAGCTGCAAAGGAAGAGAATCGCTTATATTTTCAATTAACTCAATTATAATTAGCTAGTTATTAATAACTCGACGTTGCCGGTTGTACGGTCGACTTTGCGTAAGAAGATATATCATTATATTTAAAGACGAGTCGTTAAAGAGTCGGCCTCGAGCGGTGTGTACGGTGGTCTGTTAAGTCCAAAGCACATGTCGAAGCGATTACCGCAACCGCACGCAATCCTGTCTCACACTGTTTCATTCACGTGCCTAGACTAGGGACAACCAAATCTTCCAAGAAGGCCGCGACGTCGTCACGGTGTGCGAATGGACCGACCGGATCTACCACAACACCCAGCCGGAACACATCATCACGAATGTCGTTTCCGGTAGGAAGATGCGCGTGCAGAAGTACAACTTTCCCGACACAGTCATCTGGAATCCTTGGCAGGAGAAGGCGCGCGACATCCCGGACTTCGGTGACGACGAATTTCCCAATATGATATGCGTCGAGAGCGGTAACGTCAGTACTCCGGTTGTACTATTACCAGGGACGGCCTTTGAGGCGAGCCAGATATTACAGGTACGCGCGTACCTCCCTCCCTCCCTCCCTCCTCTCCCCCTCCCGCTGTTCTGTTCGTCGATCGTTAACACGAAATCACGTTCGCTGGCGCAAATTAACGGTAACCGTAGACGTATCATCGTAGTATCGGTTGTAATATGAATCAAGTCTACATATACATGTGCATAGATCGAAAATTCCAACTATTATTAATACCGCGGCGCTGAATCTCAGTCTTCGTAACGTATCGAATGTGCGAAATTGTATATCTATATTACATTGATAATTTGATATTCTGTAACATTCTTGCATTGATATTCTAGTATTTGTAATAATTCAATAATTTAATCTACGAGTGCATTTTATCGATTGTCCGAACGTCAGACGCGCTCGTAATTAATTGTGTGAAATCAGACTCCCACCGTAATCGAGTTGTCATACTCTTGTTTGAAATCTTACGCTATTACCCCGTAATTACGATCGTTCGTGAAATCACTCGTTACGCCGTATTCTATACCTACGGAGTACCTACGAGAATAGAGAATGACCGAATAATTGAGCTCAAACCTTTTTTTGTGCTTCATTCCTGTGGACCATCATTCATTTGCGAACTAAAGGCTTCTCACTTTTTATGATTTCAATTAGCGAGGCAAATATTAAAACTTTTTACCGCGGAACAAGCAAACGTGTGCTTATAAAATTTATTAAATTACTTGTTAAAATTATTATTACTATTGTTAATTAAATGCTCCATACTGCACAATTTTTTACTACTAAACTTCATGTTTGGAGGCAAATAAAAAAAATACAAGTTTTTTTTTAAACGCTTTATAGCGTTTCTAATGACGTAACGCTATATTAATTCTGCAGTAAAGTATAAATAGCGGGATACGAGTTGCAAATGTCAAAATATTTATTCATCACTGTGATAAAAGTTTTTGCAAATTATAATTTTCCTCGTGTTTGCGTACGTACACGTTTATTCGAAATCATTGAAAAGTGTAACTCGAGATACGACCAGAAATCGAATCATTGAAAAACGAGAAATCTAGTCGAGCGCACTTGTGTTGTGCTGTCGAATTTAATGTTACACCCACGTTCGAAAAACAGTGTATTCATGAATTGTGTTTTCCAGGTGATGTGAGTAGAGAGTGGACCGACGTCGCATGTCAATGCCGCAGGCGGTACCAATTCACTGCTGCCGACGTCCTCAGCATCGTCTGCGGTCTGGCCAACAGGTACAGGGTGGCCGCTTTACATGCCGCCCCCGCCACCGCCTCCGCCGCCTCCACCTCCACCTCCGCCACCTCCACCGTCACATCCGTCGCATCTGCACTCGCATTGCGTTGCCCAGACTTGCACGATATGTTCTCTGAATCTTTAGGAATATTCAGACATGAGATGATGTCTGTAAACTGTGCAAGCTTCCAGAATCTCTTCGCTTTCCGCTTCTCCAATCAACTACAGTTTTTACGAAAGACTCACACAACACCTTATGATGGAGAATGTTTTTTTTTCATTGAATCTCTCCAAAAAGCAGTGATAACTAGTAAAAATAATAGTAAGTAAATAGTTAATTTCATAGAAAAATTTATCTTCATTCCGCTTGTTTTTATCCCTACGCTTCGTCCGTACTTTACGATAGGAACACACAAGAAACTAAGATAACGGCCAATCGAATACGCAAATATGAGGGATCGATCGATTTGTCTCTCTTTGTTTTCCGCCGTCCAAGTAAAACAATTCGATACATAGGACTTATAAAAGAGTCAATTACATTGTTCGAAGACAAGATTATTATGTCTTTTGCAATATTTATTTTCCCTTTATTAAAAATTTGCAAAAAATTGCAGGAAAGTACTTGCATAAGTGGAAGAGATTAAGATCCCTTTGTTAAATATTTTAAAGAACATACAAAATACGAACGAATTAAAATTTAACACGATCCGTCACAAACATGTATACATTCCATATACATATAAATGGAAAGCGAAAGAAATACATGTCCCATTTCGTACTCTTGACTCGTCATGTTTAGATATTAGTACACGGTATATTGTTTATAGATATAGATTGACATTAGGTAAGGAATTTTGTTAAATTACGCGCGACAAAACTTTCCCTACAGAGTTTCTAAGTATTATTATGTAATTAATTGTTTGGTAAACGATGATTCGATCTAGTTTTTTTGTTGATGTACATTTAAAATTAGTAAATAACAAAATGCATTTGAGAGACGTATCTTATGTTACATGAATTATAATAAAAACATTCTCAAAAAACTTGATATTATATATATATATACACACACACGTTTTAAAAATATTTAAAGGCACTATACTTAATTTTTTCTCAAAGACAAAGTCTAGCTTAAACACATCTTGCTTAAATTCATTACATGTACAAACTGTTAGAAAATTTTGAATGTTCAATTTTTTTAATGTAATCTTTTAAATCTTATGCTAAATTTTATGCTTTTATGCAAATTTTAATAGAAATTTTAGAATGCCCATATATATATATATATATATATATATATATATATATATACACATATATAAAATTAAGAATTTAATGTGAGAGTTGAACACCTTTTGATCTTATTGCGTATTAAACGGAAAATAATTCTGAAGTACAAAACATTTATTATAATTTAATTAAATAATTAATTATAATGTACGATAAAGGGATGCCACGGAATATAATCAGATTAGAGTTTTCAAATTTATTTTTTAAAAAAGTTTTTTTCTCGCACTTTTATATTTTAACGTAAAAGAGAATTGGTTTTATATAATTTTATATAACTTTTTCAAACATTACAAATATAAATAATGTGTGCGTGAGTTTCTTCAACTTATAATTTACCTAAAAACAATACAAATGTGGTGCTATTGTTACAAATATAGTGTTCTAATGATAAGTCGCAATATATCCAGCGCACACATACACACACATACAATCACATACGTTTATAAATTAGATAATGTCATTCGGCATTTTTCCGTAATGTAGCAATTTTAAACGTAATTTTCCTTCAGAATTTTCGAAATTATTGTCTGAAAATATTGCATACCGATTACATTTGTTTACATGCAAGAAAGAACATTGCATCATCGAAATAGGCATATAAGATAATATTTACTATAATGTTATGATATTACTATAAATATTTCATGTGTATACGGAGAACTTTGTAAAGACATTGACCATTTAACAGGACGATAAAATAGAAGCATCATTTTGTGCTGTCCATTTTAGATAATTGTATTATTACTAAGGTATTACGAAAACTTGAAACATTAACTAAAGTTCAATCGAAATTCAATTTAAAGATAGCGAGTTTAATGAGTTAATTAGATTTTATATCGAAGGCAATTGAATTTTTAATAAAAAGCATCGACTGTTTTTTTAATTCAATTGTGAATTCGACCGAGATAAATTAATACGCAAGACCATATATTTTAATATAAATTTTTTACTTGCGAAAAAGAACAGTTTATTATTATCTTAAATTAAGTCATTACTCACGCGAGATAAATTGACTACATTGTAAAGTTAATTATGTGGGTGAAAAGAAATCGGCAAGAGATCACACACGTCTCTATTTTATATAAATATATAATCTATACGTGCGCGTACGTGCGTGTGTTACTTTTACTCAATAGCCGAATAATACATCCGGAAAAGGACAATTTTTTACGTTATATGGACTCCCGACACATTACGTACGTAATATTAAAGTATAACATATAAATTCTTCAAATGAAATATCTTTCCATACTAGTAGTATACTATTACAATTAAGTAAATGCTCAATATAGTGCGCCGTTCCTCGCATATTATAAACTTTGAAGTCAGAAACAGAAAAAGAATAAAAGATGAATGTAACGTTTCTGCTTATAGATGTGTTATAGAACGCGAAAAGGTACAGCCTAGTGAATTCAAAATTCAATTAATAACCACTCGAAATAAAAGAATAAAATTTCGGCGTTTTTTTCAGATCGCAGAGAATACTTTCATAAGGGTTTTGGTCTTTAGAGGCTAGACAATATGTTCGTCACATTTAGTATAGTGTACATTCCTGTTTTTCCTCTCCGTATTAGCAATTAAGGTTCGGTCTTCCACCGCTGTGACATTTATCGAATCACGTTGTACATCATTCTCATTCGACTCAATGTTAATATCCACGAATATTTGTGATTAAAGCGAATTTATGAAATCGCGAATTAAAATTAGTACGTTAAGAAAGTGTACTCTTTTTGGGAAAGTGCAATAAAAATGTGGGAAATAATCGTGTATACTCTTTATTTTTCTCTTTCGGCGTTTTTAATATATAATTATATTTATAAATTATAAATTATTGTATTGAACTCCTTTACTACTAATTGATCGTTATATATCTATAGTAAAGTGTCTACTGTACGGGGTAGGACGACAAATTTAAGAATTATACGTGTGTCATTAAAATTTGAACAGTTTATTACAAGCAAGAAGGAACGATAATAGCACATGCGTGTCTAGTGACCGTTCGCTTGTTACACATTTAATTACATAACATATTAAATAAGTAAAGATTCGAATTTACAGATTGAAAATTAGCACTACAAATATATTCGTATTATTTAATATCCTTATACCTAGAGAAACCAGTCAAAACGCGTGGTTTTCTTTGACTGAATTTAGGTGTAGGTAACGTCAAGTTTTATACACACTGATTATAACTGCAAATGTTTCCGTGAGCAATATGTAAATAACAAGATAATCGAGGCTAGGTCCTGAGGCATGTCATACGGCCGACAATGGAAAAATTTTCTAACATCAAAGACATGATGATATCCTTTTCTGTCCCCGATAAGCGTAGACCCCTGTATTGTTCCTTACAATCGTGAATCTGTTTGGTGTAGCCATGGGTTACAATATAAGCCGTTCTATCATGAAAATTTATACACTTTCCCCCTCGAACTATGTCGCCGTCTGCTTGGACTTATCCGCTTGTTCGCCTTGTTTCTTGAGCTGTTTCTCTCTCATTCGTTCCGCGTCGCTGTAAGAAGAAAACATACGTCCAGATCATGCTCAGTATAAAAAAAAATTATTTCAAGTTTGTAGAAAAAGGATAAGTTATACAGACTTACCGTGCTTTACGTTGCTCCAACGAAAGACCTTTATTGCTTTCTTGTTCAGAAGCTGCCTTCTTTACAGTTTTTTTCAAATTCTTCGCTCGTGCTAGTTCACGTTGATTTCCACCTGCGACATAACAAAATTTCTCTTGAGAACGTATCGGGTTGAAGTTACGATGTAACTTTTAATTCTACTTCGCGACTTTTCGGTCTCTATTTCTGTTCCGAATTCATTCGCCTTGAACGAAGTGTTCAAAAAAAGCGCTATTTGCACTGCGCAAGCGCGCCCGCACGTGCATCGCAAAGTAACGTCGCGTTTCTCCGATCGAACTGTCAAAGCGATGGCGCACGCGACCCTCGCGTAACATCCGTAATTCATTAAAGAGCAACTGCGAAAGGAGGCAATTCGAGCAACAAACGGGGCGATGCCCCGGCAATTTCACTGCTCCGGTTACCTTACAATCTTTATTCGCGTCGCTTCCTCGTTCGAACACGCATCACATACTCGCAAAATGGCGTCGGAGTAAAATATGACGCAGCCACGCCACAGCAAGCGTATTTTCCATCATGTTTACCCTTTCAGAATCAAACGCTACTAAAACTGAAGAGATCCGCCGCGCTGTAGACAAAAAAGAGACATCGGTTCCGCGCGCTCGAAGGTCGCCATGGCGGTTCGTGGCGAATCGTAGAGGTTAACAGCATGAGGTATTCGGAGCAACTCATGACTGCTCCGAAAAACAAGACTACTCCAGTTGAGCTACGTTCGATTCTTTTCCCCTTTCAAAGATTTTCCTCAGTGCCGCGAAATCGTCGA
This sequence comes from Monomorium pharaonis, assembly GCF_013373865.1. Classification (NCBI taxonomy): domain Eukaryota; kingdom Metazoa; phylum Arthropoda; class Insecta; order Hymenoptera; family Formicidae; genus Monomorium; species Monomorium pharaonis. The sequence goes on along the minus strand of NC_050470.1, from coordinate 907,292 downwards.
AACTCACATAAAGATAGAGATTTTGTCTTCTCTTTCTGTTTTTTTTTTCTATCGCGCTATCATGATCCAAAAATATTGACCTTTCGTTCGAAAACAGCCTGCAGAATGAGAGTTGTCGAGGATACTCGGAGCGCATCGTCTGCCACGGGCGGTGTGCTCCTTTCTTCCTCGACGAGTCACCGACGTTTTTCGCGACGTTTCGCCGGACGGGACGTTTGCTCGCGCGTGCGACAAATCTCTGCGAGAGCGTCACGCGGCGACTTTAATTTTTCAACGTCAACGAGAATGGCAGCCGCCGAAGTTTTCCGACGAGCTAACTCTCCCGTGTTGTGTCTCACTCTTTCTCTTTCACTCTCTTTTCTCTTTCTCTCACCGAGTTGTCGCGGCGCGATCAGAGAACGACCCGACCTCGGCAACGTTCGGCTAAACTTACGGGTCATTTTCTTTCTCAGTTCTTGATCTCCGATAAGCAAGCACTTTGAAATTCGATCACCCGAATCGGTGCGCGAAACGCACGGCCTGACGATACGCGCGCACACACGCACACACATGCACGCACTTCGCTCCTGCGGACTAATTTCCAAACCAAAATAAATATGGTTCTGCGTCGTCTCCGTACTCTCCGTAGCCCTCCTCTCTCCCTTCGCCGCCCAAATGACCGCAGGGATACCACGTGTTTCAATCTAGTAACATTCGATTCGAGCTCCCATCTCGATTTGGCAGTTGTCGTTTCATTTGCTTCGAATCGATATATTGATAAGAGAAATTTAAAGCAGAGAGGAATGTGAGAGCGATCATCGCGTCGTTTTAGGTGTTTTCATCCATCAGCGCCTCTATGTGCACAGAATGTGTACATTGAACTACGTAAAGTCAAATATCTATGAATTCCGTAGGTAATGTGCATGACTTTTTGGGTCTCTTCTATGCTAGGTCCACGTTTATTTGGTTCTGTTTCATGCTATACCCGTAAATTTTACAATTATATGCATTCATATTTTAAATCTGTTTTATGCAAATGTGCATAATCGCGTTCTATAAATGTGCAATACGACAAATACATGATATAAATTCAATTAATTGATTTGATAAAAATTCACTGATCGATTGCTGTCGCTGCTCCTGCTGCTGCTACTGCTACATTCCTTTTCCGGAATACTGAGTCGCGACGGCACTCTCAACACAACACCGTACCTGCACAACACCGCACAATTCAATTCTGAACACGCGAGACACGCACGGAGTCGACAGAGCGTCTGACCGGCGCTGGAGTGGCGTACGTGACTGGGGAGCACGGAGCAACGGAGCAACATGGCGGCAGCGGCGGAGGCGCGGCGAGTGGCGCCGACTAGCGCCGAGTACCGCCGAGTCTGCCAGTAGTAGTCACGTACGCCGCTGCCGCCGCCATGTTGCTCCGCACTCCAGCGCCGGTCGGACGCATCGGACGTTCTGTCGACTCCGTGCGTGTCTCGCGTGTTAAGAATTCATTGTGCTGCATTGTGCGCAGGTACGGTATTGTATTGAGAATGCCGTTGCGCTAACAGACGAACCGCGAGGCATGTGAGATCGTACAACCAGAGGTATTCACGTGTAAAGCGCAGCATTGCGTTTGCCTTTGATTTCGAGTGAAGTGTTCGCGTACGCATTCGAGCAAAGTGTGAAGAGGATACGTTCGATAAAATATCGCGAGTGCCAATTAAGTGAAGTGCTACTAGTCGTCGTGCGAGCGTACGAAATTCTCGAAACGAATTTGTCTTCGTTGTATCTCGGCGCGTAATTTTCTCACCGCTTTCCTCGGCCTGCGTTTCCACGAAGTTACGTGACGTCACGTTACTTTCGTGCCATGTTGATTTTCGCCGCCAATCAGACGAGCCGTCCTTTTCATGTATTTTTTCAAATGTAACGGTCGCGCCAAGTGAAATTCTCGTGCGCGGTTTACGGTTTACTTGTGTGTGATATATTATCTGTAATATCGGGAGTGCCGAATAAAGTATCGGGCGATCGTTATTAATGTGCAGTTCGAGAATAGCAGGATGTTGTCAGCAGAAAGCGGCATCCATGGAGCGACTCGGTATTAAAATATACTATTTTTTCAAGTGATACATTTCTTAACCTGCTTTTGTGTTTGAGTTTAGGAATAATATTTATCACATTTTCAGAATCAAAACCGGAAAAGGAATATAGCAGTAGCAGCAGCAGGAGCAGCGACAGCAATCGGTGAGTGAATTTTTATCAAATTAATTAATTAAATTTATATCATGTATATGTGGTATTGCACATTTATAGAACACAATTATGCACATTTGCATAAAACAGATTTAAAATACGAATGCATATAATTGTAAAATTTACGGGTATAGCATGAAACAGAACCAAATAAACGTGGACCTAGCATAGAAGAGACCCAAAAAGTCATGCACATTACCTACGGGATTCATAGATATTTGACTCTACGTAGTTCAATGTGCACATTTTGTGCACATAGAGGCGTTGATGGATAAAAACACCTTAAAACGACGCGATGACCGCTCTCAGGTTCCTCTCTGTTTAAAGTTCAATACATATTTTTATAATTTAAATTTCAGTTTTCCTAACGAAAAAATCATTACGTTCCGAAATTTGTTTAAGATAAAAAATTTAAGAAACAATTTTTTTTACTTTTTTCAAGGTACTGCTTTAATTCTTTGATTCAATAAAAACATTTCATATATACTTAAAAATATATTTCTTGTATTCAATTTCTGCATTTCATTTTAAAGGATAAAGCTTAATATACTAGACGTAGAAAATGTACATATGAAAAACAAATGGTATTCAGATTTACAAAATCTTATTAGTTTTAATTTTATTTAATTTTATTATTTTTTCCTCTTTAATATTATATATTTATCGAATCATTTTATCAATTTAACAATGTAATTAAATTGAGAATATTCACGCCAAAAAATACGTTTCTGTTTACATAATTTACAAAGGTAAAAAAACGATGTATTATATATATATATTTCCGATACAAGAGGTTAAAAGTTAAAAGTAATAAACCTTCAGGAGCTACATGCCGTGCAAGCGTCCCCGTTCTTACGCGAGCAAACGAGCATCGCTTCCAAGTTTTTTCGCGCTTGCTGACTTAATTGTTTTCGGTTTTCGGGATTATCATCGTCATCGTTGACATCTTTGTTAGGCGACTCAATAGGTGTATTACTAATAGTAGAGATGCTGTTGTTGGAATCATTTGATATGGAATCACGACTTTGTAATTTCGACTGGTCCACAGTAAACTGTATAGGATTTGCGGCTGGCTTTGTTCTCAGATAGTACATGCCAGTCTTTAGGCCCTGTAAACGACAATTTATTTTTATACAGAGTTTTTATAGCTCATGTGTACAACCTTATTAGATTTTTTACTTTGTGTAATGACAAAATGTTGAAATAATTTATAACAATTTGTCATCTACTCTTAGAGTGGTATAAAAGTTGAAAAAATTCCAAAACGGATAGAATAATTGTAGTCATCGCTTACCTTTCTCCAACCGAAGAAATGCATCGACGTGAGTTTCTCAGTTGTTGGATCGCCTATGTGTACATTTAGAGATTGCGATTGATCAATGAAAGCTCCTCGGTCAGCTGCCATTTCGAGAATTACTTTCTGTGGTATCTCCCATACTGTCTTGTAAAGCACTTTCAAATCGTCGGGAATACGTTCAATGTTCTGCAGAATGTACTTCGTTAGAACTGCGCTGAAATAATCCGAACGACAAGAATATTTAACGAGATAAGACATTTACTTGAACAGATCCAAAATTCGCGAGTATCTCGTTTTGCATATCTTCATCCCATAATCCTCTGGCAGTCAAATCTCGTAGCAGATGCGGATTGACGATGACAAACTCTCCAGATAATACGCGCCTCACGTAGATATTGCTCGTGTACGGTTCAATGGATTCGTTATTCCCTAAAATCTGTGCCGTCGAGGCCGTTGGCATAGGTGCTATTAAAAGCGAATTCCTCACTCCGTGCTTCGCGATCTTCCTCTTCAATTCATCCCAATCCCACAGATCTGTTGGTTTAACGTTCCACATGTCATATTGGAGGATCTGAAAAAAAAATCGAGATTATTGTACAATTAAAATGTGTAAAGAGGATGTCCCTGCAATGATTAAAATATTAAATACTTACGCCTTTGCTGACCGGACTACCTTGATATGTTTCGTAAGTACCTTTTTCCGCAGCTAATTCACAACTAGATTCTAAGGCACCATAATAGAGCGTCTCAAAGATTTTTATGTTGAGCTCCTTTGCTTCTTTGCTCTCGAAAGGATATCGCATTAATAGAAACGCATCAGCTAGACCTTGTATTCCGATACCTAAACACGTATTTTCAGTTTTATCAGTTTATTTATATAATTATATTATAAAGAATGGATGACAAAAAATTATATAAAAAAATTCTGGCTAAATGTTACATGAAACTTACCAATAGGTCTGTGTCTTTGATTAGATGTTTTCGTCTCTGGGATAGGATAAAAATTAACGTCAATGACTTTATCTAGATTGCGGGTGACAATTTTTGCGACTGTTTTAAGTTTATCAAAATCAAAAGTCTTGGTATCTGTATTAACAAACATGTTGACAGCAATAGATGCTAAATTGCACACAGCAACTTCTCCAGGACCAGAATATTCAACAATTTCAGTACACAGATTGCTACATTTGATAGTGCCTATATGCTGGTGATTCGATTTTCGATTACATTGATCTTTATAAAGCATATAAGGTGTTCCAGTCTCTACTTGGGATCTGAGAATGGCGATCCATACAATCCTGGCGGCCACTTTCTTCTTATAACGACCTTCCTTCTCGTATCTAGAAATATTCCATACGAATTAACGAAAACATAAGTTGCATAAATTAATGCATAACCAATACAAGTTATAATGTGGCTAAATTATTAATAGATGAAAAATAGCTACTAATATATACCTAATATACAATTCTTTAAATTCGTCACCCCAAACGTCAGCCAAACCAGGAGATTCATATGGACACATTAAGCTCCACATCTCATCGTTGTACACACGTTCCATGAAAAGATCCGGTATCCACAGACCATAAAATAAGTCTCTGGCTCGCATATTTCCATCGCCTATTGAAAAGCATATAATACATTAGTACATTAATTTAAAAAAAGGGGGGAGGGGTAAAAAAATTAAACGAAATTACCAATGTTCCTCTTAAGCTCTAAAAAATCAAAAATATCAGCATGCCATGGCTCTAAATAAATAGCAAACGCTCCTGGTCTTTTGTTTCCTCCTTGATCAACATAAACAGCTATTTCATTATACAACTTTAAAACAGAAACCAATCCGTTAGTTGTATTCGTATCTTCCGCACTTTTGGCACGAATGCAATGTACATTGAGTCCTATGCCACCAGCGTACTTGCTAATGAGTGAGCATTTTTTTAGCGTGCTGTAAATACCCTTTATACTATCGTCTTCAAGAGTTAGGAGAAAACAACTGCAAAAAAAGAAAATCTTATTAAAACAGTAAACAATGTTATTAGGCTAATTAAACTCTTGAAATTACCTGGACATCTGCTGATTGTTGGTACAGGCGTTAAATAGTGTTGGTGAAGCATGCGTAAAATATCGTTCAGACAAATAATTGTACGTCTCTATAGCTTTGTCAATGTCATTTTCGTGAATACCAACAGCCACTCTCATCAACATATGTTGAGGCCTCTCAACTATTTTGCCATTAATTTTCAGCAGATAGCTTCTCTCGAGTGTTTTAAAACCAATATAATTATAATTGAAGTCTCGATCATATATTATAGCAGAATCCAGTCTCTCCGCATTATTCTTAATGATGTTATAATAATGTTCGTTGATTATAGGAGTATGTTCATTTGTAACAGAATTTTTGGCATAATACAAGTCATGCATAACCTCTGTAAAATACCAGAAGTAAACATTAAATTCTAATTCCAAATAAAATATTAATTAAACATAAATAATCTATTAAGAAATCAAAACACAAAAATTGACTTAAATGAATAGAAGCAAGACACTGTACCACTGAAGGTCTTCTTGGTTTCCTTGTGTAGGTTAGACACATCAATTCTTGCAGCTAATATAGCATAATCAGGGTGATTAGTTGCCATAGTAGCTGCAGTTTCAGCCGCAAGATTATCAAGAACAACTGTAGTTACTCCCGAATATAAACCACGTATCACTTGAATCGCTACAGCAGACTATAAATAAATTTTAATATTATACAAAAATACAATATTATTAAATTTTTATTTGTGTATATTAATTTATATTCATTAAAAATATAAACCTAATATACAAAATCCTTATCTTAAAGATATTATACATATATTATTTATTTTATATTTTATATGATCTTATTACTATATATGTAAGAAGAATAAAACAAACTTACTGGATCTACATAATTCATATCTAAGTTATAACATTGTTTGGCAATCCTTGAAGTAATTTTATCAAAATGAACATCCTCTTTGCGCCCATCTAACAAAAATAGCAAAATTTAATTTTAATTAATCACATCTTTAACAATTACATTAATATATAATGTTTATAATTATTATAACATAATGATATAACAATGAATTAATAGTAAGTTTTATTTGCACTTTGTAAAGAAATATTTTGTGATTCATTGAAGTCTTCTAATATTGCAATTCAATAATACATATCAATATTATACACAAAAAGATATTGGCGGAGAATGTAAACAGTTATGGGCCGGTTTCACAAACTCCGGTTAAATTAATCAGCCGGTTATTCTATTGGAATTGACCAATCGCAATTGTTAATTTCGCTTAACGACAAATACGATTATTGGTCAATTCCAATGCAATAATCGGTCGGTTAAGGTAACTGAAGATTGTGAAACCGGCCCTACATATCCATAATAGAATGAGAAGGAATGGTTAACCGCAACTCACTGCGCTTGATAACGTGCATCTTTCCTCGCACGGCTTCCTTGCTCGACTTTTTTAGGGGGGAACGATTACCGTTTCCCGCAGAAAGCTTCTCAAACGACGTACAGAGATCCATAGCAGTCGAAAGCAGACCAATTCTACTGTATTCGTTGTTCTTCGTACGCCAACAATTTTAGGCGCGAAACGGAAGAACACATGTTCGACATGCGCATTGCGATCTATTTGAGCCAATCGTGGATCTACTCCTTGAATGATGCGTTCCACTCCACATCCTCAGTTTAAATCGCCGATTTTGTCATTTAACGAACATATTCTATTTCTAATTGTAAAAAGACGTGTTACAAGATATTAAAGAATCTTAAGAAATTCAAAGAATCTGAACTTTAAAGTCGTGATCTTGTAAAAGTGGAATTTCTATCTATTATAAAGTAAATTCAATAAGATAAATAGTAAATTAATAGTAATTATTGTAATTTTAATTATAATTACCACTTATGTACATTTCTGTCAGTGTAAATTAATTTTAATTTCGGCTTAATCTATTTTTTACCTATTTATGATTTTTTAAATTAGAAAAAGATAACAAATTAAAGGTTAAAATTAATTTGCATCGATAAAAATATTATTAGTCATCAAAATTCGAAAAAATTCAAGTATTAATCTTTATTTTTTCAGTTCTGAAAGAAAGTAATTTTATATTTAACAATAGAGATAAATTAGGTTAAAAAAATTTTAAGTAATACTATGTACTATTATTTTACTATAAGGACAGGTTGAATTCATATTAGACTATTTTTTTGCAAACAATTAAAAAATGACAAATGTTTTACTATGTCGCTATAACAAATGACTGATATAATTATTATACACTTTAGCTAGAATGGATAGGGTTGTAAAAGTATATATAAAAATTTCTATTAAAACATGTCAAAAACACAAATAAATTTTACGTTGAGCATTCGAGTCTAAATCAATAACACGCATTAATAGTTTAACAAACAGCATTTTAATCTTGTGGACATATTTACACAAAAAATTATTTCATTGCATTTGTAGAAAGGCCCAATATAATCACGTCGTGAAGAGATTCAATTGAGAGAAAAATAATACGCTTAATGACAACCGTGAGAATCGAAGGTTCACAGAGCTATTTAACTCGTACATTTAACTATCTGGTGCGCGTATCACGTTCGCTAAATAAATATCATTACGTTTTACGCGCTCATATACGCACTCTTGGCTCGCACACAATGCATACAATACTGTCGGACGCGCGTGTACTCTATCCGATAGTGTCACATAACTCCTGTACAAAAGTATATAACAGTATGGTAAGTCAACCATATATTCGACTACATGTTAAAATATGCATTCAAGTGTAGTACCAATAAAACTGCTCAAAATAAAATTAATTCGGCATTAAATCCAAGTTATAGTGAAAAAATATTCAATACGAAATTTACACACGATTAAAAAATTGACAATCTCCTACAATTTTTTTTAACTAATTGTAAACTGCTCTATGTGAAGGCTAGAAAAATGTGCGTGTAGATTTTTTTATGTATAAACGAACGCTTGCTAGTCCGACGTACAGCTCGTTGTTCATCAATCTTTACACACTAAAATTTTACTATTTACAAATTCATCATAGTAACACGCTCTAGGAATATCGTGAAAACACGAAGTCCAAAAGAAAAATACCAAACTGAAATAAACAAGTTTGTTATACAGGATGCATGTAAACCAATTACGATATCTCTTAATTAATACGTATTTAATTGTTAACAAATTAATTGCCTCGCCTAACTTAGGGATGATGCACCTTTGGTAAAAAAACAACAAGGTCAGGTAACACAGATGCAGTTACAGACGATAAATTTGAAACTGCATGAATAAAATCAGCTCTTTATGACCGAATCAGTATGCAATGAATAAATCATTAATCAGCCTAAATATGTCATGGTGTTTACGAATCTGACAAAGTTTATAAAAAAATTCAATAGGAATAAAATCTATAGGTCTATTCTCTTCAGATGAATTTTTTTGCACCTTTACCTCTTTTATTCTCCAATATGGAAAAAAAGGAATGAATGAACTATACAAGTTCATCTGAAAAAAACAGGCCATACATATAAAAAAAATATTATAAAAAAGTTATTTCGAGCTTTCTCTGATATTTTAAAATATGACTAGCGCACATAAATGTTTAATAAAATTATTCTTAGCTTCATCAAAGCTTATGTAATAATAATTAATGACTTGAACGTAAATTCATTCATATTAAGTACAAGCTCAGAAAAAGTTCTATGTATATAAAAATCAACAGATTAATTAGGAAATTTCATCAATTTTCTATGACGCGTTGTGCATCTCTAAAAACTTTTCTAAAAATACAGACGAACAAAATCAACTTACAAAGTCGTCACGATTGTATAAACATTATATAACGCACTATGTACAAACACATCTTTCAAACACTCACAATCACTCTAGTGCCGTTGAGAAGTTGCTATTCATTCCGCATAACCGCACAAAAATATCATTTTCTACCTTTCTTAATCTCATTTCATTAGCTATATATGTCACACTTACTATGGCGTCAAAAAAGTTTATATAATATAAATAAATGAGATTTTTTTAAAAATAGAATGGGCGAGTATTCGCGATACGCGTACGTTAAAATACTATATTAACGCGATCTCTGGCACTTGGTACTCATTGTTGCACAAGTGCGAGATCGATTTACATTCGCTATATTCTTTCATTTCTTCCTCCTTATTACTAAAATATTCTGGCTTACGTTACAGTACGGAGAAGATATCGCTTGGTCTCGCTTTATACTTTAATAAGTAGTAGACATGTACACTTGTACATTGGTGTTTCTCTTGATAAATCTAAAAATTATTCGTCCTGCGGCTTCGAACGCCTTGAAACGACACAGGCGCCACTGGTCCAGATTATCTTTACAATGTTGAGATCTATTTGCAACGGCATACGAGGAACAAGCGGTCCCCCTGCGTAGAAAGTTATGTCTAGTCCAACTGCACTTCTAGGACCTTAGAGGACCAACGGAGATTTTTTTATAAGTAGAAGTTATTTATAGTAATATTTTACAATTAATTACTTAAAAATATCGAAGATTTATTCTCCTGCGGTATTTAAGAAGCGTTAATACATATTTCTATAAAACGAAAAATTGCGAATAATACTTGATAAATTTTTATATTTATCTACTCTTTTGCGTGTATGTAGTTGGTTCTCTATGGACCACTGAGGTTCTGTATATGTATTGTATTGCAACCACGGTAGAATCAGTCAATAAATTATGTAATCACAAGGAAATTATCGAACATATACAATACTCGTTGTTAATCAAATTCAAATTTCTTTTCTATGTCAAAATTGACTCCGTATATCGTAAGTCAATTTCTATCCACGAGAGCTAAATTATGACGAAATGTAATTCGCTGAAGTCTGATTTTACAATATACAGCGAGGAGAATGTATGTTCACAACATAAGTTTAAGTTTGTTGTAAAAATATTTACAATATATATACTGATCATATTCACTTAAATCTTTCTAGCAAAACTGTTACATTGAGGCAGCAAGTTTTGTACGATTGATTAATAAAATAATCACAAGCTTAAAAAGAATGCAAAATTGTCGGCACGTATCGCTAATAGAAATAAAGTAATGTTCTTCGGTAAACATAGCTTTCGTTGACTTCTTCTTCTATAGATTTTCATTATCGTGATGCGGACGGCATTGTACTAAACTGACTGGCCAGGTTGCAGCAACAACACGGGATAAAAATGTGCGACGTTCTACAAGGTAAAATATTAGCAGTAAATCTTTTTTCATAATGTAACTGAATTAAAAAAACAGTACTTACTAATTGGATCGTGATATCTTACCTATATTTACAATTGTGATTATTTAGAATTCACACACCTCGTCTGCCGTTGCAACTTTCGATTATTTTGTTTTTTATGCACATCTTTATCACACTGCCTGTCAGTACCACAAATTAATTGCTAGGGTTGTGACCCGCTATCATTACCGCCACCTGTGTTCTCAGTTTGACTCACATCAACAGAATCGACTCGTTTACCATCCATACGACTGAAACATTCAATTTGCATATACATGCATAGTTTACATAGTTACATTTAAGCAGGCAAATATTCTGCGAGTAAAATGAGTCTTACTCCACATGAACAGAAGAAACACCAATCTCCGTTGATGTACGAGATTGTTCTTGAACAATTCCAACAGGTGGTCTCGTTTTCGACGCAAAATCTGATTGACAATTACCGGTTCGTTTACTCTTTCGGCTAACAATCTCTTTACTATCTTGCATCGTCAAACACATTTCTACCATTGCCTTCAGACAATTCACAAATAATTCGGCACTCTCGGGCGTACAGTTAGACTGGAAACATATTGTTAATTGCATTAAGGATAAATAAAATTAGCTTCTTAAATCCAGCAATGGTTCTTAGAATCAAGATTAAAGAAAGGTTCAAATATTAAATTCTAGAACTTACGTTTGTGTAAGGCCCCGCGAACCTCCAAAGACCGCGAAATCCGCAGCTTTGCAAATAGTGTTGCAAATGATGTTGTTGATTTGTGTCTTCGCAGGCTATCATGTTCTGTATGATTGTTTGAACCGCATTCAGTATCGCTTGGTCATGACAGGAAGACAATACGCTATTGATCTTCGCGTCAAGCAAATTGTGTCTGCAAGGATATTCGGAAGTCGGCAAGTTGCAACATTGAAAACAGATTAGTCTTAGATATCTCAGATTTAGGGATAGCGTAAGGAAACTTACACAACTGGAAAAACTTTTGGAAAAACTATAGTCGCTTCCGCCAGATACTCATAAAGAATCCGCGTTTCATTTTCATTGGTGGAATACTTCACCAATGTGGCTAGCATGGTTAGCACCAAAGTCTGTGTTGAAAAGTCCGTTAACACTTCCGGGTCGAGTAAGACGTTGTTTTCGTTACTTAGGCTCACTCTCGTACTACGATCTCTCTGTATTCAGCGTAAAGATACAAACATGTTAATTTTCTCAATGTTGGCTTACAAAAGATTAAAAAATTAAATATTATAGTCGTGGGATGATACGTTTCGTATTTCCAAACGCGTGAATAATTAAACATAATCGCGTCTCGATTCGAAAAAAAGAAAAAAAATACAAGCTTTGTTGTTGAAATGGCAAGTACCTGTTGCTCTGCGTTGTCCGCCAACTTGTCGTCTTTTGCGCTCGGTACGCTCAAGGATCGCTGCGATTTAAATAAAAGCCGGCCGGTCTTGTTAGTTACAAGTTGCATGGTGTTTTATATAATCCAGGCAGGCACAGGCAGGCGCGGGTATACACCGAGAGTGAGTGAGAGAGAGAGAGAGAGAGAGAGAAAAAGAAAGAGAGAGAGAATAAACAGAGATGCATGGAGAAATAAAATGTTATATGCTATGCAACAAATCTACTGGTATTAACTGGAGATTGAGAGAAATATGGCAAACGATAGACAAAACCATCATACAAAATTAATTTTTGTTCGACTCGTGCTTGAAAACTGAGACTTTGATTCCTTTTCATGTGTGTCAAGAAATTTAGAGGTAAAACATAACTGAAAAGCTTTATACCATTATAGTAGGTAAAATAAGATACCTAAAAGATATGGAATATAATTCCAAATAAACACATGGATATATAGATACGTTTTTTATATATGACAAATACGCGCGCGCGCGCGCGCGCACGCACACACACACACACACACACACACACACACACACACACACACACACACACACACACACAAATTCTCAAATAATAGGTGGACTTGAACAGGTACAATATTCTTTGATAAAAATAAAAAATGTTATCAAACAATCCGTAGAATAAGATAAGAGCGAAGCGATAGTAATAAAAACAATATAATTTACCGCGCAAATTACGTATATAAAAATTTCATAAGAAGGATAATTTATATTTTTCTGAATAAGCTTTAAGTAATTTTACTTCGTGCGAGCATCGATTCTTTTAGGATCATGCAGTGCATTATTTTAAAGTATTAACTACATGCTCTCCATATGCTCGAGTATGATTCCTTTTTAACTTGTTAAATAAGTAATTGTATGTGCGAAAATGGTGATACATTTCGATATACTCTACATAAATAATAATGTAAAAAATTATTTCGGGTTGGTTTTCCTACGATATTTCAAACGAGTAAATTAACTACGCGCCGTTATCATTGCAGTAGCTCGTAAATTCCTGAACAACATATGCGTATCCTCGTAATTTTATACCTGCGCAGATTGTTTTTGTTGTTTTGCTTGAATAAGTGCCGATTGATCCAATAAATCCCAAGTCTTCTGTCGTCTACTCGTAGGATTAGAAGGCATATCCTAATTAATGTACACGATAAACTTATTAATGTTATATATATTATGTTATATGTACGCTATGCTATTTTATATATATATATATATATATATATATATATATTGTAATATAAAATATATACAAAATGTATATATAACAAATTGTATATATAAAATATATACAAAAAAGATAGTCACCGTGTTGCGCGATGGTAAAGTATCAAGAACATCCGAACTGCTTGATGAATCATGCAAATTTTTGTCAAGCGAATGTCGAATATGGCACCTGCTACGAACTTCTTCTGATACAGACACCAATGCTGCGGAATAACATTCGTATAGATTTTTTAAAAATCTGAATAAATACTGATCTTATTGTATCTCAAATCAATCAACATACAGGTCAAATAAGGCACACTCTCAGGTGTTACTTCGAATTTGTCCCTTTTAGAGGGTTTAGCCACGATTGCCAGCAACATAGTCAACACTCTAACCGTCCTAGTAATTGTAGTTGGCGTAGGATGTCTGTAGCCTTTCAAGAGATGACCAACCAACGCGAAATGAAAATTAGACTTGAAAGATAAACCCACGGTATGATCTAATTGTTTAAACTGACATTCCAAAGGTTCACGCGTTGACATCATTACGTATTCTAAAGTCTGGAAAGAATAGTAATACAATGATTTATTTTCTACTATTCTGCATGTTATGATATATAAGGAAATTAATGATTGAACCTAAAGAAAAATTAAAGAGTACAAACCTTTTCGTCGAAAGTGCCCTGCGAGTCAAGTGTGTGCAAGTTCTGCTCTAGAAGAGCTAGGCCGGATGCATATAATGAAGCTTCGTCTAACTCGAGAACCGATGTGGCAACCCAGAATAAATACCTATGTATTGGCGATTCCTTAACAAAAAATAATAAAACAGACTTGGTATTAAATGTTAAAATTAATGACAATTCCTAAATTTCTAAACAAAACTTACAGGTCTTAGAAGAGGCTGCAGTCGTGTCAAGCACATAACAATAGCTTCTATAAGATTAATATCGTTAAAACTTTCGAGTGCCTTCATCAGAATCGTCAGTAGTTGCCTCATATCTTGATCTGTTATACTTTTACTGATACAACCGAAGACAATGAGCGCCCTCGGCTGCAAAGCTGGATTCAAACAGAAAGCAAAGTTCTTCGCTAATGAGGTCCAAGTTTTTAACCAATCACACTTCAGAATATCCCGCATGCAAGCTTCCATAATCTCCAGAAGAGCGTCAGTTATAATTTCTAAACTGGTTAAATAAAATCTCTCCTTGTCCTGCGTCCCGTACGCGCTTCTCTCGCTATTAAGCCATTTTTCATTCGCGTGTTTACAGCCGGCTTTCGAGTGTTTGTAGAAAGCCGTATCAGCGGCGGATTTCACCTTGTTGATGCCGAATAACAAATAAAATTTCGGCAATGAGAACTCATCTAAGCTCATACGTAATATCCTATGTGTATCTTCGGAAAACGAAGGCGAGCTGCATGTGCACAATGAATGAATACTGTTGATCACCAAACCATGGATGGAAGCTCGCATAGTCAAATTGCCGGTACACACAAGCAATGTCACCGTGTGAAAGATGTACGGCAAATGTTTTCCTACATCCAAGCAATTATTAAAGGATAACATCAGAAGATATCTCACCAGGATCGCTATGTCACTCCACATTACATGTAGCTCTAACTGTGACGTCGGCGACGTACATGTCTTTTCCACTGAGCGACATACTTTGTTGATTAATTTCTTGGCGACCAATTGCACGTTACCGGACGCCAAAGCGACCGCGGTATCCGCCATGATCTCAGCCACCGATCCTAAGCCATGATGCGAGCTACGCTGAATAAAAATATCTAAAACAACGTCTATCAATTCCGGCAGCATGCCAATTGTGCTCCAGATCTTAGCTTGTATACTCGGATACATTTCGATCTCATTGATAGTCAACGAAGTCAAATCTTCCAGGATCGCTGTGACTTGTTTCTGCCGCTTACCACCTTCGTCATGGGGTTTATAAAATCGCACGAGATTGCTGAGCCATGGCGTCATGTATTCAAGACATAAATGTTTTAGCTCAATAGTCGATGCCTTGAAGCCTTGTATGCATTCTTTAAGAAACTCGAGAGTAAGATGCGGATCATTCGCTGCCAAAGTTTCACTTAAATGCTTAATGAATATGGTGTTATTCGATGGTATACAGATACCAGACGTCTCCAATAATTGATCCTCTATTTTCAGGCCAAACGTCGCCGTGAGCGCGCATAGGTGATTGTAAGCGGCAGTCCGAAGATTGGGATCGGGACTGCCGAGATTCAATAAGGCCATATTCAATAAGGTACCGGGCACGTCTTTAGGTCTAATTTTCGCGTGAATGGACATAGAGTCCGGCTGCGATAGTACCCAACGATTTCTAATGTGAATTATATTTTGCACGATGCTGTCGCAATCGCTGTGGGCGAAAGTCAGAGGTCCCGCTTCGTTGGAAATGGTCAACACGAATGAATTATCGTCAACCAGACAAACTTCTTCTATCTCAGATGCATAATAGACATCATTTAAGAGAACAGATTGCGATAATACTTTAGATCTATCCGTATGCGTTATCTGCAGTGTCGTTGGTCCGATCTTTATTGATACTCGCATTTCTTTATGAGATAATTTCAAAACTCCAGTAAAGACTTTCAAGTCTTCATCCAGGGATAATGTCGCACCGGGTAACTTTTGTTGTTCCACATCGATCACATCGTTTAATTTTCCTTGGCCATCAATGAAAACAATTTTTCGATTACCTTTCAATGGTGCTAAAATACTATCGTGATACTTTGTGTACTCGCGTACCCAGTTGTTACAATTGTAAATATATACTGCGTGAAGATTTTCATAGGCTGCCTCAGGTAAAACATAAAACCACTTTTGCAAAAATTCTGTCCTAAATCGATTATCTGAACATGTATGAGTGAGATCGACGACTACGTCATATGAAGAGTGATAGAAGGGTTTTAAAGTTAGAATAACATGATATATGAGTAGGTCGCCGTTCGTTTCACCAAGTCTGAAAATCGAAATTTAAATGGTAAACTCTTTGCTTTACATTTTTACTCTTATTTTATATCTTGTAATGATTTGTGCATACTTGAACCGTCGTGAAATGTAGTAAAATACTGGATAGCCTAGCTTGCTGGTGCCTGCTTGATAAAAAATATTCATATTCTGAATGCTTTTAAATTCTTCTCTTTCGTGCATATTATGCTTCATCATGATCTCTTCAAAATTAGTTGACGACATGTCTTTGTTCGCCCATCGCGACATGCGAACGTAAGTAGTTGAAAAAAGCGAGCTGAAATTCAAATGTAGAATCAATTCGTGATTTGCGTATTAGCTAGCAGTGGAACTGCGATAATAACGTAATCAAAGTGTTAATAAAACTCAAGAACTCACTGGGAATCCATCGGTTTATGCTCGGGTGGACCAAGATACGCTAATAATGTAGCCATTTTGTCAAATGGTCTCCTTCCGACAGCTTTGTGGTCTCTACTACTACTAAGATAATCTCCGATTTTTTCTTGATGGTTCCACAACAACCTATGCAACGCCAAGACATTGGCGTCCGAAACGAATGACATAGGATGGCTGGTTTCATCAAGCGTTTCGCAATCCGATGCTATCTGTATGATAAACCGTCGACCAATCTCAAAGTGCGTTCTTAAAAAATCGTTGAAAGGCAACATATGCTGCTCCTTGCTGAATTCTACATGATTGGCAATATTCTGTAATATCTTTGACATAAGCATGAGGCCTCGTTTGACTTCATATGGTACCGGTTTATTTACGATACTCATCTCTTGAGGTGAAACAATAGCAGGATTAATGAAACGTAGAAATATCACTGTCCCTACGGCCACAATGTTACTCTGCGGAGATTGCGGAAATCTTTTGCACAATACTTGAAACAGGCAGTGACACATCGAGCGTAGTTGTGGAGGAAACCTAAAAAAAATTTGAATTTGAGCATTGTATAACTTTATTCGCAAGTTATAATAAATGTTGACTCACTTATCTGCCGATGATACGATAGCATTGAACACTTTTTGTGTCAACATGATTAAGTTTTCGCCGTTTTGTTCAATATTTTCATTAGGGTCAATCCTTGCGCTATCTACTTCGAAACTAATTGTTGACTCGTCCAGTAAGGGTTTGATGAGTGGCTCGAGCAAGCCTTGCAAGTAGCTAGTACCATAAATTTTAAAGCAGAAAGACATGATCTTACTTCCCAGAGTATTGCCGCGAAAAAGAGTCTGTATACAATCGGTTAGCTCGACCTCTCGGTAAAGCATGTTCCATAACAGATTCCATAACAAATGCCTCGCGTCGAACAGCGTCACAAAGACACGCGTTAGTTCATCCATTTGATTCGTCGTTACTACATTAGCCAATGCCATGGCGATAGGCAATTCGCCTTTATCACTGATCATTGTAACAAGTTCAACTAATTGTTCGTATCTGTCCGCCAGGACAGTCTCGGCAAGAGTATCAAACTCCGTTCCTTGCTGAAGAATTTTAGTCAACACTTCCATAAATGCGGCTCGTGTCTGAAGATCTGCGTTGTAACCCAAATCTAAGAAAAAAGTTAAATATTTAGTAATGGAACCACTAGTTATGGATAATTGAAGAACAAAATAAAATAGTGAATAAAATTAAAAGAAATGTTTTTAAAATGTAATCCATTTAAAAAACTTTCAAACCATATTAATTGATTATTGCGTACGTATCGAGTGCTGAAGGCCACTGTCTATATTCGCGCTGAGAAGATTACTCATAGCTTGAATAGTGGTGTTGCGCAAAGTAGCTAACTTGCTGGTCGTTAAAGTAGGCGATTGTCGAGACACAACATCCTTATCCTCCGATGATGACGATTGTTCGGTATGATGATTGTTGCAGTAATTTATTAAATTCATAAAGAGCGTGAAATATTTCGAAAAAAGTTCAGACTTTGCTTCCATCAAATCAACACGGTCAGAATCTTCAGGTTGAAGAGGAAGACCGCGCAATAATGCTCCTACAGCTTCCATGCAAGCTTGATCTAAATCTCTATAAAAAGTTAGACATATTTGATAATCATAATTCTTAATCTTCAACATAGAAGTTTGTATAAAGTGGAATAAAATATTTCACCTGGTGTAAGCTGTGAGATCATTAACAATTGTTGAAGAAAAAGGATGCGTGCACATTACCCACTCGGTCAAATATTCAACTAGTTTGTTGCGAAATTTTAATTCTTGTCTAAATGCTAAATCGTCTCGTCTTTTCATCATAGCTTCAACCAGCTGGCATAATTTAGTTTTAATACAAATCGAATGCACAGTCATGTCTAAATGCCTGACATATCTAACAATCGCCAACATCATGCCTTCGATGCTGGTCACTCCGAGATATTCCGGTTGATCCGTCTTTGAGTCCAGAATGTTTTTCATTATAAATATGGTATGTTCAATAAACTGCGTATTTAAATCCGATACTACTACGTGTCCACTACGTGGATCGAAAAATTTCTCGACGAAATTTTTTATCTGATCGAACAATAATGGATATAGGGCAGGACTCATCTCATGTGCAACTAACTCTTTTACATGTTTCTGTATTTGATTGCCAAGTTTCTCATTATTACAGATTAATAACCGTAATAAATTGTATACGAATTGTGTCACTGGGCAATATTGCGTTTCTTGATTGCAATTTATTAAACTTGAGACAGAGTCCTGCTGTTTTGGCAAGCCTTTCTTATCGGGATTGAAAGAAAACACGCCATATGGTCTATTAGGTGAACGACGTTGTAAGCATACTCCGCCAAGAGCGCAGAGAAATCCTGTCATGTTGGCCCACTCGTTAATTTGCTCTTCCACTTCATGTTCTGAATTCTGATGCGCAGCTCTCCGTTTTACATTGCCGCGACAAAACGGCTCTACCTGCACATCTTCGGTCTTGCTTTTAGGATAACTCGATAACTGCCGCGAAGTTGCTTCCCAATTTCTAAAGGTTTCTTCCCAAGCCTAAAAATATGAATATATATAAATTCTATATATATATATATATATATATATATATATATATATATATAATATGTACATACATATATATACACAAGTTTTTTAAACGTCAAATTTTACACGCGCGCGCGCGCGCGTGTGTGTGTAAAATTCTGATGTTTAAAAAACTTTTTGATGTTTTTGATTTTATGTTTGAATTAAATATCAATTAACATTACATTGTACTTTATACACGATGAGTTTATATTAGATATAAATACAAAAAATAAATATGTTTAATACATACTGGTTGTATACCGTTCACGCAATGTTCTATCTTTCTCAACAAAGATAATATTTTCTTTTGTAATGTAGCACGCCCTAAAATAAAAAAAAATGTTAAACTACTGCAACAATTTCGTTATTTAATCAATTGATTAAATAAACAATATATCAATATAAATATAAAATAATATGAATAAAACTGAAGACAAAGACTCACCATGATTATATTCCTGATAGCATAGCCTAGTCTCCTCGTGGGCTATTACGATAACAAGATCTTTAATACTCTACTACAGACGAATAAGTTTTATTAATTAAAATAAAAGAAATAAATTCAAAGGTATCTCTTTCACAAATGTATCTTTGAATCCGGGAGAACATCCCTTTCTCTATTTACTCTGAATGTTCTCATAAAAAATTTTATTAAAGAAATAAAACTCACCAGAAATTAATACAGTCGAAGCTTGCGCCAATTCTAAATACAAGTGATAATTTGGAAGAAGACAAGTCACCGCTACTTCGTCGCTGCCACAAAGAATTTCTGCTTCTTCACATAATAATGCAAAACATGACATGGATACTAAAACAGCCTCCATATCTATACTCCATAAATATATCAAGCACACGACCTGAACATATTAAGTCCCGATTAAATTAATCCAATTAATTGTAACCAATTGTAAACTAAATTTGTGATCTGATAAGTCTGTACCTCAAGTTTAATATGTGCTTGTTTACTGATCGCTATATGGCTGTTTACATTCGCGTAATCTTTATACTGAGAAAGGAAGGCATTCCTGCAACTGAGTATTTCGCGAAGCCATTTGAGTATAGTCGTGTAATTGATAATTTGATGTTGAATTAGTTTCTGGGAAATTGAGAATACGACTTGTGAGCTAGCGTCCCAAAAAGTATCGAGCGGCGCTTCTGGATTCCACGCTTTAACTTTGTCTGGATGATGTAGCACTAGCAATGCCTCCATCGCTTCATGGGCGATGTCCGGCATCGTAGGTTGATGGACTAACGAGACAAGTCCATTAATCAACTCTAAAGTGGACCTTTGTATTTCGTGGCCAGCTGTGCCGTAGCTCTATAAAATGTTAAACTAATATAGGACCTTGAACATTTTAGCCATAATTAATCTATATGTATTTTATCTTGACTGTATATACACATAGATGTGTATATACATGTATATACATGTGTTTAACTTAAGTTAAATGTGTAAATAATTTATTTTCCTTGACATCTTACTGTTAATGCTTATCATTATCCTATATGTATTCATAAAAAAACATACGTGTAACATTAACATAGGATCCACGTGAATGAGTCGCACCATCACCAATAACAGATTTTTTGAATTTATCATCTCTTCTTTAGGCTTGAGAGCAAAATTGTGAATCATGCGCAACGGCGTATTCCACATGCAGTTCTGTGTCACCTTGTTCAGAGTATCGGTAAACATATTCCTGAGTTCTGTGCCATACGAATACACAAGACTAATTTCCGGCCACCATGGTAATCTCGGTTGCGTAAAGATTCTGAAATATGACATTGAAACTGGTCAGACTCGCCAGCAATTCGCAAAATCCTCGTGTGATCGCTACAAGAAGAAAATAATTTCGGCACTTGCTTGTATAATGAGCTGACTAGGACAAACTGGTACGTTGATGGGTAGTTGACATTCAAACAAAACTTAAAAACTTCGTTGTTATGTGGATTAATACGGAAAGAGCTGACAAAGGAATCAATCATCAGATCGATGTCTTGTGCGCTATAATTCTGTCCGCGTGAAAATGGTTTTGAGGGATTGAAGAGAAGACTCATCAGATCATCCATCAGCTGCTGCACTAAGGTTAGGACGACGTTGTTGCTAGATTCGGCCTTGTTGACATACGTAGCCGCTTTGGTAAGATTAACACACGTGACAGCTGCAGCCTCGGACAGTTGGCGACTAGAGGAGCTGCTGTGTGTTCTCAGGCTGCGCTTCACGCTGTCAATGAATTGCTTTTTTCTCGAATATCGTGGCGAATCGGGTGGCCCAGAGTCAGCGTTTACGATTTCCAGGACCTTGGGCGAGAGTATCAGCAGCATCATCTGTAACGGCCAAACAGAGGCCGCGCGACTCTTCTTCTCAACGACGAAAGTGTCGAGAATATCGAACAATTCCTCGCACGCCTTACTGAGATTCTCGTTAGGCTGTTTCTGCATCTCAGCAAACTCCTGTGGATACGTGTCCATCCAGTTCCAGATCGCTTTCTCCAGGGGATTCATGAGCACGAGATATGCCGACTTCTTGCCGATCAGTTGCCGGACTTTCTGTATAATTTCTGCAGCGAGCATGAATGTATAATGCAATTAAATCTTCTAAGCTTTATGCGCTTCGCGCCACGGTCAATAGTAGTCTCATCGCCTACCGTTTAAAAGCCTGGTCAATCTGTGGACATCGGCATTGATATACTGCATCAGCTCGATGTCGCTGCAGTCTGGATTCTCGTCTCCGCTGTTGGACAGTTCCTGAAGTCTGGCCGATATCCGATTAAAAACCGCGTTGAAGAAATTTAAGCTTAAAGCAAACAGCACTTTGCTCGCTAAATCTCTTATCATTTTCGTCTGCGGACTGTCATACGGCATGCCTGTGCGAGAAATTATAATTATCCATTGAGTATTCAAATACTAAACTATCATACTTGACTCATCTTGCTCAGCAATACGAAACGAATCCAATAATTCGATCATTTTCCATGCTGTTGTCCCACTCACCTATAAATTGACATATCTCCCGAAGTAGCAACTTGACGTTCATCGCCTCCTCGAATTTGGTCGTGTCCTTCGGCGTGTTCGCTAGACATTTCTCCAACGTGTCTAGAACGATGATGACAGACTCCTGTCGGTCCTGATCCTTGGGCTGGAATGGTCGCTGACTACTCGTACTTGGGGTCAGCTCGTTGACTCGCTGCAGCATCTTCGTAAGGCCAGATATAATGAAGGAAAAACGGTACCGGGAGATCTCTATCAGGCATTTCTTACTCGTCTTTTCGTTCACGTGAGAATGGGGACTTTCGGGACCGGAACGACACGGCAGCTGCATTAAGAAGAACGATCTCTTAGAGAAAAGCGAATAAAACGTAACAATGTGTAATAAAAATAAATTAATTACAAATAGTAGTCAGCGAATGAATAATAGATATTAGTGGATGAATCCATTTTCGTCAAGGATCTCTCGTATGGGTAACGGACGGTAATTATCGGGGGGGCGAAAGAGGCATCGGGGGAAGTAAGACGAGATGAGACAGTCGTCAAAGTAATGCTGGCGACAAATTGGCTGAACATCGGGACAACGTCAATTTGCGCGCTCGTGCGACTCAATCGATTCCGGTTTTATTCCCCCTTTTGTTCGACATATCGGACAACGGCAGCGCGGTCGAGCTGTGCGTAAAGGGAATGCAACTTTCATTCATGGATACCCACATCCCATTCATCGACTCTCGCACATTAAACGTACGAGAATCCATTCCTTTTCATCACCATTATTGTAACGGGGACAATCGAGCGCGGAATCTCGTTCCGAAATATATTCGATTTGCCCGGAGCTTTGCAGAACGTCGAATATCTCGCGTTTGGTTTCGTAAGTAGCGCGCCTTCCACGTGAATTTATGTCTCGCGTGTAAATAATATGGATTTTGTAATTAAAATAAGAACATTTCCTCGTTTGCGCTAAACCGCGTAGCTATATACGAGCACTCGCGAGTCACAGCACGGTCGCGCGAGTTGATCGATATTTATGCACCGCGCACCCTTAATAGATACGTTACTGTATATACACCTTGATTGAGCTGCTCTCGCAGCGAGGTTGACTGGAGGCAGAGGGGGCGAAGGTCAAACCGCACGAGGGAAGCCGGGGGAGGAGGGGCCATCTTTGCAAGAATGCATCTTTTCATGAATGAACGAATCAAGGAGGGAAGGAACGACATCGTATTCTCGGGCACACGGCTGATCCCCCCACTTTATCGATACGCGCTCGAAATGTATTCACACGTATCTGACGCGATTAGAGACGCCTGATTTTTTCCGGAAAAGATCAAGCATGCAGCTGTTGGAAACTATGCGTTCAGCTCGAGCCCTTCGGCCGGACGACTGAGAAACGTTAGATCGTGACGACTTTTGATCATACAATACTTCAATTATTAAAAATATATACGGTATCTCTCGCAATTGTGTCACATTGAAAGATTTAAAGGAGTTGAAGTAAATTTTAATAATATTTCTTTTTATTTATTTGGTTGGTGCATTCTATACATGTCGATTTCTATGGATAGTGGAAAATTTACGTAAACGAATCTCATTTGTTTTAAAATGCAAAATTTTGATATGCCATCCTTCGTATAACAACGTTCCAAAGCTTTGATTGTCGAAAATTTAGTTAAGTCTTTAATCGATTTCCTCGCAAAATTACATTTCTGTCGCGTCTAAAAGTCACACGCAATACAACTTATACATGTGAATAGATATAAAGCAAAATAAGTCTCGAAAAGTCTAAAGTTGAAAGTACAAATAATTAAACTGCACATGCGATCTTCCTTTCTCGCAGCTATATAATGGGGTGCTTAAAGAATGTTCTAAAAATTTAGCCCGTATTTAAAAATTCACGAGGCCGACCTCTAAACCGAGACCTTTGCTCCTAATCGGACGATGAATTAACCAAGCCAAGGTCCTCGCAATTGTTACGCGTTTCTTGGCAGCTCGCTCCAAGTATTGTACACCCTGATAATTCTCAAGTTCATATTCAACACGGACGAGTCTCGACGCTGACTCGTGAGTGCAATCGGTTGTCAGTCGCATCGTCGTCCCCGTAGTCGATTCCAGAGTACTTGGCCGAGAAAAATCTACCACCCGGCGCACCGCGATGAGCGCCGAGAGAATTCGAAATCCGATATCCGGAGAACGGGGCGCGAGTACGGCGGGAACAAGGCCGACGTGTGTCCTAGTATCCAGGACGCGTCCACGAAAGGCGTCGACGAGGAGTCGACGAGCAAACGGGCGAGTGCCGCAGATGCATCGTGGATATGACATTAAGGGGGAAGGGAGCAGGGAAAGAGGAGAAGGAAGAAGGAGGAGGAGGAGGAGGAGGTGGTCGGACACCGGAAGAGGGTGGCGAGAAGCGAGACGGGCTGAGAGGAGAGGAGAGAGGGCGAGCACGAAACGAAATGACCAGGAAACGGAGACAAGAAGGTCGACGCTTCTCGATCGTAACATCGTAGCATCGCCAATCGCGCACCTGATCCTCGAACCGCGCGAGCACCAAATTCGCCCACTCCCCGGGCTTTTGCGTCCCCATCTCCGTTCGAGGTTCACTGACAGGCCGTTACCACGTACCACGAATCGCCAGCTCGGTACGAGCCGCGACCTTACGTCATCATTTACGAACGTTGACTGAACGACCATCACCGCAGATCTACGAATCACCCCCGATGGGAGGGGCACTTGTGCTGGTGGGACAGCGAAGATGATCGAGCGCGGTCGAAGGTACACGACCGCCTCGCTGCCGAGCCAATCGCGCGCTACGTGTTCAGGAGCGTCGCGACAAACAAAAAAATCTCTGCATATTCTTCGTAAAAAAGTAGAACGTTTTATTTCTTTATATTTAATTAAAAAAGAGGAGGGATTAAAAATTTTCAATTACAATATAATATTCATTTGACAACAATTTGTTTTGCTCTATATTGCAACTTATTTCATTATCATTTGCTTATTTGGCATCAAAACATTCATCTTTTTATGCAATGCAATTTGTACCATTATATTATATTATATTAATTATGTTGTTTTAAATGGTAAAACTTTCTCATTCGTTAGCAAAAATGTCATATTTAATTATCCTGAAGCAATCTATTGAGAAACTACAGGGGATGATAGTTTCGTGCATCCCTGGTTCGGTCAAGGCGGGTGCACGATCACCCCACCTTACAACCACGTCATTCATAACTGTGCAACGCGGCCTTGTACCCGGGACAATCGCTCGTACGAAAATTCGATCACACGTTAGTGGGATATTGCAATATGGATGTCCCAGTTTCCTCTTAATCAGTACATTAAACAGTCAATATACAATTTCCGCCGAATTTATGCATAATGACTCATTTTTATGAATTAATATATCGTGTAATTATATGCACACATTTGTAATTTTTTACAGAGATATTTATTAAGAAATGACATAACATGTTTGATAATCAAGTCTAAGAGGCACAAAAAAATAAAACATAAGATAAATAACATTTATTTTACTATTTGAGCTAATGTCACAACAGTTAGCCATACTCAACGTAAGATAATCACTAAGATAATCACACAGAATTTTTTTTCAATTTTTTCCTTGTCTATTTAGTGTTTTGATAATACTTTCTTCTTCATCCTTTTTCTGACTAGTTGTATTCACTCTTCTAATAAAAAAATAAATAATTTCTTTCACACTATTGAAGACATTAGTAATAAGTAAAATGACTCTTAAAATATATTTCTTACACCTAAAATAAAGAATTTCATTACAGTCAATATTTAAAAAATATTAATCTCAACTTCATATAGTAAAATCGTTTTCTATTTTTTTTATGCAGATTATAAATAATTTTCATTTTAAAATAAATATATTTTTCATATTTTTTTAAACAACATTAAATTTTATCTTTATGAACGGCGAAATGTTTAGACTTTAAGATATAAATAAATTATGTAAATTTGTACTGTGTATATATGTGTTATGCCTTTGTTAGTATTTTGATTCGCAATCCTTATTTTACTTAAGGAAGTAACAAGTTCAATTTAATAATATACAATTAAGTAATGTGCTAATTTCATCTTCATGTAAAAGTCAGTCTTTAGCACGAGAATCTTACGCATACAACAAAACAGTTATTCTAAATCATATCTTACATTGCTGTATATAGCATTTTTTCATTCCATCTAAGTATCTCATGTCTCTTGAAAATTTAATACAATCGCAATATGATACTAATAAATATAATTTGAGCAATAGCAGTACATTATAAAATAGTTTACAAACAAGTGTCAACATTTCATAACATTAAAATCCATTTTTGTTATATTTCTATTTATCATCTGTAAATTAAAAATAAAAAAATTAAATAGAATCCTAAAAAATACAAGCACGTTTTATTAAAAGTATGTTTGTTCATCGTTGAATTATTTACACATATATGTGTACAGTTTTATATTTTTTATGCATACGGAAATAAAATGTTTATCAATTTAACATACTGATTAACGAATGATAGCATTAATATCTTTTTTACGAATGCCAGACAGATACCTTTGCATTAAAAAATGATATTATTCATGATCGGTAAATGTATCGTCAATTAAGTGCACATATTTCCTTTGCTTTAAATAGATTCTTTCATCATAAATTAAAAATTATATCTTTGGTAGCATTGCTTTTTTCTTGTAGATAACTATTTATTCTCTTTTAGATAACTATTTAAAATATCTTCTTCTAATAAAGAAATCACAGATTTAAAAATATCCACATCTCGTTGTCGATGTTTTTCGATGGAATGAACGCTTTTCGGATCCAAGTCCGAAACTCTGATACTGCTTAAAAAGTGATGTCGCTCCGAAAGTTTTATCGTATTTTTCTCAGGCATTCTTGATGCATCTTTCCTGTAAAAAAAGAAAAATTGTAATTACTAAAACTTAACACATCTAATTATCTGAAATACGTTTAGTATGGTGAAAGTAATAATCACCCACATGTTGCATGTTTGGGGCTAGAAGTAATGATTTACTACGTTTATGTACGTTACGTACGTACGTAATATTTATCATTATGAATTATATTTTATGAATTAATTATAATTATATTAAATCCACAGTCAAATAATTACAATCAGATAAATGAAGTACTTGTTCACTGTACCGCTGCATTATACGCGACTATTATACGGTTTGGACAATAGCTATAGAGAATAATTAGAAAGCGCATTTCCTCTCGTAGGACTATTGCATTAAATCAATTTTATTATCAATTTTGCCTTTGTTAAAAGATTTATACTATTCTTGGCACATGCAGTGAAAATACGGACCATTGTTTCGAACAATACACTTACGGATGCAATTCGCGGAAGGTCATTAATATCGAGCAATCTCTAGCCGTGACAAATAAAAGGTAATTTTGCAACGCTGATAAATGTTCGGCGGTAATCTGCATATTTGCCTTTCGCTCGTCATCATCGTTGCTAGTTCTTTGGTTATGCAGACTCTTATTTCCATAAAATGGTTGGTGCGAATCTAGGTTGGAACTAATTTCTGTTTGCGATACACCACCATTCACAAGCATTTTGTCGGCATTAGCAGATAAGATACACTCTGAACTGGTACTACAATTTCCATTAAACTCGTCATCATATTCTTGTGTAATAGAGCTCTTAAGAAGCGTTTGAAAATCTTTTTCCTTCATAATCTCTATTTTCTGGACTATGTTCTGGAACAGAAAGAAACAAGCGTTCTCTAATGCATTCATGTACTCAACAAAAATTACTTCTTTTGTATGCATACGTCGTGTATAAAAATACATACCGTAGGTTTGCTGAGTGAAGTGTGAAAAACGTTACTAATTTTGTTTAATTTTGTCAAGTCAGAATATATCATATCGTTATTTAATAGCGATGCGAATTTGGAATAGATGCCGTAAATATAATTGATGTTTACGTAAGACAATCGCTGCATATTCCATATTCGCTCTAGCACTGAGTTCTTCGGCAATTCCTTGCCATTAAAATTACATTTCTACAAGATTAAAATGATGGAAGTCAGTCAGAAGGCAACGATCATTATTTTTAATAAATGATGATTTCCAAAACTAGCATCTACCTTTCCTGCGAGGCGAAGGCACCGTTTGGCTCTCATGACTGCGCGTGGTGTGACGCAAAATGTTGTTGGAGCTTGATTCGCGGGTAGGATAAAATTACGTGAAAGGGAGGTGGCTGGCAGTTTCAGCTGCTCTTGTGCGATAGGCTGCGTAAGGGCAGCACAAACCAATTTGCAGAATTCGTCGATGCGGTGGGCTCGTCCGTCGTTCTCCGTCGCCGCATTCCCAAACCACTCGTCCAGCACATTTTCGAGATCGTTTGGCGAGGACGTTTCATCGTAGACGACGAAGCTATCTTTAAAGATTTTCAAATTGTTCTGCGGCGATTTTAAAAGCGCCTCCACGGCGGTTTTCATTCGCGTCTCCGTCCCAGAAAATAGGTCAAACGGGCAGTAATTGCTGCGAGCGGCAATGCTCTTTCTCCGCAACTGAAAAATTATTTTGTTTTAGTATATCATCTATGATATTTGTATTCTGTATTGTTATTTCCGAAAATTGTAAAAATTACATGAAAAATTTATAAAATTATTCTAAAGCTGATGTCGCTATTCATTAAATACCTTGGCGTACTGGTTGAGACAATACGGACATCCAGAAAATCTCTGCTCCATCTCTTGTAAGTATCCCTGCTTCGGCTTTATCTCCACGCAAAACGTCGAACGGTTTCGGAAAACGGTTTGATCGAGTTCCAATTGCAAGTCCAAAAACGTATAATCTGGAAACTTCATGGCGTATGGATCTGTAATTTCTTTATGTCGACGTTCCTCTACAACATAAAATTGAATCCGATAAGTACCCGCGTACTATTTCTTTTTCGCTTATTTTTAACCACGCATTTTAAATTTATCGGTGATAACATCGTGTATATAAAAAGGAAAAAAAGTCAAAATATTTGCAAGCAAATGTTTTATATGTCTTCTTCATTCATTATCCTATCTAAAAAAAGGCATGTAAAGTCGATTGCTCGCATTTCTCGAAGTTTATTATTGTCGCTTTTCCGCGATGCCAATTGGTTCTCTCGCTGCGCATACTTCGTTTTGCAAGAGTAGCTGTCATTGCAATTTTGACAGCTGTCAAATTTGTATAAATATTATTTATACATTTATTGTTGTAATTTATTTTTAAAAAGTAAAAAATAAAGAGTTAAGTAGCGCGCGCAAAGCGAGGAGGGAGCACGGAGTGAGCGAGTGAGTGAGCGAGTGAGTGAGCGAGGAGTGAGTGAGAAGTGAGAGAGGAGTGAGAGAAGAGTGAGCGAGGAGGGAGCGAGGAGGGAGCGAGGAGGGAATGAGGAGAGAGCGAGTGACTGAGCGAGGAGGGAGCGAGGAGGGAGCGAGGAGTGAGCGAGTGAGTGAGCGAGGAGTGAGCAAGGACTGAGCGAGTAGATGAGCAAGGAGTGAGCGAGTGACTGAGCGAGGAGGCAGCGAGGAGTGAGCGAAAGAGTGAGTGAGCGAGGAGTGAGCGAGGAGTGAGCTAAGAGTGAGCGAGGAGTGAGCGAGTGACTGAGCGAGGAGGGAGCGAGGAGTGAGCAAGTGAGTGAGCCTGGAGTGAGCCAGGAGTAAGCCAGGAGTGAGCCGGGAGTGAGTCAGAAGTGAGTCAGAAGTGAGTCAGGAGTAAGCCAGGAGTGAGCCAGGAGTGAGCCAGGAGTAAGCCAGGAGTGAGCGAGTGAGCGACTGGCTGGCTGGTTGGCAGTGAGTGAGTAAGTGATTGAGTAAAGAATGAGTGAAGAGTGAGTGAGTGAGTGAGTGAAGAGTGAGCCAGGAGTGAGCTAAGAGTGAGCCGGGAGTGAGCCAGGAGTAAGCCAGGAGTGAGCCAGGGGTGAGCCGGGAGTGAACCGGGAGTGAGCCAGAAGTGAGTCAGGAGTAAGCCAGGAGTGAGCCAGGAGTGAGCCAGGAGTCAGCGAGGAGTGAGCCAGGAGTGAGCGAGTGACTGAGCGAGGAGGGAGCGAGGAGTGAGCGAAAGAGTGAGTGAGCGAGGAGTGAGCGAGGAGTGAGCTAAGAGTGAGCGAGGAGTGAGCGAGTGACTGAGCGAGGAGGGAGCGAGGAGTGAGCAAGTGAGTGAGCCTGGAGTGAGCCAGGAGTAAGCCAGGAGTGAGCCGGGAGTGAGTCAGAAGTGAGTCAGAAGTGAGTCAGGAGTAAGCCAGGAGTGAGCCAGGAGTGAGCCAGGAGTAAGCCAGGAGTGAGCGAGTGAGCGACTGGCTGGCTGGTTGGCAGTGAGTGAGTAAGTGATTGAGTAAAGAATGAGTGAAGAGTGAGTGAGTGAGTGAGTGAAGAGTGAGCCAGGAGTGAGCTAAGAGTGAGCCGGGAGTGAGCCAGGAGTAAGCCAGGAGTGAGCCAGGGGTGAGCCGGGAGTGAACCGGGAGTGAGCCAGAAGTGAGTCAGGAGTAAGGCAGGAGTGAGCCAGGAGTGAGCCAGGAGTCAGCGAGGAGTGAGCCAGGAGTGAGCGAGTGAGTGAGCGAGGAGTGAGCGAGGAGTGAGCCAGGAGTGAGCTAAGAGTGAGCCGGGAGTGAGCCAGGAGTAAGCCAGGAGTGAGCCAGGAGTGAGCCGAGAGTGAGCCGGGAGTAAGCCAGGAGTGAGCGAGTGAGTGAGCGAGGAGTGAGCGAAGAGTGAGCAAGGAGTGAGCCGGGAGTGAGCCAGGAGTAAGCCGGGAGTGAGCCGGGAGTGAGCCAGAAGTGAGTCAGGAGTAAGCCAGGAGTGAGCGAGGAGTGAGCCGGGAGTGAGCGGGGAGTGAGCGAGGAGTGAGCCGAGAGTGAGCGAGAGTGAGCGAGGAGTGAGCCGGGAGTGAGCCAGGAGTAAGCCGGGAGTGAGCCGGGAGTGAGCCGGGAGTGAGCCAGAAGTGAGTCAGGAGTAAGCCAGGAGTGAGCGAGGAGTGAGCCGGGAGTGAGCGGGGAGTGAGCGAGGAGTGAGCCGGGAGTGAGCGAGGAGTGAGCGAGAGTGAGCGAGGAGTGAGCCGGGAGTGAGCGGGGAGTGAGCGAGGAGTGAGCCAGGAGTGAGCGAGGAGTGAGCGAGGAGTGAGCCGGGAGTGAGCGAGGAGTGAGCAAGGAGTGAGCCGGGAGTGAGCCAGGAGTAAGTCGGGAGTGAGCCGGGAGTGAGCCAGGGGTGAGCCGGGAGTGAACCGGGAGTGAGCCAGAAGTGAGTCAGGAGTAAGCCAGGAGTGAGCCAGGAGTGAGCCAGGAGTCAGCGAGGAGTGAGCCAGGAGTGAGCGAGTGAGTGAGCGAGGAGTGAGCGAGGAGTGAGCCAGGAGTGAGCTAAGAGTGAGCCGGGAGTGAGCCAGGAGTAAGTCGGGAGTGAGCCGGGAGTGAGCCGGGAGTGAGCCAGGAGTAAGCCAGGAGTGAGCGAGGAGTGAGCCGGGAGTGAGCGAGGAGTGAGCAAGGAGTGAGCCGGGAGTGAGCCAGGAGTAAGTCGGGAGTGAGCCGGGAGTGAGCCGGGAGTGAGCCAGGAGTAAGCCAGGAGTGAGCGAGGAGTGAGCCGGGAGTGAGCGGGGAGTGAGCGAGGAGTGAGCCGGGAGTGAGCGAGGAGTGAGCCGGGAGTGAGCGAGGAGTGAGCGAGGAGTGAGCCGGGAGTGAGCGAGGAGTGAGCGAGGAGTGAGCGAGTAGTGAGCGAGGAGTGAGTCAGGAGTGAGCGAGTGAGCGACTGGCTGGCTGGTTGGCAGTGAGTGAGTAAGTGATTGAGTAAAGAATTAGTGATGAATGAGTGAGTGAAGAGTGAGTCAGGAGTGAACGAGGAGTGAGCGAGGAGTGAGCGAGTGAGTGAGTGAGTGAAAAAGGGAGGGAGGGAGTGAGCCAACGAGCGAGCATAACTAGATAAATATGTAGCTGGGTAGCTAGATAGCTAGGTAGCTAAGTAGCAGTAAGTATGCAAGTAGGTATGTATGTTGGTCTGTATGAATCTAGGTAGGTATGTAGGTATGTATGTATGTATGTATGTATATATATGTATAATTAAACTTTACATTTTTTATTCAAAATTGCCGAAGACGTTTGATTTATGTAAACGAAAGATAGAGAAGATCAAATTACAATTATTATTATTTTTAAAGTGAAAAGTCAAATAGCGCGCGCGCAGCGCGCGCCTGTAATGTTCTAGTAGATATAAAAAAATTGATTAATTGTGACGTTGAAACATATATTTCTGTAAAAAATATATTTAATTTTTCTTATATTAATTAGTTTATTTGCTAGAAAGAAATTTTAATTTTAATTAATTTATAATATTCAGATAAAGATTTATTTTAGTGAAATAAATTTATGTTTTATGTTCCACAAATAAATTTTTAGATATCTTTTTCGCAGTGTACAGATCGTGAAATAACGATTGTTCAAAATACAAGTTATTTCTTCGCTAAAATTGCGTCGAAGAATAGTATCGAAGGCAACGCGTAGGCGCGAAACACTTGCGATTCACGTGATTCTAAAATAGAAGAAAGTCACGCGATGTCGAATATCTTTGGCGAATAATAGACCAAATCACAAATAAATATAACATAGCGATATGGGTGCCAAAAGGAGATTCATGACTATACCATATATCTTTCGCAGAAAAAGTGTTCAACGTTTTGTGAGAACGGGCTGATTTAAAAGGGCCTTAAATCGCAACAAGTGTAATTTGCGGACGACAAATAGGTGACTAACACGGAGATATGACTTTCTCGGCAATTAAAAGATGTCCAAATGTCATAAAAAGCGAGGGATTTAAACATCGTCTACCTTTTCTCCCGCATATCGTTATCTTTCGTATAGTTTTCATAGATTACACTTGGCGATGAAATGGCAATCACAATAACGGCAATGAAAGAAGACCGCCAATCGCGAATCACATTGCAGTAAATGTGCTGTGTAAGTATATACCGAGAAACGGTGCGGGGAAACTGTTGTTTGCAGCTAATATCAGAAAAAGAAATTGAGTTCGTTGAGGTGTCGAGAAATGAGACAAGAGTTACGGCGCTGCGAGACGCGAGTCTAAACAGCATCGTAATCTCTCAGCGACGATTGCGAGACGATCGTTTATCAGGCGAGAAGGGGGAGGGGTAGCATAAATTAACGAGCGGGCGGTTGAACTTTCCCTACGCGCATTTGCCTCCGTCGAACGCACGCGGCCGTAAGATATCGCCACAATTAAACGCGTCAAACAGAAGTTGCCTCGTTATCTCGCTTTATCCCGCGTCGGAATATTCGAACGGGTATCTCAAATTGGATGTACTCCATTAGTCACTCGCGTCTCTCAGAATCGTTAACGGCCGGATACAAACCATGTAGTTATTTGAGTTTCACGAGAAAGCGCCGTACCCGGTCCGGCCCGTAAGAAAAACATTACGCGGTTCGCGGCGCGACTAGCATTTTAACCGGCTTTAACGATAATTAATGCCGATTTGCCAACGCTCGATCGTCGATCGCCGGTGACAAAGTAAAACGGACGAGGAGAAAGGAGCAAAGAAAAGTCTTGGAAATTTAATTTTTCCTGCCAATACAACTCGAAGTCATTAAATATATATAGCGTATAAGCATCCTGCACTCTTAATCGTTAAACACTTTTTACCTGTCTAACTGCTTATTTTTCTGCCTATCGGGAACTATAACAAAGTTATTTTGTCGCCGCGTAAACTTGACGATAAAAATTTCTCTTCGCGTGATGAACGTCCGCGAAATGAGAGGTCCGTGTCAAAGGATAATGACGTATGGCAATCTCGTTAAACGCCGAGCACGCGTGACTTCAAATTTCGTGCGTAAAGTTATCGATGAGTTTTTCCTTTTTTTTTTCCTCTCTTCGACGACGGAGAGAAAGTTGCATACACAACTAATACGGACGATTGCAATTTCTTTCAGAGCTATCTCTCCTGCTCCGAATTTACGACGAGTAATTTAACGGTGGCCTTTTTCCCATTCCTTATCTACATCGTTATCGGAATCGTCCGTCTACGCAAGCAGCAGCTTGCGAATGACATATTGTCTTGTGCATCAAATTACGTCCATTACGTAAATTGTATCTTTTTTAAGGTGCAACTTACGCGCGCGATAAAGAGGTCAATTACTCCGACCAGCCATTTTCGTTCAACTTCATACTACGTCCGTACCAACGTTAGTTATTGTTGACCGTATCGGGTGAATACTGATTACAACGTACTGTATCAATGCTCGACGCGGAAACGTAGTATCGAGATATTCTCACGCCAAGATATATAACGTTATGTATTTCTGTGGCCGACGTCATTAACGCGTCATTAACTGCATTTTTTACCGTGGAAGGTAAACTTGTCGGTAGCACTCAGAAATGAAACAATTACGAATCTTAATAATGCTTCGTTGTGTACCTTGAATTAAGAAAAAAAGAAAGAGAGAGAGAGAGAGAGAGAGGGAGAGCAGAGAAGGGAGAAAGAAAAGAGAGAGATGAAAAAAGGGAGATTTATATGTATTTTTAAATTGTTTTATTATTTTAAAGAATGTTTTGGCTACAAATTATCGAATTTTAAAAACGACAAGTTTCATTGATATTTATTCCCTATTTTCTTAATCAACGACAAAAACTTTAGTCTAAATACCCACATTTAGACTGTGAAATTAATTGCAAGGAACAAAAAAACAAATTTAGCTTATAATAACTTGTGCAGCATGAACACGTTTTTCTGCAACTTTAGATACATAATTTTTTGCATGAATATTTATTAAAGTTTTATTAGTGCGTGCAAAAAAATTTGATATAATTTCCAATTGTACAGATGTATCGCAAGTGCATAAGGAGATTCCCGCCATGCCAGAGTAGCGGTGCCGCGTAGATTTACAACATAGTGTGCTTTCCAGCAAGACACAGTGTAACACAGAGTCCACTAGTGCGAGTGAGGCACACTGATATGTTCTTTCTCACACTAATGGGTACTGTGTTAGGTTACACTGTGTCTTGCTGGAAAGCACATATAGTCTCCGTTTACACATACCTCGCTCCAATCTTCGAAAATAAATGTCCGACACGCAAAGCGGTCCAGTTGCAAAAATATTCCGCGTGACGTGGGCCGATCTCCGAAAATAGACGATATCGAGGGCCATCCCAGAAAGCAAGCGAAATTGAAACAAGAAGGGTAAAGAAACGTCATCGAATCTCACGAGGTTGCAGCAGTTAATAAAGCTTGCGTTAAGGACGCGGGCGTCATATCGCAAAAATACTGAATCGCAGGAATTTCAAGTTCCGTGCGGCAATGTCGTTTTGGAAAATATAGCGTTGCCGCTCGTAACACTTTTATATTAACTTCGCCGAGAAAGAAGAGGGATAACGTTGTAACATACGAGCTACAATGTTATTTTTGCGCACGGCGTATCTCTTTTCTTCGAAATTTTGTTTACGTCACTTGTGTCACGTCGTGCATATCATGGGTGGTAAGACAAGAAAGCGCCTCTCCTCAAACAAGACGTTAATCAGAAAGACTCTAACGAAAGCGCGGTCACGGGGAGTGTCGTGACGACGGGACGCGCGATTCGGTTTTTTCGCAACCATCGTATATTTTTTTGAAAATAAAACACACGCACGGGACGAACGTATCGCCAACGCGCAACGCGTCGGTTTTACAACGGGAAATCGATACTGCCGTATCACGCGAGTGGGCAATATCGTCGGAGATAACACAACCAGCGGCGATTTAGCCCCAGTCCGCGAATAACGTGGTTTGCAGATAGAGGAGTATCGACGGATTTCACAATCCGCGCGCAAAGGCGTTCACGCTCGGATACGATAACCCCCGGTCGGATCCGTCTGCGAATAATAACAGCAGATCCCGCGAGAGCTCTCACGTTATCGGGGGAGAACGTCTGACTTTGTACAGCGCGCGCAGCGATGAAGTTTCTGCTGCTATTTTTGCTCGGCGAGGGCACCACGATTGATTCTCGCCGCGATAATTACGGAACGCGAATAAATAACCGCGATATCGATATTTACAAGTGGATTTTTTATTTACGCGCAGACACAATGCGAAATGAAAATTGCGAGAGATATACGTTGGATTTTATTATACATTATACATTCCGAGCGATAAGGGGAAAATTAGATACGAGCTGTAGTTTATAAAACTGTAATATCGCCAAACATCATTTGCCTTTTAAGGACACCTTTTCCCTCATACAAATTACATGTTATGCGCCAGCAAACGCGATAATTAGCCGCGTTTTCTTAACGATATTTCTCGAAATAGCACGGAACATTGACGGATTCCTTCGCTCGTAATCGCGGCGACTTCTCGCGAAATATATTTTCTAATCGGTGCCACGTGACACGGAGTTGATGTCGTTTACCCTCGCGTGTTTCTTTTGCAATCACCGGTCGACGCGGCAGAGGGAGAAAACGAGACGTTAGGCGACAAAAATCTCTAACTACATCTTATTTATTTTATAAGTTTTATGGTTATAACTTTACCTTAGAAAGTGTAAATATGTGATTCAACATTGTAAAGTTTTTATATGATTCTGTTTCATGGAATTAGTAATTCTGGAGTCTGGATTTATTGAGTTTTGGATTATGGAATTCAGGGTTTATAGGATTTTGAGATTATAGCTTTAGGATTACGAGATGTGCAGATCTTAAATGGTGGTGTTCAGAGTCATATACTATATATATATATATATATATATCATACTAGTGAATTTTTAATTTTTAGAGGATATAATGTAATCCGAAACCATTTCAGTTGCACTTTTGTTGGTCATAGTGGATTTGCTATATCAAATTTTTAATTTTTGGCAGTGAATTCAGATTTAGCGACAAAAAAACTTTGTAGGATACCAAGTTTCGATTAAATGATTTCGATATTGAAAATTGACGTAGTCACAGATTTTTGTCGCCTAACGTCTCGTTTTCTCCCACTGTACGGCGGTGGTTTCTATTTCCAATCACGGCCGGAGAAAGTGCCAACGTGTCGGAATATCGACGAACCCGCGGAAAGAAAAGCGGAAGAGCACGGCCGACCACTTGTTGCATCTGCACAGTCGCGGCCAGACCAGACCGGATAGACTTTTCGCCGGTAAACCGGTGTGTAAACGGATAAATATAAGTTTATCCGGATAAGTGCGAGCACGGTAGCAGAAAACGCAAAAGAACGTGCGTCAACTCAATTATAGAGTTTGGTACTAACAGTTTACTCCGGGAACTTGCATGGATAACCGTAAAGAACTTGAGTCTTTATATTATAAATAACACGTGTATGGTCCGGTAATGTAAAACAATTTTAAAGAAATATGTAAAGAAATATGTGAAAACGCAGAGATGAAGAAAATAGAGTAAATAAAAGAAAGAAAAAGGTAAAAGCACATAGAAACAATTATAACGTGATACGAAGGGAGAACAGAGTTCAATGAAATAAAAACGTATGGGGGAGAAACGGAAATTACATAAAAGAAAATGAAGACGCGGTGACCATACGAGTATGAGCTCTCGCCGCTCGGTGCTTAGTAAGTATAATAAACTTATGGGACAATAAACTTCGGTAAACCATTCTGTCACGCATATGTCGACCGCACACGCCAATCAGCGAGAACCGTTACGCTCATGAGAATAAAAAGGTGACACGATCACGCGAGTGCGACTTCCTTGGTTTATCGCGTAACAACGACGCCAAGTCGTCTCGAGATCACCGCTGTGAATCATTAATTATACATATAAAGTAATACAAGAACGGAATTAATTTGTACTCGCGTTGCGAGTGCGAGATTGCGATGCGGTAAGGGGCATTCCGATTAGCATCTCTTTCCAGCAGCCCCCAGTGAATGCAGCCGCGCGTAAATCCTGCCCATCCACCTTATCAAGGGTTTTCTTGCAGGACCACGTTTCACAAAGTTTGTCCAACAGATTTCCGGTGGAAAACACCCGGCGCTCCCTGGCACGCTCGTCGCTGAGCGTCTATGCGTAAACAACGGCGATCCACGCCCACGTGTGGACGTATGCAAACGACGAGTATCGAACGTCTGTGCAACAAGCCTGTGTCCTACGTAGTTTTATGTAGAAACGGCGTGCGCGCGCGCGCGCTGTCCGTTTCACGGTAAAAATTTACAACACGAACGAAACGAACACGAATTTGTTATTTGTATCCTTAACATCCGCCGTTATATTACTTATTCTAGTCAGCTGGTCCCGTTATTATAAACACGTTACGTCACAATCAACATGTTAAGGAAGGATTGGTTGTTAACATCTTGAAATAATTTCATAAATACTCGGGTGAATCCCGATAAGGCGCGGAACGACGACTGCCCGGAACAATCTCGCACCGAAAGAGAAAAGGGAAGTAGTTCCACCAACGAACGAAATTACCGCGCGTTGCATACAATGGGCGGATCTCCTTCTCGCCGATAGCGGATGATAAACGTCGTTGCATTATTCAAAAATAAATCCCCCCCGCCATGCCGCGCGATCGCGTGGCCGCAATCTCCCCGTGCTTTCATTGTGCGCGCGTGTAATAAATGTTCTCGAACAAAATGCATCCTTCTGGATGAGAGTGTGGAGGGAGGAGGAGTTGGAAAATCTTGGCGAAATAAAAACGATCGTTTTCCCTCGTCGAACGAATACGTGGGCGTTTCTTCTAGCGTGCAATCAAAGTCATTAACTTTGCAATTTTATTATTGACGTTAGTTGCAATCACTGAGCGTGATTTTCTGGAATCTCTTAGTTTTTTTTTTTTAATGCTTACTATCAATCGCGTACGTGCATCGACGATTTGATTTTAACTCTTCGTGCAATAAAGTTTAATACCGACGCCAACGCGAGATTCTCTGGAATCTCTTGCTGTTTTTTAAATGCATAGCCTTGCTATCAAATCGCGAAATGTCACATGAAGAACAACAATCTGATTTTGACCTTTTGCGCGAGAAAAAATGCCACGGAACAGCAACGTATGTAAATATTACCAGTTCTGTACAACAAACAATAAACACACAGAAAATACATCGTCTAATTTTATCTCCCGATAGGATCACTGCTGACTATCTCTGACGGTATTAAATATGAACAAAATATCAGATATGATATTTTATCGTTTTCATTAAAAATGTCATTTAAAAGCTTGTGAACCGAGAGAAAGAGAGAGAGAGAGAGAGAGAGAGAGAGAGAGAGAGAGAGAGAGAGAGAGAGAGAAAATGAAAGAGTCGCACATGCGTATTTACTCAAAGGATTAATTATCACGCTATGGAATAAACATTGTAGTGAGAAATTTGTTTATAATTTGCTTACAAGAAAATGTACCGAAACACAAATAGGTTTGTCTATTTTCGGGAATTAAGAAAACTGACATGAATTTAATAAATATGAAAAAATAATTTATAAATTAATTTATAAATAATTTATCGCAACAATCTAGTCCTAATGCGACAAGCAGGCATGCATTTTACATATATGCAAAAATTCAAATCAATGGCTTTAATAGGTTTTGAGAATTCTTAATACGAATAACTCTATCGATTGGCTGTATGAAAATAATTTCCGTCAATTTCGAGATGTTAAGCGAATGTAAAAGAAATAAAAAAGAGTTAAAAGAGGCATATGAAGGGATTAAGAGGTCGCTTGTCGCTTGCTATTACGCGGCTTAATCTGTCATCCGTCTTTCTCTATTTATTTCCTCTTTTTAATTACTATAATAACTACTTTTTTCTCAACATTACCAGCATCTTTCTGACGTTATCCATTTGCTGCAAGTGTTCATGGCTTCATTTTTCTCTTCATGAGATCCTATCTTTTACATCTTGTTAAAATGATATTCTGATTTTCTGAAATTTGATAATCAAAAAACAGCAAAGCTGCAGATATATCTTCAAAGTTTTCGCTCATAATATTTTGTCTCCCCCTCCCACAAGTGACATTAGCAGGACAGAGACATATTTTTACAGACGTTCCGCACGACGATGCAACAACTATGCACGCTGCGAAAACCAGCGGGAAAGGATTCATTCGCGTCTCTCGTTAGTCAAGTTTTACTTATTGCCTTACTCATACGCACAAGTGAGTACACATTGGATTCTCTCTCTCTCTCTCTCTCTCTCTCTCTCTCTCTCTCTCTCTCTCTCTCTCTCGTCCTTCGTCCAGATCAGTGATCTCTCGATTTCGCGATGCATCGCTGAGAATGATATTTAAACATTCTCGTATACTCTGGCTTTTCCGAAGGTGCGATATCTCGGCGGAGACATCTCGAGGTCGTGGCCTTTTCGTACGAGTGACAGATCGTACATCTCACTTGGAAACGTGTGAACGTTGTGGTTCAAGATTTTTTTTTTTTTTTTTCGTAAGTGAAGAACGAAATGTAAACGTGAGATTCCGCGTTAAATTAAGAAACGTGATTCAAATGGCGGGACGAGGATTACGCGGGACACACGTGTGTCACAGGGACATTAAGAGGAGGGACTTAAAAACGATAAAGCAACGACATGGCACTCCGGCAACCGCGCTGGCTTTGGCGTCTTCTCGAGGACGCTTCTCGTCTCGGGCGAGACGTCATCTTTTCGAGAGCGCACAGCTGCAGACGGAGAGAGAGTGTAGGTCGCAGACAGTCCGCAGGAGCGCGTCGTAAATTTAGTCCGCCGAGGCGGACGCGGCGCGCTTTATTTCCCAGCGTGAACGAAAAGCGCCAGTCGCCGGTCGGAGCCCGCGACATTTCGCTCAATTCCAAGTCAATTGTAGGCGAATAGTTTACTATCGATCGACGCGCCTGTATCGCGTCGCTCGGTGGGAAAGCTGCGTTCCCCGCTGCTCCTCGACAACTTGCTTAATTAACTCTCGAGAAGTGGAATGCACCGTTTCGTTCCGCATGCGACGGCAAACGTTATTAAATCCCAAGGATTCGCGGGCAAACGTATATGGTTGGTCGCGCGTGAGAGTACAGACGCAGAAGCGACGGCGGCTATGGCGTGTTTCACTGGCGTAGATCGCTTTCGAAGGGGAAGAAACCGTTTTCCTGGGTCTTTGCTCGGTCGTTTCGCGGCTCTCGTAACGAGACTTCGAGAGAAGCGCGCTCCGTCGGATAGAAAGCCGTTAACGTCGAGATGAAATGTCAATATAATTATCTCTATTGTAACTATTAACGGCGACAGTGATCTTTCATTATCCGCGATTTAATATAACATCTTACATTAAAGTGTTGCGATTTCGAGTGAGACTATAGAAACGTACGTCAATCAAACATTGCATTATTCTTATTCTTACAGGCGTAAAAAAAAACATATCGAACGAAAAAAAAGAAAGAATTCTCGACAATCTTTGTAACACAACGACATTGTAACATTCATCGCGGATAATATTTTTGCTACGCTTAATGGCTATGCGACGTGTGGATTCTGCAATGACGAGAATAGTTGTGTTGGCTATGCTTTATTTGCCAATTTAAAAGTTGATTAAAGTCGCCGAGCTTAACGACGGCCTGTCCATTAGCGTTCAAGATCAATTGATTTGCACAACCGAAGCGAAGCAAACGTTCAGCTCTCTTTTAACAAACATTTCGTACATATGTAATATCGCATCGAGTTGACGAAGCAATCGATCGCGTGGCACGTGGAAAAAAAAAAGAATAACGAGAGTAAGATGCAACCGGATCGTCTCTTATTCATAATATTGCAAGCGAAATCGATAAAATTTCAGCTCCGGGCTTCTCCTCGCGTGCACAAGAAACCCGAGGCTTGTTCCGGGAGGCTTCGAACGCGAAAGATTGTTATTCGGCGGCCGGATCGATCGAAAAGTGAGGTGGCAGGTGTACGAATCGAAGAATAACTCGCCTTAATAAAAACGAGGAGATGGCACGATCGAAACTAGTTACGATCCGCCAGCACCTGTTCGTGTTTGTTTCCCAAGAAGGAGCAGCACGATTGCGTATAAATAT